>NC_142443.1:14781730-15394038 GCF_059453495.1 Arachis ipaensis | reverse complement strand
TAATGTTTGTCATCAAGGGGGAGATTGATGAGTTTGGAAAACTTGAAATTATTGTGATGATCAAACATTGTTCAAAATATTAATTACAAAAATTGTTAATTTGATTTTTGATTCCAATTGTTTGTTTAATGGGTTTGTGAGTGTGCAGGAAAAATAAAACAAACTTTTCAGTTGGGCTAAAAGGAAATTAAAGCCCAAAGTGATAAGAAAATATTTAGCCTTTGTGCAAAAAAAATTCCAAGCAAAGTGGCTGAATTATTTTAATACATAATCATATGTTAATTGGGCCAGGAAACCAATGTGCAGCCCAAAACAAATTGTTGACGGACCAACAATCTCTTGGTCCGAAATTGAAAGGAGAAGGAACGGAAAGAGAAGTGGTTCGGTTACCTACTCCCCATTATGGAATGGAATTCAAACTTCAATTGGATCAATGGCTTGCATTGGGTACTGAAACAAAAGATTCAATTTGATTAATTGCTTCCCTTGGTAACCGAAGTCCACATTCCAATTTCATTTAATTTCACATAAATGCTTCGTTTCTTCTCTCTCTTCACTCTCTTTGTTGTTTTGTTTGTCACATCCATCAGAAAAGAAGATGGAAGTAAGAAGAAGTTATCAGAAGAAAAAAGTAGAGAACACAGTGAAGCTATGAAGAAGCAAAAGGCTAGGATGAAGAAAGCCAGTAAAGAAAAAAGGAGATCCAAAGCATGGCATAGTTGAGATCTTTGCCATTGAAGGCAAGATTTCAAGAAGAAGCTCCAAGATCTCCATGCCAAAAATGTAAAGGATCGGTCTCGGTCAGAGAGAAAGATCTCTGTGGCTAAAGCTTTGTTCCATTTTTGTTCATCCAAGAGAGAAGGTAGCTATTGGAGCTACGAAGAGGAAGAAGCAAATTTGGAAAGGTTGGAGCTGTCAAGGATTAGAGAATCATCAACGGTTGAAATTCATTCTTGGGGCCAAAGTCAAGATGGAAGGCTCAGATTGAAGAAGTTTGATGAGAAGGGTTGAGAGAGGTACATGCATGTTGATTTTTGGCTTTGGTTTCCCTCTCTCTTCTCTGCCCGAACCGGCTATGTGTTGGAGAAGAAGATGGTGACTTGGTTGAACCGGTTTCAACCTTGGAAGCTTCCCCTTCTATAATAAGGGTGAACGGCCAAGGGTTGAGATCAAGGAGAGAAAGCACAGAGTTCTCATAGCTACCCTAAGCTAACAGAGTTCTTCTCCTTCAATAAGTTTTATTTTGTTTTCTTTTCTTTAGTTTTGTCTGTCTGAGTCTCATGGTAAAAGGAAAACAGAGAGAGGTTTGTAAGAAAAACCCAGTGAGAGGAAAAAGGCAGAGAGTGCAAAATTGAAGAAAAAGCCATAGATGTCTTAAAGGTCCTTTGTACATCTGTGTTGTGTTTCATGATCCTGTGGAGATTTCATTGCAAGTTGGGTTAGCACTTTGCGGTTGAAAGCTTGGTAGTTGTCCAAGTCAAGTTCAGTTTTGGGGATAGATTCTGGACTTATCCCAGATAGGAATGAGTAGTTCCTAGGGAAGAATTGGTGTATGTAATCTGTTGATTATAGTGAAATTCCATCACTGTTTTGATGGAGACTAGATGTAGGCTACATTACACTTAGCAGCTAAACCAAGATACTTCTGGGTGTGATTCTCTTTTTTCCTTCTACTCCATTTCTGTTTCTATTTCTATTGCGTAGGAGACAAAATTGAAAAATATCTCCTAACCGGTTACAAGACAAAAAGAAAATGTCTCTCGACTTGTTATGAGACAAAAAGCAGAAATATCTCCTGAAGCTATCTTAAAAGGCAGAAAGTAATATTAAAAAAAAAGGGGCTGAGATTCAACCCCCCTTCTCTTAGCCACTGACTACCATAAGAATATATAAAATTCTATGTGCACACAAAAAATCAATCATTATGTATTTTTGTATAAATATATATGTTGTTAAATTTATTTTTAGTGTATATTTTGTATATTAATATGTATTTTATATATGTGGTTGATTTGATGGTTGATGTGTATATCGAGAATGGATCCTCTCAATTTTTTTTTAACAATTGAGGGAGTAAAGTGTGATCTCACACCATTAATTTTATAAGTGGGACCAAGCATAAATATGAGAGAGAGAGAGTAATGAAGGGTTAGAAATTACACTTTACACTCTCAATTTTTTTTAACAATTGAGAGGATCCATTTCCGTGTATATCTAATATTTGTTAAATATAAGTAGATGATTAATGGCTAAAACTAGATGAACATAGAGTTCTTTATTTTTATTTTTATTTTTTTAAGAAAATAAGGGGTGAGTTTAATCTTTATCTGTGGCTAATGTAAGAGGGTTTTTAGGGTTTTTTTGTGTGTATGTAAATGATTGGAATCTAAGAATTCACTTGTTTATAAATATGTTTTCATGTTTATGTTATAATTTAAAAATAACATATTGTAATGATAATTAATGCAGGATTAGTTAAGATAGTAAACTTTTTAGTCTCATAATCAAAGATATTTAGTTCAAATCTTAGGAAGAAAAATGAATAAAAGATTAAAATTTAAAAGGACAAAACTAATCTTGGTGTGCACTTAAGTAGCTTAGAACAAACTAGGCTGGTACAATTCAATGAGCTTTTTTCTATAATCAATCAGATGCAAGAGGAGGTAGTGGTGATAGGTGATTTTAACGCCATTGTAAATCAACAAGAAAAGGAGAGAGGAAGTGACAAATCTGCTTCCTTTATTGCCGCGTTTACTGAATTTATTGATGGAAATGCACTCGTTGATTTGGGAGACCATTTACCTGGACAAATAGAAGAAGGGGTCAAGAGCTTATCAAAGAACGTATTAACAGGGGGCTGGCGAAAGAAGAGTGGCTTAATTCTTATCCTTCGGCAACAATTCATAGACTCTCTGAGAATGACTCTGATCATGCCCCCTCTTTTTAGATACTAATCCAGTTATGGAGAAGTCTAAAAGGAGGTTTAAATTTCAAGAGAGATGGTGTAGTCAAGTGGATGTTAAAGACATTAGTACAAAGGCTTGGAAGACGAAAGTGGAGGGTTTGGCTATGTTTATTTTGGCACAAAACCTAAAAATTTGTAGGCATAAACTAGTGCAGTGGCAGCAACAATGCAAGTCAAACTCAAGAAAAGAAATTGAAGATCTTTTGAGAGAAATTGAAGTGCTGCGGGAAGCAGAAGTCAATGGCGGGGAAGTGATTGATGAGCTAGAGAGGAAAGTCGAGTCGGCTTACGATAAAGAAGAAAATTATTGGAGAGAAAAATCTTGTATTAAGTGGCTACAAGCAGGTGACAGAAATACTAAGTTCTTTCATCGAAGTGTCCAATCTAAAAACCAGAATAATAAAATATGGAGACTAGAGAGGACTGATGGTGGAGTAACTACAACTCATGAAGGGATTGCTTCAGTGGCTGAAGAGTATTTCAAGAAGATTCTGCTTCGGACACTACTGATCCGAATCAGATGTTTGAAGATTTTGTGCCTAAAGTGAGGAACTCTATGAATAGAAGCTTATTAAGGTCAGTGTCGAGGGAGGAAATTAAGAGGGCAACCTTTAGCGTTCACCCACAAAGTGCACCAGGAGAAGACGGATTTACGGATAAAAATTTTCAATTCTACTAGAATATTGTGGGAGAAGATGTCACTCAGGCAGTTAGGAGTTTTTTTTTATAAGTGGAAGAATTCTCAAGAGTTTCAACCACACCCATATTTGCTTGATTCCAAAAGTTCCAAATGCTAGTAATATGACTCAGGTGAGACCTATCAGCCTTTCTTCAGTTGTTTACAAGATTATTTCTAAAGTCTTAGTTCATCGGCTACAAGGTATTATGAACAAATTAATCAGCCCTAATTAGAGTGCTTTTTTAAGAGGAAGGTTAATTTCTGATAATATCCTAATAGCCCATGAATGCATGCATTACTTAAAAAACAAGAAGAAAGGCTTGGAGACTGAGATGGCTATTAAATTAGATATGAGTAAGGCATATGATAGAGTTGAATGGCATTTCTTGTGGTTTATGATGGATAAGTTGGGCTTTCATTCTAGTTGGATTGACTGGGTTCGCGAGGTGGTGACTACAGTTTCTTACTCTGTTGTTGTGGAAGGTCAACCCTTTGGCTTTTTTAAGCCAAATAGAGGCATCCGACAAGGTGACTCTCTATCTCCATATCTATTCCTATTTTGTGCAGAATGATTATCCTTTTTGCTACACAAGACAGAGCAAAACAGTCTCATTCAAGGTATTCAGATCAGTCGAAGTAGCCCTACTATTAATCATCTTTTATTCGCTGATGACTCTATTCTTTTTTGCAAGGCTAACCCTCAATCTTGTGATCATATTTTGGAACTTTTAGAGACTTATGAGGAGTTTAGCAGTCAAAAAGTTAATTTAGATAAATCAGCTTTTTTTTTCAGTAATAATACTCCTGCGGATATCCGAATCTCTCTTACTAACCAGCTGCATATTAGGCACATAGGAGCTCAAGAAAAGTATCTAGGACTACCTTCTGTTGTCCAACGCTCTAAAAAGGCTACTTTTGGGCTGATTAAAGAGAAAGTTAGGAAGAAAGTGCAAGGGTGGAAAAGACGTCTTTTGTCATCAGCTAGAAGGCATGTACTTATCAAGGCAGTGGGAGAAGCAGTGCTTATTTATACTTTATGTTGCGTCAAGCTCCCAGATACTCTTATTAAAGTGATTCACAGTATTTTAGCTCAGTTTTGGTGGGGTCAGAGGGGTTCAGAATGAAAAATAGCTTAGGTCAGCTGGGATACTATGACGAGAGCTAAGAAAGAAGGTGGTTTGGGGTTTAAAGATTTAAGAGTTCAGAACCTAGCTCTATTGGCAAAACAATGCTGGAGAATAGTCAAACAACCTCAATCTTTACTATCCAAAATACTCAAGAGGAAAATATTTTAGATACAGTAATGTAATGCAAACTAAGATCGGAATTTTACCTTCTTGGGGGTGGTAGAGTATTCTTGAGGGTCGAAAAGAAATAGAGAAGGGTCTCCGCTGAAAAGTTGAAATCGGTGATAACATCAAAATTTTTGGAGATCCTTGGGTTTCTCCTCCATATCCATATTATGTTTTCTCTTCTGATGCTAATTTTGTACCAACTCAGCCTCTATTTCGGGTTTGTGATTTGATGCTACCTGGCAAAATATGGAACCAAAATCTAATTGAACATAATTTCTCAGAATCGATGAGCCAAAGAATTTTTGCAACCAATATTGGTGATGGAGAAGATGAGATCATGTGGTCTTTTAATAAGAATAGGAAATATGATGTGTCTTCAGGATACCAAATAGCTTACCTTTTTCACCATTTACCCATAGACCTATGCTCTGAAATAATGAGGAATAAGGAATTATGGTGTGACCTATGGAAGGTGGGTCTTCCCCCTAAAATTCATTTCTTTTTATGGAGATCCCTTCATAGCTCAATTCCGGTAATGCAAGCCCTCCACCATCGTATAAATTCTACCCATCCTATGTGCCAGCGCTGCAACAGAGAAGAAGATTCCATAAATCATTGCTTTTTTTGATGCCCAACTTCAATTCCTTTTCTTTTCTTTTTTTTGGTCTTATACATTACACAACACACACCCCACTCACACACACTACTACTACTAAGATAAGTTCTATATTCCTCATGGAGGATTCAAACTTGGATGCAGCTCCCAGTGAGGTAGGTGATGCTGCCATTGATCCAAGGCCTTGGCTGCAGTAATTCCTTTTCTAAATTAAGTCTTTATTATTCTTTTGAGTTTATTTTGAAGAACCTTAATTTTAATTGTAATAGCCCAATAGTTAAAAAAGCTAATATTTTTCTATTCCTAATGAATGAAATTCTGTCTTTTGAAAAAAAAAAGCTAATATTTTTCTTTTCTTAGTAGAAACAATGGAATAATCAAAATCAGGTCACGAAAATCACCATAGAGCACTCAATCTCCAACAAATAAGACCACGAAACATTTACTCTAATTTAACTTAACAATGTGTATTTATTTAAAAAAAAGGTAATGCAACTACATGGTAGTATCAAAACCAATAATATGATCCCATAATAAGTACAAAATTTTGATTAAAAAAACCCAAATTACATGATGTTAAGATTATCTAACTTGAAGTCCTTTAATTTAATTATTCACATTTCTTCTTTATCAAAATGCAACATTTGTACTACATAGTCATTTTATATAAAAATGTTTCAAGCAATTCAAATGGACATTCAGTAACAAAAAACATTTCACCAAGTTAATATATTCTAAGATGAGGAAAATCTGTATGACTTTATGCTTGGCGACATTTCACCAAGTGGTTAAGAGAAGAACAGAAAAATGAATATACATAGAAACAAATTGAAATGTAGAAATAATTTCTGAGGAAGACACATGATGTATATAGGTTGTGTGCTAACAGACGTACAGAAGTGCCAAAACACTTAAAAATCAGTGGTAAATTAGTGATGCGAGACACACAGAAAAATAAATAAAATAAAATAGAATAAAAATTTATACAATGATATATAACTGGCTGATGTAGACACTGACATCACCAAGAAAGGAATGCAGTTTATAAATAACAAGTCCAAGTGAAATTATTCAGTGCACTAAATCATATCCAGAGAAACAATAATGGCTTCCCAAACACCTTAGCTCCACTTCGTTATCTTCCCATTCATGGCACAAGGCCACATGATTCCCATAATGGACTTAGCAAAGTTATTGCTTTAGCGCAATAATGTTATCGTCACAGTAGTCACAACCCTGCAAAACGCAGCAAGATTCACATCAACCTTTGCTCGTTTAATCGATTCCAGTTACCAAATTCGACTAATTCAGCTTCAGTTTTCATATAAAGAGGCAGGTTTGCCAGAAGGGTGTGAGAATCTTGACATGCTTGATTCACTTGGCAATGCCTTGAGTTTATTCACTGCACCAAGTGTTCTAAGGGAACCTGTGGAAAAACTCTTTGAAGAGTTGTCGCCCCTACCAAGCTGCATAGTCTCCGATATGTGTCTCCCGTACACAATCCACATTGCTAATAAATTCAATGTTCCAAGGATTTCTTTTGTCGGAGTGAGTTGCTTCTATCTAGTCTGTCAGGATGCTATGCGCATCAGTAATGTGAGGGAGAGCATAAAGGATGAATTAGAGTACTTCATTATACCAAATCTACCAGACAAGATTGAAGTCACCAAAGCGCAGGTACTAAGTCTAGCGGATGAGAACTGGAACAAGTTTTATCAAGAGATATACGCAGCCGAAGTAGACACTTATGGAATAATCATGAATTCCTTCCAAAAGTAGGAGCCTGAGTATGCAAGCATATACAAGAAGCATAGAAAGGATAAAGTGTGGTGCATCAGTCCGGTGTCATTAAGCAACAAGGATTACTTGGACAAGGCTCAAAGAGGCAACAAGGTTTCAACTGAAGAGTGGATACACCAAAAATGGCTTGATTCTCAAAAGCCTAAGAGTGTAATTTATGTATTTCTTGGAAGTTTATGTAATCTAACAGCAACTCAGTTGATTGAGATTGATTTAGCCTTAGAAGAATAAAAAAGACCTTTCATTTAGGTCATAAGAAAAGGAAGTCAATTAGAAGCGCTAGAAAAGTGGATTAAGGAAGATGGATTTGAAGAAAGAATCAAAGATGAGAGCCTTATAATTCGAGGTTGGGCTCCTCAGTTGCTAATACTATCACATCCTTCAATTGGAGGGTTCTTGACACACTGTGGCTGGAACTCTAACTTAGAAGCTGACATGGCCCTTATTTGGCGACCAGTTTGTGAATGAAAAACTAGTTGTCAAAGTACTAAAAGTTGGAGTGATGGTTGGTGCAAAAAGTCCTATGGAGTGGGGTGTTAGTGTTGCAAGTGTGAGGAGTGTTGAAGTTAGTCCCACATCAAAGAAAGCAAGGAAGAGTGAGGAGTTTATAAGATGAGAGACCCATTAACTTGATACCTTAAGGTTTTGAGTTAGATGTGGTGTCTTCTCATCTTATGTTCTCTCACTTGATTCCTCCCTGAAATTTCTCCGGTTGTCGAGAGTTCCCCATGGTTGGCCCAACAAAGTGGTATCAGAGCCGATGGTTTAATCGGTCTAGTTTTAAGGAGTATTCAAGGTGAAGCATCGAAAGTCTTCTCGACAAAGGTGGTCCGGACGGCGTGTCCCGCGGTGTTTTGCGGCGGTGTGATGGACGAATACTCGTGGTGGTGGAGGAGCTAGAGGGGAGTTGATACTTGATGTGGAGGCTCACACTTGAGGGGGAGATTGTTAGTGTTGCAAGTGTGAGGAGTGTTGAAGTTAGTCCCACATCAAAGAAAGAAAGGAAGAGTGAGGAGTTTATAAGATGAGAGACCCATTAACTTGACACCTTAAGGTTTTGAGTTGGATGTGGTGTCTTCTCATCTTATGTTCTCTCACTTGATTCCTCCCCGAAATCTCTCCGGTTGTCGAGAGTTCCCCACGGTTGGCCCAACATGGGGGAAGGAAGAGGAGATTGGTGTATTGATTAGGAATGATGGTATTAAAAAAGGAATAGAAAAGTTAATGGATGAGAATAATGGTGAATGTGAAGAGAGAAGAGAAAGGGTAAGAAAGTTAGCGAAAATGGCTAAAATATCTGTAGCAGAAGGTGGATCTTCTCATAGTAACTTGACTATGTTTATCCAAGATATTTTGCTTAAAAGCTTGGGGGGGTATATGATAATCTAGTTGACAAATACCCAAGGTGGATCTTCTCATAGTAACTTGACTATGTTTATCCAAGATATTTTGCTTAAAAGCTTGGGGGGTATATGATAATCTAGTTGACAAAAACTAATGGCACAATATCTGTTTGCATATGTATGATTATTCAACACTGTCTATTAAGATGTCAATGTACATATCTCCTAGTGAGCAGAATGTTTGATCTCTAAACAATTGGTTATTAAAACTTAATTCAACAGATGAGGGACTTGGGCAGATTTTAGTGGCAGCAAATATTATTTGGGAAATTTGGAAATCTAGAAATGAATCTGTTTACAACAGTTTCTAATCCACAGAACAAAATCATCAAAGCAAACATACTTTAAAGAGAACGAATAAAATAATCCAAGCAATTCAAGATCAAGATCAAAATCAAAGAAAAGAGGGATTTACCGTTTGGAGGCCTTCACCGTAGATTGTTTGAAGTTGGTGTTTGGGCAGGTAGAATGACAAATTCAGTTGCCCAATTGCATCTGAAACAGTGCCTTCCATTGACTTGAGGTCGAGCATGGTTAAGGGAGAAGATAAATTGCTTCATTGCTTGCATGCTTTCATTTGTGTAAGTGGAAAGATGCTTTCGTTTTTCTCACCTCTCTCTAGTATTTGATGTTTTGTTATAAATGAGACCTCTCATATAATCTTAACTCAATTTCACTCAAAGCAAACACTATCCTATATTCAAGTGGATGATTTGCTGAAGATCAACACAAAACTCAGACCAAATAACATGATCAGAGTTACTCTTGGCATCATATCTTGCCATCTAATTCACAACTCTAATTGCTTCCCAGAACACCCACTCAACGAACAAGAGCTCAAGAATTGCCAAAATAAGAGCTCGAAAAGAATGCAAATCAATATCATCATGAAGAACAAGTCTTACTGCAGCAACTGAGTTCACCTCCACAACCACAATTATACTTCAGGTTTACAGTAAGATCCACATCTATTAAAATTTCTCAGAGCTCTGCCGAAATTGCTGAAATAAAAGTTAAGTTTGTACTAAAACCAGCTAGAAACATTCTATTCATGTATCTAATAATCCCTCTACAAGCTACTTTTTTTATTATGCAGAATCCAACCGTCTGTGTTTAGTTTAACAAAAAGAGATTCTAGGGGTGGCATTTTGCCTCTCAACTAGGGGTGTCTGCAGATCGGATCGGATTGGATATGGCCGAAAATTTGATCCGATCCGCACAATTTTCATCGGATCGGATCGGATATAATATCCGCACTTTTTAGTGCCGGATCCGATCCAATCCGATCCACACATTTGCGGATCGGATATCAGATATATCCGCATTATTAAACCTTCTCTTTTTAATCATATTTCTATGTAAAAAAATTCGATAAAAATATTTCTTTCGTACTTTTAAACTTATTTATTCCTAAAATATTCTTAATCAAACTCTCTCTAAATAAAAAAAATAAAATAATACAATATATGAATAATAATTACTAATTAAAACATACAAACAAGTAAATATATTACCAAACATATATATATTTATTTATTTTTTAATTATTATAGTGCGGATCCGCGGATGTAGAGCAGATATCCGCGATCCGATCCGCAAAGGGTGCGGATTGGATCCGATCAATTTGCGGATCGGATCGTATCCGCAATTTTTGGATCAGATGCGGATATTTACCGCGGATCTGCGGATACGATTTGATCCATGGACACCCTTACTCTCAACATAATTGCCAATTACCTTCCTAACTCGACTCACTTCAGCCTGAGCATGCTAAAAGTTCTTTGCTAGATAGACAGCAAGAGGAGCAGCATTCTCGTCCTTAATAATATCATCAACATAAAAAACAAATTTATTTTGTCATACCGTAAAGACTTCATCGTAGTAACAAATAAAAAAGGGGCCAAGATTGTCTTTATTGGTAGGGAGATTTAGTAGATAAATTCTCGAAAAACCAAGCCAAAAGAGGAGAGTTAGAAAAACCTATATAATCAAACAAAAATGCTATTTGTACACCAAAATCAGCCATAAATATTTTTGTGTATAAATACATGTATAGTTTAATTTATTTTCAATATGTATTTATATTCATATACTGATGACTGATTTTGGTGACTGATTTTAGTGTATATATAGCATAACTCATAATGAAAACCATTAATATGATCTCAGATTAAGTAATGCAACTACATGGCAATATCAAAACCATTAATATGATCTCAGATAAAGTACAAAATTTTAATTAAAAAAACCTAAATTACATTATGTTAAGATTATCTAACTTAGAATTCTTAATTATTCAAAATTCTTCTTTATGAAAATGAAACATTTATACTATATAGTCATTTTATATAAAAATAATTCAAACAATTCAAATGAACAATCAGTAATAAAAAACATTTAGCTAAGTTAATATATTCTAGGATGAAGATAACATCTGTATGACTTTATGTTTGGCGGCATTTCACCAAGTGGTTAAGGTCACGGACAGAGAAACAAATTGAAA
The DNA here is from genome assembly GCF_059453495.1 of Arachis ipaensis. Lineage (NCBI taxonomy): Eukaryota > Viridiplantae > Streptophyta > Magnoliopsida > Fabales > Fabaceae > Arachis > Arachis ipaensis. The sequence goes on along the minus strand of NC_142443.1, from coordinate 15,382,777 downwards.
CGGACAAATAATTTGTGAGGAAGACACATTATCTATATAGGTTATATGCCAACAGCCGCACAGAAATGAACAATTACTACAACAAAGTAGTAACGGATTTTTTATTTTAATAAATAAATTAATTATAATAATTACTGAAATAAATATTTTAAAAAATAATTATCGAAATAAATATTCATCTTTTATCTTATTTACAACGAGATAATTTTGTATACTGTAAACGAGATACGTGTATTTGTAAAAAAAAATTTTGAAAATAATAATAAATATTAATAATATCAATAATCTAAATTTTTAGCATGCAATTAGTACATAAAAAGTTTGGTAGAAGATTAAAATAGATATGTTTAATCAATTAGTACTCAAAAAGAGTACATAAAAAATTTTAGATTAAATTATGATCCAATTGGATTGATTTAAATTTGAAAAATAAAAAATTAGTACGTGTTCAAGTTCCATGAGCAATAAATATGGTAATTGTGTCTACTCCTAAAAATGGAAAGATTGGAAGCGTGAAGTTGATGCACAATAAATAAAATAAAAAAAAGAATAGGAGGATGTGAAATAACCGTTTGCCCATTGTTAGGAGAGGTTGATGGTGGGAGATAACGTGGAAATAACCGTTTCAATTATCTTCTATTTTTTATGGGGATAGTGGGAGAGTGGGAGATAACCTTTTCAAATTTAAATCGATCCAATTGGATTATAATTTAATCTAAAATTTTTTATGTACTCTTTTTGAATACTAATTGATCAAATATATCCATTTTAATCTCTTTTACCAATTTTTTATGTACTAACTGCATGCTAAAAGTTTGGATTATTGATATTATTAATATTTTTTATTATTTTCAGAAAAAATATTTTTTTTTTACAAATACACGTATGACATAACTTATCTCATTTATACCGTAAACTAGATATACACGTGTCACGTCCACCTCTCTTATTTCGTTAACGAGATACACGCAAAATTATCTCAAGAGAGGAGTATTTATTTCGGTAATTATTTTTTAAAATATTTATTTCAGTAATTATTATAATTTAATTTATTTATTAAAATAAAAAATCCCAATAGTAACTAATTTTTAACTTTCCAAATACTTAAAAATCATTGATAGATTAAGTGCATTTGTTTTTAAGAACAAGACAAGATAAAACACTGAGAATAATATAGAAAAATAGAAATACAAAATTGTGTATTTTTATATTCTATTTGTTAATAAATTGGAATAAATTATAAAAATCGGCCATAGATTTGTTACTCCCACATTTTTGTAGGATTATAATTAACTATCATAAAAATAATTACAAAATGTACCTTGTTTTTTTATTTTTGAAAAATTTACTAATTAGACTTTGACTTCTCAAATTATTGGTTTTTAACTTTGTCCCCTTTCTCTTTCATTTTCAGATTCAAAGGCATTTAGAGAAAAAAGGTCTACTAAAGTTTTCCTCTCTTTATCAATTTCTACTAGGATTTTCAATCCCCGTCTCTCTCTCCCTCTTCCCCTACTCCAAATCTCAATATCTTCCTCTTCCCCTCGCTGTCGCAACCTGCGCCCGCCGCCGCGCAAGAAGACGCCGCCGCCGCCGCCGCGCAAGACGCTGCATCAACACTTGATAAAATCTTGGTGTTTCCCTGTCTCCTTACTTTTGCAGCCTTCACCAATTAAATCTTGGTGGGTAAGTTGCTATTATCGTTGTGATTTTATTGTCGTTGTGATTTTATTGCTATGTTGAAAAGATTGTAACGTTTCAGAAGTCAGCTGGTTAGATTCTCTTGGATTCTCCCTCTCTTTATTTCTTTTACCTATTCGCTTTTCCACTCTTTTCTTTTGCCTTGGGCTTTAACTCGGTGGATGAGGGAATGGTACTTTGGAATAGATGAATACTTTGGTTGTTCTTTTTTGTAGGTCATTGGAAAATGATGGAAGATTGTTCATTAATATTAGCAAATTTTTTATGCTTCTGCAAATTTATTTTATTTTTAGCTTTTTTGTGTATTCTACTGTAAATTTCTTCCTTTCTCTTTTGTTGGGTACGAGAAACTGAGAGAGATGAACATCAACCAGATTGAAGCCTTTTTTTCCTTTCCTAACTCTGCCCTCACTCTCCCCGTCCCTTAGAGTTCTTGGAAAACCCTAACTCTGCCCTCCCTTTTCTCTTTGATTTCAAATACAGGGGCATTCAGAGAAGAGAAGTAGCTAGGGTTTTTATCCAACTTCAATCCCTGCCATTCTCATCCTCTTCCTCTGCTGCAAATTTCCGCAATCTAGTTCCGCCACCGCAACCTGCTTCTGCCGCCGCCGCCCCCTGCTTCTGTATGTTCTCCAATTTCCAGGTTAATTAGTTGATTAATTTCCAGGTTCTTTGTGATTTAAGACCAAGAGAATTATACTAAGAGAAATCAGCTACTAAGAATAAGGATTAGGATAGTTAGAAGCTCAATCATATGATATATAAACTGAAATTATGAAGCTGTATTGGTTGAGTTTGATATATTAGTTTGATTTGTGCTTGATTATGTTGTGGCAAATGTTTAATTGATCTTCTGAATATGTGATTTTATATTGTGATGATTGAATGCTAATCAAACACTTGGGGCTGAGATTAAATGATGAAAAGTGATAAGAGAACCAAGGATATGAAAGATTAAGCTTAAGGATAGTTGAGAATCAATAAATAGTAATGTAGTTACTTTGTATGGAGAATGTGAAATTGAGTTGGAAACAGAAAAGAAATTGATAGAAATAAGGAAGAGAGTGGAGAGTAGAGAGTAGAGTAGAGTAGAGTAAAAGAAGCCAGAGATGGTGTGCTATATATAACAGTTGGGAGAAGGAATTAACAGTTAAAGATCATTGCACACAACACACCGAAAGTTTGAGAATTGAGATTGCTTGTCTCAAGTGCACCCAAAAATCCAAAGCAAATGGCCCCACCAACCACTTCATTAGCACCGTTCACACCTATAAAGTTTTAGTTTTCTAGTTCTGTTCATATATATATAAGTCCATATATTCATATAGTTTCTTTTTGGCGGTTCAAATTATTGATGAACCCAATTAAGATGAATTAACATGAACTTTGGCTAAGAAATTGATTGTGACTATGCCTCTAAGCATTAAAGTTTATCAGCTGCATTTTCTTTATCAATGCATTTTATTTACTAAGAATATTAAGCATTTCTATTTCAGTTTTTTCAATGAATTGAAATAATGCCAAATGCCATCATCTGTAAAACACTAAATCATTTCATGTCTTGTGAGAATTCAATGATCTACCAATTTTGTTTTTTGCCTTTGTTTTGTGGACAAACGGATTCCATTAATGAAATATATGGATATTGGATAATGACATTATAAAAAACAGGGTATGAATGAGATAACATATTGTTTCAGGTTCTTCTTAGAGGCCCTAAGAATGCCCGAGAGGCTGTCAAGCACTTTGGACCAGCACCTGGTGTGCCCCATAGTCACACCAAGCCCTACGTTCGTTCAAAAGGATGGAAATTTGAGCGTGCTAGAGGAAGAAGGAATAGCAAAGGCTTCAGAGTTTGAGTTCTGGAGCTCAAAGATGGAGGATTTTCCTTTTTATCATGTGACCGTTCTGTATTGTTTTCCTTCTTTTTGTGTCGTAAAAACAGTTCATTTTAGTTCAGTTTTCCTTCCCTCAAAGGGGAAAAAGGATTAGAACTCCTCAACAATTTTGGTTTATCACTACTGTTCTAATGAACTCTATGAAAGGATTAATGAGTAGAAATTCTTCATTTGTTCATGATCGTTAACTTTGCTTGTCTAATTGATTATTTTTTAACTTGTTTTGAACATGAATTGTATTTTAACGTAAAAATACGTCTATTTGCCGCACTTAAAAGCTATTCAGTTTTCTGAATTACTTAGAACAGAAGGCATAATAAATACATAATTGCCAAAAGAACCGCAGCTAGAAATCATTACAGATCCAGGTCATGTGGGAATGACTCAATGCTCGAACTTTTTTGGTTTTATAATAATTTATTTTGGTGTAAATATAATATAATATTTGTAAAATTTAATTTTCAAGTGTAAGATTTTATAAGTTTGTTATATATAATTTATAAAATAAGGGGGGAAAAGCTCTCTTGTTTTTTTTGTTAATTATGAAAAAATTTTGAGTACTTTTAATTAGGATTTTATATCATTTTTTTAATAGAATTCTTACACTACTCTTAATTTTATAATTAGGTTATCAAAAAAGAAGGAGAAGCCATAAACTCATTACAACTTATCACTAAGACAATAATCAAATAAAGATAATTGGATAATGAGATCAAGGCATCATTACAGTACTAAGAACAAGCAAATAACAGAATGCCTCGTTGATTTTATAATTCCAAGAGATATTCCAGATCTTGATTCCTTCGTTTGTTTTGGTAAAAATAATAATCTGTTGGCCAGATTTTTTCTTGGAGATACCAGATTGCTAATTCATATCACAAGACAATGTTAAACCCATATATTTGAATAAAGATTTTTTTTTTCTTATATACAAGTCAATTGGAAATTTGATATTTGTACTTGTTTGAATTAAAAATCACTATAAAGATCATTTTTTTCTTGATATTTAATAAAAAGATAAATTAAAACTCCTAATTATAGACTGATAATTTACAAATAACAAAATAATTTGTTAAGATTAGCTCTGTTAATAACTAAAAATTCTATCTGAAATAGCATTTTTCTCATTGATTATATATGCATATATTTTCCATGAGCAGTTGAGCACCTAAATTTGGTTCCATTGAAACAATTTAAATCATAGTCCATTTAAACAAGAATAAGATATTCAATTAAGAAACTTTGCTTGGCTAGCTTAAAGGGGTTTGGCATGATCTTCAGCCATCATAAACTCATTTATTGATGGCCAAGTTAACCCTTATATTGACCACCTTCAAGCACCAACACTACTGAATGTTTCTAATGTTTGTGAAATCAAATTTAGTTTCAATTTAAATTTAAATGTCTCAAAAGTGATACAAAATAGCTTACTGAAAACAAATTATTGCTTTATAACTATACTGTGTCGAAACTATGATTTTAATCATTAAGGAAACTATATGGTATTAAAGAAATCCTCACAAAAGATATGGTAGAAAACTGGTAAATAAAACAATGTTGCCTTCATCTATATTATTTGTATGACCTTCATCATATGACCCTCAAAATGATGAAGTGGTTTCATGAAGGAGGAGAAAATCATGATGATCATAGAAAAACTAACATGGCTTTATATCTACAGAAAGTGATCATATAAATTAGTAGACTTCCACATTCCATTGCTCTGCCTTCTTCAATTGCCTCTTGTATTCAGTCCAATCAATGCCTACAACACAAAGAGCATGAAGACATTTGGGAATAAGGAATTATCTTTTTAGATATTTTTAATAGTTTCTTTGAAAGACAAAGTACTAAGCTATGTTTCATTTATTTTTACATTAATTTATCCTTCTATATATTACAATTCTATATTACTAATTTCCTTTACTTTATCGGTTAATATAAATTATTCATAACCTATATATTTCTGTAAATAACGATGAAACCAGTCACATGACCCAGGAGACTTCGGTTTTGAACATTATGGTAGCCTTATGTATTGGAATTATTATTTGTGCAACAATGAAAAACTTATATTTAGCTTCTTCTAATGAGTAAAGGAAAATACATGTCAAAATATCAACAACAGTACATAACAAGGAGAAGAAAACAAATAAGAAGATTTCTTTATCAAACTTGCATGAGATAACCTTAAAAACACCGAAATCTTATCTCACTAGGTAAGAACTGTATAAATTAAATTACATAAAACAATGGTACATCAACATCAATGGAACCCAAGCACCATGATCTAGCCCCCTCCTTCTGTCTTCTTCCACCGCGCTGAAGCCGGATTTTTGAAGTAGATCTCTTACCTTCCTTGCAAGTTGCGGAGCTCCTGGTGCTGAATACTTAATTTATATGCCAACAGAAGATTAAGATCAATTCATGGCCAACCAAGAACTATGGCCAAAAATTGTTTTATTTTGTAGTATCTTTCAAAAGGAGCCAAAAACATAACATGGTTAAGATTAAGAACTAAGATTCCCCATCACAATAAGATACCAAATTTTCAATCATTTCTGAAAAAAGAACAAATGAGTTTGGCTGGTTATATAAGATAAAACAGAAAGTGAAAAAATACATACTCCATTAACCTTCATAGTTTGTCTATCAACATCTGCAAAGAAGCTTGAAAGGGAAGGGAAGAATGGGTCCAAAGCGTGGTCAGAAGGTGGTGATCAAATCCACCAGGAAAGTTGTGCAAGAAAGTGTTCAAGTTTCGATTGTGGGCAGCAGCAGCAAAAGAACAAGAAGGAACAACAAAGATATTCAGAGAGGTAACGAGGTTGTGGGAGAAGAAAATGTGAGGATTATTCCAGTTCAAGAAGTGACTCCTCAACCCAAAGAAAATGAAATTAGTAACTCTGCTCATCAAGAAACCTCCACGTTATACACACTACCAATGAAAAATGCAACTTTACATCATAAGTACTATAAAATTTGAAAACAAGTGAAGGAAATCCAATCACTCAAAATCAAAACCGATATTTCCTTTATTTATTTCAGAAACATGGCCCTCAAAAAATTGCCATCAACTGTTCCATTGTTGCACTTAACAAGTTGACATAAATACAGGTAATCACATCAAGAAGCAAAAGGACGGAGAAGGACATCAACTTAAACTTAAGGTACCTGGAAATCTCCAGAAAATAAAAACTTGTGAAGATTCTGTAATTTTGGCTATATGTAACCCCTTTTTAATGTCTAAACTATAGTATGGAATAAGCACGAATTACTTCAACAACTGGTGCTTGACACATTGGACACTTCCTTCCACTTCGGTGCAAATCATTAGCACAGTTAGAACATGTGCACATGTGCCCACATCTGCAAGGAAAAAACAAAAAAACAAAATGCTTGTTAAGAGATTAAACTCGAGAGCGAAATTGGCTGCTGATGTATCAAAATGATACTGAATAGTTTACCTGTACAAGAGAGAATCAATATTGCTTTCGCAGCAAATGCAGCAAACCCCTTTCCTCACGCATTCCCATTTGGATTTATCATCTGGTGAATCATGGTCACGTGTTCCTGTGATTAAATCAATTCAACTTGGTCTTAGAGCTAATGAATTAATGAATGATACGGGTAGAAAGACAAAATTTACGGCTAGAAAAAATGTATACCTGATGAACCAGTTGAGCGATTTAGGGCCGCAGAAACCTCTTGTCTTATTGAGCGTGGGAGGCGTGGGGAGGCGTGGCGCGTCGGCAGAAACAGGTCGCGAAAATTTGCAGCAAAGGAAGGGGATGAGAATGGCAGGGATTGCAGTTGGATGAAAACTCTAACTGCTTCTCTTCTCTAAAAGCCCCTGAATCTGAAATAAAAAAGAAAGGGGATGGTAGAGTTAGGGTTTTCCAAGAACTCTAAGGAGAGGAGAGAGTGAGGGCAGAGTTAGGGAAGGAAAAAAAAGGCTTCAACCTGGTTGATGCTCTCCAAGAATCAGTAATCTCTCTCAGTTTCTCATACCAAAAAAAGAGAAAGGAAAAAAGTTAAAAACTAATAATTTGAGGGGTAAAAATATAATTAATAAATTTTTTTTAAAAAAAAGGGTACATTTTGTAATTATTTTGATGTAGGTTAATCATACTCCTACAAAAATGTGGGAGCAAGGAATCCATGGCCATAAAAATCTAATTTATTTTCATTCAAAAAATTTAAGAAGAAAAATATAATAATAAAAAATATAATTATGAAAAATTAACAAAAATAAAAAAAAAGTTGGGTCTCCGTGTTCTTCCTGTAAAGAGACACAAAATACACTAATTCAGTGGCTCTGTACACAATGTCTTTGTCTATATCTCATCTGTAAAACACGATTTTGTGTGTCTGTATCCTGTCTCTATAAACAAATGCAGTTGATACGAGACACCCACAAAAATAAATAAATAAATAAAAATAAAAATTAGACAATGATATATAGTTGCCTGATGTATGCACTGACATCACCAAGAAAGGAATGCGGTTTATAGATAGCAAATTACCATATCCAAAAAAGAATAATGGCTTCCCAAACACCACAGCTCCATTTCGTTATCTTCCCATTCATGGCACAAGGCCCCATGATTCCAATGATGGACATAGCAAAGTTATTGCTTCAGCGCAACAATGTTATTGTCACAATAATCACAACCACACAAAACACAGCAAGATTCACATCAACCTTCTCTTGTTTCATCGATTCCAGTTACCAAATTCGACTAATTCAGCTTCAGTTTCCATATCAAGAGGCAGGTTTGCCAGAAGGGTGTGAGAATCTTGACATGCTTCATTCACTTGGCAATGCCTTGAGTTTATTCAAGAGGAGTGCTAGGGGGCCAGCAACTTTTGTGAATTGTAGCCATCAAATAACCATCAATGATGATTTTAATGGTGTGAGATTTCATCCAATGGCTCACTTTTCTTTGCTGGTTACATGATGGCCAGAATTTAATAAAGTTACTGGCCCCTAGACTTTTCCTTTATTCAATGCACTAAGCCTTCTAAGGGAACTTGTAGAAACAATCTTTGAAGAGTTGTCACCCCCACCAAGCTGCATAGTCTCTGATATGAGTCTACCATACACAATCCACATCGCTAAGAAGTTTAACATTCCAAAGATTTCTTTTGTTGGAGTGAGTTGCTATTGTCTCATGTGTTACGAAGCTTTGCACACCAGTAATATGAGGGAGAGCATAAAGGATGAAACAGAGTACTTTGTTATTCCGGGTTTACCTGATGAAATTGAAGTCACCAAAGCGCAGGTACCAGGATCAGCAGATGATAGTTGGAACAAGTTTTATCAAGAGATTCATGCGGCCGAAGCAGACACTTATGGAATAATCATGAAGTCGTTCCAAGAATTGGAGCCTGAGTATGAAAGAATGTACAAGAAGGTTAGAAAGGATAAAGTGTGGTGCGTCAGTCCGGTGTCACTAACCAACAAGGATCACTTGGACAAGGCTCAAAGAGGCAACAAGGTTTCAATTGAAGAGTGGATGCACCAAAAATGGCTTGATTCTCAAAAGCTTAATAGTGTAATTTATGTATGCCTTGAAAGTTTACGTAATCTAACTGCAACTCAGTTGATTGAGATTGGTTTAGCCTTAGAAGAATCAAAAAGACCTTTCATTTAGGTCATAAGGGGAGGGAGACAATTAGAAAGGCTAGAAAAGTGGATTAAGGAAGATGGGTTTGAAGAAAGAATCAAAGATCAGAGTCTTATAATTCGAGGTTGGGCTCCTTAACTACTAATACTATCACATCCTTCTATTGGAGGGTTCTTGACACACTGTGTCTGGAACTCTAACTTAGAAGCTATCTACGTCGGTGTGCCGATGCTGTTGTGGTCGTTGTTCGCAGACCAATTTCTGAATGAAAAATTGGTTGTCAAAGTACTCAAAGTTGGAGTGAAAGTTGGTGCAGAGAGTTCAATGGTGTGGGGGAAGGAAGAGGAGATTGGTGTATTGGTTAAGAAAGAAGATATTAAAATAGAAATAGAGAAGTTAATGGATGAGAATGATGCTGATTTTGAAGAGAGAAGAAATAGGGTAAGACAGTTAGCTGAAATGGCTAAAAGATCTGTAGAAGAAGGTGGATCTTCTAATAGCAACACTACAACAAATATGGCCTTTAGCAACGCCAAATTTTGCAATGCCTTAAAATCATTCTCTTAGATAGGTTTAGACAATGGTTTTTTAAAGTGTTACTGTTGAATTCAATTTTTCATCAATTTCTAGCAACAAATTAAAACCATTCTGTTTGACTATTTTAAAGAACGGTTTTATAACCGTTACCATGATTTGGCTTTAAGCAACGGTTTTTTATTGTTGTTTAAAGAATTGCACAAAAGAAACGCATTAAAACCGTTGCCGAAATGCTACACTTTAAAACCGTTCCATTAGATGGTCTTAGACAACGGTTTTTATAGTGTTGCTGTTGAAGTTTATTTTTTCATTATGCTATAGTAACAAAATAAAACCGTTCTCTTTGACTATTTTAAAGAACGGTTTTACAACCATTACAACAATTATTTATGAAACAACGATTTTCTAATATTATTTAAATAATTATACAAATTAAACAATACTAATAAAAATAATTTCAGATAATTATATAAATTGAAACTATTTTTTCTATAAATATTGAATTTATAAAATACTCAAAAACTACTGTTATAAATAAATAACAAATATTATTTTAAAAAAATAAAATTGAAATAAATTTATTATAAATATTATATATTAGTATAAATATATAAAAAATATTATATTTTGAACACATAAAGCTAAAATAAATTTATAATAAATATTATATATTTTTATTATAAATATATAATAAATATTAATATAAAGAAATAAAATTAAAATAATTTTAAAATAAATATTATATATCTATTATTGATTATTAATTTTTTCCTAATTAATAAAGGAATACAGCAAAACGAAACTAAGGAAGCCTTCATCTTCTCTTCGAAACCAAAGAGCAAAGAACGCTCTTCCTCCCTCCATCGTACCGAACCCTAACCCACGCCATCAGAATCAGAGACGTCATCGCACCGCAGCTCTCCATGAAGCCATAAATCGCACCATCATCGCAAGTCACCAGGAAGCCTCAAATCGCAACTCACCATCGTCGCACCATCATCGTCGCTGCGTTCTTCCCGAATCGTCGCTGCCTCCTTCTTCCCGGCGTTGCTGAGTCTCTCCTCTCCGCGGCGTCGCTGCTTCTCCCCTCTCCGAGGCTTCACTGCTTCTCCACGGTGTCCTTGCTTCTCCCCTGTTCTGCTTCTGCTTCGCTGCTTCTACCTTGCTGCTTCTGCTTCACTGTCTTGGCTGATTGTGGATTGTGCTTTGCTGCTGCTGCTTCGCTGCATTGGCCGTTTGTGGGTTGTCATCTGTGGTAAGTGGTCTTCTTCTCTGATTTTCTGTTGCTTAGTTAGGGCTTGATTGGTTGTTGGGTATTTTTGTTGGCTGTGAAAAGTGGTGATGTTTGTGAACATGAGCAAGATGAGGGTTGAATGTTGACTGAGTTTCTGTTCTAGTTTGAATTTGGACTGCGTACTTGTGAAATGAACCTGGGGCTTAGGTTAGTCTGTTATTTAAGGTAGCAAAACTTTTATTATCTGCGAGTAGTGTGTTCGGTGGCATTATGGTTCTGTTTCTCTGCTTTCTGTGAGGTGTTCTATGGTGGATTCCCAATAACTCTTTATTGAGGATTATAGAGTAATTTCTATATCGCTGTTTCTCAATTGTTTATTTTTTATTTTATTTATCTGCTTTGTTTATTTTAGCCTTGTTGTATAATGTTATTATTTCAGTGAGTTGTGGACTGCTTTTCATATTGGTTGGTTTCATCTGGGATAACAGAGGAATTTCATGCTTATTCCAACTATTTGACTTAGAGATCAGCATAAATTCTACTCTTCTTCCTACATGCCTCAATTAATCAGGAGAAATATTTATTATTTTAAATATTTGATGGAATAGATAATTTTTTTTCATTTGAATTAGTTTAATGAGAATAAAATTTATCATTTTCTTCTTTGAACTACCCTGATCATTGCTTGCTAGTTGCTACTTCCTACCTATAAGTGCACTACCATGCATGCCAGTTGCCACTCTTGTACGAAAAGTTACAAAACTCCTTTCTTTTTTATTTTGGTCATGGGTTCTGTTCTACAACTTCATCAGAACTAAACTTTATATAAAAGACCTTCAATTGACAGACTTAAATATACTTTATTATAAGTCCTTTAGTTTAAAAGTGGGCCAAATTATATTAACAAAATAATTTTTTGGACCTCAATTATAAAAGGCATTTAAGAAGAGTTTCAATTGAAATACTTTTTGGTACAGTGCTATTCTAATTTTGATTTGGTAATTTGTTATCTCAAAATGTTGTTCTCATTTTGTGTTCTTTTTAATATTGCTTTTGATTTTTGATAAGTATTTTAAGAATATTGACTAAAATTACTATTTTTATTCTTTGTTGCTGTTGTAGTTTGTCTCTTTAAAATCAAAAAAAGGGTTGTCATCTGTGGGTTGTCTCTTTGCTGCTGCTGCTTCACTGCATCGGCCGTTTGTGGGTTGTCATCTATGGTAAGTGTTCTTCTCTTATTTTCTGTTGCTTAGTTAGGGCTTTGGCTGTTGGGTATTTTTGTTGGATTTAAGAAGAAGAAAGGAAAGTGGTGATGTTTGTGCATTGTTCAAAAACTGTTTTGAGGCTTTATTTGGCTAATAAGATAGAAAGGGAAATTTGTATTTGGCTATTTGTGCATTGTTCAAATTTGTATTGTTCAAAAACTGTTTGTGCATTGTTCATTAATTTGAGTTCTAGTTAGCAAAACTCATCATTGTACTAATTGTTTTAGATTTTTTCTTGGGGATAGAGTGTAGTAGAAGAAACATATGATGATGCTGTCTATTTGAAGATGAACACGTTTTGTTAGTGCATTGTGTTCTGGATTTCTATGTTGCTAAACTTGATAATTCTATTGTTTGATTTTTTAGTTATATATCATTGAGAAACCTTCACTTGTTCTACAACAAGCTGAATATGATGATGATTCTGATCTTAAAGAGATTTCTCTTTTCAACATAGAATAATTTTTTTGACTTTTATTTTTGGTGTAATTGTTTATGAACAGGTGCATTTCTTATAGATTCTTGGTTCTTTTAATATGTGATCTGATTTTTTACTATTATGTTAATAGATTTTTGCAGGTTCTCAAATTTTTTTTCCTGTTTACATTTTCTTAGTTTAATTAGTTTGTTCAATTTTTGTTAAATTAGTCAATTTAGTTATGCATGCTTAGTGGATTATAGGTGGTTAGGAAGTCATATCTGATTTGTAGTGGATTTTGGTTGAACTTTTTGGTTGCTACTGATGCCTGGAATGAATGGTTTCAAATTGTATAGTGCGTGTTGTTTTATCCTTGTTAATGGCTGATTTCATGCCTTGTTTTAATTGAGCAATGATGATGATGGCCTTATTATGCTAATTTTTATATTGCTGCTGATTGCCATTTTCGCTTGCTGCCATTTAATTCATATAAATTGATCCTGATTAGTGCTGATTTGATTTTAGTGAGTTCATATGGGTTGATTTTGCTGTTTGTTTAAATTCAGAAACGTCCTATTTACTGCCAGAGTGCTCTCGAAATTTCTAAAAATTTGTGTGTTAATTGAATTCCAATTTGTCAATCGAATTTGGTAATTTGTTACTTTAGTTTTGTTTCGTGACCAAATTCAACTCAAAATGTTACTTTAATTTGTTCTTTTTTTTTCAATTAAATATCTTATAAATTAAATCAATAAGAGGGATGGTATATAATTAGTATCTTTGTATAGAGACAACAGTGAAGAAAATATCTCCTTCTTTCCCTTTCTCCTCTTGACTTCTTCTTCCATTTTTGCCCTCCCCTGTCTTCGCAACCAGAAAAAAAAAAACACCACCGTTCCCCTGTTTCTGCGCTCATCCTCCACCGTGCGCCACCAGTAGCCACCTTTGGGTCGACACTGCTCTGCCTTCATTCTCCCTCCCCTTGCCATTTTCTGTTTCTGCTTCTGCAGGTTCTCAATTTTTTTTCCTGTTTACATTTTCTTAGTTTAATTAGTTTGTTCAGTTTTTGTTAAATTATTCAGTTTAGTTATGCATGCTTAGTGGATTATAGGTGGTTAAGAAGTTATATCTGATTTGTAGTGGATTTAGGTTGAACTTTTTGGTTGTTGCTGATGCCTGGTTTGAATGGTTTTCTGAGCTTTTTAATTGACAAATGATGGTTGTTGCAGTTTTGTTTCAAATTGTATAGTGTTATTTTATCCTTGTTAATAGCTGATTTCATGCCTTGTTTTGATTGAGCAATGATGATGATGGCCTTATTATGCTAATTTTTATATTGCTGCTGATTGCCATTTTTGCTTGCTGCCGTTTAATTCATATAAATTGATCATGATTAGTGCTGATTTGATTCTAGTGAGTTCATATGGGTTAATTTTGCTGTTTGTTTAAATTCAGAAATGTCCTATTTACTGCCAGAATGCTGCCGAAATTAGAAGGCAGGGAGAGTGCGATGTCACAGAAGAGTTACCACACCAACTTTGTTGAAGAAAATTGAAGAAATTGCCACCCTTAAGCAGCAATATGCAACTGAGAAAGCAACATTAGAGAACAAGGTTGATGTGATGCAAAAAGAAGTAGATGAAATAAAATCGCTTGTTAAGATGATGCTGCAACAAAAAAGCTCAGGAGTGGACCTTGACATGTTAGCTGCTCAATTAGGAAGCACTTTAGGCAATCCGAACAATAATGCGCATGAAGAGGTATTATTTGTTGTTAAAGTTTCTATATGTTATCATATCTTAAATAATGGTTGATTATGATGATGTTGATTCAATTGTTTTGTGTATCTAAATAGAAGAATGTTATGATATATATGTTTGTCCTCTCTCTCTCAAACATTTTTATTTAACATTATTAGTATTAAAGATGTGTAGTTTTATATTTGATTTTTTTTGTTTACAGGAAAACTATGTTGAAGGAGAAATCGAACTTGATTAAGGTCAAATTTTTAAAAACAAATGTTACAGGATAAAAGTCATGAACTTGTGGACATGATGACTATTTGCTACTTAGTTATTTCAACTCCCTTTTGTTATTATATTTTTTGCAAACTTAGATGATATTGTGGATCTTACAACAATTTTTATAAGTTAAATTTGATGGGAAATGTTGAATTATTTTTCTTTAGTGACTTGATTCAAATAGTTTAGATTATTTATTGACACTAAATAATTAAAAAAACTGAAATTAATTTTATTCACGAGAAAACTATTGTAAATAAAAAATGATATATTACAAAAAAATCGTTGTCAATAGTTACAAAAGACAATGGTGTTAAAACCGTTGTCAAAGATGACTACATAATAAAACCGTTGCCAAAACACGACTCCAATGGTAACGCTTTAAAACCGTTGTCTTAGATGACTATAAAATGGCAATGGTATTAAAACCGTTGCCAAAAAACGACATCAATGGTAACGCTTTAAAACCGTTGTCCTAGATGACTATAAACTGGCAATGGTTTTAAAATCGTTGCCGAAACCTGGCACCAACGGTAAACCGTTGCCTATTCAGTTACGGTATTAAACCGTTGGATCATTAATAGGAACGGTTCTAAACCGTTGCTTATCGAATAACGGATCAAAATCGTTGTTTAAAATTTTTTGTCAAAACCGTTGTCTATGCCACTAACTGTGGCAACGGTTTTTCTGTTACCGTTGCCTTAGGTAAAAAACCGTTGCCTTTGAGCATTGGTAACGGCCGCATATACCACAGGTAAAAAACCGTTGCAAAAGCATTGCCTAAAGTTTTGGGAACGATTTTTCAATCTACGGCAACGGTTTTTGACCATTGCGAAAAATCTTGTTTGTTGTAGTGCAACTTGACTATGTTTATCCAAGATATTTTGATTTTTGCATAATCAATTTGTCAAAAGCTAATGGCACAATATCTGTTTGCATGTGTATGATTATTTTTTTCTAGGCTCATTTTTTAATGAAAATTGTTGTTGTGATCATGTGATGTCCTTAATCATGAAAAAGTTGGGTGTTTTAATTTAATTCAATATGGAGGTGATTTTTTTTAATTATAAAAATTAAATATGAGGTTTATATTTGAAATTACTGAATTAGACAAAATTTAAATTAAAAATTGAGGATTAAATTTCTGGAGTGATGAATTCAAATTTGAGATCTGATTTGTGAGTAGCTAATTTTTTTATTTTTTCAATAAGACAAATCGGTGGATCAAATTTATAAATAAAAAATTTTTAATTCAAAATTAAAAAATGTGTAGCCATAAGGTACCGTTTGGTAAGGGATACTAAGACTGAGATTGAAAAACCGAAACTTAATATTGTGTTTGGTAGCCAGAGAGAACTAAAATTTTAGTCTCTGTCCTCAAAATTTCAGTCCCTTCAATACTTCTAGAAAGTGGAGACTCAGGAAATTAAAATTTTTGGGAATTGAGACTAAAACTTTAATAACATTTTATTTTTGAAATATCCTCATTCAAAATTTTATATTCCAAGTCTACCCTTCACCTCTAATCCCACTCCACCTCTCACCCCACCACCATACCTTTGCCACAATAAGAACAGTGTCTCATAAATCAGATTCAACAACAACAACAATAATCTCAAAACATCATACCAAATTCCACCACCAACAACAATAATAATACCAAAAACAACAACAATTAAAATCAAATTCAACAATCTCATAATACAATAGGATTTCAAAAGGAATAGAAAAAAGAATAATAGAGGCAATGCAAAACTAGAACTGAAGTGGCACGACAGACCAAACACGGCAGCACGATCTAAATAGAGGCGGCACGGCATAAAACTGGCACGGCGCAACTGTAACGACGGCAGAACATGACGCAATATAGACAATGAACACGATACAATAAACATAATGACAGATACGACGGTCATAAGTATTGTCATCGCTGCTACTGTTGTCGTGGAAAACGGAAACGTCGCTACTGGTTTGCCAGAGAGAGAGGAGAAACAGGAAGGGAGATGGCGGGTAGGGAAAAGGAAAGAAAAAGGGGTAGGTTTTGATTTTATTAAGGACATTTTAGTAATTTGTATTATTTAAAATATTAAGACATAACTCAGTTTTGTATATTTTATACTAAATATAATACAGAGATTTAATTTGTATTTTTTTTTGTTTTTTGCGCCTGTTGCATGCACATAGGGATGGCAACGGGTCCCCATGGGGGCGGGGACATGCCCCCCACCCCCTGCCCCCCGCCTCCACAATCTGTCCCTGTCCCCGACCCGTCCCTGCGGCGGGTAACAGGGACCCCGTATCCGCCGGGGATTTAGGTCCCCACGGATATCCGCGGATATTTAAAAGAAATTAAAAAAATAAAGAAAAAATAGAAAAAACTTAGGAAAAACTTGAAGAAAAAAGACAATCATCAATGAAAAATTCAAACCTTCAGTTATCTATTATCGCATATCCTCAATCAAATTAACCAAATTTCTTTTAGCCACTGCAAAATTGATTGACTAACAAATACTATAGATTCAATTAAATAAACTCATATGAGGCATAATGACAGGCAAAAAATTCCATCATTAACACAGAGGCAGCAACTAATGCAAAATCACAGAGGCTAACTTAAAAAATCACAGAAAATCTCAACAATGCCATAGTAATTAATAAATGTTTAAGGTAAATAAAAATTACAGAAATCAAAGAGGCTGAGTTTGTGGAAGGAATGGCGGCCATGGCGACCAACAGCGGCGACGAAGACTGAACTGCAACAAACACGATTTTGCCTCCAACGATCTATCTGAACGGCGACGATTCTGCTTCTCACTCGACGAAGACGACAACGTGCCAACGCTTCTGCCTTTGACGATTCTTCTCGGGCTGGGTTAGGCACGCGATGGGCGCAACAGTGATTTTCTCCTCGGCCAGATTTCTCATATGCAAGACGATGGTTCTGCGGTGATTTTGAGAGTGAGAGGAGAGAAGCGGTGAGAAAGGGGAACACGGCAGTGAGGGGGACGAAGGTGGCAAACCACGGTGAGAGGAGAGGTGGAGACTGGAGAAGATTTGCGAATTTGAGAAGAGAGGCTTAGAGAAAGTGACGGCACTGAGTGAATGAAATTAGGATTTAAGGTTTCACTTTCACACATTCATGTGAAACTAATATATATATATATATATAAGGGTATTTTTGTCATTTTGTACATATGGGTATTACATGGGTACCCACGGGGCGGGGACTTCGATCCCTGCCCCCGCCCCGTTTATTTAACGGGTCCCCGCCCCCCGTCCCCGCGGGGTAAAATCCCTCCCCAAATCCGTTCCCCGGTGGGTAAATCCCTACGGATACCCGCCCCGCCGGGGAAAATTGCCATGCCTACATGCACAATGTGGGATTCAAATTAAACTTCTGACATTTGCTTAAGCGAATGAGTGAGCTGACCGCCCGGTTACGTTACTTGAGGTCTCCTCCACCATAGGTAGGGATTTGAATAGCTTAAGAGACTCTATTTCTCTAAAAGAAGCGTGTGGTAATGCTTAAATTCATATACATCAACCAAACACCACATCCACAAACATAACTAAAAATATTCATCCTGGAATGTTCAGCATAAGAAAACAACTCTAAAACAGCTGGCTCTGGCTGATTCGATGCCATCTATGAATCCTTCCCTCCCTCCATCTGCAGCCTTTATTGCCTTTATTCTGTGTCTTTTCTCATGAAAAATGCAACTTTGAAATTGCGTAGGTGATGGCAGAAAATCTATCAAGAAATTACGTAAGGTGATAGAAAGAATTCTTCAGTAGGCTAATCTTGACAGTTTTCATTTTCGATTGAGAAAGCGGCAGGCCCAAAGAGCTCTACAGTAGTGCCTTGCGAGGTCGTAGAGCTCAACCAATCCAAATTAGTTAAATTAATTTACATAATTGTAGTTCTTATTGAGTTGTTTTTAACCCGCAAACTTAGCATACACATTAAATACAACATAGTTTTTTAAACTCAACTAAATATTTATCATCATAATTAAAAATTAATTATTTTCTAAATTCAACAGTTTGATTGTTTGATTATAGTATCATATTTTTTCTTTTTTTTTTTAAAAAAAAAAATTGAGATGTGAGTTTAATCTCTATGCGTGGGTAATGTAATAGAGCTTTTACCTTTCATTTGAGTATGTTTAATTTTTTTTCTTGGTATGTTTGGAATCCAAGAACCAAGAATTAACTTGTCCATTCATCTATTTTTATATTTACTTATAAAAATAAAAATTTTAACAAACAACTTATATATGTGTGGTCGTATTCCACCAACTAGTTAAATTCAACAACGATAATGAATTTCTCAAGATAGGAAGGATGGATGTACATGGACTCATGGAGACAGATTGAAACGTTCAAATAAGTAATTGGATAGGTTGTCAAATCCAATGGGAAATCTCTTGCACTTTGTGCATTCAGATATACATACATAATTTCATCGGATCCAAAGACACATGATGTTGATTGTTAAGAGATTTTCGGAGACACAACACACAATAATATATGAATCAACTAGGGACATACATTAAAATAAATCACTAAAATAGAATATATTAAAAATAAATTAAATTATATATATTTATATAAAAAATTTTTATAATTAGTAATTTTTAATATTTTTTATTATTTAACTAGTACAAACATTAAATTATATTTAATAAATATTTTTTTTTAATTTATGTGTATAAATTCTAAAAAAATATAGATACAAAATGCATTGATTCATATATATAAAATTTTAGTAAATATAAATATAAATTATATATTTTTTACGTGTAAAACTCTATAAATATGAGTACAAATTATTATTGACTAAATACTAGACAAAAATAATAATATTTATTAGTTATATAGTATTGCTACATACAAGTATATAATAATAACTGATTTTGATGTTCAGATAATATTTTTATATATGAAGTAATGATTATATTATTTTTAAATTTTTTAATAATATAAAGGATATTTTTATTTTATATTTATCAAATAATTTTATTAAAAATAATATTTTTTATGCCTATGTAGACACTTACGTCACCAAAAAAGAAATGTAGTTTATAAAACATTAAAACTAGAGTCCAAGTAAAATTATTCAGTACACTAAACCTAAATTATCCATCTCCAAGGAAACAAAAATGGCTCCCCAAACACCACAGCTCCATTTTGTTCTGTTTCCATTAATGGCACAAGGCCACTTGATTCCGATGATGGACTTAGCAAAGTTATTACTTCAACACAATAACAATATTATTGTCACGGTTGTCACAACCCCGCAAAACGCAGCAAGATTCACATCAACCTTCGCTCGCTACATTCCTTCCGATTACCAGATTCGACAAATCTAGCTTCAATATCCATATCAAGAAGCCGGCTTGCCAGAAGGATGTGAGAATCTTGACATGCTTCATTCACTTGGCAATGCTTTCAGTTTTTTCAACGCAGCAAGTCTTCTAAGGGAACCGGTGGAAAAGATCTTCGAAGAGTTGTCGCTGCCGGCATGCTGCATAGTCTCCGATATGAGTCTGCCGTACACGATCCACGTCGCTGAGAAATTCAAGATTCCAAGGGTTTCTTTCGCTGGAGTTAGTTGCTTCTGTTTAATGTGTTATGATGCTTTACATACAAGTAATGTGAGGAATAGTGTTAAGGATGAAATAAAGTACTTCGTCTTACCGGGTTTACCGGACGAAATTGAAGTCACTAAATCACAGGTACCGGCACAGGTGGACGAGAATTGGAGCAGGTTTGGTGAAGAGATTTATGCACCTGAAAGTGATTCTTATGGAGTAATCATGAATTTATTTCAAGAATTGGAGCCTGAGTATGAAAGGATGTACAAGAAGGTTAGAAAGGATAAAGTGTGGTGTGTTGGTCTGGTGTCACTAAGCAACAAGGATCAGTTGGAGAAGGTTCAAAGAGGAAACAGTGTTTCAGTTGAAGAGTGGAAGCATCAAAATTGGCTTGATTCTCAAAAGCCAAAGAGTGTGATTTATGTCTGCCTTGGAAGCTTAAGTAATGTAACTGCAATTCAGTTGATTGAGATTGGTTTAGCCTTAGAAGAATCTAGAAGACCCTTCATTTGGGTAATTAGAGAAGGGAATCAATTAGAGGCGCTAGAAAAGTGGATTAAGGAAGATGGTTTTGAAGAAAGAATCAAAGGTAAGAGTCTTATAATTCGAGGTTGGGCTCCTCAGCAAATAATACTGTCACATCCTTCAATTGGAGGGTTCTTGACACACTGTGGGTGGAACTCTACTTTGGAAGCTATATGCGCTGGCATGCCGATGCTGACGTGGCCGTTATTTGCAGACCAGTTTCTGAATGAAAAACTAGTTGTCAAAGTACTAAAAGTTGGAGTGATGGTTGGTGTGAAAAGTCCTACTGCTTGGGGGAAGGAAGAGGATGTTGTTGAATTGGTTAAGAAAGAAGATATTAAAATAGCAATAGAGGAGTTAATGAATGAGAATAATGGTGAATGTGAAGAAAGAAGAGAAAGGATAAGAAAGTTAGCAGAAATTTCTAAAAGATCTGTAGAAGAAGGTGGATCTTCTCATAGTAACTTGACTGTGTTTATCTAAGAAAATTTGCATAAAAGCATGGGAGGTATATGATAATATGATTTTCCAAACTAATTGCAAATGTGTGGGAGTTTTTAGTATGCTTAATTTTTGCTTTGTGTGTTTGGATTATCAAAATATTTTACTATAGGGCTCTTCAATGTATAATATGCGGTTTGCACTTGGAATCCAAGAATGGTCTTGCTTATTAATCCATTTTTATATGTAATTTAAAAATAATTAATGTGTAAAATAATTTATGTATGTAGTTAAAACGATAAATCCTTTAATCTCAACTAGTTATATTAAGTTCAAATCCTAAATAGTATTCAATTTGATCTTTGATCTGAAGATTATCAAAATCAGGTAATAAAACCATTATAGAGCACTCAACTATAATTGAAGTGGTGATGAATCGAGAGGCGGTGGGGCAGATCTTACTTTAGGACGTGAAGACAACTCAATCTGCCCTCATCTTTTTTTTCCAATGTGGTTGTCTTAATCCAAACGGTTGGACACATTACAAAGGATGAAAATGAAAGCTCACATTACATAATACATACAAGCCTAACTTTGGGAAGGAAGGGATGATAATAAGAGTTATTCATCAATTGGAAAGTTGAAGAAGGGACGGCAAAAGCTTAATAAGCTTATGCAAAAGTATACTGATGTTCTGCAAGTGTGTTATCTCTGCTTTTTTTCCTTTTTTTTTTTTTGCAGCTAATATGCCTTAATCCTCATCAAGATATAATCAAAAGGTTGATAGTTCCAATTCTTTCCCCAATCAGCTCATTGAAATACAAATAATAAACTCGCTGCTGCCATTTATTTCGACAAGCAATTGAAAAATGTTTAAGAGATTGTGTTTATCTCTGAAAAATTTGTTTATATATATAATATAAATAAAGTGCTGTGAACAACAAAGCAGACACACATACCAGGAAAGGAATGTTAGTTATAAATGTCACACAAGTAAACAAATTAAACCCACCCAAATTCAATGGACTAAATCGAGTTACGATATCCACCAAAACAAAAATGGATTCCATACACCACAGCTCCATTTCGTTGTGTTTCTTTTAGTGACACCGGGACACATGATCCCAGTGATGGACATTGCAAAAAATACTGCTTCAGCCGAGTGTTGTTTCCATGGTAATCACAACCCCACAAAATGCAGCAAGAATCACATAAACCCCAAACCTTTGCTCCTTACAATGATTCCAGTTATCAGATTCAATTAATTCATCATCAATTTCCACATCAAGAGGCTGGTTTGCTAGAAGGGTGTGAGAATTTTGATATGTTACCTTCACTTGGCAATGCCGCTAATTTGTTGAATGCAACAAGCATTTTTGTGAGAATCGGTGGATAAGCTTTTTCGAAGAGTTGGTGTCGCTGCTGAGCTGCATAGTTTCTGATACGTGTTTACCATTTACAATCCACATTGCCAACAAATTTAGCATTCATGGGATTTCTTTTGCCAGAGTAAGTTGTTTCTGTCTCTTGTGTACTCAGTTTGACACCAATGATGTAAGGGAAAGCATAAAGGATGAATCAGAGTACTTTGTTGTGCCTGGTACATCAGACAAAATTGAAGTAACCAAGCCACTGGCATTATCACCAAACAACGAGAAATGGAACAAGTTTAGTGAAGAAAAAGGAACTAATACTCAATTGTGGACTCACCAAGTAAAGTCTTCATCACTGTTGCCTCAACAAAAATGCTGGTGGTCGAAAGAACTATATGACACTTTTCCAATCCCTAGGTATCTGCAAGTTTATCTTTTAACAGTAAGAATGCTTTTTTGTATGTTGGAAATAATGTAATTAAACTGCCTATGTAGGTAACTTCAGAAATCAACATGGAAATCGAAAACATTTTCCAACTAATTAGAACTAACTACTCAATTGAAACAGCTAGTCCAATACCTAAGGCCCAAAGAAAAAGCATTTTCGAACTATGTAGGTCACTTCAGAAATCAACTTGGAAATTAAAACAACTGACCTTATTGCTTGCCATGCATCTAATGATCATTTCCAGAAAAGTTTGTGCCTCATCTTTTTTCTTTTCTCTAGAAGTGACAGTATTAGAGAGGTTTTATTTGTCTTCCCATTGTAAAATCAAGAGCTTCCTTATTCTGATAATCCACCTTTAAAAAGATGATCGATTATGTTTTTGACATCTGCATGATTTCCTCTGATGAAAAAATGATTGAAAAATCTTCTGTGCATTCTTTTACTCTTGCAGAGTTCTATAAACCATGTATAAGTATTTTGTATGTGTACAAATTAGGACAAATATAATCATCAACAATTTGGTTTAATAGTATAATTGCATTGCCAAGTTGATGCCTGTCGCATAACGCGTCTAACAATATATTGTAAGTTTCAATATTTGGATCCAAATTCTTACACATACCTCGGAAAATATTCATGGCTTCATCTAATCTTTTATTCTTGCAACAACCACTAATCAAGATATTGTAACTCTAAACATTTGGAACAAACTTCTTTCAAAGATGAGACTTTTAAATAATGGAATTGCATCATCAAGATATTATAAGTGTTTACATCAGAAAATGGTTGACCGCAATAATGCATTTTATTAACAATCTCCCGTACAGACGAGATTCTACCAGCTTTGCACAAGCCATCAACTAGAGAATTGTAAGTTACAATGTTTGGAACTATGTTCTTACGAAACATATCTTTCATCAAATTCTTGGCCTCATCCACTTTGTTAATCTTGCAATAACCTTTAATCAAGATGTTATAACTCCAAACATCAGGCACAACACCCCTTTCAATCACCATATAAAATAAGTTTTTTGCCTCATCAACTTCATTGTTCAAACAATATTCATTCATCAAAATTGTGTAAGTCATAATATTTGGTTGCTAACCCCTTAGAATCATCACATCGCACAAAATGTGGGCTTGCAATAGCATCTTTTCTTTGCATAATGCATCAATTATTATGTTAAAGGTATACACATCTAGGCCGATGTCTTTAACAACAATCTCATTCAGCAATAATCTAGCTTCTTTCCATTGTCCCACATGACAAAAACCATATATTAATGAAGTGTAAGTGACAACATCAGGAGAAATTCCTCGATCAAGCATATTAAAATACAAATCCAGTGCATCATCCAAAAGTCCATCTTTGCACAAACCATCAACAACAATATTGTATATTACAAGATTCGGCCTAACAAACTAACCCTCCATTTTCCAAAGCCTTTGGAGAGCAACTCTTGTTTTTCCAGACTTACACAGCCCATTGATTAAGGTTCCGTAGATAACTTCATCAAACCAAAATCCTTTTGCAACTATTTTATCATAAATGTCGAGTGCATCCAAAATCTTACCATTAAGACACAACCCCTTCATTATTGTAGTAAAAGTTACAACACTTGGCTTAAAACCCCACTTAACAAACTTGCTCATTACCGAGAGTGCAAAACCCATCTGACCTGCATGGCCATAACAATTGATCAAGACGTTCAAAGTAACAGAAAATGGTAGGATGCCCTTTGACTCCATCTGGGTATAAAGATAAATAGCCGTGGCATAATACTTCATCTTTACAACCGTTCCCAAGATTTTGGTTAATTCCACAATCAATGGCTGTGGATGCATATCAACCATGCAATTAAATAAAGCTACAACATCTTCAACATTATCAAATTTGTAAGCATCTCGTGATGGAAGCGGCTGTGAATGAAGAAGACATAGCCTTGTACGATTGGTATATGGCATAAAAGCAAGTAAGTTCGATGATGGCAGAAGAAAGCGATGGAGTTTAGGGATTGCATATCTCGTTGCACACAACATGTACTCTGAACATAAAAACTGATGATACTTCACGAAACACAATTCTCCACTCTATGATTATCAGTATTGCCTGAAACCGTCTAGCTACTTTAATAATGAAAAAGACGAATTCGGATATTTAATACCATACAACTAAAATTCATTGATCTCAATAGAAATTAAAAGCTAAGTAGTTGCCACAAACAAATAAATAAAAAATAAAAAATGAAGAAAACTCAAAATTAGCACTTTAAAGTAGGGGTGGCAAAACGGGTCGAGCCCGTCGGGCCGATCCGCTAAACCCGCTAAAAAAGGCGGGTCGGGCTAGGAATTGGAGCCCGCCAAATTAAAAAAACCCGCCAAACCCGCACCGCTAAATTGGTGGGTTTTGGCGGGGCGGGGCGGGCCGGTCCGCCGGGCCGAAGATTTTTATTTTCTTTTTTTTTAATTAAATAAAAGAGCGATTATTATTATAAAATTAATAATTATAGAATTTTTAAACACTTTTTTTTATTTTTTGTTTTTATTCTTTTTTGAGTTATTAACTTTATTTATTTTATTTTACAATTTTGTATATATGTTCAAATTATGTGACTTATTTTTTAAAATAAAGATGATTCTATTGACAAATATTATTTTGAACAATTTTATTGAAGTTAAAAATTAAAAAAAAAATAGTAAAAAAATTATATTATAATTTGACTATTTTTTATTTGTATTTGATTTTTTAATTATTATTTTTTGGTTAATTTTAATGAATTTTATTTTTCAAAAAAAAAAAAGAGTCAAGCGGGCTAGCCCGCCAACCCGCCAATCCGCCATAAAACGGGACGGGCTAGCATTTTGAACCCATTTTAGTTGGCGGGGCGGGACGGTCCGCCCCGTTTATGTGGCGGGCCTAGGCGGGGCGGGGCGGGTTGGGGCGGGCCAGCCCGCTTTGCCACCCCTACTTTAAAGCGAGAACAGCAGAAGCAAAGACAAAGTGGCGAACATAGCAATGGTGAAATCGAAAGCTAAAGCGAAAGCAGAACACGGAAAAGAGAAAACTGAGAAGAGTTATAGAATTAAACTGGAAAGGCATGTTATTGTTAGGGTTTTGTTTCACAATTGGGTTTTTTTTTTCAGTTTTAATATTTTATGGGATAGTGGCTATTGGTAGCCTCTCTTGGCATGAGCGCCCCTATCTCTAATCTAAAGGGGCATAAGCACTTCAGAAATCCATTCTTTTACTTAAAAGGCTTCGAGCGGATGGTGGGAGCTGATAGGTTTGCCTGGCCTGAAGCTTAAAGAAAAAATGAAAAAGGGCTAATAGGCCTGGAATTAGTATCGTTAATTGGTTATTAAAATATTAAATACACATTAAAAATAAATTAAATTATGTATGTCTTTATATAAAAATATATGATAATTAATTTTAGTATATAAATAATATTTTTAATTATCTTAATATTTTATGTGATAAAATATATTTTAATATTACAAGGACATTCTCAAAAAACGTTGTTTCGGGGGTTTACCTAGAACCGGATGATTGGGCTTGAATGGAAGGCCCAAACGTTAGAGGAAAGTGGTGTCCGACTTGTTCTTGACTGGGAGCCGCCGTCAGAGTTGTGTGTTTCAAAGAATGGGAGATGGTACCTACGAAAACACTCCGATGTCTAAGTTAGCAAGGGGTTAAGCAAGTTTAGAGTATTGGACCTTGAATTTACCCGAGGGTGTCAGTGTATTTATAGGGAAGGAACCAATAACCACCGCTGAAGTAGTTTCACTTCTGATGGTGGATAACGTCCCTTTATCTTAGGGTTGTTGGGATCTCTCTTCTAGAAGTGGGTGAGAGATATAGGAGGCAGTTACTTACTTGGATAAGTGTTAATTGCCTTTGCGTGTTGATCCTGACCTCTTTGAAAAGGTCGGCCGAGTGGCGGGGGCCAATCTTTCTAGATGGGGCCTTTTAACTCGATTGGGCCTAGCTTATGTTTTGGGCCAGGGTATGAACAGTGCCCCTACTCGAGTCCGATCTCTTTGCTATGAGTTGGATTCAAGTATTAATTGAACTCGGGGATACTTAAGTCGATATTTCTTTTCAAGTCAGAAAACCGACGTGATTTTGAATTCTCAATCGTCGCGTCTTATCAACTGTCGCGTCCATTTAGCTTTTGCATCTACACGTGGGGGGCAGTTACATTGGTAACGGCGCGTTCTTTTAATGATGCATCATTTTACAGTTATGCCCCTAGTATGTTATAAATACCTTTTGCTTTTTTCTCTTTCTTCTTTTCGAATTTTTGCCTTCATAGTTTCTTCTATCTTTTCCAGTTGACAAAGTCTTTTAGTGCTAAAAATAAACAGCAGTGGGTTTCCTTCCAGGCTATTTAAGGTCGGAAGTTTTTTCTATTTTTAATGAGTCTTTCCATGATTTTTTATGACTCCGAGTTGAAGACGGCGGGGCAGCGCATAATTGAGTCTCCTCCTTGGGAGGTCGGTCCAACCGAGGGGTCTCAGCCGGGTTCTTCTTCTCAGCCTAGAGTGGCTCCGACTACTGATGCCGAGGAGATTCCTCTGACCCTCCAACTTTTGCAGCCGAACCGGCCTCCTCTCCTGTTGATGATCCTAACCCTCTTCTTGGTCCCAAGTGATGTTGTTGTTAAGCCCAGCTTGTGGGTCATTTTGTGAACACTTTATTTTATTTACTTTGTATATTTGTGTTGATGGTTCCTGACACTTGATCCTTTTTAATAAGATCTTTAACAACTTATCGTTTTCTGGTCCTTTTTGAATAAGACCTTTAACAAAGTTGTCGTTTTATTGTGCATGTGATGTTGTTTCTTGCTTGATGAAACTTTTGTTGGAAGGCTTTTAGTTTACAAAGTTTTTTATGAAAAACCTTTGCTGTTTCAAACTTCAGGTTTGCAAAGCTTTGAGGAGGCTTTTAACTAGATGGACCTCTCTTATCTGAGTTAGATAATTTTTGCTATTATCCAATAAAATGGTAAGAAAACTTTTGACTAAGTAATCTTCTTCCGTGGCAAGACTTTTATGAAAAAACCCTTACCATTTTAATTGTAATTTTGGTTGTAAGAAATAAAAAAAATTGGCTAATTAGTAACAGCACAACACTTAACTCAGAATTGCATCAAAATTATTTAATAATAATGACACACAAATTCAGTTCAAAACAAACACAAAAACAAAATTCAATCATCCACAAAAACACATGCCTGTAAATTTTAAATAAAAAAAAAGTCATCAATATGGCTTAAATAACACTAGATGCACTATAACTATCTTGCACGAACAAATTACACCAAATCCAAGCCAATGAGACAAAGTGCACATCATTTAACTCAGAATTGCACTGAAATAACTTAATAATGATGACATACAAACTCAGTTCAAAACAAGCACATAAACAAGATTCAATCATCCACAAAAATATATACATGTAAATTTTAAATCTTGAAAAGGTCATTAATATGGCTTAAATAACACCAGAAGTACTATAACTATCTTGCATGAACTAATTTCACCAAATCTAAGTTAATGAAACCAAGTGCATCCCACTTAACTTAGAATTGCACCGAAATTACTTAATAATAACAACACGGAAGCTCAGTTTAAAACAAACACACAAACAAGATTCAATCATCCACAAAAATATATGCATGTAAATTTTAAATCTAGAAAAGTCATCAATATGTCTTACATGACACCAGAAGCACTATAACTATCTTGCATGAACAAATTACACCAAATCCAAGTCAATGAGACAAAGAGTATATCATTTAACTCAGAATTTCACTGAAATTACTTAATATTGACGACACGCAAACTGAATCCAAAACAAGCACGCAAACAAGATTTAATCATCCACAAAAACATATGCGATGAGAGAATTTATGCCGATCTAGAATTTCTCAAAATAATTGAATCACTTCGTTGCAAGCATAGTCTAGACCAATAATGGATTCTCCATCAAAGTTTAGTTTGGTTGTCACAAGTTCAACCCAATAAAAATAACCGAGAGTATTACTCTCGAGTCATTCTCCCTAGGAATTGCAATCGAATGCTCAATTATTGGTTATGAGACCAAGTGGGTTGATGATAAAGATGCAAGAAATTAAATGACAAGAAATTTAAATGACAACAAAGTAAATTAAATAACTAAAGATAACAACTACTAAAGAGACATTCATGGCAAGGATTGAGAATCAAGGATTTATATCCTAGTCATTAATCATAACACAACAATTAACAAGAGTTAAGCCTATTACGTTATCTTTGCATCGGAAGAAAGTTAAATATACCTAGTTAATCCCAATCCATAAGTAGCATCAATGGAAACAAGATTAACTAACAACTCTAGATCACCAATCTAGGTTGGTTATTAATGATTCAAGATTGCCTAATTTCTCTTTCCAAGCCAAGAATGTTAAAAAATCTACTCTAAAACTAAATCAAGCATTTTATCAAACACTTGGTGTGCAATAAAAGAAAAGCATATTAAATTGCAATAATAATAAAATCTACTACTACCAAATGCAAGAAAATAACAACAATAACTCAAACAAACATAAAAAAACATAAAATATCAAATTGCATTAAATGAAATTAAAAGTAACAAGAGTTCATGAACATAAAAAGTGGCACAAGTGAGAAATTAACAAAGGAAACTAAGAGACTAAAGACAATAGAACATGAAAATGTAAATGAAATTACACTAAAACAAAAATTAAAAAGTGAAATTAAAGAGAAACTTAAACTAAGAACCCTAATTCTAGAGAGAAGAGAGAGCTTCTCTCTCTAGAAAACTATCCTAAGACATGTTTCTATACTACTCTAATTGCTCCCCCACTTGTTTCTTCTTGAATTTGGCTTCAAATACTTCAGAATTGAGTTGGATTTGGGCCTCAATAAGCTCAAAAATCGCCCCCAGCGTGTTTCTTTAAGTTGGTCATGTGACAAGTGTCACGCGTACAAGTCGCTTGACGAAAACTCTGGTCACACGTACGTGTGGGTCACGCGTTCGCGGAACTGGGCAGATCACCAAAATCTCATTTCTTCATGAATTCTCCAGTTTTGCATGCTTTTTCCTCATTTCTTCAACCCAATCTTTGCATTCTAAACCTGAAATCACTTAACAAACACATCAAGGCATCGAATGGAATTAAAAGAAATTAAATTTAGCAATTTAAGAACCTAAAAAGCATGTTTTTAATTTTAAGCACAATTTAGGAGAAATTCACAAAACCATGTTATTTCATTGAATAAATGTGAGATAAGTTGATAAAATCCACTAAATTCAACACAAGATAAACCCAAAAATTGGGGTTTATCAATATACATATAAATTTTAAATCCAGAAAATTCATCAATATGGTTTACATGACACCAGAAGCATTACAACTATCTTGCATGAACTAGTTATACTAAATCCAAGTCAATGAGACAAAGTGCACCTCACTTAACTCAAAATTGCACCAAAATTACTTAATAATGACGACACACAAATTCAATTCAAAACAAATACACAAACAAAATTCAATCATCGACAAAAACACATGCATGTAAATTTTAAATCTAGAAAAATCATCAATATAGTTTTAAATTACACCAGAAGCACTATAACTATCTTGCATGAACTAGTTACACAAAATCCTAGTCAATGAAACCAAGTGCACCTCACTTAACTCAAAATTGCACTGAAATTACTTAATAATAACGACACACAAACTCAGTTCAAAACAGGCACACAAAGAAAATTCAATCATTCACAAAAAACACATGCATGTAAGTTTTAAATCCAAAAAGATATCAATATGTCTTAAATGACACCAGAAACACTATAACTATCTTGCATGAACTAATTATACCAAATCCAAGTCAATGAGACAAAGTGAACCTCATTTAGCCTAGAATTGCACTAAAATTACATAATAATGACGACACAAAAACTCAATTCAAAACAAGCACACAAACAAGATTCAATCATACACAAAAATACATGCATGTAAATTTTAAATCCAAAAAAATCATCAGTTGATTTAAATGACACCAAAAGCACTACAACTATCTTGCATGAACTAGTTACACCAAATTCAAGTCAATGAGTCCAAGTGCACCTCACTTAACTCAGAATTACACCAAAATTACTTAATAATGATGACGCTCAAATTCAGTTCAAAACAAGCTCACAAATAAGATTCAATCATTCACAAAAAACAAATGCACATAAATTTTAAATCCAGAAAAGTCATCAATATGGCTTAAATGACGCCAGAAACACGATATCGTACATGAACTAGTTATATCAAATCCAAGTCAATGAAATTAAGTGCACCTCACTTCACTCAGAATTGCATCAAAATTACTTAATAATGACGACACATAAACTTAGTTCAAAACAAGCACATAAACAAGATTCAATATCGACAAAAATACATGCATGTAAATTTTAAATAAAAAAAAGTCATCATTATATAACACTAGCCTAGCACAATTATAACAAAATCAACGATATAAAGAGAACCACTGTTCGTAATTTCTACTTTATCGTGAAAATACAAATGAATCTACTAAATATACAAAAATATGAGTTTTTAGTATTTTAAAAGAGAGAAAAAATAGAACAAAAATGGGCCACTTAGGTTTTGATTATCTTCAATAATGCTTCAATAGTGTTACGGTGTTTTTTATTTGAACCTAGCGTCGAGAATTTCTCTGAGTTTTCACAGAAATTTTGAGAGATTTGATAGAGGAGCAGTTTAAAGTTTCCACGTTAAATTCATGATAAGTTTAGAAACCATTTTCTATATAAGAGAGTGCGGTATGTAAAATGTTTGATCTTTAGTTACTTAATTGTTGGCGCGTATTACACATGCTCTCATTAGTGAAGCTAGTTTTTGTTAGGACTGAACTAACTTTATTAAATTTTATTATCTAAAGAGTAAAGCTAGGGAACCAAAACCACATCAGCCAAAAACCAGCCAAATGTGCATGGGCTGGGTCACAAAAGCCCAAACCACATTCAGCAACATCCAAAAAAATGTGAGGGTAAACCATATTCACCCCAAGCAAAAACCCTACCTCCTTTTCACCGTTTTACCACAGAGAATTCAAAAAGCTTCCATAACCCCGCCACGCTACCGAAACTCTCGCGCGACCCTCCTCCATCTCTTCTGCGGACACTGCGACGCCGCACACAGCGGCTCTGCCCATCGAGACTCCACCGAAGATACTTGCGCGCAACCTTCCTCCCGTCACCGGCAACTTTGACGCCGTGCCGAGCGTCTCTGACCATCGCGGCTCCATTATCGCAAGAAGAGCAACCCCGCACATGCCGTTGCATGTGGGTTTTTCCGGCGCCGCTTAAACTTTCTGGTGCACCTGGGGCGTCCGTTGATATTAACCTAGACTTCTCCAGCCTTGAAATTCCCGGTTCGGCTCACTGATTGGTAAGCATGGTATATGTTTCTTTTGGTTTCATATGCATGTCCTGAAAAGGGAATTAGACAGTGTTTTGTTGTAGTAGTCTCTGTGAGGTCTTAATCCATGGATGTTCTTTTCCATATTTGAACAGATCACTTAACAGATTTTGGGGCATCACTGGTCCTGAGCAAAATATTGCAGCTGCATGTGTTGCATGATTTTGGAGTTTTGCAAAATCAATAAACAAGTAAGTATGTGTATTGATTGCTAATTGAATTTGGGTGGATTCTAATTAGATATGTGATGTTGTTGATGTTTTGCTTGGATGTTGCTTATTGCTAGAGTTTATATGATGATTTTAGCTCGGATGGATGTTGTAATCGTGGTTATTAGAGGCTAGATGTTTCTGTTCTGTTATATGGTTTAGAAATTAGATATGTGATGTTGTTGATGTTTTGCTTGGATGTTGCTTATTGCTAGAGTTTATATGATGATTTTAGCTCGGATGGATGTTGTAATCGTGGTTATTAGAGGCTAGATGTTTCTGTTCTGTTATATGGTTTAGAAACTAATAATGGTGTTCATATGAGATGATATTTGAAATTGCATAAATTATGGGACGTTTCTGTAAGAAAATTGAAAATTGAAGGTACTAACAAGTGCAAAGGCTCTAAGGTGCTGTTGTTGTTCAATCAGAACAAGAACTTCCCTTTATTTTTTTTTGAAAAGAATAGTTTGCTTCCCAGAGGCTGAAGGAACTTAATTGGTGGGGGTTGAGCTATCTATTGTGATAAGCAGATTACTAAAAGAACAGACAGGATATCATTTTGATTTTGGTCTGGGGAGTGTGAGGGGTGGCAATGTTGGTCTCTAACTTGAATGTTGTGGTTTACTCCTATTTTTTTTTCTTTTTTAAATGTAGTATGTTTTACATTTGGGGCAGATGTGAGGAAATAGGGTTGGACTTTGTCAGGTATTTCAAAGCATTTAGTTGTGGTGCATTTTTTGGTTAGTGGTTACCTCAAATCGAATATAATGAAAAAAAAAAAGCAATCCTTTTTGTTCTTTATTTCTGGGTTATAATAGTTTTAGGAGTTTTATATTATCAACTTGTGAGATTATTATGTACCCCAGGTTTTTTTTATTAATAAGTGGTTTTAATTTTATCAAATACTTTATTTGATGTCTTACGTGTCCAGAAAGTACACAATAGGGAACGTGTCCTATAGGAGATCCATGACTGCTCAAGCTTATAAGTGATGTTTGCATTTGTAGTTCCTATTAACACATGCCTTCATAATGACACTCGTCCAGATTAATTAAAGTCAATGTAAATAATTTATGGGGATAAATTTACTTATAAATTAAATCTGGGGTTGGCTGTTGACACATAAAAAAAATGAACTTAATTATGATTTTACATTAGAGATATTTATTAAATTAAAATATATTTATATTATGAATAGGGTGTTTTTTCTATGTTTTA
Source organism: Arachis ipaensis (assembly GCF_059453495.1). Classification (NCBI taxonomy): domain Eukaryota; kingdom Viridiplantae; phylum Streptophyta; class Magnoliopsida; order Fabales; family Fabaceae; genus Arachis; species Arachis ipaensis. The sequence continues at coordinate 15,348,759 of NC_142443.1, read as the reverse complement.
AATTTTTCACAATTGCTTGAAAGTATGGTTTTTTTTATGATGTTTTCTTCTTATTTGTCATAAGATGGCGATGTTATGTTACATCATGTTTTCAATTGTGAATGAGATAGAAGATGAATTCCTTTATCTCCATCTCTGTTTGTTTATGAAAAGGAAAATCATTTATTATATGAAATGAATGTAAATTGGCTGCTGAAATTTTTGCTGTATTCATATATGCAGTTTTGAGGAGCTATTTCTTGTGTACCTCAACAGGGTTAATTTGAAGTAAAAATCCAAGAGAGATGGGAAAAAAGGTAAAATGATTTTTATCCTTCACTTTTTACCAATTGGGCATTATCTTATCTTTGACTAAAATCTATTGTAACAATTAGCAGAAATTGTTAGAGTCCCGTTGCTCGCCTAGCTACATATATGACATGATGAGCACGCTCTCAAAAAACAATTCCGTTGAGAAGCTAGCTGAGATTGATCTTATTGGTTTCGGATTCCTGAGGCTTGTACCAAATTGGTCGGTAAAGCAAGCAATCATGGTTCACCTAGCTGAGTCTTACCAAGTTAAGCCGAGAACTTTCATACTCGACATTGGCAACATCCGCCTGAATGCTGAGTTAATCGGGAAGGTTTTCGGCATTCCTTCGCAAGGTACCTTATGCTATCTTGTTTATCTAGTCATGCATAGTCGTGCTGCTATAAACATGTACCTTTATGCATACATATTATCACGGAATAACACACATGAACATGTTGTAGGGGATCCATTTCCAGCACTGGATGAGAGTAATCCGTCCCACGTCGCCATCAAAAATAGGTTCCATAGACGCAGCACAACCGAGCTCCGAGATTTAGTCTACAGTTGTCCAATGACGACTGAGTCAGAGAGGATGGAGTTCAGGAGATATTTCATACTGGTGGTGATGAAGATGTTCCTGTGCCCCACCACCCAACAAGTACTTTCTCCGTGGCACATCTACCCCGTGTTAGATGTTTCTGATCCACGGAGATTCAATTGGCCGCTGGAGATTCTGAAGTGGTTCGACACGGCAGTCGAGAAGTATAAGCTGAAAGGGAACAAAACGTGTGAAGGCTGCATGTTCGTCGTGCTGGTAGGGCACAGTGACCAATAATAAATTCTGTTTGCCTTTCTTTTTTATGAGTATCAGAAATTGTATGAAATAAATTTCCTATAGATTAGCTTAGAAAATTCAGGCTCTGGTACTGTTATTTCTATGTGATATATTGATATGTTGCTGAATTACTTGAATCTTTGTTCACTGATTTTAGATGGTTCCGTGTATGATTTCATTTGAGTGTTTCTTGCATAACTTAAATTTGGCCCATCCTCTGTGTAGATACTCTATTTTCAGCGTATGCAATACGGTGTGCTTGACAATTGTCTTGAGCATGAGCCATGGCTCGAAGCGTGGACCTCGGAGAGACTTGAAAAGAAGGCACAGTATATTATATCCGAGGTACTCGTTTCTATCTCATAATCGGTTAATTTATGAAAAGAATGCGCCGTTAATTTATATCGGAGAGTCTTGAAAAGAAGTCTTGGGGTTTCTCAAAAATCATTGATTTTCTTCGTTGCTTAATTCAGGGCCGCCTTTTGACTAGACATGGGGTAGGTGACGACATAAAGGGCCGGTCACCACAAGCTGCCAGGAGGAGACCTGGGAAAAAGGAACCACAGAAGCGTCAGCAAAAGCAATCGGTGCTGCCAAGGGTAAGCACGTTTTACTGCTTGAGCATGTTAACTAACTTAGTTTGTCGTTGTTAATTTGGTTCATTATCTTGCCTAAAACAGCAGAGGTCAGTCGGTGGAGAGAGTAAGCAGGTTTCAAATGAAAGACCACCAAGGGGAAGTGCATCATCGCCACCTCCAACAGCGAGAAGTTCAAGGCGCGCCAAACTATCAGAAACTAGCACGAGGGTGAGTATACGATTACTGTTATCTACTGCTTAATTCATTGACTAGCTTTGATTACGTGTACTAGTGTCAATTAAATGTACTTGGATGTTTCTTTACACAACTTATTTGTTGTAAATAAAACAGCCTAACAGGGGAGATGCGCCAAAAATGGGGGAGGCTAAAAAGGACCGACCACGGAGGTGCCCCCCAAAAAAATCTGAGGAAAAGGATCTCCCAAGTGGCACTGATGATGATGAGGAGAATGAGCCTCTTGCCAAGCGGATGTGCCGACTCTATAAACAGGGAGTTGACAAAAAAAAAACAAGTGACGAACCAACAGAAGGCAACCTCAATCAGGACAAGGGAACCCATGAAACACCAGTCTCTGTCCTTCCCGATGCAGGAACACTCTCCGTTGCGCTAGTGAAGCATGAAGAATGGGAGTTTGACGGGCAAGTCTCCTAACTAAAACTAACTCATTTTCTCGTCTATTTTGCTTGTTAGTGAGTTAAGGAATCTATCTGTATACAGCTGCCATTTCTCTAACATCAATTGAGTTGTTTGCAGTAATCCCAATTTCCTGTCGAACCGAGACCCCGAGAGTGAACGAATATGGCAATACTTTGAGCAACTGCAGAATACGAGTCCACTACAGGCCGTGATGCCAGCCAATCCATCTTGCATGACTCCTAGCCCACCAGGAAAGCAAATCTCACTGGGCAATGCTGGGACGGAACAACAGTATACCCAATGTACTCCTATAAAGGTGCATCCACTTCTAAAAGGGCGAAAGATTGACGAGGATGATGAGGAGCAAGTCCGACGATGGGCGGCCAATGGATCCTTGGAGCAAAGCGAGGTGTTGGCATCCTATGAAGGAAGGCAGCATCTATCTTTGCTCCGAGAGGACCTATGCTCACTGCTGCCCCGGCACTGGGTCACCAGCAACGTAAGTATAATATACTAACTCATTGACATAACGAATATGTTTCTTAATATAGAAAGTGGATAAAACATATGACGCTAACGCAATTTAAACTTTTTTTTATGCAGATCGTCCAGTGGATGTGTTCAACATTTAATGATTCCGAATCACTGCGGTATAAGGAAGACTTTTACTGTATACCTCCCGGAATTTTGGTATGAACAAATTTGTGAATTCTAATCAGCAATGATTTGAGATATGGACCTAAATAGTGCTTTTTTAACAGGAAACCGTGTTGCAGAAGAGGAACTTGGCTTCCTTCAGGGAGGATCCCACCGTTAGTTATGTGGGGCTGGGTCCTCACTTTGGTGATGATTCGATGTTTTTTGACAAGATAGCAGCTTCCATGCGAAAATGGGTAAGTTACTTCGCTACATGAAAAAAACTGTATACTTCTTGTATTATTTAACGCTTGAAGGTTGATGCTTTTGTTTAATTACTTACAATCTGGTGTTTACTACTTGGATGTTCCTTGTGATAGGTAATAGTGTGTTCCCCTTAATTGTCAAATAGATGGTTATGAATACAGTTTTTGGTTTTCGTGTCTCAGTCACTTGAATTTGCATGTGCTTAATTGATGTGTCATTGGATTTCTTTACAATAGATGTATTGCAACACGTTAAATGTTTTAGAAATTTCGCATCTATATCTATTTGGTAACTAACTTGATCATGAAAATATATATTTCTGTTTCCATCGTAGTGGTTTGCACCAGTCTGTATCGATCGTCATTGGTGGCTGTATGCCTTTGAGATTGCTCATAAACGGCTGTGGGTGCTGGATAGTATGAATACAGGAGTGCCTAACAATGAAAGAGTAAAATTACATGCTTATGCGGTATGTATACATCAACAAATTAGTTTGGCGTTAGACTTGGTAATTGAAACTGTATGATTTTTAACGTGTGGCTGATCTCCAGGGGAGACTCATTGAAGACATGGCAAAAGTTTCTATGCCCGCATATGAGCACACGGAGAACGGCCTACCGCGTTTCTATGCTAGCGTCCCACAACAAGATAACGGGTCAGTTAAATATTCTCTAATAACAATATTCTTAATAGCACTTCACTTGATAATGATGTCATGGTTGGAAATAATATTCTGTGTTTGTGCATGTAGCTGTGATTGTGGTGTATTCGTCATCAAATTCATGCAGTTTTGGTGTTTGGATAAGCCATTGCAGCATTGGGACCAGGTGAATTTAAATATGTCATAATAATTAGGTTGAAACCATTTGTAGTCAATTACTTTCTCGTGTTTGAAATTACCCTCCAACACGAAAATGCCATGCAGGACATTGTACATGAGTTTAGGAAGGAGATCATTCTGGACATAGTGCTGGGTCCTCATAATTCAGAAATTGGCAAGGCGCTGCAGGCATTGGAAAGCAATCATGTGCGCCGAAACCAGCCTAGGAAAAAGTCTAAGGCTGTGAGATCACCTTTCACAGCACCGAGCACGAAGAGCATGCTGAAGCGTGCGGGGTTACCCACAAGAAAGCCGAGAAAGGGGGGAAGACAACGGAAGTAGAATTTTTTACTAGGTAGGAAAACTTCAATATAGGCACCTGCGGTATTACATCTATGCTTTGCTTGTGGTAGAGTTATGCTTCTTAATATGGCATTTTCCGTCTGAATCTAGTTTATTGTGAGCCTGATAATTACTGTTTCGCTGCAGGTTTATCATTTCATATTGGTGATTTTCTCAAGTTGAGGGTGACAATGAATCGTAAACCTCTGAGTGGATGGTGTCTATAGTAGGGACTCGGATGTTTCTTCTCATTGTAAATTGGATGGTTCTGGATTTGTTTTCTGTTTTGTCATGTTTAAGGCTTTTGAACTTGTTAGTATTTCGTTGATGAGTGAGTGGCTCATATTTTGTTAGATACTCGTTTGCAGGTTTCATATATCAGTTATTTTAGGGCTCACAATATTTGTTTTTTCCAAGTTAGTCATGTCACTATTTCATTAAGCAAGTCATTGCACATTGATAATATTGAGTGAACTCTGATCAGTGTATATAACCCTTTTGGTCATGTCTATGCTTAAGTGGCAATGCTGTCCATTTACTCTCGTGGTGTTAACTAAATGGAGGTGTTCTTTATTTTTTTAATTATTTTTTATTTAATGCTAGAATTCTGAAGTTGCTGGAAATTAACGCATTGCACGGACTTCAGTCGTGACCAGGCCACAGTAGGTGTGATATTAAGTGGATGGTGTCTTTGGTAGGGATTCAGATGTTTCTTCTCATTGTAAATTGGATGGTTCTAGATTTGTTTTATATTTTGTCATGTTTGAGGCATTTGAAGTTGTAAGTATTTCGTTGATGAGTGAGTAGCTCATGTTTTGTTAGATAATCGTCAGCAGGTTTCGTATATCAGTTATTTCAGGATTCTCAAGCAATGTTTTTACAAGTTAGTGATTTCACTAGTTTATTAAACAAGTCATTGCACATTGATAATATTGAGTGAACTCTGATCAGTGTTTATAACCATTTTGGTCATATCTATGCTTAAGTGACTCTTCTGTTCATTAACTCGAGTGGTGTTAACTAATTGGAGGTGTTCTTTATTTTTTTTGTCATTGTTTTCTATTGGTGGAATTGCGAAGTTGCTGGTAATTAGCGCATTGCACGGACTTTGGTCGTGATCAAGCTACAGTAGGTAGGATTTTAAGTGGATGTTGTCTTTGGTAGGGATTCGGATGTTTCTTCTCATTGTAAATTGGATGGTTTTGTACATGATTTCTTTGTTTCGTGCGTTACACATTAGCGACTGCGTGCACCGCACTGCGATATCAATGCGTTTTGTTAATTTTTTTTTGGATTTAAATTCTCTTGGTCCGTTTTCATGGTAGATTTAAACCATTTATCAATCGTGATTTTTACTGTCTTCTCTTTTGTTTCATTGAAAAGATTACAATAAAACATGATAACCATTGGTGACAAAACAGAAAAGGGAATAGTTTATTAGAGTTGTATGTAAAGAATGACACCTAACTCAAACCAAGAAACCTATCTATATATGCCTAAAGGAATTCAACAGGTGCATGAATCCGCCACCTTCCGATGAGTTCCACATAGTAGAATCCTTACATCTTTTATTAAGGGATCCATGATGATCATTATCTGACGGAAGGTGAACCTCATCCTACAAGATGCACAACGCAAACAGAACAACATACATTAATCAAGAACACCGTTGATATATAAAAATTTAAAATATAAGCCGCAGATAACACATACCGGGTGTGATTTCCTATTCCTTTTTTGCATTGATTTCTTAATTGACTTGTCCAACTCTGCTCCAAGTCTCTTACCCTTAGGTCGTCCTTTGGTCTTGACTCTTGAGGGTCCCTGAATGTCATGTACAACCGCACCGCCCGTGCTCTGTGTGGGCACGGTATTCTGAGATGCAGCAGCAGTATTGGAACGCATGCTGGCACGATAATCAATCAGCTTGGACTTTGCATCCCAAAGGGCAGCTCGCAAGATGGCTGCTTCCTCATCACAAGCAACAAACTCCTGCGCAACGTTATAGAACTCTGAACACAGATGCCTGAACAAGTTGTTGCTTTCGTCACTCCGAGCCACGTCATGGCTACTCTTGACATAAGTGTGCTTGCGGATGACATTCTTACTCCATCGAGGAAGAACGTAGCAGCTCGGTACTATGTCAACTCTGTAGTATGACCAGACCGTAAGGGTGTGGCAACACAATATACCAGCGGATTCAAACTTGTTGCACTCGCACTGACCCTTTTGACTCAAAGGGTCAAAGTCGACCCTAAAAGTATGGTAGACTGGCTTCCCCCAGAAAAACTTCTGCTCGTCCACCGTAATAGAAATTGTATCTCCTTTTTTTTCAATTGACCGAACCATGCAATCGGTTTTTTTTCTTACCTCCAGTTGAAGAATCCTGAACATACTACTGGTGTATTCCTGCTGAAACTGTCTCTCAATGCCCGTGCTCCCTATACATGGGATAAAACCTTTCGAGTCTGCAGCATCATCTTCCAGCTCCTTTTGCTCTTTGGTTCCGAGGACATTGTCGTATTCATGGACGAACTGAACCAACCCACTCTTGCAATGCAGGTATCCACCATAAAATGCGTGCATACTTTCACTACGCTGTGTACTCCTCATGCCTGCCCAAAATTCACTCTTGAAAAATATTGGAACCCACTTCCGTCGATTCGCGTAAAGGTCTGCCCAAACGAAACAAATGGTTAGGAACATCCAGACACACTGATAGAAAAAACATCTCTTTATATACTGAAAGGAACATCCACTGTCGCCAGAGATGGAAAAATCAGCTACATTTATTATAAGAACAATATGAACGGAAAAAAGATGGCACAAATCACATGATGTGAATAAATAGACAACTAGAAACCAACAGAAGGGATTTATTTTAACAATCTATTTCAAGCAACTAGAAACCACAAATCACCTACCTGCTAACCATCTGTTTTGGCCTAACTTGAATTGTTTGATGAAACCAGCCCAATCAGACTCGAATGATTCAGTCGAAGGAGAATTCCACACAATGTGATTCATCACTGCATGCAGTTCTCCGTACCTAGCATATCCACCAAGCTTGAATTGTGATTTTTTCATTATGTGCCAGATGCACCATCGGTGGACAGTGTCAGGTAGGACATTCCTAATAGCTCCAGTCATCGCCTTGCACTGGTCAGTGATAATCCCCCTTGGTGCAGATCCGACGCATCTCACCCAATGCGTGAACACCCACTCAAAACTAGGGATCTCCTCGCTCCCAAGTAAAGCACAGCCAAGAAAAGTAGACTTCCCATGGTGGTTTACACCTACAAAGGATGCAAACGGCAAACCATGCCTGTGAAAAGAGCAACGACAACTGTGAGGCAACACTAGAAAATCCAGAAATAACTGCTCTTGATATTTACAAATACATATACAGACCTGTTTCTTCTGTATGTGGTGTCAAACGACACCACATCTCCGTAATATTCATACGAAGCCCTGCACCTTGCATCTACCCAAAGTGCGCTCCTAAACTTATTAGCATCGTCAACATCTATTGCATAGAAGAAGTTGGGATTGATCTCCTTCATTCGAACAAAATAATTCATCATCCCCTGGAAGTCCTCGTTGTCATCGGAGCATCGAAGATTGCGTGTGATGTAATTTCTGACATCCTTTTCTGAAAAACCCAGGTTTGCGGACCCACCAACCTCGTTTGCCAGTGCTAGATACGTCTTGTTGGGTCTTATTCCAGCCTCGTCGTTATCCGTAATGACGCACTTAGCATGCATGGTAAGCTCCCGATACTCATGATAGTGGACAGATTTCTCAGTCGAACAAGGGTGAGAATGCCTCAGTTCTAATCTAGACACAACCCAACATTCATTCTCATTGTCCAGCACGACATACATCCTTGCTTTGCATCTCGTGGCTGTAATTCTATTTGCTCGAGTTGCTGCGTTCACCCTAGACTCTCGATAGCCTTCACGCGTGCAGTAAATAGATTGATTAACCGGTATCTTTGATTCCTTCCGCGTCTTGTCAAAATTCGTGTTCCTGATTTTAGTAACAAACCCAACTTTCTTTGCATAGTTTGCATAAAATTTCTGTGCGAGAGGCAATGAACCAAAACTCATTCCCACGACTGGAATTTCCTCTTCACCTACGCCACTATGATCCGGCAACTGTAACGTCAATACAGACAATTATATACGAATTAAACTAACTCTAACACAGTAAGTGTTTAATAGAAAATCTTAGGATACTATAATAATATAGCAAATAAATGAGCTTTTTGAATTAAAAAAAAAAAACCAAAATGAGTTGATAGGTTTAGAAATCACAAAACACCTTTATATAATAACATGGGAATAATTTCAGTAAAATACTATCATAATAAATCTATAAGTCATATCTTATACATTATGGAAGTGTACAATCATCAATCTACTTTTTTCATCCTCTATCATTATATGGTCTAATAATATTTGAGGAATCATAAAGCACTAATAGAGTTATACTAGAATTGAAGGCATGTGCCGAGTTGGAATATCCTACCCTTACGAAGTAAGTGAAGTGTGAAATCAAAGCATATTCTCATCTCATAAAAACCTTGCCAAGGCATACATACCATTAAGAAACTGGACATGATCTTTCTTAATCAATAATACAAAATTAACATAGTGAAAAGTCCAATGTCGCTTAAGAAACATCTTATTAGCATGAACTAGAAACATCTAGGTAGCACATTCAAACCTGGCCTCCATCGTCCAGCTCATCCTTTCTAGTCACAACGACATCGGTAATTTCGTCGAACTACAATTAAAGAAACCAGAAAAAGGCATTTGTCATGTTATGAACATTCCTTACTATATATTTACTGAGTCATATAAAAACCATCAAAGAAAATTGCATCACAACATATGGGAGTCAAGCATACTTTAATGATGGTAATTCTAATGATTCACACATGATGGGTAAGTGTTTAGCAGTTATTTTTTGCTCAGCTCAATATATAAATGTGCCAGAATTCTCCAAACCGATTTAGTTTTTGAAGTAAAAAAAAATTCAAAAACGCATGAATAAGGGTGCTTCAAATACCACGTTGTTACAAAATTTAAAACAAACAATGAGAAGCTTATGAAACATACCTTGCACCCTACTTGTTCTTGAATGTCTAATTCATCCACATTAAATTGTTTATCGCCTAGTGTTGGATTGGTGAATGTATTAATTGATCCTTCTTCAGTGGGTGAAAAGGCCATGGAAGTTTGACTTGATGAGGTTGGCACCGTAGCCGCCGCGATGGGAAGTTCTATTCGGCGCCGTCAGTGAGAAACGATGAATTGCACCACCAAATGGAAAAGAAAGATGATTGGGGTTTGACCAAAGGAAGCTGAATTTTGAAACCGCTTTGATGAGGTGTTCCGTGATCCTAGGATAGGTTTATGGTTTTTTGAAAGTCAAGGAGTGATTTGGTTGAATACGGCAATTAATAACAAAAATTGAAAATTAAATAAAATTAAATTAATTAAGCAAAATATGGTTTTGTTTATTTTTTGGCTGATCCCCTTTTGGTTCCACATACTTTTCCTTATCTAAAAGATTTGGATGCGTAACATAACTGAATTTAATAATTAACGATATTCAAAAATAATCAATACACTCAGCAACAACAAAGGTTAATGTTTTGCTACAATGATTCACCGAATATTGAAAAGATATACATAATTAGTTAAGTTCAATTATTTATATGTTGTTGTTGTTCATTTAATGATTAATAAGAAAATAAAAAAAAAGTTAAAACTCTTATATTACTCATAAAAACATGATAAAAATTTTGGAAAAGAAATAGAGAAAGAAATCGTTACGGAAACTCCGAAAGAGACATGAGAGAGAGAGAGAGGAAAGATATGGCAGTTGACCATTTTGGCGCGTTTCACGTCCTCGTAGTGGAATCTTTTGTGGTCCAATACATCGAAAACCTTAGCATCCTAAATTGAGATTTTGTTAGCAATTTATTTTTACTTATATATTAAAAGTAATTATATTATTGTGCATCATTACTTATTAATTTTAAAAAATCCCTGAAAAAAGTCACCAAAAATTACGTTATATTAGGTGTACCTTATGGAAACATGTGATTGAACGAATGTTCTTACGTTCTTAACTATTTAATACCAAAAATTTTATATCGAATACATTTTATCAAGATAAAATTGTCAAAAAATTGACTATGTTTTTTTCGAACCACATGTCACATTAATCATACTTCTTTGTGTCGGATGTTGCTTTATATTCAAGTCCTTCAAGTTCTTCAGGTCAATAGTAAAATTACTCACTGCACTAAATCCAAATAACCCTATTCAAAGAAGCTGCTAGGTAGATAACGAGATTATGAATAAGGTAAACAATGGACTACATCTCACATCTATTAAATATAAATAAATTTATTAAATTTAAATTTAAATTTTAAAATAAAAAATTAACTTTTTTTTAATTTATTATTTACTTTGTTAAAAAATATTATTTTCTTATACTTTCTCTAAATTCTATTTGTCTATTTCTATTTTTGTTTATTCTCTTAGCAGGATGATACGGATTCGTATGTACGTGTTTTTTGAAGTGACAACATGCAAATATTGACAACATACAAGCTTAGTTCAAAATAAACGTACAAATAAAATTTAATCATCTACAAAAATATATGTATGTAAATTTTAAATCTAAAAAAGTCATTAATATGGCTTACATGACACCAAAAGCATTATAACTATCTTGCATAAACAATTACACCAAATCCAAGTCAATGAAACAAATGGCATCTCACTTAACTTAGAATTGAACCGAAATTACTTAATAATGACGACACGCAAACTCAACCCAAAACAAGCACACAAACAAGATTTAATCATCTACAAAAATATATACATATAAATTTTAAATCTAAAAAATTCATCAATATGGGTTACATGACACCAGAAGCATTACATCTATCTTGCATGAAGTAGTTATACTAAATCCAAGTCAATAAGAATAAGTGCAAACTAAGAATCGCACCAAAATTACTTAATAATGACAAGACACAAACTCGATTCAAAACAAGCACACAAACAAAATTCAATCATCGACAAAAATACATGCATGTAAATTTTAAATCCAAAAGAGTCATCAGGTGATTTAAATGACACCAAAAGCACTACAACTATCTTGCATGAGTTACACTAAATTCAAGTCAATGAGACCAAGTGCACCTCACTTAACTCAGAATTGGGCTCTTTTTTTTTTGGGTATGGAGATAAAAGTAGTGATATACTCTAACATTGTAATTTTTGGTGTTTTTAAAAATTGTGGAAGGTACACAAATCGGAGGGTCATATTTCTGTACCTCAAATTTTTAAAATTTTAAACACAAATCGGACAGTCTGATTTTTTTATCTCTCACAAATCGGACGGTTCGATTTTTGTACCTCAATAAATCGGACGGTCCGATTTCTATACCTCTAACAAATCGGACGGTCCGATTTATATTTCTCACCTTAAACGGTTCCACGTTTGAGAATAATACTCCAATAATCCACATTTCAAAAAAACACCATTGTTACTCCAATATCAAAAACAAAAAGTTCCTCAGAATTGCACCAAAATTACTTAATAATGATGACACACAAATTCATTTCAAAATAAGCACACAAAGAAGATTCAACCATTCACAAAAAATAAATGCATGTAAATTTTAAATCCAAAAAAGTCATCAATATGGCTTAAATAACACTAGAAGTACTACAATTGTCTTGCATGAACTAGTTATACCAAATCCAAGTCAATGAAACCAAGTGCACCTCACTTCACTCAGAATTGCACCAAAATTACTTAATAATGACAACACACAAACTCAGGTCAAAACAAGCACACAAACAAGATTCAATCATTGACAAAAATACATGCATGTAAATTTTAAATCCAAAAAAGTCATGAGTTGATTTAAATGACACCAAAAGCATTACAACTATCTTGCATGCACTAGTTACATCAAATTCAAGTCAATGAGACCAAGTGCACCTCACTTAACTCAGAATTGCACCAAAATTACTTAATAATGATGACACACAAATTCAGTTCAAAATAAGCACACAAACAAAATTCAATCATTCACAAAAAATAAATGCATGTAAATTTTAAATCCAGAAAAGTCATCAATATGGCTTAAATGACACTAGAAGTACTACAACTGTCTTGCATGAACTAGTTATACCAAATCTAAGTCAATGAAATCAAGTGCACCCCACTTCACTCAAAATTGCACAAAAATTACTTAATAATGACAATACACAAACTCAGGTCAAAACAAGCACACAAATAAGATTCAATCATTGACAAAAATACATGCATGTAAATTTTAAATCCAAAAAAGTCATCAGTTGATTTAAATGATACCAAAAGCACTACAACTATCTTGCATGCACTAGTTACATCAAATTCAAGTCAATGAGACCAAGTGCACCTCACTTAATTTAGAATTGCACCAAAATTACTTAATAATGATGACACAAATTCAGTTCAAAATAAGCACACAAACAAGATTCAATCATTCACAAAAAATAAATGCATGTACATTTTAAATCTAGAAAAGTCATCAATATATATGGCTTAAATGGCACGAGAAGCACTACAACTATCTTGCATGAACTAGTTATATATACCAAATCCAAGTCAATGAAACTAAGTGCACCTCACTTCATTCAGAATTACACCAAAATTACTTAATAATAACGACACACAAACTCAATTCAAAACAAGCACACAAACAAGATTCAATCATCAACAAAATTACATGTATATAAATTTTAAATCAAAAAAAGTCATCAATATGAGTTGTATAACACTAACTTAACACAATTATCACAAAATCAATACTATAAAGAGAACCATTGTTCGTATAATTTTTACTTTATCGTGAAAACATAAATTGAATCTACTAAATGAACAAAAATATGAGTATTTAGTATTTCAAGAGAGAGAGAAAATAGAACAAAAATGAGCCACTTAGGTTTTGATTACCTTCAATAATGCTTCAATAGTGTTACGGTGTTTTTTATTTGAACCTAGCGTCAAGAGTTTTTCTGAGTTTTCGCAGAGGTTTTGAGAGATTTGATAGAGGAGTGGTTTAAAGTTTCCATCTTGAAGTCATGATGAGTTTAAAAACCGTTTTCATATAAAAGAGTGCGGCATGCGAAACATTTGATCTTTGAGTTACTTAAGAGCTGGCGCGTGTTACACACACTTTCATTAATAAAATTAGTTTTTGTTCAGATTAAACCAATTTAATTGAATTTTGTTGTCTAAAAAATTTAGATATGTAGCATAACTGGATTTGATAATTAAGGATATCCAAAAATAATCAATACACTCAGCAACAACAAAGGTTAATGTTTTGCTACAATGATTCACCGAATATTGAAAAGATATACATAATTAGTTAAGTTCAATTATTTATATGTTGTTGTTGTTGTTCATTTAATGATTAATAAGAAAATAAAAAAGTTAAAACTTATATTACTCATAAAAACATGAAGAAAATTTTGGAAAAGAAATAGAGAAAGAAATTGTTACGGGAACTCCGAATGAGACATGAGAGAGATAGGGAAGATATGGAGTTGGCCATTTTGGCGGGTTTCACGTCCTCGTAGTAGAATCTTTTGTGGTCCAATACATTGAAAACCTTAGCATCCTAAATTGAGATTTTGTTAGCAATTTATTTTTAGTTATATATTAAAAGTAATTATATTATTGTGCATCATTGCTTATTAATTTTAAAATATCCCTGAAAAAAGTTACCAAAAATTACGTTATATTAGGTGTACCTTATGGAAACATGTCATTGAAAGAATGTTTTTACATTCTTAACTATTTAATACCAGAAATTTTATATCGAATACATTTTATTAAGATAAAATTGTCAAAAAATTGAATATGTTTTTTTCGAACCACATGTCACATTAATCATATACTTCTTTGTGTCGGATATTGCTTTGAATTCAAGTCCTTCAAGTTCTTCAGGTCAATAGTAAAATTACTCACTGCACTCCAAATAACCCTATTCAAAGAAGCAAGATAGAATGGCTTCCCAAACACCTCACGTTTATGTTCCCATTAGGCTTGATCTCTTAAAGAATTTATTATTAAAACTCAATTCAAGGAATGATGGACTTGGACAAAGTGTGAGAGGAGGTTTTGATTTCGATGGCAGCAAATATTATTTGGAGTTGTTTATACAAGCGCACAATTTTTTATCCACAAAACAAAATCATCAAATCAAACATACTTTAAAAAGGTAGCTGGGGTTTCCTTTAGTGCTCTCTTCATATCTCTCTCCTTTTTAAAAAAGAACTGGTACAGTTTACTCTGGATCTCTTTCATCTGGAAGCCTTCTGGTTTTCTCCATATATTATACATGGCATTTTGTACCCAGCTTAGGTTGATAGATTTTTCAGTGATTAATTTTCCCACAATGCTATATTTGCATTTTTGGACTCCCTCTTCAATGTCTCCCTCAACATAGACAACTAGTGCTTCCTCTTCTTCTTCATTGGTCTCTTGCTGAGTTTGATCTTTTTCATTGATTGTTGATGTTGATGCTTCCATTTCAGATTTACCCAAATGCTGAAGATCTTGGGTTTCCTGCACTTGGCGATTGGCCTCGATTTGTTTACAAACGGAGCTTTTGCTGGAGAAATGGGAAAGGAACATCATTCCAAAAGAAATGGACTTCTCAGAGACAGAGGTAAATGTGCAGATTTGAAAATTGCCAAAACACTGCAAAACAGTAAAGCTGGAAAAGAAACTCACAGCAACTATAGGGGAAGTAGTAGAATGTAGCGTTTTTGAAAGTGGAAATGGGCAGGGACAGTTCATCAAAGCAAAAGTGCAAATGAAAATAAATAAACCAATCAAAAAGGGAGTCAATATTGGAAGCATAAAAGATGGCATAACTTAGGTGGATTTCAAGTATGAGAAGCTCCCAACTTTCTGCTATTTCTGTGGGATGCTAGGACATTATGAAAGAAACTGTGAGAAGAAAGAGGTGTCAGAAGAAGGTATAAAATGGCAGTCGAAAGAGTTGGGTGACTGGATAAGAGCTGATACGTTTGGAATGAAGGTGGAAAAAAAAAGAAGAAACAGGTAAGGAGAAAGAGAGGGAAAAGGACAATCCATAGAATGAAGGAAAACTCAGAAGAAATCAAGAAAAATTATTAAGCAAGCTGGCAAATCTCACAATGTCAGATTCTAGAGGTGCAGAAAAGGTGAAAGGGAAAGATCTCGAATCCAGCAGAGAGGAAGCCCACAAAGAAATCAGGAAGAAAAAGCAGAAACAAATATAAGAGAAAGAATCATGGAAGACAAGAGAAACAGAAATAGAACTTGCAATCCAAAAGATACAAAACACAGAAGTGCAAAAGGAGGATACAAGGAAAGAAGTTCCAGAAGGAGACAACAGTAAAGATGTAAAAAAACCAGAAAAAAAGAGAAAGGAGAGCAGAAGAAGTGGAAAAGAATGGCTCAAGAGGTTGTGCAAGAACATAGCAGTAGGGAAGAGAAAATAAATCCAGAAGGGAAGAGGAAGCTTGGAGAAGGAGCACCGATGGAAATTATAGAAGAGGAGACTCAACTAAAAAAGCACCAACCTAGCACCCCACGGCAGAGGCTGCAAAACAGCCCTGCCGAGATCAATAAGGCTAATAAGCTGGAATTGCCGTGGGCTTGGGAACCCATGGGCAGTTAGAGCTTTGAATAAGCTCTTAAGCCAAAAAGATCCCAACCTTGTTTTTCTAATGGAAACAAGGAAGAAGGCAGATGAAGTAAGTAGATTAAGAAGAAAAGGGGGGCTTGATAATATTATAGGGGTAGACTGTGAAGGAGAAGGAAGAAATAGATCAGGAGGGTTGACAGTTATGTGGGAAAAAAATACAACAGTGGAGATAATCTCAATGTCCTCAAATCATATAGATATGGTAATTCAAACAGAAGGATACAGCAACCCTTGGAGAGCCACAGGCTTTTATGGATGTCCAGAATCAAACAACAAGCACAAATCTTGGGAATTGCTTAATTCTCTTGGCCAGTCCAACAACATGCCATGGATGGTCTTTGGAGACTTCAACCAAGTGCTGGAACAAAGAGAAAAACAAGGAGGACTACCGGTGACCTATACACAAACTAGAGGATTCAAAGAAGCCTTAGAGGTAAATGAACTTCTTGACTTGGGCTTTGTAGGACATAATTTTACTTGGTCCAATAACCAGACTGGAAATCAGAATGTGCAAGAGAGACTTGATAGAGCTATTGCCAACATAGATTGGAGGGAGGCTTTTCCAAGAGCGGTGGTCCAGCATCTTCAAAGATATAGATCGGACCACTGCCCGATACTTGTAGATATGCTGGGAGAATCAGAACGAAAGACAAAGAGAACACATATCTTTAGATTTGAGCAAGTATGGCTGGAAAATGAAGAGTGTGAAGAGGTAGTAAGGAGAACATGGATACCCGGAACACCTAATCTACAAGGAAAACTAGGAAACTGCAGCAAATCTTTAGAGGAGTGGGGCAAGAAGAACTTCGGTCAGATCCCAAAGGCTATTAAAGAGAAGCAGAAAAAGCTACAAAAAGTGCAAGCTGGAGATCAAACACATGCAACAATGATACAATCAAAGAAAATCCAAGAAGAATTGGATGAGCTCCTAAAGCAAGAAGAAATCTGGTGGTCACAAAGATCAAGGGCAAATTGGCTAAAGGCAGGAGATAGGAATACAAGGTTCTTCCATCAAAAAGCATCTCAAAGGAAGAGAAGAAATAGAGTACAGAAAATTTCAGATGATGTAGGAGTAATCTACGAAGAAGAAGAAAAAATTGAAGAGGTGATGACAACCTATTTTAAGAGGCTGCTTGCTGCTGAAAATACAGAGAGAATTGAAGAAGCATTTGAGGTTGTTAGGGGAAGGATAACACAAGAGAGACTAGATATAATTCAAAGCGAATTTACCAAAGAAGAAGTCAAGATAGCCTTGAGCCAAATGCACCCAACAAAGGCACCAGGGCCTGATGGATTACCAGCTCTTTTCTACCAAAAGATGTAGAATACAGTGGGAGAAGATGTGACAAAGTGGACACTCAACGTTCTTAATAATGGAGGAGATCCCTCAGAGGTGAACAAAACCTTTATCTGCCTCATCCCTAAGATTAAACACCCGAGCCACACAAAAAATTACAGGCCAATATCTCTTTGCAACGTTATTTTCAAGCTTGTAACAAAGACAATTACAAATAGGCTAAAACTGATCCTGCCAGACATTATAGGAGAATTTCAAAGTGCTTTTACACCAGGAAGACTTATAACAGATAATGGTCTAGCAGGTTTTGAGATATTTCATTTCATGAAGAAAAAAAAAGGAGGGCAACAAGGGCTACATGGGAGTGAAGTTAGATATGGAGAAGGCCTATGACCAGATTGAGTGGTCCTTTCTCATTGAAGTGTTCAGATCTATGGGCTTCCCACAAAGATGGATTGATCTAATTTGGGTATGCATAAGCACAGTGTCTTTCTCTATTTTGATAAATGGCTGTCCATTAAAAGAGTTTAATCCCGCAAGAGGAATCAGGCAAGGAGACCCGTTATCTCCTTATCTTTTTATCTTGTGCGCTGAAGTTTTCTCTGGTCTTCTAAGGAAAGCACAAGAAAGGAAAGCTATACAGGGGATCAAGATTGCAAGACAGGCACCAGAAATTACCCATCTCCTTTTTGCGGATGATAGTATCCTTTTTTGAGAACAACATATCAGAGCATTCAAGTACTGATAGAGATTCTTAAATACTACCAATTAGCTTCGGGACAGAGAATTAACTTGGACAAGTCAGAAATTTTCTTTAGCCGAAATGTACCTCCTACCAGACAGATGCTTATCAAAGATTGGCTGAATGTAAAGGCAGTGGAAAGTCACTCAAAATACTTGGGAATACCAACTATGGTCGGTAGATCCAAGAAGCAGATTTTTGAGTTTGTTCAAGAGAAAACCTGGAAGAAGCTAAAAGGTTGGAAAAAGAAAACTCTATCAAAAGTGGAAAAAGAAATTCTCATCAAGTCAGTTGTTCAATCTATCCCTTCTTATATCATGGGATACTTCCAATTACCTAAGAGTCTTTGCAACCATTTGGAGAGAATGATTAGCAATTTCTACTAGGGCAGGAAGGAAGGGGAAAGAAAAATACATTGGGTAAGTTGGAACAAGCTTAGCAATGCAAAAGAAGAAGGAGGATTGGGCTTTAGAAGTTTTGAAGCATTTAACCAAGCCATGCTAGCCAAGCAAGGGTGGAGATTAATGAAGAGACCTGATTCACTGACAGCAAAAATACTAAAAGCCAAATACTTTGCAAGAAGAAGTTTTCTTCATGCAAACAAAGGACACAATCTCAGTTATACTTGGAGGAGCATCTGGGGTACAAAATGGATGCTGGAATTAGGCGGACTTTGGAGGATAGGAACAGGGAGGAGCACCAGAATTTGGGGAGATCCATGGCTTCCTAATCAAAACGGGCACAAAATTTGGAGTCCCAGAGCAAGTTTTGATCAGGAAGCCACAGTGGACAACCTTATCAACCAGGAAAACAGAACTTGGAACCAAGAATTAATCACAAACAACTTTCTACCTTTTGAAGCAGATCAAATCCTAGCACTACCATTACATATCCAAGAACAAGAAGATAATTTTTACTGGAAATTTAACAAAACTGGGGAATATGAAGTGAAGAAAGCTTATCACCTGATAAGGAAGCACAGCTAGGAACAAGGGCACAGTAGAGTATCAACCCTCGAAGAGAAGCAGCGATGGAAGCACCTTTGGAAGATGAGAATACCACCCAGAACTTTGAACTTCATGTGGAGGCTCATGCATAGATCACTACCTACATAATCAAATTTGCAGAAAAGGGGAGTCAGATGCATTTCAATTTGTCCTAGATGTTTTGAAAAAGAAGAAACTGAATCTCACATTTTCAAGGATTGCAACTGGACAAGGAGGTTTTGGTTTATCTCTCCCTTCACTTTGAGAACAGAATCAGCGGAACAAACTCCTCTATTGGACTGGATTGACGTAACCTTGAAGGAAATTGGGGGAGAAGAAAAAGGGCTTTTCTTGTGCAGCCTCCATAGCCTCTGGCATGGGAGAAATAAATTGGTGTTCGAGAATGATCAATCCCCACCAGAAGTATTGTTGGAGAGAGCTCAAAAAAATTTCACCGAAGCAAATTTCATGGCAGAAAGATCTGTGTTGTCTCAGGAACCTCCACCGGGTAGCCAAAGTGATGACTTTTGGAGTGCTCCTCCACCAAACACCTTTAAATTAAATGTTGATGCAGCTACTAATAATGGAGGAAGAGGGGGAGTTGGTGTAGTTATTAGAGATAGTGAAGAGGTAGTTGCAGCAGCTGCCACGTTGGAAATTGCCTCATCTCTTTCAGTTAGAGAAGCTGAGGCTATGGCTTGTTATCTGGGTCTGGAATTTGCAATCCAATGCTGTTTTTTTGATATTGAGTTGGAAGGAGACAATATAAAAACAGTGAAGGCCCTTAAATCTGAATACCCATTTGGAGGTTCTTTTGGAGTGATAATTTTCAATTGCAAAACCTTTTTGAATAGGTTCAGGTATTATAAAATTTTACATGTAAGAAGACAGGGGAACTTAGCAGCCCATTACTTAGCAAGAGTAGCTCTTACCATGCCAAATGTAATGTGGCTGGAAGAGACACCCTTAGAAATATGTAATTGAATCTATCTTGATATTTTGAATTGTAGAGTTTAATATAAATAGAATTTCTTTCAAAAAAAAAAAAGTAGCTGAGGTTTTAGTTTAAAAAATAAATCATGTGTCTCTTAATATGCTTCAATTGGGTTTAAAACTTGACAAGACCAAGTAATAAATAAGAACCTGAAGTGTTGAGTGTGTGAATATATAGTATGAATGAGTTTGGAATAATGTCTAAAATTGGAGCTATTCAATCTATCTGACAAAAAATAAAAATAAAAAATAAAAATAAAAAACATACTTTAAAGAGAAGGAATAAACAATCCAAACAATTCAATATCAAGATCAAAATTAAATAAGAGAGGCATATACTGTTTGGAGGCCTCCAATGCAGAATATGCTGTGTACAAAATTTTCATTTAAAAAACCTAAATTACATGATTTTAAGATGATCTAACTTGGAGTCCTTAATTATTTAAATTTTTTCTTTATCAAAAGGCAACATTTGTACTATATAGTTATCTTCAGAAGGTGGAAATACAGGAAACTAAAATTTTTGATAATGGAGACTGAAATTTTAATAACATTTTATTTTTGAAATATCCTCGATCAAAATTTTATATTCCAAGTTTACCCTTCACCTCTAACCTCACTCAACCTCTCACCCCACCATCACACATCTGCCATCAATAAGAATAGTATCTCATATACAAGAATGACAACAACACCTGAACTCGCGGGTATCAATCCCGCCTCCACCCGCTACCTGCCCCGCACCGGAATGGGTTTTTAATGGGGCAGGTTCTTGGGCGGGGCGGGACGGGGTCAGATTTAGGCAATACCTGCTCCGGTATATATATATATATATATATATATATATATATATATAATTTTAATGTGTAATATATATAAAATAATTAGTAAAATGATTAATAATATTGCATTATATTTAAATTTTTATTTTAATTTATGTTATGTATGTGATGATGGTTATATAAATTTTGAAGTTTAATTTTATTTATTGGATTTTAATAATTATAGGGGCGGGGTGGATACCCACAGGGACGGGTTAGGGTTTCAACTTTTTACTACCCGCGGGTAGGAAAGGAGCGGGTTCTATACAGTATAGGGCACAGGACGGGGTCGGGTAGAGCAAAAATCCGCCCCTACTCGCCCCGTTGCCACCCTTAATTTCATAAATCAGATTCAACAACAACAACAATCTCATAACATCATACCAAATTCCACCACCAACAACAACAATAATACCAAAAGCAACAATAATCAAAATTAGATTCAACCAGTGATGGATCTAAAAAATTTTATTAGTAGGGACAAAATATATATAACATGATAATAATTTTATAAGTATATTTTATTATTATAAAATATAATTAATCTTCTAACTATTTAACTAATAAATTAAAACACTTATATAGTAATTTAAATAATAATATATAACTTAGAATTTTATTTTTTTAAATTTGATATTTTAAAAATATTGAATAATTCTTTCATTGTTAATACGATTAAATGTTTTATTTTTTATATATATCACTAAATAATCATTTAAAATTTATCTCTTATAAGATTACGAAATTGACTCTTTGTAATATTCATAATTAAAATTTTTTTAATTGATGTCGTTATTACTAACAAAACTAGAGCTAACTTCAAAAGAAGAAACATCAATAGATATCCGTATATTTGAATCTTACTTTTCATTTTAACTGTTTTTTGTTATTAGTTAATATTACTATATTTTAAAATTTAAATTACTAATAGATCTTATTATTCAATAATATTTAACTATGTAATAAAAAATATATAATAATAATATAACTACAAAATAAAATACAAAATAATTAAATGAATTAAAAAATATAAAAAAATAAAAATAAATCTTTCATTGAATCAAAAGAAATTAAAAGAATGAAGTTAAGGAGTGTTGCTAGGAGACAAAGAGTCAAGAACAAACAGCAAGAGAAGAGAATTAGAATTCTAGAGAGCATAAAAAATTATACTTTTGTACTTAAATTTAAATTACTAACTTAATTTTTAATTATCTTTTTATTATTATTATTTAATTATTTTTATAATCAATATGATATTATCATAAACAGTGTAATTAGATATTCTTTAAAAAGTGTCCATCATTCAATTTTTAGAAGAGAGAGAAACTAAAAAACAAGTAACTTCGTATAAAAGTGAGTATTTAAATTAATTAAATAATATTATTTAAATCAAAAGACCGACTAAAAAATGAAAATTTAAAGAACAAGTAGCATTTTTCTATTATAAAATAGAAAAAATTTTTCTCTATACATTATGAAAACAAAAATAGATTAAAAAAAATTATAATGGAGTTAAATTTATTTATTGAGTGGGAACAAATAAATTTTTCTCCCATATACTATATGTAATTCTATCAAATTTTGATAGAGGCACTTGCCCCCACACTCTCCAACATAGATCCGTTTCTAGATTCAACAATCTCGTAACACGAGAATTTTAAAATGAATAAAAAAGAGAATAATAGAGGCGATGCGAAATTGGAACTGAGCTGGCACGACAGACTGAACAGGGTGGCACGATCTGAATAGAGGCGGCACAGTGCAAAACTGGCACGGCACGACTGTAACGATGGCAGAACACGACGCAATGAAGACAACAAACACGATGCAACAGAACATAATGCAACAAATTAAACATAATGAGATATACGACGGTCGTAGGTGTTGTCATCGTTGTTACTGTTGCCGTGGAGAAACAAAAATGTAGCTGCTGGTTTGCTAGAAAAAGAGGAAAAACAGAAAAGGAGGTGACGGGTAGAGAAAAAGAAAGGAAAAGGGATAGGGTTTTGATTTTATTAAGGATATTTTAATAATTTGTATTATTTAAGATATTAAGATATAACTCAATTTTATACTTTTTATAACAAATATAATACATAAACTTAATTTAATTTTTATCTTTTAATTTTTATCTCTCAATCTTTATTTTTCAATTTCAATCTCTATTTCAAATACTAACTAATAGTCCTTTGATCACGATAAAATCAGCACCCTCTCTAATATTCTTTCGCTCCAAGATTTGATATTTTCCCCTCGAACGGTCTGATACTTCTTTTGCTTTTGATCTAATGTGATAAAAACTCTTTCAAATGTGTGCTATATCCAAATGTAATGCTAGTCTGTGTATAGAAGCTGATTTGTTTTGTTTGTTCATAATAAAGTTGATCTGCAATGCTTGTTCACAATACAAAAATTGTTATACATATTTGTAGTTCTTATTGACTTGTTTTTAACCTGCAAATAAACTTAGCATACACATTAAATACAACATAGATTTTTAAACTCAACTAAATATTTATCATTATAATTAAAAATTAATTATTTTTTAAACTCAACAGTTTAATTGTTTGAATATAGTATCATATTTTTTCTTTTTTAAAAAAAATTTGAGATGTGAGTTTAATCTCCATGCGTGGCTAATATAATAGAGTTTTTACCTTTCATTTTAGTATGTTCAATTTTTTTTCTTTGTATGTATGGAATCCAAGACCCAAGAATTAACTTGTCTATCCATCTATTTTTATATTTACTTATAAAAGATAAAAATTTTAACAAACAACTTATATATGTGTGGCCGTATTTCACTAACTAGTTAAATTCAACAACGATAATGAATTTCTCAGGATAGGAATGATGGAATGGATATACATGGAGTCATGGACTGATGGAGACAGATTGAAACGTTCAAATAAGTAATTGGACAATCAAATTCAATGGGAATCTCTTACACTTTGTGCATTCAGATATACATACACACATAATTTCATCGGATCTAAAGACACTAATGTTAATTGTAAGGAGATTTCCGGAGACACAACATAAAAGCTTTCAAGTATATCAACAGTAGTTAAATAAATTTTAACAGTTAATCTTAACTATATATATTTTTTATAATTAAAATTAATAGTTAAAAATTATTAAAATATCAATATATATCGATATATTTAAAAAAATTTTCACACAATAATATATAAATTAACTATGAACATATATTAAAATAAGTCATTAAAATATATATTAAAAATAAATTAAATTAAATTATATAAATTTATATAAAAAAAATAAAATTAATATTTTTAATATTTTTTGTCATTATTAAATTAGCACAAACATTACATTATATTTCACAAATAAAGTTTATTAATTTATGTATGTAAATTCTAAAAAAATATAGATACAAATAATATTGATTGATATGTACAAAATTTTAATAAATATAGATACAAATTATATATTTTTTATGTGCAAAACCATATAAATATAAGTACAAATTATTATTGACTAAGTACTAACCAAAAATAATAAAATTTGTTCGTTATACAACATTATTCTATTTATATACAAGTACATAATAATAATTGATTTTAGTGTGCAGATAATATTTTTATATATGAATCGATGATTATACTATTTTTTAATTTTTTAATAATATAAAGGATTTTTTTATTTTATATTTTATCAAATAATTTTATTAAAAATAATATTTTTTATGCGTATGTAGACACTTACGTCACCAAGAAAGAAATGTAGTTTATAAAACATTAAAACTAGAGTCCAAGTAAAATTATTCAGTACACTAAACCTAAATTATCCATCTCCAAGGAAACAAAAATGGCTCCCCAAACACCACAGCTCTATTTTGTTCTGTTTCCATTAATGGTACAAGGCCACTTGATTCCGATGATGGACTTAGCAAAGTTATTACTTCAACACAATAGCAATATTATTGTCACGGTTGTCACAACCCCGCAAAACACAGCAAGATTCACATCAACCTTCGCTCGCTACATTCAGTCCAGTTACCAGATTCGACAAATCTAGCTTCAATTTCCATATCAAGAAGCCGGCTTGCCAGAAGGATGTGAGAATCTTGACATGCTTCATTCACTTGGCAATGCTTTCAGTTTTTTCAACGCAGCAAGTCTTCTAAGGGAACCGGTGGAAAAGATCTTCGAAGAGTTGTCGCTGCCGGCATGCTGTATAGTCTCCGATATGAGTCTGCCATACATGATCCACATCGCTGAGAAATTCAAGATTCCAAGGGTTTCTTTCGCTGGTAGTTGCTTCTGTTTAATGTGTTATGATGCTTTGCATACAAGTAATGTGAGGAATAGTGTTAAGGATAAAACAGAGTACTTAGTCTTACCGGACGAAATTGAAGTCACTAAATCGCAGGTACCGGCACAGGTGGACGAGAATTGGAGCAGGTTTGGTGAAGAGATTTATGCACCTGAAAGTGATTCTTATGGAGTAATCATGAATTCGTTTCAAGAATTGGAGCCTGAGTATGAAAGGATGTACAAGAAGGTTAGAAAGGATAAAGTGTGGTGTGTTGGTCTAGTGTCACTAAGCAACAAGGATCAGTTGGATAAGGTTCAAAGAGGAAACAGTGTTTCAGTTGAAGAGTGGAAGCATCAAAATTGGCTTGATTCTCAAAATCCAAAGAGTGTGATTTATGTCTACCTTGGAAGCTTAAGTAATGTAACTGCAATTCAGTTGATTGAGATTGGTTTAGCCTTAGAAGAATCTAGAAGGCCCTTCATTTGGGTAATTAGAGAAGGGAATCAATTAGAGGCGCTAGAAAAGTGGATTAAGGAAGATGGTTTTGAAGAAAGAATCGAAGGTAAGAGTCTTATAATTCGAGGTTGGGCTCCTCAGCTACTAATACTGTCACATCTTTCAATTGGAGGGTTCTTGACACACTGTGGCTGGAACTCTACTTTGGAAGCTATATGCGCCGGCATGCCGATGCTGACATGATCGTTATTCGCAGACCAGTTTCTGAATGAAAAACTAGTTGTCAAAGTACTAAAAGTTGGAGTGATGGTTGGTGTGAAAAGTCCTACTGCTTGGGGGAAGGAAGAGAAGGTTGGTGAACTGGTTAAGAAAGAAGATATTAAAATAGCAATAGAGGAGTTAATGGATGAGAATAATGGTGAATGTAAAGAAAGATGAGAAAGGATAAGAAAGTTAGTGGAAATGGCTAAAAGATCTGTAGAAGAAGGTGGTGTAAGAACCGGGGTTTTTCACAAAAAATCGTTTTAATAAAATAATAATTTTAGTGCCCGGAATAGATTCAAAATTTAGAAGTTTTAATTTAAAAATATAAAGGTGAAATTTGGTTTCAATGAATTTTTTTGAGTCAGAAAATGTATTTTCTGGGAAAAACAGCGAACCGGTTTAAGTCTATCCAGTACTGTGTTTTTAGAAAAATAAGATTTTGGAAAATTGATTTATTGTTTTGAAAGGATAAAAATAATTTAGAATCAAAGACTGGACACTAATCTTAAAGGTTTTGGCCCAAAGTGGGCCAAACGGACCTAAAACGCTACGCGGTTGAACCGGCTCCAAGCTGGGCCCAAGCCCAACATATAAGAGCACCTTTTAATGAGCCTTAAGCTCATTTTCAGCAACCCACAAAGAGAGGGGCGCTGGTTTTGAGAGAAGAGAGGAGGAAGGAGAACATTATTCATCTCCACCTTCTGGGAGCCATAACTTTTGATCCGGAGCTCCGATTGATGAGTCGTTTGTGGCCACACGAAGCTCTCGACGAGCTCTTCCTTTCTATATAAGGTTTTCTAGCAAGAATTCGAAGCTCAAGTCCCAGTTTTGTCCCCTAGTTTTCTGCGTTTTTGAGGTTGTGGTTTTGAGTAGATTTTGTGGTTTTGCTTATTTAGGTGATCTCTAGTAGCGGGTAATTGATGGATTTTACCCCTAATCTCGTTGGATAAGGTAAGGAACCCCTTTATCCTTGTGGTTTGGTATAGTATGAGCTTTAGTTGTTGATGTATGGTTATGTTGTATGTATGAAGCTTGTTTTTGGAGTTGATGGTGGCTTTTGGTTTGGCTTTGATGGTTTGGGGCTTGGTGGAAGCTTGATTGGAATCAAGTTTTGTGTTTGAGCATATTGGAAATCGGCCAAGGTATGGTTTCGGTTTCCTTTATGTAATATGTAATGTTTCTAGACACTTAGGCTAGTGACCCATAGGATAGAATTGAATTAAATTAGTTGTTGGAATTGTTGTATGATGATGATGTATAATGATTTGAGGATTTGAGTTGTTAAATGATGATTTATGATGAATTATGATGGGTTGATGATTTTTGAGTATATTGATGAATTATGATGTTGTAATGATAAATATGGTGTGAAATAATTAGATTGAGATGAAATGAGATTGGGTGTAATGTTTGGTATTGATAGATGATGAATATTGATGAATTGTGTTGGTGGGTGTTGAATTTGAAGACGGATGTTAATGATGATTTTGTGGTTGGTTAGTGTAGTTGATGATGATTGTTGAGTGTAATTGGTGTTGATGAGTTTTATGATGGACTTGGTTAATGTTAGATTTTGTCTGGTAATGATTACTGGAACTGATGAGGATTTGTTTTGGTTGTTGAGGTTGTTGTTGGATGATAATGATTATGAGTGTTGAATTATGATTGAATGGAAAGTTATGGATTGGTAGTGAGGTATGGTATAATGGTTGAGTAATTTAGGTGTGAAATTGAGGAGAATGATATGAAGAGGTAAGATGTTGTGTGTGGTAGTGGTTTATGATGATTGGGTAGGTTTTGATTTGGTTTGGTTGGAAATGTTGGTAATGTTGAAGTTTTGAGACTTTTGGTAAAAGTGGGTTTTTGATGAACTTTGTCCGATCATAACTTTTGCCTCAGTTTTCCAAATTTGTTGAAACTTGTTTAGAATTAAAGCTTACTGAAAACCCTTCAATTTGATATAAAGTTTGTAAGATTTGGGTTTTTGTAGAGGAAGTTATGATCATTCAAAGTTGGTGTTAAAAATCTGAAATTCTACAAAGTTGCAGAATTTTGTGATTTCTGGTATCTGCGCACGCACAACCCTGCGAAAATTTTAACCTGTGCGCACACACAGACCTGTGCGTACACACACGCAGGGGAAGGCTCCCTGTTTGCAGCGCTAGCACAGCTTGTGTGCGTGCATACCAATGAGGTTTTGCAACCTGTGCGCACGCACAGAATTGTGTGCACGCACACGTTGGGAAGGTTAGTCTGTTGGGGGCGTTCGCACGCCTTGTGCGAGCAAACAGAACTGCAAAATTTGGTACCTGTGCGTCACACACGTTTTAAAACTCTCCTGGGCGTGCGCACGCACACGCCCTGTTTCTCAAACTTAAATTTTGTTTTCCACCATTTTACCTTCCCAACAAGCTTGTAAGCTTCTGTGACACCATTTTATGATTCTTGGCTTATTTTCGGGTAGTAAAACTTGGGAAATGTCCTAGGAGGGTTGATCTGGCATTATTTTGAAAAGTTAGCAAACAGAGGTTTAGGTTTCTGGTGTATTAAGGATGAGTTGGTTGAGAGAGAAGGAAGAGTAGTGATCTTGGTGATTACCGACAACGAGTTGAGAAACTGATGAACTAATGAGTTCGGAATGGAAATTATGAATGATTATGGTTGACGGAATGAGTATGAGTGGAAGTATACTATGAGGAGTGGCCTCTGATATTGAATATGTTATTTTGATATGCATTATTCTCCGTTGTAGGGGTTGTGGCAGTCTCCCGCCTATGTTCGGATGTGAGAGTTGAAGCTGGGCTTCTCACTCATATTTCTCGCAACCAGAGGAAGGTGGTAGGGTACTATCCCTCGGAATGTTTCCCTCTGAAAGGAGAAGGTGGTAGGGCACTTATCCCTCGGAATTATTCCTCCTAAAAATGCGATTTCTCTCTGATTGCAAGGTGGTAGGGCATTAACCCACGGAATTATGCGGCAGCCAGAGGAAGGTGGTAGGGCACTCTCCCTCGGAATGTTTCCCTCTGAAAGGAGAAGGTGGTAGGGCACTCATCCCAAGGAATTATTCCTCCTTATGCACAATAGAGAGACTAATCCGGGAGTTGTCGACCGGATTTTCTGTCGGGTTTGGCACAATAACCGACATGTGATATCATAGCCAATAGGGCAGACATTCATCATGTGAATCTTCTATATGCTTGCTTGCTTTGTTTACTTGAGTTTGCCTAATTGTATAACATGCCTACCTGCTTCTTGAACTACTTGTTGTATATGAATATTATCTGTGTTTTACTTGTTTGCATTAATTGTGATTGTCTAGTACTGAGGAGGTTAGGTAGGCGGTGGCGATGGGATCGCACGAAAGTTAGGTTGGCGAAGGCTATGGGATACAGTGGTGTGATTAGTATTAGTTAGAATTTCCCTAAGTTTAGATAACCCGGTTTATGGTTTAAGTTCTTTATATATTTATTTATTTTGTTCTAAGCTTGAATATCTGTATGTGATGTGAAGTTCTAGGATTGCCTTCGGCGTCCCGGGGCCTTACATCTTACATCATTGGGCACTGTTACCATATTGAGAACCTCCGGTTCTCATTCATACTTTGTTGTTGTTTTAGATGCAGGTCGTAATCTACTTCGGTGAGATTGCGGATATGGTGACAGAGCGGAGTATGATTCGTTACTTATTTATTTCTATTTTACTTTCGTCATAGTATTCTCTCACCTTTTGTATATTTATCTTTATGGCCTTAGAGGCTTATTTGAGAGATAGGTTGTATAAGCTGTTTTAATTCTAAAATTCTGTATCTTTCTATTTGTAACTAGTCGGCTTAAACTCCGCAAGCTGCGGCTAGTTCTCTATGATTATTATATTCTTATATTTATATATGTTCTTTTCTCTTGCACCTATACTCTCAGTCTTGTGCGTTAGCTTCGTGTGAACGTTTCGTGCTTTTGTAAATCTATTTTTGAGCTTAATCCTTCATCGGGCTTCTAGAATATATTATTCCCTTCTATATATAAATAGTTATAAGTCTTAGAATTGTCGTAACCCTTAATTAACCTTTGCTTTACGGCTAGAGGTAAGGCTTAGGGTAATTGGGGTGTTACAGGTGGATCTTCTCATAGTAACTTGACTGTGTTTATCCAAGAAATTTTGCATAAAGCATGGGAGGTATATGATAATATGACTTTCCAAACTAATGGCAAACAATGTAATTGCAAATGTATGAGAGTTTTTAGTATGCTTAATTTTTGGTGTGTTTGGAATATCAAAATATTTGACTATAGGGCTCTTTAATGTATAATATGCGGTTTGCACTTGGAATCCAAGAATGGTCTTGCTTATTAATCCATTTTTATATGTAATTTAAAAATAATTAATGTTAATTTATGTATGTAGTTAAAACGATAACTCCTTTAATCTCAACTAATTCTATTAAGTTCAAATCCTAAATAGTATTTGATTTGATCTTTGATCTGAAGATTATCAAAATCAGGTAATAAAACCATCATAGAGCACTCAATTATAATTAAAGTGGTGATGAATTGAGAGGCAGTGGGGTGGACAAAATACTTTAGGACTTGAAGACAACTCAATCCGCCCTTGCCTTCTTTTCCATTGTGGTTGTCCAAATGGTTGGACACATTACAAAGGATGAAAATGAAAGCTCACATTGCATAATACATACAAGTCTAACTTTGGGAAGGAAGGGATGATAGTAAGAGTTATTCATCAATTGGAAAGTTAAAGAAGGAAGGCAAAAGCTGAATAAGCTTATGCAGAAGTATACTGGTGTTCTGCAAGTGTGTTATCTCTGCTTTTTTTTTTCCTTTTTTTTTTGCAGCTAATATGCCTTAATCCTCATCAAGATATAATCAAAAGGTTGATAGGTCCAATTCTTTTCTCAATCAACTCATTGGAATACAAATAATAAACTCGTTGCTGCCACTTATTTTGACAAGCAATTGAAAAATGTTTAAGTGATTGTGTTTATCTCTGGCAAATTTGTTTATATATAATATAAAATACTGCAAAACCCGGACTACGTTCGGGCCAAATATTATTCGATTATAAAAATTTATTGGTACTTATTTATTGATAATAATAGTTGTAACTTTTAATTTGAAAAAAATTTTATGTATAAAAAATTAAAATTCATTGTATAATATATTAATATGTAAGATTATTCCATCTTCTATTTCTAGATGCCAAAATAATTTTATTATTTTTTTAATTCATATCAGTGGATTCTACTTAAATATCAAAGTTATTATATTTTTATATTTAAATAAATATTGTTACACTTCGCTACTGTTATACAATTTTAAAAAATTAAAATTTTAATAAAAATATTTTATATTGTAAGCGTACAATACACGAATACCAACTAATATAAGTAACGTTTAATTATATTATTAGAACTCTAATGCATGGTTCTTGTTACCCACAAATCTTGTACTTAATTTACTTTACTATATTTATGTATAGTTTGTATATAAAAATATTAACATATATATTTATTGAAAGAATAGTATATAAAAGCATTTTTTCTCAATCTTTTTTATTATATTGATATTTAATCTGATAAATATTTTTTAACTTACATCTTTTCTGTTCCTAATAACAAATAAACGTAAAAAAGTTAATGAACAAATTATTTATAATTTTTATCCAATAACAGAAAAATATAAACGAGAGAATTTATAATCATTTATAATTAATGTTTCACAAACATAATCATGTATAATACCAACTTTAACTAATTTGCACACACAAACTCTCAAAGGATATAATTTTTATGAGCTAACCATCTTATAGAATTTAAATTATGTTGGACTATTATCAATGAATGTTTTTAGCATAGCTAAAAAATAACTTTTTTATCGACAATAATATAAAAGTGAACAAAAAAAAAATATATACTTTGTTCAAATTCTTTACTTTTTTGTATTCCTTTTAATTTTTTTATTTTTTATTTCTCTTTTATTTTCTTCTTTATTTGATGTGTCAATATTCTTTTTTTTTTCCTTCTTTTTTTTGCATATATATATTTCTAAAAGCCAAAGATCATTTATGTTGAACTTTCACCTCTTCTCGAATGCTTAAGACGTATAACTGAATGAGTTTGTTTGATCTAAAGTTCTAAACTTATTAGTATACCATTGCAAAAAAGCTTATACATTTAAAATTCTATGCTTGAAAAATTGGTATAGTAAAATTTTCTAAAACTAACTATTGGCCAATTGTCCTTGCGATTAATATAGACTATAATATAATATAATTTTTTCCCTAATATTTAACAAACGACTACCGAAATTCGCTAATTCATATTGTTATTTATAAATAAAGGTAAGAAAGCATATATAAATCTTATAAAAT
Organism: Arachis ipaensis; assembly: GCF_059453495.1. NCBI lineage: Eukaryota > Viridiplantae > Streptophyta > Magnoliopsida > Fabales > Fabaceae > Arachis > Arachis ipaensis. The sequence goes on along the minus strand of NC_142443.1, from coordinate 15,316,329 downwards.
TAACGAATTAGTATTTTCACCATTTCAATATCTTAGAGACATTCAATAAATATTATTTTTGTTACCTTCCATCCAAATATGAAAAATAAGAATATAAAAATATTTAAAATGAAACTCGGACTTTTATCATCTATCATAGCAAAAGATATGTCCTTTTACAGATCAATAGAATGAAAAACTTAAATCTTTCACTTGCTATTTATATGTTCAATAACTTTTTTAACATATAATTATAATTTTGCTCCCAAAGAAGAATAGCGTCATGTTTGAAGCTTGGTTACCCCTAAAAAAAAGAAATAAACAAAATAAAATCAAAGACAAAACGCACTAATACAGAGCTTAATAAATATCACATTTGTAAAATATGATTAAATATACCAAATTGGATCAACAATAAAAATGTCAAAAATAAAATAAAATGTGAATTATGATCTTAGATACTAACTAAATTAGAACGGAGGTTCAGTTTGATACTATACAAAAGAATTATAGAAACTGATTTTGATATTATTTGCTGTAAAATTTTTTTGTTGTAGACACTTCCAATCTGATGTGATATGGGAGTACTATAAAAGACATCAAATGAACTGTTATGACCTCCTTCCCTTGACCCACACAATTTTTAAAGATTAATCTTTAATTAAAAAGATTTTGGGAGCCAGCTTACAATCTACTCATATAAAAGATTGATAACTTATCAGTGATAAATATTTGGTTGATAACCTTGAAATCCTGTATTTGTGAATTTTTGTTTGCTTTTTTTTCACTTTATTATTTGCCCAGAATATCAACATCAATAATCTCGAATCTCAAATTTTCCAGAAGTTGAAGCATGGTATAATCGTTATAAGCTGTGAAACAGAAAGGAAAAGGAGATGATTATCCCTAAAATATAGATGGACATGAATAAACAAAATAATAACAAAGTACCGATACCACATATAAACACTCTCAACCCCTCCTCCAATAGGTGGATATACTTAAAGATAGAAGCAGCAGCTAAACCATTTCACTTATTCACCAAGATATTCAAGAAATGAAAAAAAATGATCCAAGTAGCTTTTACAGATATCTCACAAAAAAGGTTGAAAAAAATAGGCAACCAAGTGTCATGTTTACAAATGAAGTTTCAATTCTCATTTATAAAGTAATAACTTTCATTCTTACTAAGTGTAACCTAAAGAATCAAGCAAAAAGAATGATGATGTTACCATCACTAAAGTATTTTTACAACATCACTTACACGACTATAGTAAGTCAACGAATTGAATCTGTTTCTTAGTTGAAGTTTCGAATTTAAAAAGAGGTAGCAAAGATTTTTAGCCGAATTTAAAAAGGTTTTTTTTTACCCACACAAATCTATTTGTTGACTTCTTTCTATTCAGTAAGAGTCTTTATTAATTTTAGTTAACCTATTTGTTTATTTGGATTTCGTCCATCCTATTTACCCTTTTTATAATGCTGCTCCTTATCTTGTATTTAAAACAATGAAGGTCCTCTCCTTCTTTTTTTTGGTGACTTAAAAGAAAATAAACAAAAACTAAGAAAGAAAAAAAAAAGAAACTGCTTAAGAAAGGCAGTCCCGCTGAATACTACTGTCAAACTCCTTCCAAGGCAATGGAAGCTCCACTTGGGGAGAAATAGTCCTCATTGCAGTCTTTGCCATGATGTCTGCTACTGTATTTGCATCTCTCAAGATCAACCGAAGATCAGCACGCCATTTCCAAGACATGATATCTCGGATTTTTAACACCAAAGGATCAATAAACCCAGAGCAATCTTGTAAATTATTGACAATAGTAAAAGCCTCCACACAGTCTGTCTCACATATAATGTCTCTTTGTCCCGAGTCCCATGCTAAAAGAAAGCCTCTCCAAATAGCAAACAACTCTCCTTGCAAAATGCTACGATTCTCAATTGTTCCCAGACAGCCTCGTTGCCACCTTCCCTTCCAATCTCTGCTAACACAAGCAAAACCAACTCGAGCACCACTGCCAGGATAGCTAGCATCACAATTAATCTTAAAGGTACCCACTGAGGGGGGAATCCAAGAGCCACTAATGGTTGAGGGGATAGATAGTCGTTGCAACTCAAAAATATTTCGGAGCTCCTTTTCTAAGGACAAAGCCATACCAATCACCTTGTCTGTGGTCCAATGCTCGTGTGGATGAAAGACCTTGTTATTTCTCGAACACCAAATCCACCAGAGACCAGAAAAGAATCTAAAGGGGCGTTGTTTGCTATTATGTAAGAACCAACTCATCAAATCCACTGGTTGATCGGAGATCCCTAAAGCTTGCCAAACAAGTTGGGCTTTTGGACAATCCCGAATACAATGTAAAACCGATTCCAGACCTGAGAAACATCGTGGACAGCTATCCGTGTGCGAAATGCCCCTCCTAAAACGAAATGCAGCAGTAGGAAGAGCCTCCCGAAGACATAGCCAGGCCAAAAATTTGTGCTTTTCCGGAACATGTTGACGCCAAAGCCAAAGCCAATTACCCCTATCCTCCCAACTAAACATCTTCTTACTGAGCTACAAATAACCACTATGAGCATCATAAACCTTTGAGGCCGCACCAGTCCAACACCAATCGACCTCTGAACCAGCTTGAACATCTGGGTTATAAGAGTTAATGTTGCTCTGCAGAGACTGATTCAGAGGAGAATAGATATTCTCAAGGCTCCCCTTCTTTGATTGAGCACACAGTCTATACTATAACATTTAGGTATTTAAACCGAGAAAATAAATAAATAAAGCCAACTGAAGATTCATCAGAGATGCCTAAGCCTGTTTAATTTTCTAATAATAGAAAATTACTGTTTATTTAAGACAATTTCAGATGTGCTGAAAAATAACAACAAAAAATTCACCGTACAATGGACATATAAGTGTGCTAAGAATGTTATCTTAATTATTTTTTTTCTTTTTTTTTTAATTTTCAAAACAGAAAAGCTCTATATCCATGTAAACATTACATGGATGGTATTCAAGTACTTTTCACTCCACGCCCCCACACACTAGTTTGTTTTACACGCGCCTCTTATATGGTATATAACGTAATCCTTATTTTTTTTGATCAACCTTTCTCAACGTAAACCTTTCTCAACGTAAACTTTTTCATACAACGTAAACCTTTTTTCGCGTTCTTCTTCTTCTTGAATTTGATGAGGTTTGGATTATTGAATTTTGAATCGAATTCAATGGAATGAAATTGCTAATTTTATTTTAACTGAATTGAATGGACTGAGGTGATCTACATCTGAATTGAATTGAATTGAATTGATAATATGTAACTGTGAGTAACTGAGTGTCAGTAACTGTGAGTAAATCTGAGTAAATGTGAGTAACTTTTTGGTTCGGTAAGTACTAAAGAGGTGGTTCAGAACGTGCATGTTTTTGGTTCGGTCTGCAGAAAGGAGTCTAAAAAAAATTAGACGAATATATTTTGTTTTGTTCCCTAAGCACTATATAATTGTTTCACCGTAATTAAGATTTTGGTTCACCATAATTACGATTTCGGTTCACCTTGCAGACCAGTTGTGTTGTGGACGAAAAATTTGTCCCAAAAGTGGGAATGATTTTCAAGACCCTAGAAGAAGCTAGAAAGTTCTACAAACATTATTCCAAACTTGCTGTTTTTCCACCAAAATAAGGAACACGACTCGGGATGGAGACAAGATTAAGAATCAACTAATTGTATGCTCTAGAGAGGGGAGGTGGAAATCAAAGATATCTCTAACTTTGAAGACAAACCCTTCAGCTAGGTTAAATTGTCCGGCCAGAATTTACATACACATAATGAAGGATGTTGGTCTTTGGACAATTTCCAAAGTTGTTTTGAATCACTCACATCCTTGTTTTCCAGACCAGGCTGAGATGCTCAAACAACACAGGGAGCTTAGCATGTTCGTGCGTCGCACCATTGAAACCCACGAGGAAGCCAAAATCAGACCGAGCAAAACTTACTAATCATTTGTGGTAGCAGCTGACAGCCACCGTGAACTAGGTTTTATAGATAAAGACGTCAGGAATTACATCACAAGGGAAGTACGTAATATTTCAGAAGAAGATGATGCCAAATAATTTGGGAAGTACCTAGTAAGAATGAAAGAAAAGAACCGAAATTTCTTCTTTGAGCTCAACCTTGAAGGCGATCATTGCATTAAACATGCATTCTGGGCGGATGCAAGAAGCAGGGCTGCATTCGATTATTTCGGAGACGTGGTTTCATTTGACACCATATATAACACAAGCAGGTATTCGGTTCTTTCAAATATACTTTTGATGTTCAGTAGCTGTACATATTTCGGTTCACCACAGTGTGCTTGTTATTTATGCAGGTACAATTTGGTTTTAGGTTCTTTTGTGGGCGTGAATCACCACGGCCAGTCCACACTTCTTGGATGTGCACTGATGAAAAATGAGGACATCCAATCATTCAAATGGCTATTTGAGTGTTGGCTACGTTGCATAGGAGGGAAGGCACCAAAAGGTATTCTTACCGATCAATGCGCATCTATTCAAAGGGCAATTGAGCTGTGCATGCCAACAACAATTCACCGCTGGTGCATCTGGCACATTATGAAGAAGATCCCAAGCAAATTAAATGGCTACAAGGGACACAACAAAATTGAACAAGAGATGAGCCATGTTGTTTGGAACTCGCACACAAAAAAAGCATTTGACAGAAACTGGATCGATTTCCTTAGAAAGTACGGCCTCGGAGGCAACAAGTGGCTTTCAGGTAATTGAGATTTCAATTTGAATTATTTTTATGCTCATATCTTTTTTTCCCAAAAGCAGGCACTGTTTTTGGTTCACCAGACCTTATAAGTTCGGTTTGGTTTGCAGATCTGTACGAGGATCGGCATATATGGATTCCTGTTTATTTGGATCACCACTTTTGGGCTGGGATGAGAAGCACACAAAGGAGCGAGAGCATGCATTCATTTTTTAACAAGTTCATCACATGGAATAGCTCCTTGAGATAATTCGTGAAGCAATACGACAATTACCTAGCAAGCAGAGAACAAGCGGAGAGAGAATTCGATGCTGCAGATTTTCACACCGTGATACCATGCACAACAAAATCAGCAATAAAGGCACAGTTTCAGCATGTATATACCCATGAGAAGTTCAGGGAAGTTCAAGCTCAATTCAGAGGTAAAGTGAATTGTATCACAAGATCAATTCATTCAACTCTAGGTTTCACAACATATGAAGCCATAGAGCAGGTTTTCAACTCCACATTCAACAAGTTTATCATCACCTATGACGGAATATCACGAGATGTAAAGTGCCATTGCTTGCTGTTTGAGTCTAGAGGCATATTGTGCCGCCATTCCCTAAGTGTCCTAAGCTTTGAGCGAGTGGATAATGTGGCACCAAAATACATATTGGAACGTTGGAGCAAGAACATAAAGAGGAGGCATACACACATCAAGAGCAGCCAAGATGAACCTCTACTGGAGCCAAGAAGTAAGAGATTTGACAAATTGGTGTTTCGGTCGCACAATATATGTGAATTTGCATCTAAGTCTGAAGAGTTGACTGAAATTTTGCACCGAGCATTTGACAAGGTCATGGCTGAGATGGAAGAATATCAAGAGAGAAGCAAAGGAAAAAGTTTGTTAACCCATGAAGAAGCGACATTAAGCAATGTGAATGATCTTCAAAGCCCACCACGTGTCAAAACAAGAGGTCGGCCCAAGAACATACTTGGATCAAACTTGGAAAAAAAGATCTCAAATGCCATGAAGAAAAAGAAAAAGACAGCTCCAAGCGAGGAAAAATTGACTTGCTTTTGATTAGTTAAAAATCCAATTGTTCATTTTGCTAATATACAATTAATTATTTATTTTGTAGTTGAACTTTTTAGACTCCGGATCATCAATTCAGTCATGCTCCACTCTTTACAATGCACTAGATATGAATTATCCAAGAGAGGATTGTACAAGTTTTAGTTTTTATTAATGTAAATTTTTGTTCACCCATGAGCAAATTTCGGTTCACCATGGTTATAGCAGGGTTAATTTCTGAATGTTGTTAGTCTTTAATTAATAGTCACTTTTTTTTCTGAAATTCTATATTGATATATGCAGTTTTTCGATTCGTTTAGTGTATTAATTTCTACATTGAATAATTAGAATTTGTTTTGAGATCCGGGAATCAGGTGTAGTGCTAGTTACATTTTCCGTGTGATTAATTAAATAAAAATTATTAAAAAAATCTAAAAGAGTAATATAATTATTTTTAACTTACATTGGTGGAGTTTTAAAACTCTTTCTTGGATGGATTTTTAGGGTTTAGGATTTTAGGGTTCAGGTTTTAGGGGTTTAGGGTTTAGGGTCTAGGGTTCAGGGTTCAGGTGTTTAGGGTTTAGGGTTTATGGGTTCAGGTTTTAGTGTTCAGGGTTCTGGGTTTAGTGTTTAAGGTTTAGTGGTTCAGGGTTCAGGGTTTAGAGTTTAGGATTTATGGTTCAGGGTTTAGGGGTTCAGTGTGTTTCTAACTTTTGGTTCGCCAAGTGTGTCAATTTCGGTTCACCGTGTTCAGGGTTCAGGGTTCAGGGTTCAGGGTTAGGGGTTTAGGGTTCAGGGTTTACGGTTTTAGGGGTTAGGGTTTAGGGTTTTAGGGGTTTAGGGTTTTAGGGTTTATGGGTGCAGGGTTCAGTGATCAGGTTCTGGTTTTAGTGTTTAGGGTTTAGGGTTTAGGTTTTAGGGGTTCAGTGTGTTTCCAACTTTCGGTTCGCCAAGTGTATTGATTTCGGTTCACTGTGTTCTTTTGGAGTTCATAATGTATTGATAAATATAGTGATTGCAATCACTGAGAACCTGGAATAAAATAGCAGCCAGACAGTTCCAACAGATATATAAATTAACATTTTAAATGAGTAATCCATCTTGAATCAAATATAAATATTAACATTAACATTTACATTAATATTCACATATATACATTTGATGTAAGCATTTTTTGCTTTTTAAACAAGTTAAAGAAAATATTGTTAATTATAAACACAGCCAATCATAGTATATGCTATTTACTATCTAAATCCCCAAATGTGTATTGACAATAAGGGCTGGAGAGGGCAGCAGATGACTTCGGGAGTCTTATTGCTTGAGATTCCAAAATCACTTGGTCTCTAATTTTGTTCATTTCATGGAGCAGAAGGTGCGGACCATATTGGTACCTGAAGTTATCAATCTCTCCCTACATTTCAATTGAAAGGAATTAGTTACATAAGAAATGAAACCCAAATGAAATCAGAAAAGAAAGAAGTTTATAAATTTAGAAAGTACTAACTTGTGTCCAAGCTCTATATTTATATCTCTTCTTGCTTTTGATCTTTTGTGGTTCAATTGTTTCGAGCCATTTCATGACGTATATTCCACAATCATAGCTAAGCAAGAATTGAGTATAATACGATTAATAGTATACAAAATAAAACATATTAACAATAGCACTACAGAAGAGAAAATTCTTACTTTGTACGTTAACCATTTAGTAGGATACACTCTGCTTCTACTCCCAGGCCATCCTCCATTAAGGGTTCCGCCCCAGCATAAACCCTCATCTGAGAAATTATTAATCCCTGAAAGGTATGCAAAAATTCAAAAAAATAAATCAACAACACTCAACCAACTCATTTTCATGTACTGAAAAATTTGAAGAATTTATAAGAAAATAACTTACAACAAATTTGTTCAGTTCCTTCCTTGAATCTGGTATATCTTCTGGCAGCTTATTGACAGGGTCAAGCACGTAGAATTTCTTTTTGTTGACATCGGCAATCCATAACCACCAATGCCCTCCATTGCAAATTGGCACAAATAGCTGAAGTTTGGGAAAATAATAAAATATTTTAGTCAAAACAATAGCAAACAAGAGAATTATCGAAGAATTTTTAGAAATTACAACTTACAAATGGATGCGATGCAAGTTTTCTTTTGTCAAGAAACTGGCGGTTGTGGGCATACTGTTCAATATCGAACCGGTAGGCCTTATTTGTACTTTTATCAATGTAGGACACGCCATGTGTTTCCAACATACAATTCTGCAAAAAGAATATCAATTAAATCACATTTGTACTGTACCGAAAACAATTCAAGCACCGAACCAAAAACAATTAATGTGCTGAATAATACTTAAAAACATTCAATTATCATGAGAAAAGTTTTATTCATGGAAAAGAACTCAACAAAACACATAACAATCAGGTGAATCAATATTAACATTCCCACTCAACCGAACAGCAATCAGGAGTGAATAAGAAATTTAGCTTACCACAATATCCAGTGGCACAATGTATATTTGTTCTTGATACCGCTTAACTTTTCTTTCATTGAGAATCATGCTGTGTATACTAACCACCTACAGGATGAAAATTTATGAGATATAATATAAAAGAGTGTTTAAAAAAATCATTAATGTTAACGCAATTGGCAAAGGATTTACTGTGGCATGCACTTGTTCTTTGGGCATTAGAGACATGAAATATTCTCTTAATCCCTCGTAGAGTGCCTCATGTTTCAAGACAAATACTGCTTCATATTCATTGGTACCATCTTTTGTCTGTTTCACATGTGTCATCCAATGATAACACTTTTCAATCAACTCATTCGTTATTTTTGTCTTTTTTCCGGGGTTTTGTAAACTTCAGAAGCTGGTAAGGTTGGTTCTAAAGATGTTGCTTCAGCAAATTTTAACGCTGCTGTCACTCCAGTATCTACCACCGCCTCTTCCAGGATTTCAAGCTGTGAAACAGTCGGTTGAGAGGGCTGACTTGGTTGAGATGCTGGAGGACTTATCCCAAGGCTAAAGGAAGGCCTTTCATCTTCCCTTTCCCTAGGTTGAGCAGCACTGCAAGATGATAGATATTTAACAAACATATTAAACAAAAATGAAATTTAATCATTATAGTGAACCGAAATCTAAATAACTAGTGAACCTAAATTCAAACCTACAGTGAACCGAAATGATATTAAACAGAAATGATATTGAAGAAAAGCAAGTAACGTACCTATCAAATGATGACAAGATTAGAGTTTCTTGTTCTGATTGCCATTCCACCGGAGGTTCTTGGGATTGTTCCTTTTGTTCTTCATCAGAAACATCATAGACATCGTCATCTTTGAAAAACTCTTCAATAACAGAACTCGTAAGAGAGACCGTAACATCCTGCTTTTTGGGTTCTGGAGGGCAGCTATAAGAAACAGAAGAGAGTCCAAAGACAACAACACATTGAATTAATTTCTGATTTCAACTGAACCATAATTAAACCATGTATAAGCAGTAAACATTATCGGTATTTATCAAGGTTCAGAAAACCGGACCGGTCATCAAACTGCTCTAGCTACTGGTTCACTGGTTTACTGGTCCAACCGGTCTAACCAGTGATTCAACCGGAAAAACCGTTTTAAAATAAAATAATAAATAAATTATAAATAAACAACCTAAAATATAATTATAGTATAATATAAATATTAAAATAGTTTTCAAATTTAAAAAACTACATTAAATGTCGTCAATCAAATTCATATAATCCTATTAATATACAAACTCAAGTTAAATAGTATAAAGAAATATCAAATATTAAATGCCAACATAAAGATTTATCAATCATCAAAACCTCAAGATGTTCTTGTGAGTTTCTTTTTTTTGGGATAATTATTTAAACATATTATGTAATTATGATTGTGATTTCAACTATTGTGCTAAAAAAAAACCTTCAAGTAACAAGGATATGTTGATGGTGGTGGTGTCTTCTGAGGCATCAATGTCTCCTCATCCAGCAGCCCCTCCAATTTCTTCAGCTAAAGCCATAACAAAAGGAATGGTACGAGAAAATGAGGTAGTTAATGGATCATCGAATGAGAAGCTTTTTGTTATTGCAAAGTGAAGATGAACATGCCAATGCACAAGTTTGAATGTAGCAACTTAACAGAACTTAACAGAGCCAGAAAGAAAAAAGAAGCAGCAACAAAAGTTAAATACCAGCAACAAATAATTACTCTAAACCCTGAAATCAATAACTATTTCAACAAAAATTCAGAAATATCATACTTAAAAATTAAAAAACGGCAACAGCAGCATAACAAATCCATTTTAATCATCAATTTCAACAACACAAAATCAATGATTTAATTAATTTCAAATTCAGAAATCACAAATCAGAGTATCAGATATTCAAAACACTGAAACAGACTCAACAATGATGATACTAAATTAAACAGAGCATTAGCAAGGAAGAAGAAGAAGAACATTAGCAACATTATTTGAACAACAAATTCAGAAATTAAAAGTAAGAAGAAGAACCGAGCAATCAGAAACTAAACAAAGCCATCAGTAACCAGAGCAAAATTAAAAGGACCATCAGAGTAACAAAACTTCAAACATTCACAGCAAACTTCAAACCATCAGAGTAACAGATCCAAAACCAAACTTTCAGAGTAACAAAACTTCAAACATTCACAGTAATTAGAAAACAGAGTAACAAAACATTCAGAACCAAACTTCAAGGACCATCAGCAACAGCAACAGATCCAGAACCGACCTTCAAACATTCAGAACAAAACTTCAAACCATCGGCAAATACAAGACAGATTCATCAGCAATAGGCAATTACAATTTACTTTCCATTCAGAACCAAACTTCAAACCAAGACCGAAGAAGAAGAATTGAAGAAAAATGGAACAAAAATTGAAGAAGGCCGAAGAAGAACATCGAAGAACAACAACTTCAGAGCTTCAAAGTTCAAACCAAGAATAATACTAAACATTCAGTGAAGAACTGAAGATGAAGACGAGAAGCCACTAACCTGAGTTTCGTGCCGAGAAGCCGGGGAAGATGAAGACGACGTGCTGATCTACTGGGTTCCGAACACGGGGAAGAGGAAGAAGCGGCAGCGCTGAGGACCTGGGACGGCGGCGGCGCTGAGGATCCAGGAATGGCGACGGCGATGAAGGGCTAGGGTTTTTTATTTTTCCTTTCTTTAGAGTTCTCCAATAGTGACGAATGTATTATTGCCAAGCATGATGACGGACGGCGGCAGAAGCGTGGCTGAGCAGAGGTAGACTAGACGACAGACGCGGAAAACGAGGAAGAAGCCGTGATTGGTGAATGAGGAGAGGAGTTGGAGACTTGGATCACGACGACGGCGACCAGACAAGGACAGAAGCTCCTGAGCGCGACGGACGGCGGCGGAATCTATTGTAAGCTAGGGTTTCTTTTTGAGGAAGATAGCTTCATTTGAGAGAGTGAGAGTTGAGAGGAGTTTGAGTGAACAGAGGTTGGAGAGCTCAAGAACGACGATGGCGGGACGGACGGTGGCAGTGTCTCCTTCCTTGCAGCGGCGGTGGAGGCTACTGCTAGGTTTTTTTTTTTTTTGTTTAAGAGTGAGTTTGAGAGGAGGAGGAGACTGAACGCCGAACGCTTTCCCTTTTTGTTTTTATCCAAAACCCAAAACGACACCATTTCAGCAAAACCGGTCGGGTCTCGGTTCGGTCTGACCGGCCGGTTCTCAGTCGGTTCAACGGTTTTAGGCAATTTTTAAATTAGCGGTTTTATAAATTAAACCAAACCATAATGAGTCCCGATTCACGGTTCAACCGGTCGGAACGGCCGGTCCGGTCCGATTTTCAAAACCATGGTATTTATATAAGCTATAAAACTTACACATCAGTAGGTGCTTCTTGTTCGGATTGCTGTGCTGTTGGTTCTTCACACGGCTATTGTTGCTATTCCAGAGGTTTGCTGCATTAAACAGTAAACATTTCAATAATTATCCCAAACTATTATCATATTTAACAATGATATTTAGCAGAAATGACATTAATCATTATAGTGAACCGAAATTCAAACTCATAGTGAACCTAAATCCAAACATATAGTGAACCTAAATTATATTAAACAAAAGTGATATTAAAGAATTTTATGCTTACACATTAACAGGTGCTTCTTGTTCTGATTGCTCTGCCACCGGAGGTTCTTTGGATTGTTGCTGTTGTTCTTTGGCAGGGTTGTTGCATTAAATAGAAAACAATTCAATAACAACCCAAAATTATTATCCTATACCATTAAATTTAATAAAAACAATTTTTATGTGAAACTTACTCTTCATTAGAAACTTCATACACATAGTCATCTTTCAATAATTCTTCAATTACAGAACTTGTAAGAGACACTGTAACACCTGCTTTTCGGGTTCTGGAGGGCAGCTGTAATAAACAAAATAAAGTCCAAAGACAAGAACACATTGAATTCATTTCTGGTTTCAACTGAACCATAATTAAACCATGTATAAGCAGTAAATATTGAACAATATTCATATGGTGAATAAATATTTATTAACTTACTCATTATTAGAAGTTTGTTGTGTTTCATTTTGTGGAGGGACATAGATGAAGTCATCTCTGATCAACTCTTCCTGAACAGAACTTGGAAAAGACAATGCAAGAGGATGTCTAAGTAATGTAAACAAGGATAAAGTTAATGTTGAATAACTAGAATTTGTTTTGAAAAATAGGAATTTGCAAATTGGATAACTCACACTTCCAAAGGTTGAGAAGGAGTTTGTTGTCGAAACTCAACAATTTGTAACTCATAATCAGGTGTAGCTCTAGTGATATTTAAACACATTTTCCTTGTTATTAATTAAACAAAAATTATTACCTAAATCTAAAAGAGTAAATAAATACTTTTAACTTACACTGGTGGAGTTTTAAAAGTCTTTCTTGGGAAGATTTTCTTTTTTCTAAAATATTTTACAATGCTTTTCGGGGTTGTTTTCCTAAAAAAAAAGATAACAAATTAAAATTAGAAACCAAGATTAAAAACAGAGGTCTAGATTCACATTAAATTCACTTTTGGCAATCACCGAACCAAAAGTACAATATGCAGTGAACTAATTTACTTGGTATTGCTTGCGGTATTTACAGAAGGTGTAGAGCTTCCTTGAGTCTGTAAGTTTTACTCGCTATCCAGATTTACAGTCGGCACTCTAAGGAAGATCAATAAATATTAGTAATTGAATCAAGAGGAATTAGAAAACGTTGTAGCAAAAGTAAGCAAAGAAAGAAAAAGAATTCGGGAATAATAAACTGAATCTTATATCTGAGAGAATTCATTTTGTGCCTTTAGAGAGTCAAACTGATCTGGAGCAATGTTTGCTGACTAAGCTCCATCATTTCTTTTTTTATCTTTTTTCTCTTATCATTTCCAATGCTCGTTTTCTTCTTTCAACAGCATTGTCTTCTGCTTGTTCAATTCTGAAAGTTCACAAAATAAGTATTAAGGAATCTAGAACGTAAGTATCAATAAAAGAAAATATGAATTGAGAAACTTACTCCTTGTTAGGTTGGGTTGGTGTTTTTGCCACCCTTTTCGGTTGTTTTCTTTTTATTACGGGTGTTTTCTCAATTTCATTTTCTCTGAAAAACAGATAAACACATCGAATTTATACCGGAGACAAGACACTAACAATGAAGTCAACCAAACTGATAGAAACCACCGAACCGAAATAAATAAAAGTGCTAAAACGAAAATTAGAAGCCCACCGAACCGAAAATAAATCATTATGCAATACTTACTCGCTGTCAGATTCGCTTGTGCTCTCTGAATCTATAGGCACAGGCTTTGTTTTTTTGGTTTGTTTTTTAACCACCTTCGGTGGTTGTTTTCTTTTTTTTGTTCCGTTTTTTTTTTATTTCTTTTTCTCTGCAATACATAAGAACAAGTGCATAAGAACATATTTAAGCAAATACAAGTTAAATGAAATCAATATGAAAACTAAACTTACTGGCTTTCGGATTCAGATTCGGAAAATCTTTCCTGTTCTGAAGAAGGATCCATGTCGACATTTTTCTTTTTTATTTTCTTTTCTTTTTTTTTCTTGTCCAAGTTACTTGTTTTTGTTTTTTCTTTCTTTTTCTCCTTTATGTAGAGAAGTCCCTACAACAAAAACAAGGACTCAATTATTTAATCATCAAGAAAACACATTTACAATCCGGTGAACCAAATGAAACAATCCCACCGAACCGAAAAATATTCATATGGTGAATAGTACATGACAACTATTTAATCATCAATAAAAATGTTTCTTAATGCAGAAACATTCAAATGAACAAACTAACAATTGCAAGTAGGACAAATAAATTAATTATAACCTAAAACAGAAGTTTATTTAGTTACTAGAGTATTTTAAAAGCATTTGAAAGCAAATTTTTGGGGAAATTTTAGTAGAATATTTACCAATGGTTCTGTTGCTTCAGATGAAATCCGTTCAACCATCATTTGTCTTGTCCAATGGGCCACCCACGGTGCAGGGGGAGCATCAGGTGCAAACGGGCGGGAGAACTTAGTTTCGTGGAAATATATCAACATTAATACAAAAACACAACCATCAACAGACTCTTTCTTCCCCTTTCTCTTGTTTTCAACTCCTTTCATCAAGAAGTTGAGCACATGCTTTGCCCAATCCCATTTCTGAATGTTGTCCACATGAAAGATTGGTGGCTTATGGATTGGGGAGACCACACTTACCGTTGTGGGGAGTAAGAAGGACTTTTGTATGAAGACAACAAAAGTCCTCTTGAATTTTTTCCGGTTCTCCTCCCCTTCTACACTCATATCCAGCACATTCCTTGTCAAAGTCGCCAAGGAAATATTTTTGACGCTTTCAAATATTTCCTTGTCTGCTGGATTCAGGTTTTAACACCCTAACTACCAAAGCTCACGCTTCCGGCTGCGCCACTCTGATAGCTCGGACATTACGACGACACTTGTACTATTTAATACTAAAATATGAGCCTGTTTAAAATTTTAAACCGCAATACCGCTCCCAAAAATACTTTCGTTCGATAATGTACATCCATAAATACCATACAACTTACAACAACTCATAAAGAGTACATCCATATATATACTTAAATATATATAAATAGTATCACAAGCATTATCCAATACAATTCCTATCCCTCTTACAGAATATATCAAGATAAAGGCGAGGGTACAATAAACAATAATCTAAAGCAATACAGAGCATTTCAACAACTAAATAAACCCTTCGTGACTTCTGCGCCATATCCTGAAAGGGGAAAAATGTAGGGGGGTGAGAACATCATCCTCGAAAGGGTTCTCAGTAGAGGGTTTTTGGGAATTACCGTAATAGGATACGTGAAGATAAACCGTACCAGTGATTAATAACCGTCTTGTGCCTCTTTTCAAAAACAACAGTTTACAATAAAAATAAGGTCGGAAATCTTTTCTGAAAGAGGAACCGTTCAATTCTCAAAAACCCAAAAGCCTTTCAAAAAGGTTTATCTAAGCTGAACCAAATAGCCTTTCATATTTTTCCAAACTAGAAACACAAAACCAAAACCAACCATCAGTCCATTTCATTTCAACCACGGCCCTAGGCCCAAACAATCCAACCATCAACCAATCACCACAATCCAACAGAGTCCCAGTTGCAAACACGGATTGGAAGTTCAAGTACAAACAAACAGTTACAGCAAGTAGGACAAATAGCAGTTAATCACATAGGCAAACCAAGTACAATATGCACACCCATACAATGTCACATAGATGCATATGATGCATGCCTGTCCCTAGTGGCTGATGATATCATCTGTCGGTTATAGAGCCAACCCGACAAGTCCTGGTAGCTAACCATTGGACTGTCCCTCTGTCGTGCATCCCCAAGTCGAGTTATACTCATCATAAACTTGATCATAATCATGATCCATATCCATCACCCTCACTGGTGAATATTTACGGGGGTGAGCTCATCCGAGACTTTCACAGTGCCCGGCCACACTTACGACATAGGGTCAGCAGAGTCTCGAGCCTCCACCTGGAGCACGTGGTGGCTAGCCACTGCTTTCTCCCAGGGATCTAGTGCCTCTGATAGTGGAAGTGCAAATCACAATTATCAATAATTCAGCATATACATGCATTCATTCTCAGCCATGGATCAACATCCATCTCAGCCATCCGGCTCACGGTTTAGTCCAGAACCAGCCAATATTCATAGCATACACAGCCATTCCGGCTCACGGTTCAATCCAGAACCAGCCAATATTCATAATCATACACAACCATTCCGGCCCATAACAAAACAGCACTTCCACCAATCAACATCATCAAATTCATAAAATCGGCAAGCCATAAATCACTTTTTCTCAATTCATTTCACTTTGAAATCAAGTTTCAACTCTTTTCAGCCTTGGCTTTAAAGATCTCATTTCTCAAATCATCTCAGGCTCATAAGCCACTTTTACTCAAGGTAAATTCCCCTTTTAAAACAATGCCACTCTCGGCATCCTCTTTCCAAAACTTCCATAACCATGGAAGGTTAAAGATTCATTTTGAAACATTCAAAATCATCCATCCAACAACGGGATTTTATAACAAAGAGTCCTCGGCAGAGTCTTAAGTCTTTAGGGGAGAATAGCATAACTCATTTCACCAAATTCATTTAAAATCATTAAAACCTTGGCTTTTCGATTTGAGTAATAAAATAGGATCTAAGCCAAACCGAGTCACGTAATCAGTTACTTCTTTCAAAGCTGTTTCCTTTACTTAGGCAAAACCAACTTCAACCCCCATGATAAATTCTAGAACGTTTCAACTGTTCAAAATTGTTTTAGTCTTGCAAGAATTCAGAATTCAAAGAGTACTCAAAACCTTTCTCAAAACATTAATAGACATTCAGGTTCTTTCAAAATCATTGAAACTCCTCTAATTGAAACCCTCAAGTCAAATTCAAAGGCATTGCCCTTGTCACATTTAAAACAGCTTTAAAACATAAGTTTCATCCAAATAACTTTCTCCTGAAAGAGATACAATGCCTTTCTTAAGAAGCAAGACTAAATCACAATTTTCTCTTTAAAAATTTATTTCAAAAGCATGAATCATCCTTTTCTTGATAATTCAAATAAAATAGTAGAAGTCTTTAACTCATCATTTCTCCAAACAACATTTCAATAAAGACTCGGATTTTATAGAAATTTCGACAGCATCTCCCCTAAAACTTGGACTTTGCCACCCAATTCGGGTCCCAACTAAACCGTTTCACAATCCTTTTCAACAGCCCAAAATCCAAAATCAGTTCAAGGCAAGCCAAATCCAACAGTCATCTCAATTCCATATTTCAAGAAAATCGTTTCAACATCAAATCATTATCAGCCGAATTAACTCATTTCTAAAGTTTTAAAGAAACAGTTCAGCAACAATCATTTATCAAAAACCAGATCATTTAAAGCCAGCCAGGCTGAATTCAAGAGTGTATTCTATTTTACACATTCTCAAGAAAATCCATTCAACTCAAATCAATTTCCAACGGGTTAAACTCGATCTCAAAGCTTTAAAAGAATTAACTTTAAAAGCATTTCGTTTCACAAAAACCACACAACAGTCCAGCAAACAAACACCCATAATCATACAAAACAACCAAATAATACATAGGACTGATACAATCACCAAATACACATCCTCACATCAGTACCCATATGTAATAATTCCAATAATAAACTATAGCTTTCGGAAAGCGCCCCTACGTCAAAATGCAATTCCATAATTCAAACACCTCACAGAGTCCTTTCCGCCTCAACCCGAACTGACGGCAACCAAAACCTCAGCTCCCAGTCACGTTCGCAATAACCATAGCAATACTAATCGCAACATACAATAATCAGGACTCGACCCCACGTTATCAAAACTCATATTCATTAACCGAACACAACAGAATACTAATGCGAGGCTTTCCGAAACATAAATACTTACTGAACTAGTGAAACGAAGCAGCTGCGATTTCAAACAGGCCTGGCAACAGCTCCGGCGACGGCCAGAAGCTCTGGTGGATCAACTATAAAAACCACGCAGCGTTAAACCTTCTCGAAATCCAAAAAGTCAGAAACCTCAAATAAAACCCCTTACCGGAAACTTTTCCAGCGACGGCAGAAATAGCCAGAAGCTCCGGCGATGGTTCCGGTGGCCTCAGAACTCCGGCGACAGTGTTAGAAGCGCCAGCTAAGCACCGCAGAGCAGCAGGTCAGTAGAGGCAGAAGTTGGCGGCAATGAAAGGCAGTGGCGAAGGTGGGCTTCTCCTCCATCGCGTTCTGGCCCTCCGGCGATGGCAACGACCCGCTACTCACGGCAACGGCGGTGACAGCGGCGGCTTCACCCTCCCACGCGTGTCTTCCTCTCTCCCAACGGCGCTCAGTCTGAGCCTTCCTCTCTGACGCGACGCAGCGGTGACCGGCGCAGCTCGTGGCCACACAGCGACTCCCTCTCTCTTCCAACGTCACTCACTCACGGCGAACCAGGGAAGCAGAAACGGAGCTCCATCGTGCTACTCGTTTGGAGCTGGCAAGGATGATGGCGCGGTGACCCTGACGGCAACTGGGCACAGCTCGCAGCTCCGTGGGTGATGGCGACGCGGTGAGTTCCTCTTCTCCTCTCCTCTGCGCGACATGACTCTGACTGCGGACTCCAAGGCGGCGCGACGGCGGTGGTGAAGCCCGACGCACCGGCGACGCTCCTCCCTCCCCTCTTCCTTCCTTCCTTCTCCGTGTATCCCTCACCCCACTTCCCTTTCTGTCTCGTTCTTTCCCTCTTCAGGTGGCTGGGTGTGTGTTTAGAGTAGAAAGGGGCAGCAGCTGCGGCTGCTTGGGTTTGAGGGAGCTAGGGCTT
The DNA here is from genome assembly GCF_059453495.1 of Arachis ipaensis. Taxonomy (NCBI): domain Eukaryota; kingdom Viridiplantae; phylum Streptophyta; class Magnoliopsida; order Fabales; family Fabaceae; genus Arachis; species Arachis ipaensis. Next base: position 15,297,635 of record NC_142443.1, on the reverse strand, counting down.
CATTTTTGAAACTTAGGGTTAGGAGTACTTTTGTAATTTCACTCAAAAATAGGGATAATATAGTAATTGAAACCCGAATTAAATCCAACACTCATTGTGTATAGAAAAATACTATTTGCTCATCAATTTTACAAATTATTTTCAAGAAAATGCCCAAAATCGAAAATTATAAATAACATAATTAATTTCTCTATTTTTCAAAATAGCAGTATTAATATATTAAAATATTACTTATCTAATCCAAATCATATAAAATCCTTATTATTTCATAACTATCAACCTTATACTTTAAATATAGAAAATAATCCAATAATTGTAAAATTGGATAATAATCATAACTTATCTCAAATCCAATAAATCAAAGCTTGCCTTAATTACCTTTAATAAAATAATTTTTGAAATTAAGGCTATAAATAACCATATGATTTTAGACTTGATCATAATAAGACTTTTTAAAAGTTCTGGGCCTTACACAGGTTGTTGTAATCAACCTTTTTGAGGAACGCGATTCCCTACAATATTTTAATAGCAAAAATTAGTCAAAAACGGTCAATTTAATTTTCTGGACACCAATGAACTGAAAATAAGCAGTAAGTATAAAATGTATTACCTCCGTTGGTTATGCCGAGGGCAGCTGCTACTTTCCGAGGAGTTATGTATATTTTCCCTGTAGAGTTTTTAGGCATCCTTTCTCTTCATCAAACCGATCAAGCAATTCTTTTAACAGTGTATTAGAGACATTCATTTCTGGGACATTTGCCAGGGAACCAAATCCCATTTCTTCCACAATATCTTTCTTCTCTTGACTCATTTCCCTGTACACTGTTGATATTGCCTTTGTTTGGCATCTGCAATAATGAGTTTTCTGCAAGTTTTGAAACAGAATATGAGGATATGTTTATAATACGAAATACATATTATTCGAATGAAAGTGGATAAATATATTTAATTTGCTTACATTATAATGTGCCTTCTCCTTCATTGTTGCCATTTTCTTGTTGTGTTTTTCTGTAATGAAAAATTTTGGTCAATACTTCATTGAATACATCAACAAGCACAAGCATGTATATCTTAATCAAGTCAATTAAAATGCCACAACCCACCGAACTGAAAATCGTTCAATCACATAACCAAAACCACAAAGGCCACTGATGAGCGGATAATTTATACGCTTTTTGGCATTGTTTTTAGTATGTTTTTAGTAGAATCTAGTTACTTTTAGGGATGTTTTTATTGGTTTTTATGTTAAATTCACATTTCTGGACTTTACTATGAGTTTGTGTGTTTTTCTGTGATTTCAGGTATTTTCTGGCTGAAATTGAGGGACTTGAGCAAAAAGTCAGATTCAGAGGTTGAAGAAGAACTGCTGATGCTGTTGGATTCTGACCTCCTTGCACTCAAAGTTGATTTTCTGGAGCTACAAAACTCAAAATGGCGCGCTTCCAATTGCGTTGGAAAGTAGACATCCAGGGCTTTCCAGAAATATATAATAGTTCATACTTTGCCTGAGTTTAAATGACGCAAACTGGCGTTCAACGCCAGCTCTCTGCCCAATTCTGGCGTCCATCGCCAGAAACAAGTTGCAAAGTGGAGTTCAACGCCCAAACTGGCACAAAAGCTGGCGTTCAACTCCAAGAATGACCTCTGCACGTGTAACATTCAAGCTCAGCCCAAGTACACACCAAGTGGGCCCCGGAAGTGGATTTATGCATCAATTACTTACTTCTGTAAACCCTAGTGACTAGTCTAGTATATATAGGACCTTTTACTATTGTATTAGACATCTTTGGATCATCTTTGGATTGTTTTATGATCTATTGATCACGTTTGTGAGGGCTGGCCTCTCGGCCATGCCTGAACCTTTCACTTATGTATTTTCAACGGTAGAGTTTCTACACTCCATAGATTAAGGTGTGGAGCTCTGCTGTTCCTCAAAGATTAATGCAAAGTACTACTGTTTTTCTATTCAATTCGACTTATTCCGCTTCTAAGATAATCATTCGCACCCAAGAAAATGATGAAGGTGATGATTATGTGACGCTCATCATCATTCTCACTTATGAACGCGTGCCTGACAACCACTTCTGTTCTACATGCAAACAAGGCAGAATGAATATCTCTTGGATATCTAATACAGGGGACCGAGTCCGAGTTATTAGCATCTTTGTAGTATAAGCTAGATTGATGGCGGCATTCATGAGAATCCAGAAAGTTTAAACCTTGTCTATGGTATTCCGAGTAGGATTCAGTGATTGAATGACTGTGACGAGCTTCAAACTCGCGAGTGCTGGGCGTAGTGACAGACGCAAAAGGATCAATGGATCCTATTCCAGTATGATCGAGAACCTCCAGACGATTAGCCATGCAGTGACAGTGCATAGGACCATTTTCCAGAGAGGATAGGATGTAACCATTAACAACGGTGATGCCTCCAGACGATTAGCCGTACCGTGACAGGGCATAGGACCATTTTCCCGAGAGATGATCAAAAGTAGCCATTGACAATGGTGATACATTACATAAAGCCAGCCATGGAAAGGAGTAAGACTGATTGGATGAAGACAGCAGGAAAGCAGAGGTTCAGAGGAACGTTGCATCTCTATACGCTTATTTGAAATTCTCACCAATGAATTACATAAGTGTTTCTATCCTTTGCTTTTATTTATTATTATTCGAAAACTCCATAACCTTTTGATATCCGCCTGACTGAGATTTACAAGGTGACCATAGCTTGCTTCAAACCAACAATCTCCGTGGGATCGACCCTTACTCACGTAAGGTTTATTACTTGGACGACCCAGTGCACTTGCTGGTTAGTTATGCGAAGTTGTGAAGTTACGTTTGGACCATGGTTCTATGCACCTGTTTGGCGCCATTGCCAGGGAAAGAACGAACGAACAATTTTACAAAATACAAATCTGAGTGATCATGATTTTGCATTCCAAGTTTTTGGCGCCGTTGCCGGGGATTGTTCGAGTTTGGACAACTGACGGTTCATCTTGTTGCTCAGATTAGGTAATTTTCTTTTTGTTTTGTTTTCAAAAAAATTTTTCAAAAAAAAATCTTTCAAAAATCTCTCCTTTGTTTTCGAAAAATTAAAAGAAAATACAAAAAAAATCATAAAATCATAAAAATAAAAAATATTTCATGTTTCTTGTTTGAGTCTTGAGTCAATTTTTAAGTTTGGTGTCAACTGCATTTTTCTAAAAATTTCTTGCATTTTTCGAAAATTCATGCATTCATAGTGTTCTTCATGATCTTCAAGTTGTTCTTGGTAAGTCTTTTTGTTTGATCTTGATGTTTTCATGTTTTGTGTTGTATGGTGTTTTTCATATGCATTATTGAAATCTTAGTGTCTAAGCATTAAAGATTTCTAAGTTTGGTGTCTTGCATGTTTTCTTTGCATTGAAAATTTTTCAAAAATATGTTCTTGATGTTCATCATGATCTTCATAGTGTTCTTGGTGTTCATCTTGACATTCATAACATTCTTGCATGCATTCATTGTTTTTATCTAAAAATTCCATGCATTGCATTATTTTTATGTTTTTCTCTCTCATCTTTAAAAATTCAAAAAATAAAAAAAAAATATCTTTCCCTTTTTCTTCTCATAAATTTCGAAAATTAGATTTGACTTTTTCAAAAATTTTTAAAATCTAGTTGTTTTTATGAGTCAAATCATATTTTCAATTTAAAAATCTTATCTTTTTCAAAATCTTTTTCAAAAATCAAATCTTTTTCAATTTTCTTAGTTATTTTCAAAAATTATAAAAATATTTTTTCAAAAATCTTTTTCTTATTTTTACATCATATTTTCGAAAATAACAATAACAATTAATGTTTTGATTCAAAAATTTCAAGTTTGTTACTTGTTTGTTAAGAAAGATTCAAACTTTGAGTTCTAGAATCATATCTTGTGATTTCTTGTGAATCAAGTCATTAATTGTGATTTTAAAAATCAAATCTTTTTCAAAACTAATTTCAATCATATCTTTTCAAAAATATCTTTTATCTTATCTTTTTCAAAAATATCTTTTCTAACCTCTTATCTTCTTATCTTTTCAAAATTGATTTTCAAAATTGTTTCAACTAACTAACTAACTTTTTGTTTGTTTCTTATCTTTTTCAAAACTACCTAACTAACTCTCTCTCTCTAATTTTCGAAAATATCTTCCCTCTTTTTCAAAATTTCTTTTTAATTAACTAATTATTTTGATTTTTTTATTTTAATTTTCGAAAATTACTAACCTTTTTCAAAAACTATTTTCAAAAATCACTAACTCTTTTTCAAAAATAATTTTCAAAAATTCTCTCCCTCTCCTATCTTCTTCTATTTATTTATTCATCTACTAACACTTCATCTCACCCAAATTCGAACCCCATCCTCCATCTGTGTTCGAATTTTTCTTCTTCTTTTCTTCTACTCACATAAAGAACCTATTTACTGTGGTAAAAAGGATTCCTATTATTATTATTTTTTCTGTGCCCTCTTCTTTGTCATATAAGCAGGAGCAAGGACAAGAACATTCTTGTTGAAGCAGATCCTGAACCTGAAAGGACTCTGAAGAGAAAATTAAGAGAAGCTAAAATACAACAATCCAGAGACATCCTGACAGAAATTTTCGAACAGGAAGAGGAGATGGCAGCCGAAAATAATAATAATGCAAGGAGGATGCTTGGTGACTTTACTGCACCTAATTCCAAATTACATGGAAGAAGCATCTCCATTCCTGCCATTGGAGCAAACAATTTTGAGCTCAAACCTCAATTAGTTTCTCTGATGCAGCAGAACTGCAAGTTTCATGGACTTCCATCTGAAGATCCCTTTCAGTTCTTAACTGAATTCTTGCAGATATGTGATACTGTTAAGACTAATGGAGTAGATCCTGAAGTCTACAGGCTCATGCTTTTCCCTTTTGCTGTAAGAGACAGAGCTAGAATATGGTTGGACTCTCAACCTAAGGATAGCCTGAACTCTTGGGATAAGCTGGTCAAGGCTTTCCTAGCCAAGTTCTTTCCTCCTCAAAAGCTGAGTAAGCTTAGAGTGGATGTTCAGACTTTCAGACAGAAAGAAGGTGAATCCCTCTATGAAGCTTGGGAGAGATACAAAGGACTGACCAAAAAGTGTCCTTCTGACATGCTTTCAGAATGGACCATTCTGGATATATTCTATGATGGTCTGTCTGAGTTATCAAAGATGTCATTGGACACCTCTGCAGGTGGATCCATTCACCTAAAGAAAACGCCTGCAGAAGCTCAAGAACTCATTGACATGGTTGCTAATAACCAGTTCATGTATACTTCTGAAAGGAATCCTGTGAATAATGGAACGCCTATGAAGAAGGGAGTTCTTGAGATTGATACTCTGAATGCCATATTGGCTCAGAATAAAATATTGACTCAGCAAGTCAATATGATCTCTCAAAGTCTGAATGGAATGCAAGCTGCATCCAACAGTACTCAAGAGGCATCTTCTGAAGAAGAAGCTTATGATCCTGAGAACCCTGCAATAGCAGAGGTAAATTATTTAGGTGAACCTTATGGAAACACCTATAATCCATCATGGAGAAATCATCCAAATTTCTCATGGAATGATCAAAAGCCTCAACAAGGCTTCAATAATGGTGGAAGAAACAGGTTTAGCAACAGCAAGCCTTTTCCATCATCCACTCAGCAAAAGACAGAGAACTCTGAACAAAATTCCTCTAATTTAGCAAACTTAGTCTCTGATCTATCTAAGGCCACTCTGAGTTTCATGAATGAAACAAGGTCTTCCATTAGGAATTTGGAAGCACAAGTAGGCCAGCTGAGTAAAAGGATCACTGAAATCCCTCCTAGTGTTCTCCCAAGCAATACAGAAGAAAATCCAAAAGGAGAATGCAAGGCCATAGAATTGATCACCATGGCCGAACCTGTAAAGGGGGGAGAGGACGTGAATCCCAAGGAGGAAGACCTCCTGGGACGTCCAGTGGTCCATAAGGAGCTTCCCTCTGAGGAACCAAAGGAATCTGAGGCTCACCTAGAGACCATAGAGATTCCATTGAACCTCCTTATGCCATTCATGAGCTCTGATGAGTATTCTTCTTCTGAAGAGAATGAGGATGTTACTGAAGAGCAAGTTGCCAAGTACCTTGGTGCAATCATGAAGCTGAATGCCAGTTTATTTGGTAATGAGACTTGGGAAGATGAACCTCCCTTGTTCACCAATGAACTGAGTGATCTGGATCAACTGAGATTGCCTCAGAAGAAACAGGATCCTGGAAAGTTCCTAATACCTTGTACCATAGGCACCATGATCTTTAAGGCTCTGTGTGACCTTGGTTCAGGGATAAACCTCATGCCCCTCTCTGTAATAGAAAAACTGGGAATCTATGGGGTGCAAGCTGTTAAAATCTCATTAGAGATGGCAGACAATTCAAGAAAACAGGCTTATGGACAAGTAGAGGACATATTAGTAAAGGTTGAAGGCCTTTACATCCCTACTGATTTCATAGTCCTAGATACTGGGAAGGATGAGGATGAATCCATCATCCTTGGAAGACCCTTCCTAGCCACAGCAAGAGCTGTGATTGATGTGGACAGAGGAGAATTGGTCCTTCAACTAAATGAGGACTCCCTTGTGTTTAAAACTCAAGGTTCTCCTTCTGTAACCATGGAGAGGAAGCATAACAGGCTTCTCTCAAAACAGAGTCAACCAGAGCCCCCACAGTCAAACTCTAAGTTTGGTGTTGGGAGGCCACAACCAAACTCTAAGTTTGGTGTTGAACTTCCATATCCAAACTCTAAGTTTGGTGTTGGGAAGTCTCAACAATGCTCTGAACATCTGTGAGGCTCCATGAGAGCCCACTGTCAAGCTATTGACATTAAAGAAGCGCTTGTGGGAGGCAACCCAATTTTTATCTAATTTTATTCTTCTTGTTCTTTCATGTTTTATTAGGTTGATGATCATGTGGAGTCACAAAAACTACAAAAAAATTGAAAACGGAATCAAAAACAGCAGAAGAAAAATCACACCCTGGAGGAAGCACCTGTCTGGCGTTCAACGCCAGAACAGAGCATGGTTCTGGCGCTGAACGCCCAAAATGGGCAGTATCTAGGCGCTGAACGCCCAAAATGGGCAGCATCTGGGTGCTGAACGCCAGAATTGCACCCTGGAGAAAAGCTGGCACTGAACGCCCAGAACAAGCATGTTTCTGGCGTTCAACGCCAGAAATGGGCAACAAATGGGAGCTGAACGCCCAGAGTTGTGTGCAAGGGCATTTCGCATGCCCAATTTGGTGCAAGGTTGTAAATCCTTGAACACCTCAGGATCTGTGGACCCCACAGGATCACCTCAGGATCTGTGGACCCCACAGGATCTCCACCTACCTCCACTCACTTCTTCTCACCCCTCTTTCACACAATCCCATAAACACTCTTCCCCAAAACTCTTCACCAATCACCTCAATCTCTCTTCCCCATCACCACCCTCACCACTCACATCCATCCACTCTACCCCATAAACCTACCTCATAAACTCCACCTACCTTCAAAATTCAAAATCACTTTCCCACCCAAACCCTCCCTAAATGGCCGAAACCAACCCACCCTCCTTTCCCTATATAAAGCCTTCCATTCTTCCTCCAAATCACACAACACAACCCTCTCTTCTCTTCTAGGCCGAATCCATCCTTCTCCCTCTCTACCATATTTTCTTCTTCTTCTTCTCTTCTTTCTTTTCTTGCTCGAGGGCGAGTAATATTCTAAGTTTGGTGTGGTAAAAGCATAAGCTTTTTGTTTTTCCATTACCATTGATGGCACCTAAGACCGGAGAATCCTCTAGAAAAGGAAAAGGGAAGGCAAAAACTTCCACCTCCGAGTCACGGGAGATGGAAAGGTTCATCTCTAAAGCCCATCAAGACCACTTCTATGATGTTGTGGCCATGAAGAAGGTGATCCCCGAGGTCCCTTTCAAACTCAAGAGAAATGAGTATCCGGAGATCTGACATGAAATCCAAAGAAGAGGTTGGGAAGTTCTAACAAACCCCATCCAACAAGTCGGCATCCTAATGGTTCAAGAGTTCTATGCTAATGCATTGATCACTAGGAACCATGATCAAAGTAAGAACCCGAACCCAAAGAATTATCTCACCATGGTTCGGGGGAAATACTTAGATTTTAGTCCGGAAAATGTGAGGTTGGCGTTCAACTTGCCAAACATGGAAGAGAACGCACACCCCTACACAAGGAGAGTCAACTTTGATCAAAGGTTGGACCAAGTCCTCATGGACATAGGTGTAGAAGGAGCTCAATGGAAGATTGACTCAAAAGGCAAACCGGTTCAACTAAGAAGACTGGACCTTAAGCCTATAGCTAGAGGATGGTTGGAGTTTATTCAATGCTCAATCATTCCCACTAGCAACCGGTCTGAAGTTACTATAGACCGGGCCATCATGATCCATAGCATCATGATTGGAGAATAGGTGGAAGTTAATGAGATTATACCTCAAGAACTCTACAAAGTGGCAGACAAATCCTCCACTACGGCAAGGTTAGCCTTTCCCCACCTCATTTGCCACCTATGTAACTCGGCTGGGATTGACATGGAGGGAGATATCCTCATTAATGAGGACAAGCCCATCACCAAGAAGAAGATGGAGCAACCAAAAGAAGCTCATCATCAAGAAATCCCTGAGATGCCTCAAGGGATGCACTTTCCTCCACAGAACTATTGGGAGCAAATCAATACCTCCCTAGGAGAACTGAGTTCCAACATGGGACAATTAAGGGTGGAACATCAAGAGCACTCCATCATCCTTCATGAAATAAGAGAAGATCAAAAAGCAATGAAGGAGGAGCAACAAAGACAAGGAAGAGACATAGAAGAGCTCAAGGACATCATTGGTTCCTCAAGAAGGAAACGTCATCATCACTAAGGTGGACTCATTCCTTGTTCTTATTCTCTGTTTTTCGTTTTCTCTATGTTAAGTGCTTATCTATGTTTGTGTCTTATTACATGATCATTAGTGTTTAGTAACTTTGTCTTAAAGTTATGAATGTCCTATGAATCCATCACCTCTCTTAAATAAAAATTGTTTTAATTCAAAAGAACAAGAAGTACATGAGTTTCGAATTTATCCTTGAACTTAGTTTAATTATATTGATGTGGTGACAATGCTTCTTGTTTTCTGAATGTATGCTTGAACAGTGCATATGTCTTTTGAAGTTGTTGTTTAAGAATGTTAAATATGTTGGCTCTTGAAAGAATGATGACTAGGAGACATGTTATTTGATAATCTGAAAAATCATAAAAATGATTCTTGAAGCAAGAAAAAGCAGCAAAGAACAAAGCTTGCAGAAAAAATGGCGAAAAAAAAAGAGAAAAAGCAAGCAGAAAAAGCCAATAGCTCTTAAAACCAAGAGGCAAGAGCAAAAAGCCAATAACCCTTAAAACCAAAAGGCAAGGGAAAAATAAAAAGGATCCCAAGGCTTTGAGCATCAATAGATAGGAGAGCCTAAAGGAATAAAATCCTGGCCTAAGCGGCTAAACCAAGCTGTCCCTAACCATGTGCTTGTGGCGTGTAGGTGTCAAGTGAAAACTTGAGACTGAGCGGTTAAAGTCAAGGTCCAAAGCAGAAAAAAAAAGAGTGTGCTTAAGAACCCTGGACACCTCTAATTGGGGACTTTAGCAAAGCTGAGTCACAATCTGAAAAGGTTCACCCAATTATGTGTCTGTGGCATTTATGTATCCGGTGGTAATACTGGAAAACAAAGTGCTTAGGGCCACGGCCAAGACTCATAAATTAGCTGTGTTCAAGAATCATCATACTGAACTAGGAGAATCAATAACACTATCTGAACTCAGAGTTCCTATAGAAGCCAATCATTCTGAACTTCAATGGATAAAGTGAGATGCCAAAACTATTCAAGAGGCAAAAAGCTACAAGTCCCGCTCATCTAATTGGAGCTATGTTTCATTGATAGTTTGGAATTTATAGTATATTCTATTCTTTTTATCCTATTTGATTTTCAGTTGCTTGGGGACAAGCAACAATTTAAGTTTGGTGTTGTGATGAGCGGATAATTTATACGCTTTTTGGCATTGTTTTTAGTATGTTTTTAGTAGAATCTAGTTACTTTTAGGGATGTTTTTATTGGTTTTTATGTTAAATTCACATTTCTAGACTTTACTATGAGTTTGTGTGTTTTTCTGTGATTTCAGGTATTTTCTGGCTGAAATTGAGGGACTTGAGCAAAAAATCAGATTCAGAGGTTGAAGAAGGACTGCTGATGCTGTTGGATTCTGACCTCCCTGCACTCAAAGTGGATTTTCTGGAGCTACAGAACTCAAAATGGCGCGCTTCTAATTGCGTTGGAAAGTAGACATCCAAGGCTTTCCAGAAATATATAATAGTCCATACTTTTCCCGAGTTTAGACGATGCAAACTGGCATTCAACACCAGCTCTCTGCCCAATTCTGGCGTCCAGCGCCAGAAACAAGTTGCAAAGTGGAGTTCAACGCCCAAACTGGCACAAAAGCTGGCGTTCAACTCCAAGAATGACCTCTGCACGTGTAACATTCAAGCTCAGCCCAAGCACACACCAAGTGGGCCCCGGAAGTGGATTTATGCATCAATTACTTACTTCTGTAAACCCTAGTGACTAGTCTAGTATATATAGGACCTTTTACTATTGTATTAGACATCTTTGGATCATCTTTTGGATTGTTTTATGATCTATTGATCACGTTTGTGAGGGGTGGCCTCTCGGCCATGCCTGAACCTTTCACTTATGTATTTTCAACGGTAGAGTTTCTACACTCCATAGATTAAGGTGTGGAGCTCTGCTGTTCCTCAAAGATTAATGCAAAGTACTACTATTTTTCTATTCAATTCGACTTATTCCGCTTCTAAGATAATCATTCGCACCCAAGAACATGATGAAGGTGATGATTATGTGACGCTCATCATCATTCTCACTTATGAACGCGTGCCTGACAACCACTTCTGTTCTACATGCAAACAAGGCAGAATGAATATCTCTTGGATATCTAATACAGGGGACCGAGTCCGAGTTATTAGCATCTTTGTAGTATAAGCTAGATTGATGGCGGCATTCATGAGAATCCGGAAAGTTTAAACCTTGTCTGTGGTATTCCGAGTAGGATTCAGTGATTGAATGACTGTGACGAGCTTCAAACTCGCAAGTGCTGGGCGTAGTGACAGACGCAAAAGGATCAATGGATCCTATTCCAGTATGATCGAGAACCTCCAGACGATTAGCCATGCAGTGACAGTGCATAGGACCATTTTCCAGAGAGGATAGGATGTAACCATTAACAACGGTGATGCCTCCAGACGATTAGCCGTGCCGTGACAGGGCATAGGACCATTTTCCCGAGAGATGATCAAAAGTAGCCATTGACAATGGTGATACATTACATAAAGCCAGCCATGGAAAGGAGTAAGACTGATTGGATGAAGACAGCAGGAAAGCAGAGGTTCAGAGGAACGTTGCATCTCTATACGCTTATTTGAAATTCTCACCAATGAATTACATAAGTGTTTCTATCCTTTGCTTTTATTTATTATTATTCGAAAACTCCATAACCTTTTGATATCCGCCTGACTGAGATTTACAAGGTGACCATAGCTTGCTTCAAACCAACAATCTCCGTGGGATCGACCCTTACTCACGTAAGGTTTATTACTTGGACGACCCAGTGCACTTGCTGGTTAGTTATGCGAAGTTGTGAAGTTACGTTTGGACCATGGTTCTGTGCACCTGTTTGACGCCATTGCCAGGGAAAGAACGAACGAACAATTTTACAAAATACAAATCTGAGTGATCATGATTTCACATACCAGCCACCGAATCGAAAAACGTTCAGGTGGTTAATAAATGATCATCAACTTTCAACCAACAAGAATACTATTCCTCCATGCAAAAGAAGTACTGAAGATAGTAACAATCATTTTCAAAGCTCTACTTAAACTATCCACACAAATAAGAACAAGCATGTATATCTTAATCAAATCAACATCTTCCAAAACAAAAGTTTTTCAAATTTCATGAATTAGGTGTTCTTTCAAAATAAGATTTGCAAACTCTTACTGAAACTTATCTTTCTTTATATATCAAGATCAACTACCATTCGTGCTGAAATCTATCCAATATGATGAGATAATTTTACAGTAGTATGGCTTATCAAAGTGAAAAAGTTGTCTCTAATTTCAATTGTCCTAAACAAAACTTATTCAATACATCAACAAGCACAAGCATGTATATCTTAATCAAGTTAATTAGAATGCCACCGAACTGAAAATCTTTCATGCACAAAACCAAAATTACAAAGACCACCGAACTAAAAAATGTTCATGCACAGAACCAAAATCACAAAGGCCACCGAACCGAAAAACGTTGATGTGGTTAATAAGTGATGATCAACTTTCAATCAAAAGAATAGTATTCTTCCATGAAAAAGAAGTACTGAAGATAGTAACAATCATTTTCAAAGCTCTAGTTAAACTATCCACACAAATAAGAACAAGCATGTATATCTTAATCAAATCAACATCTTCCAAGAGAAAAGTTTTTCAAATTTCATGAATTAGGTGTTCTTTCAAAATGACATTTGCAAACTCTTACTGAAACTTGATATCTTTCTTTATATATCAAGGTCAACCACCATTCGTGCTGAAATCTATCCAATATAATGAGATAATTTTACAGTAGTATGGGTTATCAAAGTGAAAGAGTTGTCTCTAATTTCAATTGTCCTAAACAAAACTTATTCAATACATCAACAAGCACAAGTATGTATATCTTAGTCAAGTTAATTAGAATGTCACCGAACTGAAAATCTTTCATGCAGAGAACCAAAATCACAAAGGCACCAAATTGAAAAACGTTCATGCACAAAACCAAAATCACAAAGGCCACCGAACCGAAAAACGTTCATGTGGTTAAAAATGATGATCAACTTTCAATCAACAAGAATAGTATTCTTCCATGCAAAAGAAGTACTGAAGATAGTAACAAAGCTCTAGTTAAACTATCCACACCAATAAGAACAAGCACGTATATCTTAAAGCCCTAGTTACACTATCCACTGAATTGAACGAAAATAACAACAAATTTCATTCCGGGCCCTAATTATACTGTAAAAATCATTCACAATAGTTCAATCTACTAAACGAAGCAAATCAAACTAGTAAAACTAAAATGCAAGTAGGCGAAACGCGACATTGCAAGATTTTGAATGAACAGTAGTTTTCTCATACGTTTGGTAGTCTTTATTGCAGTTTTCGTTGTTTCTGGTTCTTGCTTGCGAAATCTTCTTCCAATTCCTTTGTAGTAGTGGTTTTCGCAAAGAACGTGATTGAAGTTTTAGTGATGTTCAGAGAGATTCGAAGCGAATGAGTGTTTTGGTGCATTGGTTTCGTGTTGAAGATGTAACGTTTTTTCATAATGAAGCGCGAAATTATATAAACTTTCAAAGCAAAATTAATAAAAAATCACAAAAGGCCTTTTTCCAAAGCAAAATTATATAAACTTTCAAAAAATATATAAATAGAGTTGGGAGACCATGAATATTTAAGTCCAGAGCAGCACAAACAGTAGCACAATAACAAAACCCAACAAATTTATTCAGGAGAAAATTCAGGTTAATCAAGAACCACTACACATATAAAATAGAAACACCATTTTGGTATCATTTTATTCATGATAGAAACATGAAGAAGTTACCTGAATAACAAAATATTTAAAATTATCTAAACAAAGTGACAAATAAGAATGCCTTAAGTGAAATTATAGATAGGATAAAAAAATTCTATTTGATCTTTTTTCCCCACAACCAAACACATCAACAAAAAATGAGGTATATATAAGGAATTTGTGATAAGTAGGAGGGATGAAAGCTTACCCTTGTGCAGTTTCTGATACTCCTAAGGCTTCCCCAATCAAAATGTCACCTTTCATTGTCTTTGAGAATAATAAAGAGTAGCATGCGGCTGATCCATGAAATTGTAGGACCTTGCTCTTGTTAATGATGCCAAAATCAGCCTACATACATATATAGACATTAGAATATATTAAATGGTCATAGAATGAAGAATAATAACTGCATTTGGGTATCGGAACTATGAAAAAGATTGCTCTCCATAGATTCAAAATTGTTTTTGCTTTTGAGTATTCACAAAAGCCTGAGCAAAACTGATCAGAACATGTTAATAACATGATGATTAATTCAACTTAGGCATAGTTTGGTTCATAGCTTAAGTTTGCAAACAAATAAACAATAATTGATAGCATGCGCTAAGCTGAAAGCAACTTATTAGTTATGAGCATTGAGCATATGATCAAGTCATGACCATGTAGATCATGCTGAAACTCAATATGCATACTTCAAATCATTAGCATAAACCAAACAAAAGGTGCAATCATAAAAATCAATCAATTGCACAATTCACAAAAGCAAAATAAAAAACTAAAAAAATGAAAATAAAACTAACAAATTCAACACCTCTTTTATGTTCATAAGGAACTGACTTTATCATCCTCTGTCCATACTATCCTTAACCGCCATGACTACAGCAGGAGCACTGCCTCCAGCAACGCTGCTAGCAACCTCAGCATCCTTATCATCGGGATACAGTATAATGAAACTGAATATATACAAATGATTTTTTCCTACTCTTTTCTATGGGTTCCTCCTCCGTTAATAATATTCAATATTCTCATAACCAAAGCTCTTTTACTCTGATTCAATCACAATTTCATTTTCACTATATATATGTTAATTCAGAGCCTTACATAGTATTATAGTAGATGAAACACTCATATCTAAGAGAAGATTAATTTATTAAAGACTGATATCACAGCAAACAGGCCTTGAATCCCTTTTCCAATTCATGAGAAAAACCATGAGGATTAATGTTAGAAGAAAATAAAATAGGCAACTATAAAACCATTTGAAAATAACAATACCTATCTGGGATGTAACTCAAATCATCATAAACCCATTTAAAAAATTTAAGTGTTCATTATTTCATTCCCCTACATAGTGCTAAAAGTAAATCAAGAGATAAGAATAGTTGTAATCACAATCCAACACTATAATCAAGAGACAGGAATTGAGAATAGTAACTTTTTCCAACATAGAGAACCCAGATGAAGACGGCATCAGAGATGGCATCGAGAAAAAGCATTCCAACATTCTTGAAGTGGTCAAAACAGTTCAAAATAAAAATCAAAGGCATAAATGTGATACGTAAATTCTAAAATCCACTGGTGTGAAGATGAAATACTTAACTCTTTAGGGTTTTCTATCCGGCAGTAACCATGGCGAATAGCAGGCAGTTGTGGCAGCAGAGGAGCTCCCTCCCCCCCCCCGGTTCTCTGCTTCGGGTCTCCCTCTACTACTTTTCTTCTTCCATTTTTTTCCTCTCCCCTCTTTCCAATGAATTTCTTCATCGGTGGATCCAGCAGCTATTCTTTTTGGAAAAATTCCCGCTGAGTTTCAAATTTCAAAATTCAATTTTTACATTGCTGTTTTGATGTTTTGATAAGCTACACGTGTCATACAATGAAAGCTAGCCCTTGTCAAGCACCGGATGCGCCATTTGTTGAATAAAGAACCTCCTACTACTCTCCTATTATATATTAACTAGAGTAAGACCCACGTGATGCGCGGGACGGTAAATTAATAAAAATATAAAATATATTTTAATAAATATTATATTATTTAAATATTAATTAAAATATACACAAATTGATATTACATTTGATATATTTTTTAATGAAATATTTTATAATACAATAGTTGTTCTACAAAAGTTTTTTGTATTTATTTTAATTAATAGACTTAGTTTTTTTATATAATATTTATCCTTTTTTTTCATTTTTAGTTATTGTTAAAGTTGTTTCTTTTTTTCTTTCTATCATATATTCTTGTTAAGATATGTTCTTTTTGAATTGTTGACATATATGCATTTTCTATTGTCTTTTTTTGTTTATCTTTTTCTTGGATTCGTTTACTTTTCTTTCTCCTTAATCTTTTAATTGGTATATCATTTAGATATCATGATATTAGTGTTGGTGAAGTTAGTTCCTATAATCAATAAATAATATAAATGAATATTTTGAGTAAATAATTTTTTTATAGTATTATTTATTTTATTTGTTGCAATAGAGGTTGAATTTTAACATTTTTTGTTGACAAATATCTTGGGAATAATATATTATTTTTTAAAACTAAAATTATTTACTTTGACTTCAAATATAATTGGTATAAATTTTTTAATTGAGATGGTGCTTCAGTGTCGTTACTGTTTTAGAATGAAATTAGATTTAAGACAATTGAGTTTAATAATTTTTTGCTTCTCTATCAAATAACACAAAAATTGTAGCACTTTGATCTAAAATTTTTAATTTAATTTTGAATCTACATTTAATTAATATTTTATATTTTCTTTGAATAATAATATGTAATAAATCAATTAATTATATAAGAGTTATAGTGTTAATTTTTTAAAATATTTGACTAAAAGTTAATTGGTTAATTTTTAAATTTTGTCAAGTAATCAAAATTAATGAGATGACATCATTAGAAAAAAATATTACTTAAATTTAATGTAAAAAAAATTTGTATTAACTTTTACATAATAATAAAGATAAATTCTTATTCTGCCGTAAAACTTTAAAAAAAATGGTAAGTATTTTTAGTAAAATATTAATTTATTAATATACTTTTTTAATATGTCATCAAGCATATTACAATTTCAAGAATAAAACTAAGTCGCACTTATTAGCATGACAAATATTAATAAAACGTGAAATCAAGAAATATATGAAATTTAACAATGTTAACCTTTTTTTTTATAGATGATTCCATCAATCACAGTGATTTTATTAGGGACGAAGTCATAGACTTAACATATTGGGTTAAATAACTAACACTTAAAAAAGAAATTTATAAAAAAGAAGCTATCCTTCTCCCTTAGCTTGTCCATCAAACAAAAACAACAAATAAAAACTCAACAATGATATCAATAAAAAAGGATATAAAAAAAAACATAAAAAACTAATCTTACTAAATTAATATCATCTCTTACATTCACATTCGTGCCACTCTCACCCCAAAATGTAGCAAAGTTTTTTTCTAATTTATTCTTTCTGTAACAAAATTTTACTATTTAATCGTTTAACTTCATCCTTTTTCTCTAACCAAACAACCACTGCTGACTTAACCGAACTGGTTATTTCCCTTTTAATTTTTTTTTTGTCGTCCAATTTTTCTCGTTTACTATTTATCAAAAATATTTTACTAAGTCGTAAATCCAAAGTGGGAACATATTATCAACCAAAAACATATTATTCCTTCTTCTTTGAAATATAACTGGGAACCACCTCCAATGAATGTCTGTAAAGTGAACTGCGATGCAAGCGTTTTTTAAAATGAGCAATTAGCTGGCTTTGGATGTATTATTAGAGACAGCATGGGAATTTGGATAAAAGGTTGTTCTGCCAGTATACCTCTTTCTAGTGTTCTCTGTTGTGAGCTTCATGCTATTTGGAGAGGGCTTGTTATGGCTTGGGATTGCGAGTGCAAAGAGGTCATATGTGAAACTGATAATCTTGATGCGTTTCTTCTTGTTTCGCGAGGCACAACCAGCATGATTAGGAATGACTCTGATCTGCTTGACAAAATCAAAGAGATGCTCCAGCGCAATTGGACAGCTACTTTAGTGCTCATCCAGCGAACAGCAAATAGAGCGGCTGATTTAATGACTAAGACTGCTGTTTTAAACAAGCAGGTGTATTTAGAGTGGTTACTACCTCCTAATAATGTAGACATTATTATTAGAGAGGAGTACTACTCTTTTTCTTAGGTCTTTTTTCTTTGTGTTATGTTCAGTCACCAAAAAAAAATCCAAAGCGTATAAAAAAATATAAATAATATTAAAAATCAACATAAATAAGCAAGGAAAAAATATGTTAATATAAATTCTTATGTTAATATGAATTCCTTTTTCTAGAATGGTGATTATATTTAGTGGAGCAAGTATCATTTCACCCATCAGATAATTCAAAAAAAAGATGTCACGGCCCAAAATGAACCATGACCGACGCTCAGAAAACAGTTTCCTAACAAGCCTATCAGACTCAAAGATAAATTAAATAAAAAGGTTACAAAGATTTTGAATAATTTACAAGTTCTAAAATAAATAGTTATACATTTTTAACAAAAATTAAAATAATTAAGAGTAGTTGAATCCTGCCTGTGACATATGGAGCATACAACGTCTAGGAACTCAACAAGGGACAGATACCCATTGCAGATCATAATTCTTGAATAGAAGGGATCACATATTTAAGTATTTATTCCTGAAAATTATTTTTAGAAAAACGGAATGAGTTTTGCAACTCAGTGACTAGACAATACATTTATAATCCACATGAGACCATATAAACATTATTATTAAAGTAATTTTTAATTAGAAAATAGTAATTAATCATAATAAGTGAATCAATAAGGGAGTTCTCATACAGAAATCAAATCAAAAGTCCACACTTGGGCGGCTCCACCTCAATGGGTAGCCCTTTCCTCTCGTGTGTCCTAACAGAATAACAGATCTAACGTGTGGCCTACACGTTAGGCTAGCAACACCCCAGCTTGCTGGGGTCTGAGTTAGATGCATCTAAGTTAACGTCATAACCGTCGTTAACTACGGTTTTCTAATACGAGCCTCCCAAACCAATTCAAAACATATAAATTCAAAGATAATAAATCTTCGATCTTTCAAATATATACGGTATTGAATCAAATCAAATAATATTTTCTCATAAAAAAATATTTTCTAATCATAACTTCTTCGATCATAAGTAATTTCAAACACATTTCACAATTTCAAAGTCAGTAAGTACTAATAAATACTTCAATGCTTCAAAAGTATATATTCGAGTAAAATCAAATGTTCCAAAATAATATAAAACTTCATCAAACATATATATAGTCTCATGTAAAATTTCTAAGATATGAGCTTTATAAAAATATTTTTTTTCAACTATAATAAATCAATTATTCTAATCAAATCAAAGTTCTTCAACAATAGTTTTATAAATATAAATAGAAACTCAAAATAGCATGAATCAAAAAGAAAATTAACTGTTATAAATGTAAAGTCTACTCACAACTTAGTCCTAAGGGACCGAAGAGACCAAACCCGGAGTGTCGAATTAAAATGTGAGAAAGGTTGGAATAGAATAGAACAAAAGGACGTAGAATTTGGACCGAGTCAGTGGCAGCAACTTCAATTCAAACAGCAGCAACGACTACGTTACAGATGTAATCTCGGCAACAGCAGCAGCATCGCTACCACTTCTAGCCCGTAACAAACAATAGCAAAAGCAAATTAATCAAGAAAAAAGGGCACGAAAATGGAGCGAGATAGCAAGGTAGATAAAAGCGGAACAGGAATAGAAAGAGATGTCAAGTACAAGCAGAATGGGGTTTGTTTTACCAATGTAAAGGTATAGTAGTGGTGACTCTTGGCAGCAACAATTCTGATGACTCCGGCGGCAACATTCATGGCCCTAGAGACTCCGACAACCAATGAAAAGCTAAAACAGAAGCAGAGCAGGACAATTCCTTCTCCGGTGACCTTTTCCACCTGCAACGGAGGCAGTGGAAGAACAGAAGGCAGGGTCTATGTCGTGGTGGTGGAAGGCAGCAGCATTTCGGCGATGAGCTCCAGCAGAGCTCCCCTTTCTCTTTCCCGTTCGCGCCCCTCCTCTGCCCTGTTTGGCGACGACGATGACCTCAACCGGGACGGCGACAGTCTCGATCAACGGCAGCGGCGGCTACGGACACCGCGACAACGACAGGACTCCCTCCTTCTTCTCCGTCGCGCGCTTTTCTCTTTCTCCATGGAAGGTCTGCGATCTCAGTCTCATCTCTCTCGTGCGTCTCTTCCTTTTTCTCTGCGCTAGTGACGGCGGCGTCCAGCCTCACCGGTGTCACCTCCTTCTCCCCCTCTTCTTCCTTTCTTCTCCCTCTCTATTTTCCCTCGCTCTTTTTCTTTCTTTCATTCTCAGCAGGGGGTGTGTGTTAGGAGAGGGCTAGGGTTTAGAAAAGGGGTAAAGGATAGTTTAGGTATTTTGATAAAATTAGAGGGTAAATGTAAAATGTTTAAAAAACTTGAGGTGTTACAAAAGACTACTCAACAGATATAGCAAAATAACTTTCATGATAGATTTTATTAATGCAGTAAAATCACCACATGCATTTATAAATTCATAATCGAAATAAGAGTTTCTTGTCAATTATTTTATCACTTCAGTAATTAGTTACTACATTACAATATAAGCATTTTAAGCATTTTAAAACAGTTAAATTTTTTGCTTTAGAAGCATATTTGCTGCTATTTGCGGCCCATTTGATTTTGCATAAATATCATACAATGGCTAAATTTATGGTATTTTTTTTTAGAAAAACTCAACTTTAAAGAAAAGAAAGAAAAGCCATGGTATATTTTACCATTTATCAATTTCAAATACAATTGTATACCATTCGTGCAGTACATGTAACTCAATATTAAATAGTTAAAAACACAATGCATTTCACCATATTTATCACTAAGTTGCTTTCAAATTCAGCTGTATTTCATATTCATATTCTCAGTTATAAAAAATAAAAGTATACAATTTGAACATGATCTTCCTTTTTGAAATCAGGATTTAAACAACAAAAGTTGAGGGCAATTTTTCATTCAAAAATCAGAGCTCGTCTATAAATTTAAGACATTAATATACTAAGATATATAGCTAGTTAGAACATGCACTTAGCGCTAAAATTAATATATTAATACAACATAAATACTTGTTTAGAGAGAAGTCCCAAACTTTTGAGTTAAATTTAAGTTAATTAGAAAGTATTTGGGTGATTGGGTTTCCTTTATTATATTTTAAAATTATTTGGACATATTGAAACACTATATCAAACACACATTGACATACTCCCATCATTTTTTTCCTCCTAAAATGGTATATTCATCATGTGATATCTAATAGTTATGCTTGAAATTCCTAGAATGCTTAATTTACTTCATTTCATTCGTTGTCATACATTTTATCATTTTGTACAACCTCAAGAAGATCATAGGTACTCCAAAATATAAGTGAACATTTTTGCACGAAGTAAGAGGAACATACCCAAATTTTAACATATGTGATGATAGGATGCTGATATTGAAAGGCAAACACTTATGCAAGATAACGCTATAAATAAGGCATAAAACATACAAATTTTTATTATTGGTATTGAGGAACTAATCAAAACAATAAAACATTTCATTATTGGTATTGATGGAACTAATCACAACAATAAAACAGCAAATCGCATCATCTATATAAAAAGAGAAACTTTAAGCATGAAAATTGAATTAGTTGGTTGACAGAGAAACCATCTTTCTTTGGCCAAATAAAATGAACACCTTAAAAACAATGAAAGAAGAAAAAGAAAAAATACCACAACATTTCATTTGATTTTTAATAATAGTTAAAACAAACAAACAGCATTACCCTGCACAAAACTTTTCTTACATTCCTATATTACGTTTCTTGAGCTTATGGATTAACTAAAATATGATCTTATTTTTTTCTGTTTTTTTTTTTTTCAATCATCAATTGCATTGCAGCAGTAATAAATGGCACGCCGACTAAGAATCTAGATACATATTCAAAACGATGCCATAAATGTTTGGTACAGGGTACTCTTCTTCTTTTTGTTGATTCACACGAGTTCACAAAGCTGCAACAATGATGACACAATTGCAACATCACTTTAGTAAAACATTTTCTAAAAAGTGATTCGCAAAAGAGATAGTAGTATGACTATTAAAGCAAACATAAACAAACAAAATCACTTGTAATTAAAGTGCGAAGAACAAAAACTTGATCTAAATGAGTAACAATATAATATATGCATGTATGTTTACATAGATATATAAATGTAGATGCATGTCTGTTGTTGCAGCCTCTTGTATCTTGCATTCTCTTCTAGCAGGTAATCCACTTTAACCAACATACCACAATATGAAATCCACACAGAAATTTCAAGAACTAAATTATCATAAATTCATCATGATGTTACTCAAATAACTAAAAGGAGGAGAATTATCATCATACTGCAAAAGGAGGGAGACTCCACATACAAAAGAACTAAGAAAAGTGAAAATTAGAAAAATATCTTAAGTTAAAAAAACAAATAAATAAATTAAATAAATTTCTGATTTGACATATAAAGCTAAAACATTGAAAAGAAATTATTAATCAAAATAAGGAAAGAATTAAAAAAAAAGTGAAATTAATCCATAGCAAGATTTTAAACTCCCGGCAGACCACCAAATACTTTGATCATTTTGAAATATTTAAATTCAAACTTACCTGAGGAAAGAATGCTGTCTCGAGAGCCCAAGTGTAACGGGTATAGTGCCTTGCATGTCTCCCACTTGAAACCCCCATGTCTCCTTCACTATCTGAAGTTCTGAACACACTGACAAAAGAAACAAAATTACAAACAGTTGGTGAGCAAAATGCAAAAAGGAAAAAGCTGCCAACTTTGAGGGTATCCGACATCATAAAAATAAGAATTGAAACCAAATTTATAAAAATTAGAGAGAAATGAAAGATGGGTATTGATAAAATGTGAGTGTACCAATTGCTTGAGTTGGAGAGCAGCATGAACAACGCCCTTACCTCATCATCATTATGAACCTGAAACATCCTTGGAATTATTATTTTCAAAACTTCGGCAAACAAAAATACAAAATTAAGTTAGGACAAAGTTCCTCAGAAGGGTATTTAACCAATTCTCTTTATGCAAATATTTCATATACTTTTGGAGGAATTTTCACTTATAACAGAAAGCACAGTCCCTTTCTTCTTCCCCCCTCTCATCATTAACTTACTCGGAATTTTTCCTTGTCAGCCCTCAACTCCTATTTTCCCATTTCGTAAAATAAGCTGAAAGATTTGTAAAGAGTCCCCTTCAACAATGAAAGTGAATTTGTCCTGGTGATTGTGCATTTGTGATAAAGCTAAAACATTGAAAAGAAATTATTAATCAAAATAAGGAAAGAATTAAAAAAAAGTGAAATTAATCCATAGCAAGATTTTAAACTCCCGGCAGACCACCAAATACTTTGATCATTTTGAAATATTTAAATTCAAACTTACCTGAGGAAAGAATGCTGTCTCGAGAACCCAAGTGTAACGGGTATAGTGCCTTGCATGTCTCCCACTTGAAACCCCCATGTCTCCTTCACTATCTGAAGTTCTGAACACACTGACAAAAGAAACAAAATTACAAACAGTTGGTGAGCAAAATGCAAAAAGGAAAAAGCTGCCAACTTTGAGGGTATCCGACATCATAAAAATAAGAATTGAAACCAAATTTATAAAAATTAGAGAGAAATGAAAGATGGGTATTGATAAAATGTGAGTGTACCAATTGCTTGAGTTGGAGAGCAGCATGAACAACGCCCTTACCTCATCATCATTATGAACCTGAAACATCCTTGGAATTATTATTTTCAAAACTTCGGCAAACAAAAATACAAAATTAAGTTAGGACAAAGTTCCTCAGAAGGGTATTTAACCAATTCTCTTTATGCAAATATTTCATATACTCTTGGAGGAATTTTCACTTATAACAGAAAGCACAGTCCCTTTCTTCTTCCCCCCTCTCATCATTAACTTACTCGGAATTTTTCCTTGTCAGCCCTTAACTCCTATTTTCCCATTTCGTAAAATAAGCTGAAAGATTTGTAAGGAGTCCCCTTCAACAATGAAAGTGAATTTGTCCTGGTGATTGTGCATTTGTGATAATGGAATGTATCACAAAGCAATACAAAACGTAAAATTCAAGTATGAGAAGTAGTAATCGTCTCAACGAAACCAATTAGAAATTGAACTTAAGTTTAAAACATATTCTTAGCAAAATTTAATTGGGGTTTATCAAATCACTAAAAGGGAAGATAAGGAAAATAATGAGAACATACAAAAAAAAAGAGAGGGGCAGAAAGACTAATAAAAGAATCACAGAAACAGAAAAGCAACGAATCAACAGTGTTAAAAAGTGATTCGCAAAAGAGATAGTAAGATGACTATTAAAGCAAACATAAACAAACAAAATCACTTGTAATTAAAGTGCGAAGAACAAAAACTTGATCTAAATGAGTAACAATATAATATATGCATGTATGTTTACATAGATATATAAATATAGATGCATGTCTGTTGTTGCAGCCTCTTGTATCTTGCATTCTCTTCTAGCAGGTAATCCACTTTAACCAACATACCCCAATATGAAATCCACACAGAAATTTCAAGGACTAAATTATCATAAATTCATCATAATGTTACTCAAATAACTAAAAGGGGGAGAATTATCATCATACTGCAAAAGGAGGGAGACTCCACATACAAAAGAACTAAGTGAAAATTAGAAAAATATCTTAAGGTAAAAAAAAACAAATAAATAAATTAAATAAATTTCTGATTTGACATATAAAGCTAAAACATTGAAAAGAAATTATTAATCAAAATAAGGAAAGAATTAAAAAAAAAAGTGAAATTAATCCATAGCAAGATTTTAAACTCACGGCAGACCACCAAATACTTTGATCATTTACAAATATTTAAATTCAAACTTACCTGAGGAAAGAATGCTGTCTTGAGAGCCCAAGTGTAACGGGTATAGTGCCTTGCATGTCTCCCACTTGAAACCCCCATGTCTCCTTCACTATCTGAAGTTCTGAACACACTGACAAAAGAAACATAATTACAAACAGTTGGTGAGCAAAATGCAAAAAGGAAAAAGCTGCCAACTTTGAGGGTATCCGACATCATAAAAATAAGAATTGAAACCAAATTTATAAAAATTAGAGAGAAATGAAAGATGGGTATTGATAAAATGTGAGTGTACCAATTGCTTGGGTTGGAGAGCAGCATGAACAATGCCCTTACCTCATCATCATTATGAACCTGAAACATCCTTGAAATTATTATTTTCAAAACTTTGGCAAACAAAAATACAAAATTAAGTTAGGACAAAGTTCCTCAGAAGGGTATTTAACCAATTCTCTTTATGCAAATATTTCATATACTCTTGGAGGAATTTTCACTTATAACATAAAGCACAGCCCCTTTCTTCTTCCCCCTCTCATCATTAACTTACTCGGAATTTTTCCTTGTCATCCCTCAACTCCTATTCTCCCATTTCGTAAAATAAGCTGAAAGATTTGTAAAAAGAGTCCCCTTCACAATGAAAGTGAATTTGTCCTGGTGATTGTGCATTTGTAATAATGGAATGTATCACAAAGCAATACAAAACGTATTAAATTCAAGTATGAGTAGTAGTAATCATCTCAACGAAACCAATTAGAAATTGAACTTAAGTTTAAAACATATTCTTAACAAAATTTAATTGGGGTTTATCAAAACACTAAAAGGGAAGATAAGGAAAATAATGAGAACATAAAAAAAAAAAAGAGAGAGGCAGAAAGACTAATAAAAGAATCACAGAAACAGGAAAACAGCGAATCAACACTGTGTTTCAAATTCCATAGGAGCTAGTCATTTTAAATGATTTTGTGTTTGAATAGAGCTAGTCCTTTTAAATGATTTTGCTCCATTTCATTGTTTGAATTTGAACAACACCATTTCACTCAAGTTAAATAATTTCATTTATTTCCTTATCCGTTAAAGCAAACAAATCCTAGTCTAATATTACATTCTGAACAATTTAATTCATCTTATAAAACCTGCAAATAATAATAATAATAAATAAATAAATAATTTTTTTTCTAAAACCAATATTTTACATAGTGCCTTCTATATTCCCCCCCCCCCCCTTTAATTTTTCTTACAAAAGCAGAAGAGTGTAACAAAGCTCTTAGTTACTACTTACCAATATTGGAAAGTATGCTCAAAATGACTCAGCTCGCACTGCTTCGGAAAGGTAAACCTGACTTGAACCAAAGAAATGCACAACACAGTTTCACATTTCAACACAAAATTCACATTACAATCCACTAAAACCGTGGAAAAAACTAAAAAACAAAAGGGGTAAAAGGAGAAAGTGATGAATGTGTCGTATAGAAGAAGACTCACCATCATTTCCTGTTAGCAGGAGACTAACGTCGATCTCAGATCTGTTCCTGACTTTTTCCACCGTCCACATCGGTTGGCTTTTCAGTATGACCCTCGTCGCTGTAAATCCCTCTTAGTCGGTGGTTGCAACCTCTTCTGGGATAGTATCTTGCTCCGGAATCACTCTGACCTACAAATTGGGAAGAGTCTAATGATAATTTCCATCTCTAATCAAATGAGATCAAAGAAGAGAGAAAGGGGAACCAAAAACAAAAAGAGATGAGTGAAAAAGGGCAAGGGTTTCAGGGGAAGAGAGAGTGATTATGAGAGTGATGGTGAGGAAAGTTAAAAAAGAGAAAGATTCAAAAGGATTGAAATTCGAAATATTTTTAAAGATCCGCGCTCAAAATTGCTGAAACTTCTTCCCTTCATCCTATTAACCAAAAATTAGAACAATTACCTACAAGATAATTACTCGGCAATCCCATGTTTATACCACGAAACCAATCACAAAGCAGCATTTGAACTCGAAAGAGTGATTTGGGGATTGCTGAAGCCACCTCTGCCTTCGATCCAGTAGACAAAAAGGGACCTTGCAACAGTTCAAAACATTGCAGGAGAGAATTCCAGAAATAAGTAGTTCCCTCACCTTTTCAGCTTCAAATGGGTTAAAAGAAAGATACAAAAAGGACAGAGGTTGTAAATAACAATGTATATGTAGGACAGAATTGTAATAACATAAGAAACACGTGTCTCACCAACGAAGCTTGTGGATGTAGTTTTACTATTTTGCTAGCCATCTTTATAATTATAAATTGATAAAGTGTGGTGAACAACAAAGCAGACACACATACCAAGAAAGGAATGTTAGTTATAGATGTCACACAAGTAAACGAATTAAACCCACCCAAATTCAATGGACTAAATCTAGTTACGATATCAACCAAAACAAAAATGGATTCCATAACATCACAACTCCATTTCGTTGGGTTCCTTTTAGAGGCACAAGGTCACATGATCCGAGTGATGGACATTGCAAAAAATACTGCTTCAGCAGAATGTTGTTGTCATGGTAATCACAACCCCACAAAATGCACCAAGAATCACATAAACCCCAAACCTTTGCTCGTTACAATGATTCTGGTTATCAGATTCAATTAATTCAGCATCAATTTCCACATCAAGAGGCTGGTTTGCTAGAAGGGTGTGAGAATTTTTATATGTTACCTTCACTTGGCAATGCCGTTAATTTGTTGAACGCAACAAGCATTTTTGTGGGAACCGGTGGAGAAGGTTTTCGAAGAGTTGGTGCCGCTGCCGAGCTACATAGTTTCTGATACATGTTTGCCACATACAATCCACATTGCCAACAAAATCAGCATTCCTGGGATTTCTTTTGCCGAAGTAAGTTGTTTCTGTCTCTTGTGTACTCAGTTTGCGCACCAATGATGTGAGGGAAAGCATAAAGGATGAATCAGAGTACTTTGTTATGCCTGGTACATCAGACAAAATTGAAGTAACCAAACCACTGGCATTATCACCAAACAATGAGAAATGGAACAAGTTTAATGAAGAAAAAAAAAACTAACTACTCAATTGTGGACTCACCAGGTAAAGTCTCCATCACTGCCTCCTCAACAAAAATGTTGTGGTCGAAAGAACTATATGCCGCCACTTTTCCAATCCCTAGGTATCTGCAAGTTTATCTTTTAACAGTAAGAATGCTTTTTTGTATGTTGAAAATAATCTAATTAAAATGCCTATGTAGGTTACTTCAGAAACCAACTTAGAAATCAAAACATTTTCCAACTTAGAACTAACTACGCAATTGAAAAAGCTAGTCCAATACCTAAGGCCCAAAGAAAAAGCATTTTCAAACCATGTAGGTCACTTCAGAAATCAACTTGGAAATTAAAACAACTGACCTTATTGCTTGCCATGCATCTAATGATCATTTCCAGAAAAATTTGTGCCTCATCGTTTTTCTTTTCTGTAGAAGTGACAGCACTAGAGGTTTTAATTGTCTTCCCATTGTAAAATCAAGGGCTTCCCTATTCTGATGATCCACTTTTACAAAGATGATCGATTATGTTTTTGACATCTGCATGATTTTCTCTGATGAAAAAATGATTGAAAAATCTTCTGTGCATTCTTTTACTCTTCCAGAGTTCTATAAACCATGTACAAGTATTTTGTATGTGTACAAATTAGGACAAATATCATCATCAATAATTTGGTTTAATAGTATAACTACCTTGCCAAGTTGCTGTCTGTCGCATAACGCGTGTAACAATATATTGTAAGTTTCAATATTTGGATCCAAATTCTTGAACATATCTTGTAAAAGATTCATGGCTCCATCTAATCTTTTATTCTTGCAATAACCACTAATCAAGATATTGTAACTCCAAACATTTGGAACAAAACGTCTTTCAAAGATGAGACTTTTAAATAATCTAATTGCCTCATCAAGATGCTGGTTTTTGCACACGAAATCTAAAATGATATTATAAGTGGTTACATTAGGGAATGGTTGACCACAATAATGCATTTCATTAACAATCTCCCTTGCAGACGAGATTCTACCAGCTTTGCACAAGCCATCAACTAGAGTATTGTAAGTTACAATGTTTGGAACTATGTTCTTACGAAACATATCTTTCATCAAATTTCTGGCCTCATCCACTCTGTTAATCTTGCAATAACCTTTAATCAAGATGTTATAACTCCAAACATCAGGCACAACACCCCTTTCAATTACCATATCAAATAAGTTTCTTGCCTCATCAACTTTATTGTTCAAACAATATCCATTCATCAAAATTGTGTAAGTAATAATGTTTGGTTGTTGGCCCCTAAGAATCATCACATCGCACAAATCGTGGGCTTGTAATAGCATCTCTTCTTTGCATAATGCATCAATTATTATGTTAAAGGTATACACATCTAGGCTGATGTCTTTAACAAAAATCACATTCAGCAATAATCCAGCTTCTTTCCATTGGCCCGCATGACAAAAACCATATATTAATGAAGTGTAAGTAACAATATCAGGGGAAATTCCTCGACCAAGCATATTAAAATATAAATCCAGTGCATCATTCAAAAGTCCATCTTTGCACAAACCATCAACAACAATATTGTACATTACAAGATTCGGCTTAACAAACTGACCCTCCATTTTCCAAAGCCTTTGAAGAGCAACTCTTGTTTCTCCAGACTTGCACAATCCATTGATTAAGGTTCCGTACATAACTTCATCAAACCAAAATCCTTTTGCAACTATTTTACCATAAATGTAGAGTGCATCCAAAATCTTACCATTAAGACACAACCCCTTCATTAGTGTAGTAAAAGTTACAGCACTTGGCTTAAAACCCCACTTAACAAACTTGCTCATTACCGAGAGTGCAAAACCCATCTGACCTGCATGGCCATAACAATTGATCATGATGTTCAAAGTAACACTAAATGGTAGGATGCCCTTTGACTCCATATGGGTATAAAGATGAATAGCCGTGGCATAATACTTCATCTTTACAATCGTTCCCAAGATTTTGGTCAATTCCACAATCGATGGCTGCGGATGCATATCAACCTTGCAATTAAATAAAGCTACAGCATCTTCAACATTATCAAATTTGTAAGCGTCTCGTGATGGAAGCGGCTGTGAATGAAGAAGACATAGCCTTGTACGGTGGGCATATGGCATAAAAGCAAGTAAGTTCGATGATGGCAGAAGAAAGCGATGGAGTTTAAGGATTGCATACCTCGTTGCATACAACATATCCTCTTAACATAAAAACTGATGATACTTCACAAAACACAATTCTCCACTCTATGATTATCAGTATTGCCTGAAACCGTTTAGCTACCTTAAGAATGAAGAAGACGACTTTAGATATTTAATACAATACAACTTTCATATTTGTATTAAGAATGTTTTAGCGCAACAACTACAATTCATTGATCTCAATAGAAATTAAAAGCTAAGTAGTTGCCACAAACAAGTAAATAAATATCAAAGAAAACTCAAAATTAGCACCTTAAAGCGAGAACAGCAGAAGCAGAGGCAAAGTGGCGGACGCAGCAATGGTGAAATCGAAAGCGGAAGCAGAAGCAGAACACGGAAAAGAGAGAACTGAGAAGAGTTGCAAAATCGAACTGGAGAGGCATGTTATTGTTAGGGTTCTGTTTCACAATTGGTTTTTTTTTCATTTTAAATATTTTATAATCATGCTAGTCACTCAAATTAATTACTAATATAAAATATATACTAAAATATAAAATATATATTAAAAATAAGTTAAATCACTTATATTTTTATAAAAAATTGTATGATAACTGATTTTAGTATATAAATAATATTTTAGTATAATATATTTTTCTAAATATTACATGACATTTTCAAATCTCTTCTATTTCAAAATTTTTAATAATTCAACCCAATGTTCTGAAAACCGGTTCGAACCGGGAACTATTAGCAAACACGGTTCGGACCAAGGTTAGAAAAACCGGACCGATCATCAAACCGCTCTAGCTACTAGTTTACTGGTTCTTTGATCCAACCGGTTCAACTGGAAAAACCGTTTCAGAATAAAATAATAAATAAATTATAAATAAACATCATAAATTATCCCTAAATTAATTCAAAACAGCAGCATAACAAATAATCACGCCTAAATTAATTCAAAACAGCAGCTTAACAAATCACTAATCACAAATCACTTATCACAAATTCAAAATTCAAAACACTCGGTGCCATAAGTCCATAACAAAACAGCAGCATAAGTGCATAACAACAACAGCAGCTTAACAAGTCACTAATCAATAATCACAAATTCCAAACTCAAATCAATAGCATTACAAAAGACTCAAGCAATCACAAATCAAAAATTCAACCTCAAATCCTTGAAACAGAGTAACACAGGCTCAACTTTTCACTAACCTCAAATAAGTAAATTAGTAATCACAAATTCCAAACTCAAATCAGTAGCATTACAAAAGACCCAAGAAATCACAAATCACAAATTCAACCTCAAATCCCTGAAACAGAGTAACACAGACTCAACTTTCCACTAACCTCAAATCAGTAACCAATAATCATCAACAAGACCATATCTGAATTCCGCCTACAGCATTCCGCAGTAAACAAACCAAAACATTAACCAATAATCACAAAACACTAAACCTTCACCCAGCAATTACAAACAAACAAAGCCAGCAATTACAAACATTAGCAAATTATAAAACATTCCAAAACACTAAACCTTCACCCAGCAAAACCAGCAATTACAAAACAAAGCCATCGGTAAATTTGAACAAAAAAATTAAGAGCCATCAGCAACTAGTAATTACAAAACAGAGCCATCAGTAAATTTGGACAAAAATTTCAGACTAAATCAGTAAATTTGAAACAAAAGAGTTGGAAGAAGATGCTAAAAAAATAAGTCAGCATCATCAGGAGGTGCAGTTACTACAGGAGGAGATTAAAGAACACTTTGAGGCTGGCTCTCATACAACTCTCACTGTGACAGAAATGGCAGAGAAGATTGAGGAGCTGGTCAACAAAGTGGTCAGCTTAGAATCCGCTGTTTCCTCACAGTCAGCTCTTGTAGCGAGATGGAAAGCACAAACTGATGAACTTAATGCTCTTTTTAAAGTTCTTGAATGTGATAACAGTAAAACAAGTTAATGCTTTTATTAAAGTTTTTGACAAAAATTTCAGACTAAATCCAGCAATTACAAAACAGTAAAACACTAAATCAGACTAACAGAGCCAGCCATCCGTAAATTTGAAAAAAAAAAAATTTACAGTCATCAGCAACCAGCAAATACAAGACAGATCCATCAGCAACAAGCAATTACAGAAGATTACAAGAAAAATGGAACCACCACGATTGAACAACAATTTCAGAACTTCAAAAGAAGAAGCGGAGGCTACTAACCTTCGACGGACGGCAACCGGCGAGACGAGGCGATAGGCGAGACGACGGCAAGTGGCGACCCGACGGCAAGTGGCGACCCGACGGCGAGCTACTCCAAGCCACGAACAGAGAAGCCAACGAAGATGAAGACAGACGTGCTGAGCTATCTGGGTTCTGCAAAACGGGGAAGAGGAAGAAGCGACGGCGCTGAGGAGCTTGGGACGGCGGCGGAAATGAGCGGCTAGGGTTTTGCACTTTCAATTTGCTTCATGTAGGTTTTGCACTTTCAATTTGCTTCAGGTCTCGCTCTCAGGGAGTGCACGTTGGGGGAAAAGCGGGGTCTGTAATCTGTATTTCAATTTTTTTTTTTTTTTCAAATAAACAAAACAATGTTGTTTTATCCGAACCGGCCTGTTACCGGTTCGGTTCAACCGGCTGGTTCTGGGCCAATTCAGTAATTTTCAAGCAATTCTCTCTCTAGTGGTTATAGACAGTGGACCGGATTGTTTTTATCATCGGTTTCTGATTAAACCGATTTTCTTCCCAGAACCTTGATTGAATTATTAAAAATTTTGAAATAGAAGAGATTTGAAAATGTCATGTAATATTTAGAAAAATATATTATACTAAAATATTATTTATATACTAAAATCAGTTATCATATAATTTTATATAAAAGTATAAGTGATTTAACTTATCTTTTATATATTTTTTATATTTTAGTATATATTTTATATTAATAATTAATTTGAGTAACTAGCATGATTATAAAATATTTAAAATGAAAAAAAAAAACAATTGTAAAACAAAATCCTAACAATAACATGCCTCTCCAATTCGATTCTGCAACTCTTCTCAGTTTTCTATTTTCCGTGTTCTACTTCCGCTTCCGCTTTCAGTTTCACCATTGTTGCGTTCGCCACTTTGTCTCTACTTCTGCTGTTCTCACTTTAAGGTGCTAATTTTGCGTATTCTTTTATTTTTATTTATTTGTTTGTGGCAACTACTTAGCTTTTAATTTCTATTCAGATCAATGAATTATAGTTGTTGCTAAGGGTGTTCATGGTTCAGTTTTTTCATAAACTGAACTAAAACTGTACTAAATCATTTTAAATGGTTTAGAAACTGAACCAAACTACTTTGTCATATAAGAAACTGGTTTTAAACCAGTTTACAATACAGTACACCAGTTTAAACCAGTTCATAAAAATAAAATCAGTTTTAATTGAAAAAACCAGTATAAACTGGTTTATAGGCTAAAACTAATTTTAATTTTTAACATATAAAAAATTAGTTTTTACATTTTCTCTCTCTCCCCCTCTCTCTCCCACTCTCTCTCTCTCCTCCTCTCCCCCTCTCCCTCTCTCTCTCTCTCTCCCTATTCTCTCTCTCTCCCTCTCTCTTTCTCCTTCCCTTCTCCCTCTCTCCTCTCTCCTCTCTCTCTCTCTTCTTCTCTCCCTCCTTTCTCTCTTTCCTTCTCTCCCCCTCCTCTCTCTATCTCCCTTCTCTCCCTCTCTCTCCTTCCCCTCTTCCTCTCTCTCTTCTTCTCTCCCTCACTCCCCCTATTTTCTCTCTCTCCCTCCTTTCTCTCTTTTCCTTTTCTCTCTCTCCTCCTTCCCCTGTTTCTCCCCTCCCCTCTCTTTGTCTTCCTCTCTCTCTCCTTCTCTCCCTCTCTCTCCCCCTCCTCTCTCCCTCTCTCTCTCTCTCCCTTTTCTCCCTCTCTATCCCTTTCTCTTATTCTCTCTCTCCCCCCTCTCTCTCCTTTCCTCTCCCACTCCTATCTCTCTTTCTCTCCCTATCTCCTTCTCTCTCTCTCTCCCTCCCTCTCTCTCTTAACATATATAAAATTAGATTTTACGTTCTCTTTCTTTCTCTCTCTCTCTCCTTCTCTCCCTCTCTCTCCTCGTCCTCTCTCTCCCCCTCCCTCTCTCTCTCTCTCCCTTTCTCTCTTTTCTTCCCATCTTCCTCTCTCCTCCTCTTTTCTCTCTCTCTCTCTCCTTCTCTCCCTTTCTTTCTCTCCTTCCCCTCTCTCTCTTCCTCTTCTCTCTCTCCCCTTCTTTCTGCCCCTCCCCTCTCTTTTTCTTCCTCTCTCTCTCCCTTTTCCTTTTTTCTCTCTCCTTATCTCTCTCTCTCCCCCCTCCCCCTCTTTCTCCCCCTCCCTTTTCTTTCTCTCTCCCTTTTCTCCCTCTCTATCCCTTTCTCTCATTCTCTCTCTCCCCTATCCCTCTTCCTCTCTCCCTCTCTCTCCTCTCCTCTCCTCCTCCTCTCGCCCTCTCTCTCACTTTCTCTCCCTCTCTCTCTTCCTCTCTCTCTCTCTCCTTGCGCTCTTTCTCCCCCTCCCTTCTCTTTTTTCCTCTCTCTCTTCCTCCCCTCTCTCTCTTTTTCCTATCTCTCCTCCTCCCCTTTTTTCTCTTGTCTCTCTCTTTTTCTCTCTTATTTTGGAAAAAAGAGGGAGAGAGAGAGAAGAGGGATATAGAGTGAGAGAAGGCTGAGAGAGAAAGAGAAAAGAGAGAAATAAAGGGGAGAAAGAGGAGAAAGAGAGAGAGGATGGAGAAGAAAGAGAGAGAAAATGAAAGAGAAAGAAGGGAAGGGGAGAGAGAGGAACAGGAGAGAGAAAAAGAGAAAAGTGAAAAAGGAGAGAGAGAGAGAGAGGAAGAGAGAAGGGAGGGAGAGAGAGAGAGGAGAGAGAGAAACAAAAGGGGAGAGAGAGAAAGAGAAGGGGGAAGGAAGGGGGAGCGAGGGAGAGGGGAGAAAAAGGAAAGAGAGCGAGAGGAAAAGGAGAGACAGAGGAAGAAAGAGGGGAAGGAGAGAAAGAGCGAGAGGATGGAGAGGAGAGAGAGAAAGAAAAAGGGAGAGAGAGATGAAGGAAGAGGGAGAGAGGGAGAGGGGGAAAAGGAGAGAGAGAGAGAGAGAGAGAGAGAGAGAGAGAGAAAGAGAGAGAGAGAGAGGAAGAAAGATGGGAGGGGGAGAGAGAGAGAGAGAAAGAAAGGGGAAGAGAGAGGAAAAGGAGGGAGGGAGAGAGAGAGGAGGAGGAGAGAGAGAGGAAGAGAAACAGGAAGGGAGAGGGAGAGAGAGAGAGAGAGAGAGAGAGAGAGAGAGAGAGAGAGAGAAAAAGAGAGAGAAGGGAGAGAAGGAAGAAAGGGGAAAGAGAGAGAAGGGAGAGAGGAGGGGGAGAAAGAGGAGAGAGAGAGAAAGGGGAGAGAGAGAGAGAGAAAGAGTATGTAAAAACTAATTTTGGAGTTTAAATAAAACAAGTTTTAATTTGGTTTAAAACTAAACTAAACCATAAAAACTGGTTTTTAATAAACTGGTTTTCATAAAAACTATGGTTTCAGTTCAGTTTTTTATTTAAAAAATTAGTTTATTTAAAATAGTTTCAGTTCAGTTTCAATTCAGTTCAGTGAAACCAGTTTTTTGCACTAAAACATTCTTAATACGAATAGGAAAGTTGTATTATATTAAATATCTAAAGTCGTCTTCTTCATTCTTAAGGTAGCTAAACGGTTTCAGGCAATACTGATAATCATAGAGTGGAGAATTGTGTTTCGTGAAGTATCATCAGTTTTTATGTTAAGAGGACATGTTGTTTGCAACGCAGTATGCATCCCTAAACTCCATCGCTTTCTTCTGCCATCATCGAACTTACTTACTTTTATGCCATATGCCCACCGTACAAGGCTATGTCTTCTTCATTCACAGCCGCTTCCATCACGAGACGCTTACAAATTTGATAATCTTGAAGATGTTGTAGCTTTATTTAATTGCAAGGTTGATATGCATCCGCAGCCATCGATTGTGGAATTAACCAAAATCTTGGGAACGATTGTAAAGATGAAGTATTATGCCACGACTATTCATCTTTATACCTAGATGGAGTCAAAGGGCATTCTACCATTTAGTGTTACTTTGAACATCTTGATCAATTGTTATGGCCATGCAGGTCAGATGGGTTTTGCACTCTTGGTAATAAGCAAGTTTGTATAGGGTTTTAAGCCAAGTGCGGTAACTTTTACTACACTAATGAAGGGGTTGTATCTTAATGGTAAGATTTTGGATGCACTCTACATTTATGGTAAAATAGTTGCAAAAGGATTTTGGTTTGATGAAGTTATGTATGAAACCTTAATCAATGGGCTGTGTAAGTCTGGAGAAACAAGAGTTGCTCTCCAAAGGCTTTGGAAAATGGAGGGTCAGTTTGTTAAGGCGAATCTTGTAATGTACAATATTGTTGTTGATGGTTTGTGCAAAGGTGGACTTTTGAATGATGCATTGGATTTATATTTTAATATGCTTGGTCGAGGAATTTCCCCTGATATTGTTACTTACACTTCAATAATATATGGTTTTTGTCATGTGAGCCAATGGAAAGAAGCTGGATTATTGCTGAATGAGATTTTTATTAAAGACATCAGCCTAGATGTGTATACCTTTAACATAATAATTGATGCATTATGCAAAGAAGAGATGCTATTACAAGCCCACGATTTGTGCGATGTGATGATTCTAAGGGCCAGCAACCAAACATTATTACTTACACAATTTTGATAAATGGATATTGTTTGAACAATAAAGTTGATGAGGCAAGAAACTTATTTGATATGGTAATTGAAAGGGGGGGGTTGTGCTTGATGTTTGGAGTTATAACATCTTGATTAAAGGTTATTGCAAGATTAACAGAGTGGATGAGGCCATGAATTTGAGGAAAGATATGTTTCTTAAGAACATAGTTCCAAACATTGTAACTTACAATTCTCTAGTTGATAGCTTGTGCAAAGCTGGTAGAATCTCGTCTGCAAGGGAGATTGTTAATGAAATGCATTATTGCGGTCAACCATTCCCTGATGTAAACACTTATAATATCCTTTTAGATTTCGTGTGCAAAAACCAGCATCTTGATGAGGCAATTGCATTATTTAAAAGTCTCATCTATGAAAGAAGTTTTGTTCCAAATGTTTGGAGTTACAATATCTTGATTAGTGGTTATTACAAGAATAAAAGATTTGATGAAGCCATAAAGCTTTTCCTATATATGTGTTCCAAGAATTTGGATCCAAATATTGAAACTTACAATATATTGTTACACGCATTATACGACAGGCAGCAACTTGGCAAGGCAATTATACTATTAAACCAAATTGTTGATGATGATATTTGTCTTAATTTGTACACATACAAAATACTTATATATGGTTTATAGAACTCTGGAAGAGTAGAAGAATGCACAGAAGATTTTTCAATCATTTTTTCAATAGAGGAAATCATGCATATGTCAAAAACATAATCGATCATCTTTGTAAAGGTGGATTATCAGAATAGGGAAGCCCTTGATTTTACAATGGGAAGACAACTAAAACCTCTCTAATGTTGTCACTTATAGATAAAAGAAAAAGAATGAGGCACAAACTTTTCTAGAAATGATCATTAGATGCATGGCAAGGAATAAGGTCAGTTGTTTTAATTTCCAAGTTGATTTCTGAAGTGACCTACATGGTTCGAAAATGCTTTTTCTTTGGGCCTTAGGTATTGGACTAGCTGTTTCAATTGATTAGTTAGTTCTAAGTTGGAAAATGTTTTCAATTTCTAAGTTGATTTCTGAAGTTACCTACATAAGCCTTTTAATTAGATTATTTTCAACATACAAAAAAGCATTCTTACTATTAAAAGATAAACTTGCAGATACCTAAGAATTGGAAAAGTGGCATATAGTTCTTTCAACCACAACATTTTTGTTGAGGCGGCAGTGATGGAGACTTTACCTGTTGAGTCACAATTGAGTAGTTAGTTCTTTTTTCTTCACTAAACTTGTTCCATTTCTCATTGTTTGGTGATAATGCCAGTTGTTTGGTTACTTCAATTTTGTCTGATGTACCAAGCACAAAAAAGTCCTCTGATTCATCCTTTATGATTTCCCTCACATCATTGGGGCGCAAACTGAGTACACAAGAGGCAGAAACAACTTACTCCGGTAAAAAAATCCCAGGAATGCTGAATTTGTTGGCAATGTGGATTGTATATGGCAAACACGTATCAGAAACTATACAGCTCGGCAGCGGCACCAACTCTTCGAAAAGCTTCTCCACCAGTTCCCACAAAAATGCTTGTCGCATTCAACAAATTAATGGCATTGCCAAGTGAAGGTAACATATCAAAATTCTCACACCCTTCTGGCAAACCAGCCTCTTGATGTGGAAATTGATGATAAATTAATCGAATCTGATAACCGGATTCATTTTAACGAGCAAAGGTTTGGGGTTTATGTGATTCTTGCTGCATTTTGTGGGGTTGTGACTACCGTGACAACAACACTCTGCTGAAGCAGTATTTTTTGCAATGTCCATCACTGGAATCATGTGGCCCGGTGCCACTAATAGGAACACAACGAAATGGAGATGTGGTGTTATAGAATCCATTTTTGTTTTGGTGGATATCCTAACTGGGTTTAGTTCACTGAATTTGGGTGGGTTTAATTCGTTTACTTATGTGACATTTATAACTAACATTCCTTTCTTGGTATGTGTGTCTGCTTTATTATTCACCACACTTTATTTATATTATTTATATTATTTATAAACAAATTTGCCCGGGATAAACACAATCTCTTAAACATTTTTCAATTGCTTGTCGAAATAAGTGGCAGCAGCGAGTTTATTATTTGTATTCCAATGAGCTGATTGAGGAAAGAATTAGACCTATCAACCTTTTCAAGAGTTATATCTTGATGAGGATTAAGGCATATCTACTGCAAAAAAAAAAAAAAAAAAAGAGTAGAGATAACACACTTTTTTATAACATCAGTATATTTCTGCATAAGCTTATTCAGCTTTTGTCGTCCCTTCTTCAACTTTCTAATTGATGAATAACTCATACTGTCATCCTTTCTTTCCCAAAATAAGGCTTGTATGTATTATGTAATGTGAGCTTTCATTTTCATCCTTTGTAATGTGTCCAACCATTTGGATTAAGACAATCACATTGGAAAAGAAGACGAGGGCGGATTGAGTTGTCTTCACGTCCTAAAGTACTTTGTCTGCTCCACCGCCTCTCGATTCATCACCACTTCAATTATAGTTGAGTGCTCTATGATGATTTTATTACCTAATTTTGATAATCTTCAGATCAAAGATCAAATCAAATACTATTTAGGATTTGAGCTTAATATAATTAGTTGAGATTATAGGATTTATCGTTTTAACTACATACATAAATTATTTTACACATTAATTATTTTTAAATTACATATAAAAATGGATTAATATTTAATAAGCAAGATCATTCTTGGATTCCAAGTGCAAACCACATATTATACATTGAAGAACCCTATAGTCAAATATTTGGATATTCCAAACACACAAAGCAAAAATTAAGCATACTAAAAACTCTCACACATTTGCAATTACATTGTTTGCCATTAGTTTGGAAAATCATATTATCATATACCTCCCATTTTTTTATTTAAAATTTCTTGGATAAATACAGTCAAGTTACTATGAGAAGATCCACCTTCTTCTACAGATCTTTTAGCTATTTCCGCTAACTTTCTTATCATTTCTCTTTTTTCTTCACATTCACCATTATTCTCATCCATTAACTCCTCTATTACTATTTTAATATCCTCTTTCTTAGCCAGTTCACCAACCTCCTCTTCCTTCCCCCAAGTAGTAGGACTTTTCACACCAACCATCACTCCAACTTTTAGTACTTTGACAACTAGTTTTTCATTCAAAAACTGGTCTGCGAATAACGGCCACGTCAGCATCGGCATGCCGGTGCATATAGCTTTCAAAGTAGAGTTCCAGCCACAGTGTGTCAGGAACCCTCCACTTGAAGGATGTGACAGTATTAGTAGATGAGGAGCCCAACCTCGAATTATAAGACTCTTACCTTTGATTCTTTCTTCAAAACCATCTTCCTTAATCCACTTTTCTAGCGCCTCTAATTGATTCCCTTCTCTAATTACCCAAATGAAGGGTCTTATAGATTCTTCTAAGGCTAAACAAATCTTAATCAATTGAATTGTAGTTACATTACTTAAGCTTCCAAGGCATGCATAAATCACACTCTTTGGCTTTTGAGAATCAAGCCAATTTTGATGCTTCCACTCTTCAACTGAAACATTATTTCCTCTTTGAACCTTCTTCAACTGATCCTTGTTGATCAGTGACACCGGACCAACACACCACACTTTATCTTTTTTAACCGTCTTGTACATTCTTTCATACTCAAGCTCCAATTCTTGAAACGAATTCATGATTACTCCAAAAGAACCACTTTCAGCTGCATAAATCTCTTCACTAAACCTGCTCCAATTCTCGTCCACCTGTGTCGGTACCTGCGATTTAGTGACTTCAATTTCATCCGGTAAATCCGGTATAACGAAGTACTCTATTTCATCCTCAACACTATTCCTCACATTACTTGTATGCAAAGTGTTTCGTCCAGAGTATGCTTCCGAAGTATGGTCGGCGTCACGACAGTGAGAGGATTCGGAAGCGTTCTCCTGCGAACCTTTGACCTCGGCGTAGACCCTGCAAAAAGGACTCCGACGCTCAAGTCAATTACGAGAATAACAAACTTAAAAGCAATAACGTTAAGAAAATGAAACTGGGAAGTGATGAGTAGGTGGTGATTGCCCTGTATATCCTGTTTTGGCGAGTTAAGCTCGTCTGGTTAAATAGGTTGGACCTCGAGTAATGCTCGGTGCTGTTGTTAGTAGGATTTGATTTCGAAATTCTGTTACACAAGGATCTCGGTATGATTTGAATTAATGGGTTTATTCTCGGTTGTATGGTTTGTTTGTCGAAGAT
This sequence comes from Arachis ipaensis, assembly GCF_059453495.1. Classification (NCBI taxonomy): domain Eukaryota; kingdom Viridiplantae; phylum Streptophyta; class Magnoliopsida; order Fabales; family Fabaceae; genus Arachis; species Arachis ipaensis. Next base: position 15,256,769 of record NC_142443.1, on the reverse strand, counting down.
ATTGGAAGATTTGGCCGAGGATATCGGTGAGGTACACAGCCCCCAAGCTCGGCATGAGGAACATGTTGAGCTTTTCTATATCTTCGGCCTGTTTGTTTTTGGAGTTTTAATGTGGATGTATTGCCTGGGTAGCCCCAAGCTTAACGTGTTTCTCTTGCTAAGCTGCTTTGGGCCTAGATAATTGGGCTTTGCGCAAACTATGTTTTGTTTTTGTGTGTTGTTGGTGTTTGTGTTTTTTTTTTTCGTAGGCGGGAAGTGGGGAGACGCCAGTTGTGATTAATGGGGAAGTGGGAGGGTTACGTGGAGTAATGTGTCGAAGTAACTCCTTGTCCCCTTATCCGTTAGGCTTCTGCGAGTTTGGTTTTTGTTTTTGAGTAGCAAGATGAGTAAGAAAGGTAACTTTCTTTCATTTTTCATTTGTCTTTTTCGTTACTGTTTGTAGTTAGTTTGCATGGGTAAGAAGGGAGTTGATGTGGATGAAAATGACCCTTATGGCTGGGTTGATAGCGACGTTAAGTCACGGGCTTCAGTGTTTAGTAGTTTTGATATGCTGTCGCAATTGAACAATGCGAGGTAGGTCACGGGTGGAGACAGTTTGAGGGTTAGGTTCTTGCCTTGCGAGAAAAGTGATAGGGTGTGTGAGAAAAGGGGTGACTGGGCGTACTTTTACATGTATACTTGCTTGTTGACGGAATTGGGTGTTCGCTTTCCCTTTACTGATTTTGAATGTGGTGTGTTATCTCTGTTAAATTATGCTCCCACGCAGCTTCACCTTAATTCGTGGGCTTTTGTTCGTGCCTTTGAGTGTCTTGTGGAGTATCTGGATTGTTATCCTTCCCTTGGGGTGTTCTTTTCGCTATTTCAAGCGAAGGGTGTTTGGAAGGGTGGCTGGGTGAACTTAAGTAGTCACCCTGGACGAGCTATCTTCAGCCTGTACAAGTCCTCTTTTAAGGATTTCAAAGAGTTTTTTGTGAAGGTTCAGATTTGTGAGGAGTGTTATCCTTTTTATCTTGATGCTATGATGGAAGAGAGGTTTCCGATTTTCTGGTCTCCTGATCCTCGACAGGTTTTAGAGTGCGAGGATAGGGTGAAGAGTGAGGATTATCTTATCGGTTTTCTTATGTCTACTATGTCGTCCTCCGAGCTTTTGTCTATTCAGGCCTTGCTGAGGCTCGAGGGGAATAGGGAGGCTTTAGATGAATATCTAGGTATGCCTTTTGTTGGTTTTCTCGTGTTAATATTTTCAGGAGTTATCTGATTTTGTTGGTTGTTTTTGCTAGGTGAAAAGGCTTCAACTTTAACTACTGCTAATTTGAAGGCTTTCGTTTCTAAGGCTAAGAAGAAGGAAAAAGAAGAATCTTCAACAAATGTGGGAAAAGAGGGTGGGGGTTCTGTTGGTCAGGAGATTCCTCTTAAGAGGAAAAGAGGTGGGGGACCTTCAAAGGTGGTGGATCTGACTGGGGTGAAGGAGGATAATGTTGTCTTTACGGCATAGGAGATTGAGTCTGCCTACTAGAGTCAACTTGTCCTTCATGGTTATAGGGATGGGCCGAGTAACTCTATATGGTCGGCTTCGTTTTCGTTCATGGCAGTAGCTGATGAGTTTGCCCAGGTTGATGCTGATGTGAAGACGATTCATGATGCTGGGAAGATAGGAGTCGCACGTTATCTGCAGGTTTGCTTTACTTGTGGTGTTAGTTCTTTTGTTTTACTTGATTTGAGTATTGATTGACGACCTTTGTTATTTTAGGTCATGGGTGCTCGTTTGCTATCGATTGGGCGCACCTCTGAATTGGACGCTATCTTAGATGCAGATAATGTGGCTGCTGTGAAGAAGCTTAAGGAATCATTGCAGGAGAGGGATTCAAAGATTGAGAAATTAAGGGCTGAGGTAAAGAATGTGAAGAAGGCTTCTGAAACTGAAGTTGTTAAGTTGAAGGGTGACTTGGAGGCAAATGTTGCCGAGCTGGTGGGATTGAAGGCAAGAGTTGCCGAGCTTGAAGAGGAAGTTTTGACTGCCTTTACTCTTGGCTTTGATCGGGCTGTAGCTCAGATTGGTGTTGTCGCTCTGGATGCTGATGTGAGTTTGCTTGATGTAACAAAAATTGTAAGCAATGGTCGCCTCATGGATGATGGTACCCTGCCTGAGAATCAGGGTGAAAGTGAATCAGTGGAGAAGGGAGCAGATTAGAGGACTGCTTTGGTAATTTATTTTGTTTAATTGGACTTAGATATTTTGTACCCATATAGGGAGTTTGATGTTTTGATTGTAGATGTGCGCACATTATCTCAGTATTTGACACTATTGGTGTAGTGGTTATGATAATTAGATATTCTGGCTAGAAGTGTATATTTGATTATTTCTGTTGAGTACATGACTGATATGGGGTGGGGGACCTCATTAAAACCTCTCCAAGAAAAACCCTTGTTTTTTGGAAAAACCTTGTGCGTAGGAAAAAGAGTGTCTCCCCATGTCCATATCTTCTTATGATAAGTAGGATCTAAGAGATGATACATTCCATATTCCAGGGATGTCATTTCCTTGTAATGTTTAAAGTTTGTATGCTCCGTTGCCGAGGACTTTTGTTATTCTGTAAGGACCTTCCCATGTTGCGGCGAGCTTTTCGTGTGCTTGTGGTTTCCTTGCCTCCTCTGTTCGTCTTAAGACGAGGTCCTCCTCTGCGAAAGACCTGGATTTGACCATTTTGTTGTATTTCCTTCTTATTATGTTTTGCATTGCCTTGTGTCTTATCTCGGCCTTGTATCTGTCTTCCTCTATTGTATCCAGTTCTATTTGTCTGACGTCATCATTGTTTGGTGCCGAGGTTTCTTTTGCTCTTGCTGATGTTAGGGCGATTTCGACTGGGATCATTGCGTCGGCGCCGTAAACGAGTCGGTAGGGGGTCTCCTTGGTGGTTGTTTGTTTCGTTGTGTTGTAACTCCACAGTATTTCTGGGATCAACTCTGCCCACTCTCCTTTAGCTTCGCCGAGTTTTTTCTTGAGTGCCATAAGAATTACCTTGTTAGCTGCCTCGGCGAGTCCGTTTGTTTGCGGGTGTTCCACTGATGAAAAATGATGCTTAATTTTGAAACCCTGCAAAAATTCTACCAGGCTTTGATCGGTAAACTGCTGACCATTGTCAGTTATAATGGCATGTGGTATGCCGAAACGACAAATGATGTTTTTCCAAAGAAAAGCTCGGACTTTTTCAGCCCCTATTTTTGCTAGAGGTGTGGCTTCTATCCATTTCGAAAAATAATCAATTGCTACAAGTAAATATTTTACCTATCCGGGAGCTTTGGGGAATGGGCCGAGAATATCAAGCCCCCATTTATAAAACGGCCAGCTTACCTCCGAGGTATGTAGGTTCTCGGCTAGGTTGTGTATTGATGGTGCGTGCTTTTGGCAGCTGTCGCATCTTCTTACCTTTTCAATGCAATCACTCTTCATTGTTGGCCAATAGTAGCCCGCTCTGGCGACCTTAGATGCCAGGCTTATTCCTCCAATGTGGTTACCGCATACTCCTTCGTGGGTTTCATCCATGGCAATCTTAGCTTCATCTGTGCTTAGACATCTTAGTAGTGGTTGGGAGAAGCCTCTCTTGTATAAATCGGTTCCTATCAATGTGAAAGATGTTGCTCGCCTTTTAAATGCTCGTTCATCCTTGATGGTTGTTGGTATGGTTCCAGTTTGTAGGTATTGCTTGTATGGTGTTCGCCAGTCTTGTTCCTGTGAGATAGAAAATATTCTTTTGCCAAAGCTCGGTTCAGCGAGGGTTAGCTGAGATATAACAGAATCATGCATACTCTTCCTAGTTGTTGCTAGTTTTGATAAAGCATCTGCTCGGGTGTTTTGTTCTCGAGCTATATGTGTGATTTGTATGGAAGTGAAGTGAGGTATGAGTTCTCTTACCAGTGTGTGATATTTTTCTAACAATTGGTCCTTTACCTGAAAATTCCCGGTCACCTGCTGTACCACCAGCTATGAGTCGCAATATACCTGTAGGTGTGTTATGTTTAGGGATTGTGCAAGTCGAAGGCTGGCGAGTAGGGCTTCGTACCCGGCTTGGTTGTTACTTGTTTGAAATGAGAATTTGATTGACTGTTTTTCTTGGAGGTCGGATTTGTCTGTTAAGTATACTCCTGCCCCCGATCCTTCTGAGTTTGAAGCCCCATCTACGTAGAGCTCCCATGTGTGTTCATGATCTGCTTGGTCTGTTAACTCGGCTACAAAATCTGCCAAGAATTGTGCCCTTACTGTCGTCCTCGGCTCGTATGTTATGTCAAATTCAGATAATTCTATCGACCATTTGGTGAGTCTTCCTGAGACCTCGGGTCGGGTAAGAATCTGTCGCAAGGGCTGATTTGTTCTAACGATGACTTTATTGCTTTGGAAGTAATGCCTTAATCTTCTTGCTGTAAGTATCAGTGCATACGCTAGTTTCTCCATCGGTGGATATCTGAGTTCGGCATTTTGCAATGTTTTACTAACGAAGTAGACTGGTTCCTGCTTATCCTTTATCTCCATGGCGAGTACTGAACTGATAGCCTTTGGAGATACTGACAAGTATAACAGTAGTGGCTTTTCGGGGTTCAGCTTCTGTAAGATCGGCGGGGACGAGATTATGGCCTTCAATTTCTGAAAAGCTGTTTCACACTCCGTATTCCAGTTAAACTTTGTTTGCCTTTTTAGTATGTTGAAAAAATGCTGAGAATGTGTTGATACACTTGGTAGGAATCGAGAAAATGCGGCCAGCCTTCCATTTAGTCTCTGGACCTCCTTTACTGTTTGGGGATGTCTCATGTTAATGATCGCTTCACATTTTTCGGGATTTGCCTCGATGCCTCTTGATGTCAGCATGAAGCCTAAGAACTTTCCCCCCTTAACTCCAAAGGCGCACTTCTCCGGGTTGAGTCGCATGTTGTGTTTCCTTAACTGACCGAACACTTTTTCTAGGTCGGCATCATGGGTGTGCTCTTGTTGACTTTACGACCATGTCGTCAACATATACCTCCAGATTTTTCCCTATTTGTTTGTTGAAGACTTTGTCCATGAAGCGTTGGTAGGTAGCCCCTGCATTCTTAAGGCCAAAAGGCATAACAGTATAACAGTAATTTTCCAGTTCAGTTATGAAAGCTGTCTTATCCTTATCTTTTGGATGCATTAATATCTGATTGTAGCCAAAATATGCGTCTAAAAAACTTAAAACATTATATCCTGATGCATTATCTACCAATTTATCTATGCATGGGAGTGGATAGGCATTCTTGGGGTATGCTTTGTTCAAGTTAGTGAAATCTACGCACATTCGCCACTTACCTGAGGCCTTTCTTACCATAACCACGTTTGATAGCCACTAGGGGTGTTCAAAACCGATCCGGACCGAACTAAATTGACGGACCGAACCGAAAAAACCGAAAACCGAAATAATAAAAAATCGAAAACACCGAAAAAAATTTGTTTTGCTGTTTTTTGTGCGGTTCGGTTCGGTTTTCGGTTTTGACTTTGAAAACCCTAACCGAACCGAACCGAACCGGTTAGGAAAAAACCCTAAACATTACTAACCCTACCCCCCACCAGACCCCCACCCCCCAAACGTAACTGTGCGCTAGTGTGTGAGCGTCTAACCCTAACCCCCAAATTCCCATCGCTCTCTCTTCTCCAAATCTCCACACCTGCTGACCTGCGCACCCGTGCCTGCGGCACCCACCACCGCGAAGACTTCGGCCCGTCGCACATCAGGCCAAGATGAAGCCTTCCTCTTCGCGAAGACGCGGACAGAGCAGAGAAACAGTCCAACACGAAGCCTTGCTCCCGTCGCACATCAGGCAAGCACGCCACCACCCACTGACTCGACACGGCAGCAAAGCACCACGCCGTCGCTGTTGAGACACCACCACCCAGCAGCGTTTCTGGGTTCTGGCCACGAACGATCATCAGTTCAACCCAGCACCTCCCAGTCTCCCACTCAGCCTTCCTCCCAAGTCAATATGGAGCTTGAGCCACCGATTCAGGTAATGTTTACCATTTGTTGTTTACTGGTAATTCTGTTCATATATTGGAAATGTCCTGCTTTTATAGCCTTTTATCATTTATATCTGCTATTTGGATTTTCTCATTAGTGTTGATTTGTTGCTACTTGCTGTTGATCTGTTGATTTGTTGCTAAGTTTTGTTGATTTATAGCCTTTTTTTCCACGTTAATACTTACAGACAAATGCATTGTTGATTTGTTGCTAGTTGCTACTTGCTGTTGCTGGCTTGCTTTTAATGGTTCATTTTATTGTTGTTTAATGGTTCAATATATTGGAAATGTCTTGCTTACTGCCTTGGTGGTTGCTGTTTAGTGGTTCATTTTATTGTTGTTTAATGGTTCATTATATTGGAAATGTCCTGCTTGCTGCCTTGCTGGTTGCTGATTAATGGTTCATTTTATTGCTGTTTAGTGGTTCATTTTGTTGTTGTTTATTGGTTCATTATATTGGAAATGTCATGCTTGCTGCCTTGCTGGTTGCTGTTTAGTGGTTCATTTTATTGTTGGTTTTGTTGCTGCCTTGCTGCCTTGCTGGTTGCTGTTTAAGTGTTTATTGTTCATTTTATTGTTCATATTATTGTTTAGTTTATTGTTGGTAATTTGGTATTACTGGTTATTGAATTATTGTTCAATGTATTGAGATCAGTGTATTGTTCAGTTTATTGTTGATAATTTGGTATTGCTGGATTGCTGGTTATAGATTTATTTTTCAGTTTATTGCTGGATGCTGGTTATTGATTTATTGTTGAATGTTGATAACTTGGTAATTGCTAATGCTAAGAGTAGCTGGAGGTGTTCTTCAATGTTTCAACATTGAAGTTGATAAAATATGCAGTGGGAAACTGGAAATTTTTTTCATATTCTAAGTTAAGAAACCTGTGGATTTTTAAAATAAAGAAAATTTCATGGTGAATATGTTTGTTTCATTTTTCTGTTCTAATTTGATGGAAAGTAGTTCCACTTGCTCAATACTACTACCTGTCTCAAAATTATTGTTATTTCGACCAAATTGGTACATCCTGAAATCCAATGCTAAACCGTCCAAACTATATGGCTTGATTATGCATGATTAGGTAGAAGCTAAGTTGGGGATATGTATCCCACATATTGAGTATTTGAAGTTTGTTATGTATCAATTTGAGCATAATTTTAATATACAGAACATGGATGCTTTATATTGTTTTCCTAACTCGCATTCTTTCACTGCAGATCTTCAATCTGCTTATTTGGGTTAAAGATCTCTGTTATTCTCAATCATGGCAACTAGTAAGCAATCATATATGCCTTCCCTGCTTTTAGTCTTCCTTACTTGAACTCGTTTTTGCTTTTTTGAGATAAGATATTGAATGTATATTATTTCCTTACAGGAGTGTATTTGCCAAAGCTATGTGAGAAGCACAAGACAAACCCTCACCGTGCCATGGATGAGCTAATGAGCTCAGGAGAAGCAGCCCCAAGACCTATTTCTAATCTCTTTTAAGAAATTTTATCAGCATCTGTCCCTTCTCCATAGTGATCATCATCATCCTTTTTCAATCTTCTCTTCAAGAGATGGTACAAATTTTAATGGGTTGGGTTCGGATTTAAACACTGCTGTTGGTATAGAGTTTAGCATTAAGTATGTAACTAGTTATATATGTGTTATCCAAATTTGTGAAATTTTGGAAATATTGTTGGTCCTCTTTTTAAGAGAGATGATATAAACTTCGATACAATAAGAAAAGTGTTATTTCGGTTTGTCGATTTCAATGTTATGACTTTGCATAATAGTATGGTAGAATTTTTTTTTATTTGATTGAAAAAACCGAACAAACTGAACCAAACCAAACCGATTTTAATTGGTTTGGTTTGGTTCGGATGACCTTGACAAAAAAATCGAACCAAACCGAACCGCACTTTAATTAGACGATCGGATCGGATGGCTTTTCTCTTAAAAACCGAACCAAACCGCACCGCGAACACCCCTAATAGCCACGTTGTGAATCGGAGCTCTTCTATGAATCCTTCTCAGAGGAGCTTCTGGGTTTCCTCGAGACATGCTGCGCGCTTCTCGTCTCCCATGTTTCGTTTCTTTTGGGAGACAGGTTGTGCCCTTGGATAAATTTGCAATTTGTGGCATATGAGGTTCGGGTCAATGTCAGGCATATCTGTTGGTGTCCAGGCAAAGAGATCGGCATTTCGCCGAAGTAGGCTTGTTATCTTTTGTTTTGTTCCTGAAAGGAGAGAAGAGCTGATGTGAGTGTAGTGGTTAACATTGTTATCCAATTGTACCTTTTCAAGCTCGTCTATTGGTGCTGGCTTGTCATGGAGATCTCCTCGTGGATCGAGCTCGGCAATGCCTGATATGTTAGCGACGTTGTATGTGCTTTGGGTTGGCCTAGGTCTTTGCCAGATATCTGTTCTGATTTTCAAGCTTTCATTGTAACACCTGCGAGCTTCAATGTGGTCGGAATGTATGGTGGCTATTTGGTCCTCTTGTACCTGGAATTTGACACATAAATGAAGCGTGGAAACAATGGCACCAAAAGAATTTAGAAAAGGTCTACCCAAAATAATATTGTATGGGCTAATGCAATCGACTACGAGGAACTGCACGTCCTTGGTTTTGCTCATGGGATGTTCGCCTAAGGTCGTCTTTAGCCAAATGCTACCGAGAATTGACACGCGCTCCCCTGAAAATCCGATCAGCTCCCCCGTAGAGGGTAGCAGGGTTCGTTCGCTGAGCTTCATCTTTTTGAAAGTTGAATAAAAAAGGACGTCGGCACTACTGCCGGGGTCGAGGAGGGCTTTCTTCACTAGGAGGTCCCCTGCTTGAATGGAGATCATTACGGGGTCGTTCAGATTATCTGAGTTGGTTTGACAGTCTGACTGTTTGAAATATATGTTAGGTATTCTCGGTTTGGCTGTCGATACATCGGCCGTTCGCTGGAGTGTTAGCATATCCCTGTATCGTCGCTTTCGCGCTGAACTGGTTTCACCTCCGCTTGCGAATCCCCAGAGATGCAATTGATGATTCCCCTGGTCGGTGGGGGTTGGGCTCTGGCTTTATCCAAGGTGTGCGAAGCTCGCTCTTGGCGTCGATCGCTAGGGTCGTCGGAGGTCCCCCTTGTTTTGCTACTGATGTACTTGTCTAGGTGCCCTTGTCTTGCTAGTCTTTCCAAGAGGTCCTTTGCGACTACACATTCATCAGTGGTGTGGCCGAACTTCTGATGAAAGGCGCAGCGTTTGGATTTGTCCACATAACGTTGGTCTTGGTATGAGCCGGCTCTGCTCGGTGGCTTTATCAGTTTGTTATGTAGTATCTCCTTGATGATGTCTTCTCTCCTGGCATTGAATCTGGTGTACGAGTCATATTTAGGTGTTAGCCTGAAGGGCTTCTTAGTGTCTTTGGCAGTTGGCCTATCCTCGTCCCTTTTGTTCGGCTGCCTTTCACTCCTCCGATTTTCTCGTAATTCTTCTATTTCGATTTGCCCAGTCGCTTTTTCTCGAAACTCCTCCAATGTCTTTGGCTTTGCTACTGCTATTGCTTCTTGGAATTTCCCTGGGCGCAAACCACTCTTTATGGCGTGCAGTTGGACTTCTGGATTAAGGTTAGGGATCTCCATAGCCGCCGTCGTGAAGCGAGTCATATAGTCCTTCAGGCTCTCGTGCGTTCCTTGTTTGATAGTACTGAGATAGTTTGAGTCTCGTACGTAAATCTTGGAGGCCGTGAACTGATTAATAAAGAGCTTGGAAAAGTCGTCGAAACTCGTTATTGAACCTGCAGGCAAATTAGAAAACCATAACAGCGCAGCACCATCCAAAAAAGTAGGAAAAGAACGGCATAATATGAGATCGGAGTCACTATTGAGGAACATCATAGACTCAAATTTAGTAACATGAATCTTAGGATCTCCGATCCCTTTATAAGGTACCAGCGTCATAGGGAGCGTAAAATTTTGAGGCATCTTAAAGCTCATAATTTCTTCAGAAAAGGGGTTAGCTCGCCGCCTCCCGGTCTTCGGGGTTTTCTCCTCCGTTTTGGCATTGGACTCTGATTGGTGTTCGTCTTGCTGATCAGTGTTTACTTCTTTGTTGATATTTTTCCTTTCACCTTTATTCTGCAAGGTGGCTAATAGCTCAGCCATTCGCTGATTTTCTGCGAGTAATGTCGCGTTTGCTGCCACAAGGTCGGGACCGGCATGCTGATGGGTGCCCGATTGATCCGTCATGCTTCAGTTCCTGAAAAAATAAGAAAGAGCACAAGGTGTATGGGGTTACACTTGAAAATGAAGAAAAAATCGGGCCCCACGGTGGGCGCCAATTGTTCCGTCCAGAGTATGCTTCCGAAGTATGGTCGGCGTCACAACAGTGAGAGGATTCGGAAGCGTTCTCCTGCGAACCTTTGACCTCGGCGTGGACCCTGCAAAAAGGACTCCGACGCTCAAGTCAATTACGAGAATAACAAACTTAAAAGTAATAACGTTAAGAAAATGAAACTGGGAAGTGATGAGTAGGTGGTGATTGCCCTGTATATCCTGTTTTGGCGAGTTAAGCTCGTCTGGTTAAATAGGTTGGACCTCGAGTAATGCTCGGTGCTGTTGTTAGTAGGATTTGATTTCGAAATTCTGTTACACAAGGATCTCGGTATGATTTGAATTAATGGGTTTATTCTCGGTTGTATGGTTTGTTTGCCGAAGATATTGGAAGATTTGGCCGAGAATATCGGTGAGGTACACAAAGCATCATAACACATTAAACAGAAGCAACTAACTCCAGCAAAAGAAACCCTTGGAATCTTGAATTTCTTAGCGACGTGGATCGTGTACGGTAGATTCATATTGGAGACTATGCAGCATGCCGGCGGCGACAACTCTTCGAAGATCTTTTCCACCGGTTCCCTTAGAAGACTTGCTGCGTTGAAAAAATTGAAAGCATTGCCAAGTGAATGAAGCATGTCAAGATTCTCACATCCTTCTGGCAAGCCGGTTTCTTGATATGGAAACTGAAGCTGGATTTGTCGAATCTGGTAACCGGAATGAATGTAGCGAGCGAAGGTTGATGTGAATCTTGCTGCGTTTTGCGGGGTTGTGATAATCGTGACAATAATATTGTTATTGTGCTGAAGTAATAACTTTGCTAAGTCCATCATCGGAATCAAGTGGCCTTGTGCCATTAATGGAAACAGAACAAATGGAGCTGTGGTGTTTGGGGAGCCATTTTTGTTTCCTTGAAAATGGATAATTTAGGTTTAGTGTATTGAATAATTTTACTTGGACTCTAGCTTTATAAACTACATTTCGGTTTTGATGACGTAAATGTCTACATAGGCAATCTAAAAAATATTATATATTTTTTATTTTTAATAAAATTATTTGATAAAATATAAAATAAAATATCCTTTATATTATTAAAAAATTAAAAAATAGTATAATCATCAATTCATATATAAATATATTATCTGCACACTAAAATAAGTTATTATTATGATGTACTTGTATATAGGGATAGATTCAGAAATATTATCATAGCGTCAATAACATATATAATATTAAAAAATTATGCAAAAAATTATATAATGTAAAATATATTATAAAAAATATAACGATAGAGAATATATTTTAAAGTATAAAAAATATGTGTGTATTTTTTACTAACGAAGGGGTGGATTCTTTTTGTGGCAAATTTTTCAGTAATTTTCTTTTCAATATAATTAAAAGACAATTAACAAAAATTTTATCTTTCATTTTGTTTCTAAGTTATTTCACAATATTTATAACTGAAAAAATCTCTCAGTTGTAGCAGGTGAATCAGAGAGAATTACTATCAAATGAATCAAGAAGGACGGTCACACAAAGAAAAAGAATCTATTTTATCGGATTTGAAAAATTTTATTTAATTAAAAATATTAGTAATAATATCTTTTTCAGATTTTTTTAATATTGTTATTTACTTTTTAGATATTACAAATCATTAATATTTGAATTAGACTGGACTTTTATTTATACTAAACTAAATTCTAAATAAATTTTTTAAAAAATTAAATCATACTTAATAACTTATTACTATTAATTTAAAAAAAAAAAAGCTAGTGGGGTCGTTGCCTCCACTCTCCCCCTATGTCCGTCCCTACTTTTATATAAATAAAATAATGTTATATAACTAGCAAATATTATTATTTTTTGCTAGTACTTAGTCAATAATAATTTGAACTCATATTTACAGGATTTTGCACACAAAAAACATATAGTTTGCATTTATATTTATCAAAATTTTATACATATAAATCAATACAATTTGTATCTATATTTTTTAGAGTTTACACACATAAATTAATAAAATTTATTTATTAAATATAATTTAATATTTGTACTTGCTAAATAATAACAAAAATATTAAAAAATTACTAATTTTAATTTTTTTATATAAATATATATAATTTAATTTATTTTTAATATATATTTTAATATATTCTATTTTAATGACTTAATGTATGTCCATAATTGATTCATATATTATTGTGTTGTGTCTCCGAAAATCTCTTTACAATCAACATCATGTGTCTTTGGATCCGATGAAATTATGTACGTATGTATATCTGAATGCACAAAGTGCAAGAGATTTCCCATTGGATTTGACAACCTGTCCAATTACTTATTTGAACGTTTCAGTCTGTCTCCATGAGTCCATGTATATCCATCCCTCCTATCCTGAGAAATTCATTATCGTTGTTGAATTTAACCAGTTGGGTTAGGGAGTGGGTATTGAGTGGCTCTTAGAGTCAGGTTTGGGTTATTGGGCTTAGCCCAAAGTCCAAAAAAAAAAAAACCAGTTGGGGGAAGACGGCCGGCCACACATATATAAGTTGTTTGTTAAAATTTTTATTTTTTATAAGTAAATATAAAAATAGATGAATAGACAAGTTAATTCTTGGTTCTTGGATTCCAAACATACAAAGAAAAAAAATTAAACATACTAAAATAAAAGGTAAAAAACTATTACATTAGCCACGCATAGAGATTAAACTCACATCTCAATTTTTTTTAAAAGAAAGGAAAAAAATATGATACTATATTCAAATAATCAAATGGTTGAGTTTAGAAAATAATTAATTTTTAATTATGATAATAAATACTTAGTTAAGTTTAAAAAATCTAGAGTATTTATTCAAATTGGTCCCCAACGAATTTTGAAGTGGACGTTTTAGTCTCCAACAAAATTTAATTACACAATTAGTTCCCAATGTTTATAGACGTCCGTCACTTTAGTCCTTCTATTAGTTTACTCCGTAAAATCCTAACGATGGAGTCCAACATGTCACGTTAAGGTGAGTCAGACATTAAGTGACCCGTTAGATTGAAGACAAATTGATCCCTAAAAAGACAACAACAAAAACATTATTGTATGATGCCTTAAAACCTGAAACAATGGTCTGGAGGTCATCACCATCTTCGTTACTCTGAAAACGTGAAACCATGGCAAGTGGAGGGAATTGAACAAGCTCTTATCGTCGATGAGCTAGAGGTGGCGGAGATGGTAGCACTAGCAGTGCTTCAAGTGGCGATAAATATGGAATTGCAAGAGGAGAGAATCCAAGATGCCACTGCGGAGCCTATGCCATTGTTGCGGAGTCTGGAAAGAGAAGAATCCAAGAAGACCTTTCTTTGGGTGTTCTTATTACAGGGTAAGAAATATAGGGTATGCTTACCTTCTTATGGATTGCAAAATTTTGTTCATGGATTTACTCTGATTTTTTGCATTTTACCCTTTAATATAGGAAAATATTTCACACTGTGAATTCTTTATATGGTTTGACAAGATTTTTTCCTATGAAATACAAGGTAGCCAGTATAATGTTGTACTGGAAGAGAGGGTGAAAAAGTTGACAGATTTGGCAGATGAATTGGAGAAGAAGACTAAAAATGCAAGTAAAAGGAGGGAGCATAGCAGTCAATGCAGAAGTGTATTTGTTTTATACTAGGTTTTTTTTATTTGTCTTTTTGTAGGAAGGATGTATGTAAAAAAGGAATAGAATTAGGTTCTTATAATGGAAAGATATCTTGTAGTTGGATAAGTGATCAAAGTGTAATTGCTAATATGTAGTATGTCAGAATTGTTTAATGAAACTTCCTTTGTCCAATATTATAATCATGTGCATTCACAAAATAATGCTCCAAGAACCTGATTTAATAAAAATCAAAGCACTCATAATTATCAAAATAGTGAATAACCATAATTTCACATAATTGAAACCAAGCATCAACGTTTTCGAATATTCCAACCAAAAACTTACTTTTAGCCAGTTTATATCTGCTTCTAGCATCAAAGATACATTCCAAAAGTCTATCTTAAAGTTGCATAGCTGCACTACATAACCACAATAGGTTACCAAATGGTCTAAAAAAACTAAACAAAATAACTACGGTCAGCATAAGATCACATAGCAGTATCATTTCTTCTTTTGAAGCTTGAGTCCTGGTGTAGGCATGAACTTGAATATTTTGGCAGCAGTTTCAAAGTTTGTAGCAGCAATTGCTTCTGAAGAGACTCTTGGTATCTGATTCAGATGGAGTGACCTAAGTGCAGGTGCAGATGGCCTGTAGATCGAGGAGTTAGAGTAGATGGGGGTGAAGGTCTTGGAGCTGGAACAAGTGTCGCATGAGGTGTTGGAGTAGTGACTGGAGCTGCATGAGGTCTCAAAATTTGTTGTTCGAGTCTTGGAGGCCTAAAACTTGTTGTTGCTGCAACTTGGTTAGATGAGTTAGTAATGTGCTCTTGACGCCACATGAATTGACAAGACAAGTAAATACATAAATGGCATATAATTCATCAAATTTAATCCAATTTAGAATAGTACCTGTGGTTGTAGTTGAGGGGCAGGGTTACTTGTACTTCCTCCTTTGACCGTAGTGCAGTGGTGGATCTACTTCCACTACCCTTTTTCTTACCCTTATTCTTTGGTGGGGGTTTAGGCTTTAGTGGTCCTTTGCATGTGTTTTGCATTGTGACCAACTTCACCACATTTTTGACAAGTAAGCTTGAATGTTCTTCATCCCTTTGTTCCATCACGCACGTCCTCAACTGGGTCCGCCTTCCTTTTTTTCTTCGTGGGGTGGCCTGTAGGCCTTCTAATACTAGGTGGCTCTGGAGATAGTAGTCCAGTCTTTACTTAATACTCTTCTGAGTTGACAGGTTTGATGACATGCTCATATGTTGCTCTAAATGCATCCATCTTTAGCCAATGGTGCACATATGGTTCTGGCCTGTCACACCTCTCTTGAATAGCTGCCAATGCATGAACACATGGTATTCCTACAGATGATTAAGTGGCATTGACATACGTGCAGCAGAATGCATATCTTAAATACATATAAGTCAAATACAATATTTAATTACTACCTGTCAGTTGCCACACATTGCAAGTACAAGTTTGCCTTTTAAGATGCACACCAACCTTCTTTGAATGTGTCTATACCTCAAACACATTACGATCATTGTCACCAGTCCATCGAACTGTCTAGAACTTAGTATCCTTCATAAGGTTGCCCAAACACAGCAGAGGCGTTGAGGTGACATGATGAATAGCGTTTGAAAGACAGTTGCATAAGGCACCCTGCTGATGGCCAAGCATGGAAGAACTTGGACAATCAGTACCCAAACTTTTCAAAAGAACTTCGCAACTTGAGGCTTGGTTTGGCAAGTGACAGTTTTAATCCTTTTCGAACTATGAACGTGTCACATAGCACATGACCAGTTGTTTTAATGGTGTACAACTTTTCTCCTTGGATGTCCATGAAGTCAGAATATTGCATGCTCTCTTTGCTCATACCTGGACCTTGTTCACCAGAAAATAATATTGATGTTTTTTTGCGACCATTGATCGAAGAGCTGAAGGAGCTATGAATGTCAGGGATAGATACATATGATTCTTTTAAAAATGAAACTTTTCAAATGCATATTTCACTTCTTTGGACAATCAATGATTTCCCAGCGTATGCGATGTTGTCCGGTTGGAGTACCAAAGGAAAGTTGGCTTGCCCTTGTTGTAACCATGACACTTCTTTTTGTTATTTGAAACATAGCCAAAAGACAGTTTACATGGACCATAAGAGGTTTTTGCTAGGTGATCATGCTTGGAGGTCTAACAAGAGATCTTTTAATGGAAAAATAGAATTTAGGGATCCACCACAAATGTTAATAGGTGAAGAGGTTCTAGATATGCTAAAGTCAGTAGATAATGCTTTTGGGAAGACGCAAAGCAAAAGTAAAGGCCAATGAAAAAAAAGATCAATCTTTTTTTAGTTACCATATTAGCAGTATTATGTGATCAGGCACAACCTTGATGTAATGCATATAAAAAAAACATAGTCGACAGTATAGTTGGCGCCTTATTGGATATTCTTGGAAAGACAAATGATCATGCAAAGGCTCGTAATAATCTTAAGGATATGGACATTCGAAAGAATCTTCACCCAATAAATACGAAGGATGGCAAAAGAACTAAACTTGCTAGAGCATGCTTCTCCATGACAAAAGGGGAGAAATCCATTTGTTGTGGTGTTTTGAAGAAAACAAAATTGCCTAATGGAACTGCTTCAAACATTTCTTGTTGTGTACAACAAGAAGAGAGAAAACTTTACGGTTACAAGACTCATGATGCTCACTTCATATTACATTACCTGTTGCAAATACCAATCAAGAGCATTCTTCCAGATCATGTTGTTGTTCCTCTAGTTCACTTATGTTCCATTTTTCATTGGCTATGTCAAAAGAAAATCTCTTTAGAAGAGATTAATGGTTTAGAGTCAGAGATTATAGCGACTTTGTGCCAGTTAAAGAGGATTTTTCCCCTATCTTTTTTTATATAATGGTTCATTTGCCTATTCATTTAGCTAATGAAGTAAGGTTAGGTGGTCCCATCCAGTTTTGATGGATGTATCCGATTGAGAGATACATGTGCACACTAAAAAAGTATGTTTGTAATAGAAGTCGTCTAGAAGGATCAATTGTAGAGGGTTATTTGGCTGAAGAGTGTTTAACTTTTTGTTCAAGATTTGCATGAGGGAGTGAAAACAAGATTCAATAGAGTATCTCAGAATAATAATGAAGGCACTTCAACCAAAGATCCTGATTCAAATTTGTTCATAAACAAGGGAAGTCCATTGGGTGGAAAAAAAGGACAACTAATTATTTTGGATGAGAAGTCACTCCTTCAAGCAAATGCATATGTGTTGAACAATTGCGTTAATGTAGAGCCTTACATGAGGTAACTTTTCACTTTTCATTTGTTCTATTCCTTAGACTAATTTTGGTAGCATTACATAATAATACACATCCCTTGTAGAGAACATGGTGAGCAACAACAGCAAAACAAGCGGAAGTGAAAATGGAATGTTGTTAAAGATAAGAATGAAGACTTTATAGAATGGTTTACAAGACGTGTTGTGAAGGATGATGTTCCCGGTTGGATACGCCAGTTGTCTAAGGCTCCAAATAAAGTTGCAAAATCATTTTTTGCTTATGTCGTCAATGGGTACAGATTTAAACTAAGCGGTGAGAAGTGATGCGAAAAATACAAAATAGTGGTGTCACTGTGGTGGCTGAAACTACAAGCTTTGCTAGTGTTAAGAACAAAAAACCAATCAAGGCCAATATAAGATATTATGGTAGAATCATGGATATTGTTGAGTTATACTATTATAGCCAATTTAAAATTGTGTTATTTAAGTGTGAGTGGTTTATGGCTGAGAAAGATAATTATGGTTTGACATATGTTCATTTCAACAAAAGATGCTACCAAGATGAACCATTTGTGTTGGCAAGCCAAGCACACCAGTGCTTTTATGTGAAAGATCTATATATTTTCCAAAAGCATTATGTGATGAAAACGGTTGCAAGAGACTTGTTTAACATTGGTGTCTAATTACAATTTGACCCTAACATAAGAGAGCCACATGAATATGCGATAATCCAATACCCTTAAGTGATATTGGTGAGGTAGACTTGGTTAGACAGGGTGTGGGACCTACTATTGTTGATGTGACACCGAAGAAGATCAAACCTAAAGAAAAAGAAATAGAGTCGGATGAATTTGACAATGATGCTGAAATTTAGTGACTACAAGGTCTTGGATTATGTTGATGCTTTATTTGTCCTCTTTTTTTGCAATTGAATTATGTTGATGCTTTACTTGTCGTCCTTTTTTGCAATTGCCCTCTCTTGTTGTAATTGAAATATGTTGATCCTTTATTTTCCTCTCTTTTTGCAATTGAATTATGTTGATGCTTTATTTTGACCTCTTTTGTTGTAATTGAAATATGTTGATCCTTTATTTTCTCTCATTTTGCAATTGAAATTATGTTGATGCTTTATTTTGACCTCTCTTGTTGTAATTGAATTATGTTGATACTCTCTTTGATCTCTTTTTTTGCAATTGAATTATGTCGATGCTTTATTTGACCTGTCTTTTTTTGATACAGGATGTACAATGAAGGAAATTCCAAAAGAAAAAAGTTAAGGACCCTATCACAAATAGAGTTACAAAGAAATCCCTTAAAGATGAGGAGTCTAGTAAAGAATTCAGAAAAATTCAATTCACGAGTACTTATGCATTGCTAAAACAATTTCAAATCAAAAGGGGACATGTATTAGCTACATGTGGGGATAGTAGCAAAGATAAGATAAAACAAGGGAAAGGGGAAGATGTCAACAAAGAAGGTGACAAGAGTTGACGATGAAGGTCAAAGAAAAATGCCAACCAAGAAGATAACAAACAACAAAGACAAGGTGATCAATGAAGGTGAGGGTCAAATCAAGATGCCAACAAAGAAATTCAACGAAGAAAATCATCTAGTCAAGATAAAAGCCAATGAACATGAGGGTCAAAGTGGGAAGAAGCTGACTAGGAAGAAGGGGGCCAATGAAGAAATCAAAGGTGGAAGATGATAAGGCCAAGATGAATACCAATGACGGTGATGGCCAAAGCAAGAAGCCGACTGATAAGATGCCAACGAAGAAATCGAATGAAGAAGATGCCAACGAAAAAGAAGAACACAAGATCAAGTCTCTTATCCCAGCTATGACTTTAGATGAATTCTTCAAAAAATATGGGATATCATTGGATGAAAATGATAAAGAATATGAATATGATTATAATGATCACAATCTAAGTGTTGGTGATAGTTGTGGTAATAAAATCATCATAGAGCACTCAACTATAATTGAAGTGGTGATGAATCGAGAGGCGGTGGGGCAGACAAAGTACTTTAGGACGTGAAGACAACTCAATCCACCCTCGTCTTCTTTTCCAATGTGGTTGTCTTAATCCAAATGGTTGGACACATAACAAAGGTTGAAAATGAAAGCTCACATTACATAATACATACAAGCCTAACTTTGGAAAAGAAGGGATGATAGTAAGAGTTATTCATCAATTGGAAAGTTGAAGAAGGGACGGCAAAAGCTGAATAAGCTTATGCAGAAGTATACTAATATTCTGAAAAAGTATGTTGTCTCTATTTTTTTTACAGTAGATATGCCTTAATCCTCATCAAGATATAACTCTTGAAAACGTTGATAGGTCCAATTCTTTCCTCAATCAGCTCATTGGAATACAAATAATAAACTCGCTACTGCCACTTATTTCGACAAGCAATTGAAAAAGTTTAAGAGATTGTGTTTATCCCGGGAAAATTTGTTTATAAATAATATAAATAATATAAATAAAGTGTGGTGAATAATAAAGCAAACACACATACCAAGAAAGGAATATTAGTTATAAATGTCACACAAGTAAACGAATTAAACCCACCCAAATTCAGTGGACTAAACCCAGTTATGATATCCACCAAAACAAAAATGGATTCAATAACACCATAGCTCCATTTTGTTGTGTTCCTTTTAGTGGCACCGGGCCATATGATCCCAGTGATGGACATTGCAAAAATACTGCTTCAGCATAGCATTGTTGTCACGATAGTCACAACCCCACAAAAAGCAGCAAGAATCACATAAACCCCAAACCTTTGCTCATTAGAATGATTCTGGTTATCAGATTCGATTAATTTAGCATCAATTTCCACATCAAGAGATTTGCCAGAAGGGTGTGAGAATTTTGATATGTTACCTTCACTTGGCAATGCCGTTAATTTGTTGAACGCGACAAGCATTTTTGTGGGAACCGGTGGAGAAGCTTTTTGAAGAGTTGGTGCCGCTGTAGAGCTGCATAGTTTCTGATACGTGTTTGCCATATACAATCTACATTGCCGACAAATTCAGCATTTCTGGGATTTCTTTTACCGGAGTAAGTTGTTTCTGCCTCTTGTGTACTGAGTTTGCGCACCATTGATGTGAGAGAAAGCATAAAGGATGAATCAGAGGACTTTGTTGTGCCTGGTACATCAGAGAAAATTGAAGTAACCAAACCACTGGCATTATCACCAAACAATGAGAAATGGAACAAACTACTCAATTGTGGACTCACCAGGTAAAGTCTCCATCACTGCCGCCTCAACAAAAATGCTGTGGTCGAAAGAACTATATGCCACTTTTCCAATCCCTAGGTATCTACAAGTTTATCTTTTAACAGTAAGAATGCTTTTGGTATGTTGAAAATATTCTAATTAAAATGCTTATATAGGTAACTTCAGAAATCAACTTGGAAATTGAAAACATTTTCTAACTTAGAACTAACTACTCAAGTGAAACAGCAAGTCCAATACCTAAGGCCCAAAGAAAAAGCATTTTCGAACCATGTAGGTCACTTCAGAAATCAACTTGGAAATTAAAACAACTGACCTTATTCCTTGCCATGCATCTAATGATCATTTCCAGAAAAGTTTGTGCCTCATCATTTTTCTTTTCTCTAGAAGTGACAGCATTAGAGAGGTTTTAGTTGTCTTCCCATTGTAAAATCAAGGGCTTCCTTATTCTGATAATCCACTTTTACAAAAATGATCGATTATGTTTTTGACATCAGCATGATTTCCTCTAATGAAAAAATGATTGAAAAATCTTCTGTGCATTCTTCTACTCTTCCAGAGTTCAATAAACCATGTATAAGTATTTTGTATGTGTACAAATTAGGACAAATATCATCATCAACAATTTGGTTTAATAGTATAATTGCCTTGCCAAGTTGCTGCCTGTCGCATAACGCATGTAACAATATATTGTAAGTTTCAATATTTGGGTCCAAATTCTTGGAACAGATATATTGGAAAGGTTTCATGGCTTCATCAAATCTTTTATTCTTGCAATAACCACTAATCAAGATATTGTAACTCCAAACATT
Source organism: Arachis ipaensis (assembly GCF_059453495.1). NCBI lineage: Eukaryota > Viridiplantae > Streptophyta > Magnoliopsida > Fabales > Fabaceae > Arachis > Arachis ipaensis. The sequence goes on along the minus strand of NC_142443.1, from coordinate 15,235,464 downwards.
TGGAACAAAATTTCTTTCAAAGATGAGACTTTTAAATAATGCAATTGCCTCATCAAGATGCTGGTTTTTTCACACGAAATCTAAAAGGATATTATAAGTGTTTACATCGGGGAATGGTTGACCGTAATAATGCATTTCATTAACAATCTCCCATGTAGACAAGATTCTACCAGCTTTGCACAAGCCATCAACTAGAGAATTGTAAGTTACAATGTTTGGAACTATGTTCTTAAGAAACTATCTTTCCTCAAATTCATGGCCTCATCCACTCTGTTAATCTTGCAATAACCTTTAATCAAGATGTTATAACTCTAAACATCAGGCACAACACCCCTTTCAATTACCATATCAAATAAGTTTCTTGCCTCGTAAACTTTTTTGTTCAAATAATATCCATTCATCAAAATTGTGTAAGTAGTAATGTTTGGTTGCTGACCCCTTAGAATTATCACGTCGCACAAATCGTGGGCTTGTAATAGCATCTCTTCTTTGCATAATGCATCAATTATTATGTTAATGGTATACACATCTAGGTCGGTGTCTTTAACAAAAATCTCATTCAGCAATAATCCAGCTTCTTTCCATTGGCCGACATGACAAAAATCATATATTAATGAAGTGTAAGTGACAATATCAAAGGAAATTTCTCGACCAAGCATATTAAAATACAAATCTAGTGCATCATTCAAAAGTCCATCTTTGCACAACCATCAACAACAATATTGTACATTACAAGATTCAGCCTAACAAACTGACCCTCCATTTTCCAAAACCTTTGGAGAGCAACTCTTGTTTTTCCAGACTTACACAGCCCATTGATTAAGGTTCCGTACCTAACTTCATCAAACCCTAATCCTTTTGCAACTATTTTACCATTAATGTAAAGTGCATCCAAAATCTTACCACTAAGACACAACCCCTTCTTTAGTGTAGTAAAAGTTATAGCACTTGACTTAAAACCCCACTTAACAAACTTGCTCATTACCGAGAGTGCAAAACCTATTTGACCTGCATGGCCATAACAATTTATTAAGATGTTCAAAGTCACACTAAATAGTAGGATGCCCTTTGACTCCATCTGGGTATAAAGATGAATAGTCGTGGCATAATACTTCATCTTTACAATCGTTCCCAAAATTTTGGTTAATTCCACAATCGATGGCTGCGGATGCATATCAACCTTGCTATTAAATAAAGCTATAACATTTTTAATATTATCAAATTTTTAAGCATCTCGTGATGGGAGCGGCTGTGAATGAAGAAGACATAGGCTTGTACGGTGGGCATATGGCATAAAAGCAAGTAAGTTCGATGTTAGCAAAAGAAAGCGATGGAGTTTAGGGATTGCATACCGCGTTGCATACAACATGTCCTCTTAACATAAAAACTGATAATACTTCACGAAAGACAATTTTTCACTCTATGATTATCAATATTGCCTGAAACCGTTTAGCTATCTTAAGAATAAAGAAGACGACTTTAGATATTTAATACAATACAACTTTCCTATTTGTATTAAGAATATTTTAGCACAACAACTACAATTCATTTATCTCAATAGAAATTAAAAGCTAAGTAGTTGCCACAAACAAATAAATAAAAATAAAAGAAGAAAACTCAAAATTAGCACTTTAAAGCGAGAACAACAAAATCAGAGGCAAAGTGGCAAACACAACAATGGTGGAATCAAAAGCGGAAGCGGAAGCAGAACACGGAAAAGAGAGAACTGAGAAGAGTTGCAGAATCGAAGTGGAGAGAGGCATGTTATTGTTAGGGTTCTGCTTCACAATTGTTTTTTTTTCATTTTAAATATTTTATAATCATGCTACATGTTAGCTGTACATTTAAAGTAGGAGTTAAACCCTAAAATATTCCCTGTGGCTTCGTGCACTAAAATCGCCCGTAAAATTCTAATTGCACCAATTATGTCCCTGAGATTGACAAGAATGCACCACAATAGTCCCTGACCTATTTTGCATTAACGACGTGATGTCGTGACTTGATGACGTGGACTGTTAGTGACACGTGTCACTCCATGATTTAGCCACGTGTAATGGTATAATGATGTATTGACCAGTGACACGTGGCATGCTGATGTAGACGGTTGTGTCACGTGTGTCATAATGCTATTTGGCCATGTGTCTATTTGTGCCACGTATCGCCACAATATTCGTCCACGTGTCACTCGCTGTGTGATCATTGTAGATGCACCAAATTAGTTCCTCACTTTGCATTAAGTGACTCATTTTAGTCTCTGAAATTGAATGTCCGGTGACAACCATCCATATTAGCATGCCATGTGTCACCAGTCAACACATCATTATATCATTACATGTGATCAAACCATGGAGTGACACATGTCACTAACAACCCACGTGTCACCGATCAACATATCATCATATCATTACACGCGTGTATATCTTGTTTACAGTGTAAACGAGATAAGAGTTGGGCATGGCTATAAATATATGTCGTTGAAAGCAAGGTTTTGGTCCCGAATTTAAACTTTTTGACCACTTTCTCCTCTCTTTTATCCCTTTCTATCTATATTATCGAGAAATACGACAATGGCGCGCACAGAAGGTAATGATCGGAACATCAACCGGCTGAATGAGACTTGACGTTATGCCGGGGCACAGGACTCTGAGGTTAGTTTTGTTATCTTAACTTTTATGTCACTTCAGAAATCAACTTGGAAATTAAAACAACTGACCTTATTCCTTGCCAAGCATCTAATGATCATTTGCAGAAAAGTTTGTGCCTCATCCTTTTTCTTTTCTCTAGAAGTGACAGCATTAGAGAGGTTTTAGTTGTCTTCCCATTGTAAAATCAAGGGTTTTTCTATTCTGATAATCCACTTTTACAAAGATGATCGATTATGTTTTTGACATCTACATGATTTCCTCTAATGAAAAAATGTTTGAAAAATCTTTTGTGCATTCTTCTATTCTTGCAGAGTTCTATAAACCATGTATAAGTATTTTGTATGTGTACAAATTAGGACAAATATCATCATCAACAACTTGGTTTAATAGTATAATTGCCATGCCAAGTTGCTGCCTGTCGCATAACGCGTGTAACAATATATTGTAAGTTTCAATATTTGGATCCAAATTCTTGGAACACATATATTGGAAAGGTTTCACGGCTTCATCAAATCTTTTGTTCTTGCAATAACCACTAATTAAGATAGTGTGAACAAAATTTCTTTCGAAGATGAGACTTTTAAATAATGCAATTGTCTCATCAAGATGCTGGTTGTTGCACACGAAATCTAAAAGGATATTATAAGTGTTTAAATCAGGGAATGGTTGACCACAGTAATGCATTTCATTAACAATCTCCCACGCAGACGAGATTCTACCAACTTTGCACAAGCCATCAACTAGAGAATTGTAAGTTACAATGTTTAGAACTATGTTCTTAAGAAACATATTTTTCCTCAAATTCATGGCCTCATCCACTCTGTTAATCTTGCAATAACCTTTAATCAAGATGTTATAACTCCAAACATCTGGCACAATACCCCTTTCAATTACCATATCAAATAAGTTTCTTGCCTCATTAACTTTATTGTTCAAACAATATCCATTCATCAAAATTGTGTAAGTAATAATGTTTGGTTGCTGACCCCTTAGAATCATCACATCGCACAAATCATAGGCTTGTAATAGCATCTGTTCTTTCCATAATGCATCGATTATTATGTTAAAGGTATACACATCTAGGCTGGTGTCTTTAACAAAAATCTCATTCAGCAATAATCCAGCTTCTTTCCATTGGCCCACATGACAAAAACTATATATTAATGAAGTATAAGTGACAATATCAGGGGGAATTCCTTGACCAAGTATATTAAAATACAAATCCAGTGCATCATTCAAAAGTCCATCTTTGCACAAATCATCAACAACAATATTGTACATTACAAGATTCGGTCTAACAAACTGACCCTCCATTTTCCAAAGCTTTTGGAGAGCAACTCTTATTTCTCCAGACTTACACAACCCATTGATTAAAGTTCCATACATAACTTCATCAAACCATAATCCTTTTGCAAATATTTTACCATTAATGTAGAGTGCATCCAAAATCTTACCATTAAGGCACAACCCCTTCTTTAGAGTAGTAAAAGTTACAACACTTGGCTTAAAACCCCACTTAACAAACTTGCTCATTATCGAGAGTACAAAACCATCTGACCTGCATGGCCATAACAACTAATTAAGATGTTCAAAGTATCACTAAATGGTAGGATGTCCTTTGACTCCAACTGGGTATAAAGATGAATAGCCGTAGCATAATACTTCATATTTATAATCGTTCCCAAGATTTTGGTCAATTCCACAATCGATGGCTGCAGATGCATATCAACCTTGCAATTAAATAAAGCTACAGCATCTTCAACATTATCAAATTTGTAAGTGTCTCGTGATGGAAGCGGCTGTGAATGAAGAAGACATAGCCTTGTACGGTGGGCATATGGCATAACAGCAAGTAAGTTTGATGATGGCAGAAGAAAGAAAGCAATGGAGTTTAGGGATTGCATACCTCGTTGCATATAACATGTCCTCTTAACATAAAAACTCATGATACTTCACGAAACACAATTTTTCACTCTATGATTATCAATATTTCCTGAAACCGTTTAGCTACCTTAAGCATGAAGAAGACGACTTTAGATATTTAATACAATACAACTTTCCTATTTGTATTAAGAATGTTTTAGCACAACAACTACAATTCATTAATCTCAATAGAAATTAAAAACTAAGAAGTTGCCATAAACAAAAAAATAAAAATAAAAGAAGAAAACTCAAAATTAGCATCTTAAAGCGAGAATAGCAGAAGCAGAGGAAAAGTGGCGAACGCAGCAATGGTGAAATCGAAACCAGAAGTGGAAGCAGAACACGGAAAAGAGAGAACTGAGAAGAGTTGCAGAATCGAAGTGGAAAGGCATGTTATTGTTAGGGTTCTGTTTCACAATTGTTTTTTTTTTCAATTTAAATATTTTATAATCGTGCTACGTATAGCTGTACATTAAAAGTAGGAGTTAAACCCCAAAATATTTCCTGTGGCTTCGTGCACTAAAATCGCCCGTAAAATTCTAATTGCACCAATTATGTCCCTGAGATTGACAAAAATGCACTGCATTAATCTTTGACTTATTTTGCATTAACAACATGATGACATGACTTGATGACGTGGACTGTTAGTGACACGTGTTACTCTATGATTTGGCCACGTGTAATGGTATGATGATATGTTGACCGGTGATACGTGGCATGCTGATGTAGACGGTTGTGTCACGTGTCATAATGCTATTTGGCCATGTGTCCATTTGTGCCACGTATCGTAACAGTATTCGTCCACGTGTCATTCGCTATGTCATAATTGTAGATGAACCAAATTAGTCCCTCACTTTGCGTTAAGTGACTCATTTTAGTCCCTGAAATTGAATGTCTGGTGGCAACCATCCATATCAGCATGCCATGTGTCACCGGTCAACACATCATCATATCATTACATGTGATCAAACCATGGAGTGACACATGTCACTAACAACCCACGTGTCACCGGTCAACACATCATCATATCATTACACGCGCGCATATCTCGTTTACAGTGTAAACGAGGTACGTGTAAAGTTATCTCGTTTACACTGTAAACGAGATAAGAGTTGGGGACGACTATAAATATATGTCGTTGACAGCAAGGTTTTGGTCCCCAATTTAAACTTCTTGACCACTTTCTCCTCTCTTTTACCCCTTTCTATCTATATTATCGAGTAATACGACGATGGCGCACGCAGAAGGTAGTGATCGGGACACCAACCGCCTGAATGAGACTTGACATTATGCGGGGGCACAGGACTCTGAGGTTAGTCTTGTTATCTTAACTTTTATGTAATCCCATATATATATATATATATATATATAGCCATGGTTAGGGTATTTGTCAAGAACTAGAATACAGTTTGTATTACTAGAAATAGGTCACTGATTGAAGTTTGAAACTCCAGTTTATTTTTTCTGTATTAGGTTGTTACTAAATAATTATTAATTTAGTTAGTAACTAGCCAAGTTTGATAATTAGATTATGAAGTTAAGTCAGACTTTGTTGGTTACATTGTTAATAACTTTATTGAATGTGTTAAATTCACGTAACGGAATGAGGAAATGTGTATTAGTTAAGAAAGTACATAGTCACAAAGTATGTTGTGTCGACATAAATCCAGTTAGTACATAGGTGTAAGATTCTATTAGGGTTATGTGTAGAATAGTGAAGACAGTTTGCTATGTTGATGGACCTATCCAATTATTTATTTTTTAATAATTGTGAATATATATTATTTTGTCAGAGGCCTCGCCTTCTCCTCCCCCGACAAGTGAGCCATACCCTTCTTCCACCATACGCCATCGTCTTGTATCTAAGGGAGGTTGTATTCAGCGACCCGGTACATCTCAGGGATTTCACATTCGACAACTCCCTGATTACGACATTTGTGGAGGGATGGCGTCCGAAGACCCACACATTCCATCTCCCGTGGGGTGAGGCCAATATCACCATGTAGGACGTGGCGTACTGATGAGCGGATAATTTATACGCTTTTTGGCATTGTTTTTAGTATGTTTTTAGTAGAATCTAGTCACTTTTAGGGATGTTTTCATTGTTTTTTATGTTAAATTCACATTTCTGGACTTTACTATGAGTTTGTGTGTTTTTCTGTGATTTCAGATATTTTCTGGCTGAAATTGAGGGACTCGAGCAAAAATCAAATTCAGAGGTTGAAGAATGACTGCTGATGCTGTTGGATTCTGACCTCCCTGAACTCAAACTGGATTTTCTGGAGCTACAGAACTCAAAATGGCGCGCTTCCAATTGCGTTGGAAAGTAGACATCCAGGGCTTTCCAGCAATATATAATAGTCCATACTTTGCTCGAGAATAGATGACGTAAACTGGTGTTCAACGCCAGTTCTCTGCCCAAATCTGGCGTCCAGCGCCAGAAAAGGATCCAAAACCAGAGTTCAACGCCAGAAAAGGATCCAAAACTGGCGTTGAACGCTCAAAAGAGCCTCTGCACGTGGAAAGCTTTAGCTCAGCCCAAGCACACACCAAGTGGGCCCCGGAAGTGGATTTATGCATCAATTACTTACTTCTGTAAACCCTAGTGACCAGTCTAGTATATATAGGACCTTTTACTATTGTATTAGAGATCTCTCATGACATTTCAGATCTGAATTTTGTACTCTTTGATGGCATGAGTCTCTAAACTCCATTGTTGGGGGTGAGGAGCTCTGCTGTGTCTCGATGGATTAATGCAAGTATTTCTGTTTTCCATTCAAACACGCTTGTTCCTATCTAAGATGTTCATTTGCGCTTAATTGTGATGAAGGTGATGATCTGTGACACTCATCACCTTCCTCAACCCATGAACGTGTGCCTGACAACCACCTCCGTTCTATATCCGATTGAATGAATATCTCTTAGATTTCTTAATTAGAATCTTCGTGGTATAAGCTAGATCGATGGCGGCATTCATGAGGATCCGAAAAGTCTAAACCTTGTCTGTGGTATTCCGAGTAGGATCCGATGATCGAATGACTGTGACGTGCTTCAAACTCACGAGTGCTGGGCGTTAGTGACAGACGCAAAAGAATCAAGGGATTCTATTCTATTCCAGTAGGAGCGGGAACCAACCAGTGATTAGCCGTGCTGTGACAGAGCATGTGAGCATATTCTTCACTGAGAGGATGGGATGTAGCCATTGACGACGGTGATCCCCTACATACAGCTTGCCATAGGAGGACGTGCGTGCGTGAAGCAGAAGACAGAGGGAAGCAAAGATTCAGAAGACAAAGCATCTCCAAAACTCCAACATATTCTCCATTACTGCATAACAAGTAACCTTTAATCCATGCTCTCTTGTTTATTCGCGATTCAACTGATCAATATAATTGACTTTCTAACTAAGATTTACAAGATAACCATAGATTGCTTCAAACCAACAATCTCCGTGGGATTCGACCCTTACTCACGTAAGGTATTACTTGGACGACCCAGTGCACTTGCTGGTTAGTGGTACTAGTTGTGAAAAGTGTGATTCATAATTAGTGCACCACGTACCACCTTGGGCTACGTGCACACGGAGACCCAGTTGGGGGTGCTTCCGTGACTTCTACAGGTGGTACCGCACGGAGACGTGTGAGTTGGTGGAGCGACTACTCGGTGCCAGGCCTCTGGTGGTTCACAGCAGGCGGCGCAGAGGAAGGAGTCGTTCTCGCTGAAGCTTGTATGACTGTGAGACTGTGTCCGCCAGATGGCACCAACAGCGACCTAGAGACCCTTCGACAGTATGCTAAGTGTTACATTATGTTACTGATCAGAGGCTACCTGATGACGGATAAGTCGAACAACTTGGTCCATCTGCGTTAGCTGTCGCTGCTTCAGGACTTTGGGCGGTACTGGGAGTTGTCTTGGGGCTCGGTTGTGCTAGCCTAAACGTACCGGTCACTATGCTCGGTAGCACACCGAGGCGTCATGGATGTCGCTGCCTACACTACGCTCTTGATGTGCTAGTGATGAGCGGATATTTTATACGCTTTTTTATGTTATTTTATTAGTATTTTCAGCATATTTTGTTAAGTTTTATTCTGTTTTTGTATGTTTTAATGCAAAATTTACTTTTTGGATACTACATTGAGCTTTTGTGTTTTCTTATGATTTTAGGTAATTTTTGGGTGAATTTGGCAAGTTTTGGCAAAGTCTAATTTAGAGGCAAAGAAAGGACAACAGATGATGTCAGATCCTGACCTCTGTGCATTCAAATGAGCATTTCTGGACCTACAGAAGTCCAAATGAAGCGTTTTCAATGGCGTTGAAAAGTTAACTTCCATAGCTTTCCAGCTATATATAATGGTCTATACTTTGCTTTGGAAATGAAGGCCCAAAATAGGCGTTGAACACCCAAACTACCCCCTTTCTGGCGTTCAACACCCCAAGAGGACAGAACCCAGTGTTGAACGCCCTAAACTGGCGTTCAACGCCACAAAGGGAGCAAGGTAGTGCACTCACACCCCCTAGTGGGCGTTCAACACCCACTCACTCAAGTTGGACACCAAGCTCAACCCAAACACTCACCAAGTGGGCCTAGAAGTGGATTTTCGCACCTTTTTGCTTAGTTTCTTTCATTATTGTAATTTCTAATTATTATTAGTTTCTTTTTAAGTCTAGTCATTAGTATAAATAAGGGAAGATCACCATTGTTTAGAGATCTTATTTTCCCACTAGATTCAAACTTCATATTATTTCTCTGTACAGTATGAGCAACTAAACCTCCTAGGTTAAGGTTAGGAGCTCTGCTGATTTCTATGGATTAATGCAATTACTTTCTACTTCAATCTATGTTTGATTCTATTCTATGATGCATTGTCGTTCTTCATCTTTATGAATCTCGATTCTACATGAGTTGCTTACGAGTCCTGACCCGGATAGTAATGAGCTACAACTTGAGAATGCATCACGGGTTCTAACAAGTTATCTGGGCTAATTGGGGTATGTGACATAAAACCTCGTTAGCCATGGGTAATTGAGGTTCCTGTGGTTCTAAGGGCTAGAACCATAAGAGCGTCAGTCTCTGATCCAGAAGATCCGACCTTATCTGTGGCGTTTTGAGTAGGATCATCAAGAGATTGGATTGCGCGCGCTTCACCCTCTTCCAAATTGATCTAGTCCGTTCGGATGTTTGGTTTGGACCTGAGGAGATTAATGACCACGACTAATGGCTTAATCACTTACAGCCTTGCCATTGAAGGAATCATTCATCATTGGAGTAGTTAGTATGATGTGTTAATCCAGAAGAAGATCTGCAGGATAATCACAGCCATGGTTATTGCTTGTTTATGCGCCTACAACAACCAACAACTATCTTTTTATTCGCCTGACTAAGATCTGCAGGATAATCACAGCTTGCTCAATCCGGCAATCCTCGTGGAATTCGACCCTCACTCACCTGAGGTATTACTTGGATGAGCCGGTGCACTTACTGGTTTAGTTGTGCGAGTCACAAATTCGCGCACCACCTAGATATACCAGAGATTTCCTCAATGATGTCCACCAGAGTGAGGGATTTTCATGTATCCTATGGCTGCGAGGTAACAACTGTTTATGTCTTTACTGTGTTATCAATTTGTAACCTTTTTTGATATTCTGCATAATGAGAACTGTTGTTATTCTATTAATTGGTGTCAGGTTGATAGGATCGCAGTAGCAGAGCAGAGACCAGCATGAGAGGAGGGTTCTACACTGGAGAGTGGCGATAGACCAGTTACGATTCAACGAGGTTAGCACCACGGTTGATACAACCTCTTTTTTAATTTAGTCCTTTACGTAGATTTTGGTTTTTATGCAAATTATAAGTTAGTACGAACAACTTCTACAACCGTTCATACGTGATGCGTATGATGGTAGAAATTGGCAAGTACCGTGTACCCTTGAGAATTGCATTGATGCACTCCGACAGATTTGTTGTCATATAACCAAACCGCCGACCACTGTTGCAGTGTTGTAGCCATATCTCTGGGTTGAAACAGCCTGCCCAGTCCGCCATCCCAGGCGACAACCCTCTCAAGGCATCCATGTACCACTCGTACCAACCTTACTTAGACTATAAGCGGCATTTATAAGGTATCGCTTGCTCTCGGCTGACTTAAAACGAGTCATGAAGTTCGCTGCCATGTGTCTAATACAGTAAGCATGGAATGCCCTTGGAAGATGCCAACCACTATCATCGGCATTGATTGCAGCCTTGATGGCCTGCGATTTATCAGAGATAACCAACATGCCTTATTGTAGGGTAACATGGCATCTTAGATTAGTAAGGAAGAACGACCATGACTCTATACTCACAGACTCCACAATGGCAAAAGCATTAGGCAGGATATTGCTGTTGCCGTCTTGTGCCACTGCAATAAGCAACACCCTACCGTATCTGCCATACAGATGCATGCCATCGACGAAAAGAAACGGCTTGCAATGCTTGAAAGCCTCAACACAGGACGGAAAAGTCTAAAATACTTTGTCGAACATGCTACAGTTGCGGACCAGAAGATGCCCATCATAGTACGGCACGGCCTGTAACTCACACATAGTTCCCGGGAAACAACTCTGCAGGGCCTGAAGCAGTTATGGCACCTTGTTATCTGACTCCTCCCAGTCCCCGTAGATCTGATAAATTGCCTTTTGCTTTGCCATCCACACCTTTCTGTAGGAGGGTTTGAAGTGACAGCTCTGTCGGACCGCACCTTGTAGGATAGGGATGCTGATGGATGGGTTGGACTGTATCAACGGCAGGATGACCTTGCAGATGAGACTGCTATCTAACTGTCGATGGTTCTGGGACATGGTGGGTGCCAAACAAGTGTGCGCTCCACCAACCCTACGGACCTCCCTAACGAAATAAAACAGCCATGGTTGGAAACTACTTAATATATAGAAACCATAAATGAGTAGGTACGCCTCAATTAAACTTGAACTCACCGGTATCCGAGGTTCCGTCGAAGGGCAACACGGAGCCTCTATGGACACCCATTTGCAGCTTGACGGCAATGCACGTGGTACTTTAATCGGTCTGATTCTATCACTTGGTACTCAGCACTCCTGCGAATACTGTAGTTCTTCACACCTTGCATCACTGCATCTCGGCATTTGAATTTGTGACCGATCCAAAACTCTACCCCACCGTCTAGGTTGTAAAAATTAGTTCGTAATTACAATTTGCTTTCTCATATGTAAAAATTAAAGAATAATGTTAAGCATCAATTATGGGCACAAAAAAATCTTGGAAAGTAGGAGTATTTTGATGAAATGAATAATAGAAAGAAAGAATTTCCTCAAAGTTGATGAGGAGAAACAGTGGGTTCTATATTTGAAAATAAAGCATGCATTTGTGTTGCAGAGTTTCAGTTATGACCAGACCAGTCACACAATTAATATTTCAACTGTTAAGAACATGATTTTCCATGGTCAACAATCAATGTTGTCCCATGGTAAAAACTTAGAACTAAAATGGACCAAAAAAAGAAAAAAAATAATTAAAACTTTTAATTTGATTACTACTGATTTTTTTCTTTCAATATATGTCTTTAAAGTTTTAAAATTGTCAGGTTAGTCTGTATATATATGAAGTGAGATTATAGTTCAATTTAGTGTTTGAATAATCAATTATATTATTTAAGAATTAAGTTAATATGTGTCTCAAAAATACATATTATAATTATTAATTAAAAAAATCTTTTATATAAAAGTTATAAATTTTAAATTTTAATACATTCATGTATTTACTAAATATTAAAAAAATCTACTAATAGAATAATAATAGCTTAATATCCTGAACTAAGAACACGTTAATTAAATTCGCTACTCAATTCTAATATCACCAAAAACTATAACTCAAAAATATTGTGTAAAGTTAATCAATGATATGATATATTATGTGATGGTTAGTTTGTTTGTGTATTCAAAAATTAAAACTGAAACAGTAGATTATATATAAGAACCAAGAAGAGTAAGCAAGTGTATATACATAAACTTAATTTTTATTGACGGTATAAAAGAGAAGGAAAACACGTATTTAAACTAAATAAGAAAAAACTTACACAATTCTACCAAAAACAAAAACACAACGTGAATCACCCAAAAACAACATTTTATGTAATTCGAATGAATCCAATTCAAATTACACAAAGCAATAGTAATTCGAATTAACCTAAGTCGAACTACGTGTGACTTTAATAATTTGAATCATACTGATTCGAATTATATATGCTTGAGCTCTATATGATAATTCGAATAACATTCATTTGAATTACACACAAACAAGTACCCCCACTGGTTCAAATCAACATGTATTGAACTCGCACACTGCTTTGAAACTCCTAGTAATTCGAAATAACCTGATTCGAATTATCCCCGATTTGGCTGCCCCTAGTAATTCGAAACAACCTTATTCGAATTACAAAGGCTTAGCCTATAAATAGAGTTCAAGTCAACCTCATTCGAACCACTATCCCAAACCCTTGCCTCTACCAAATCCCAGAGAAAACTCATTCCGTATGATTGCAACAAAGTGTTCAACAGAATATTCAGTTGATGGGGGATGACCCAGACCAACTCTATCGTTTAGATGGCGTCGCCCATATAGCTGGTGTCATCATTGAAGAGGTGAGTGCCATTTTTTCCTTTTAAAACAGGAATTAGTATGTTATATTTTTTACATTTTTACCTTTTGTATATTATAATGATAGTAATTATATACCGTTGTTAAGTGGTTATAATAGTGGTTTATTAGTGAACACAAATAAATAAAAAAGTATGAGTAGTAAGGAGGGTGAAAGTTATCTAAAGTAAGTTTTTTCTTTTTCACATGAGTAGTAATCATTGAAGTAATTTTTTTAGCGTAATATTATACTCTCTCTGAGAAAATTTTTTATGGTAATTAAGTATACCCTTTTTAGGAAGTTTTTAAAAAATTTTCTCGTTAGGCCCACTTTGATGTATTTGAGGTTATTTTCCATTTTAACGTGTAACATGATTTGGTAGAATACAAGTTGTATGTTCTGCTCTACGATATGCATTAGTGAATGATGTTGTGTAAATATGTTCCGAGCCAAGTGACAATCTAATACATTCTTTATGCAGCCCCACCGATGTACCTCGAGCATGCGACGGCAGCAGGGTATGCGCCTAGACGAGAAGTACGTTCTGTACTTGCAGATGATCGGCTTATACCATCTAGCGAGGCTAAATGAGAGATGGTTTAGGCTGGATGAGCCCCTAGTTAGTGCATTTGTGGAGCGTTAGCGTCCGGAGACGCACACATTTCATATGCCATTCGGGGAGTGCACGATTACACTGCAGGACGTGTCGTACTAGTTAGGGCTGCCGATCGATGGGCATTATGTTAGTGGGTGCTTGACAGATTTTCAGACGTACATCGAGGGTGGTCACCCAGCTTGGGTATGGTTCGAGGAGCTGCTGGGTGAGTTGCCTCCTGCGAACTGCATCTAGAAGTTCGCAGTGAACTGCAGCTGGTTCCAGGATACGTTCGGCGAGCTTCCTAAGGGGGTCGACGAGCCCACGGTTAGGAGGTATGCCCGGTATGACTGTGGGTCCATCATACGGTGGCCAAAAATCCTCAGGGATGGGAGGGGTGAATCACATCCGATACACATTGAACACCGAGCTAAGATGATACACCTGATGCACATAGGGATGCCAAGTGTGCCGTGAATAAGCACAACATGCTAAGGCATGACAGCAAGGATAATGAAGTGCCTGAAAATATCCACAATCACATGTCTGAGCTGTGAGCGACACTCTGTAACTACCAAGTGAGAATGATCAAGTAGGCGTGGTCTCGGCGACAGTGAACTCAGAATTATCTCTGTCATACAAAGTCACTGTGAAGCACCTCGACGTCTTCAGATTTGCCTCTATATCCTTCACCAGGTGTTAGCTGAACTGTTGTCTGGTTCCCAGCTGGGCCTCGGCCTCGGCCTCTCTCCCCTTGCGAACAAATAGTTCGGCCAACCTCCCGTAAGTGGCCTTCACTAGTGAACACACCGGAAGGTTCCTGACTCCCTTCAATATGGAGTTGACACACTCAGAAATATTCGTCGTCATATGGTCGTATCTCCTACCATCATCCCGATGTTGTGTCCACATTGCATACTCAATCCTGTTAGCCCAGTCACACATGGCAGGGTCATCACTTCATAGAATATCAAACCAGTAATCGAATTCCACCTCAGTCTTCGCATATGCTGCATTCACAAGAAGCCTCCGTGCATCCTTGCCCTTAAAAGTGAGGGCAAAATTTTTAGCCACATGTCGAATACAAAATACACGATATGCAGCAGGTGGCAGCCAACCTCCGTCCGGAGCCTCAAGTGCGGCCTTGATACCGTTGTGCCTATCTGATATCACCAAAATATCCGGCTGTGGGGTCACGTGCTGGCAAAGATGGGATAGAAAAAAAGACCAGGACTCAGCATTCTCACCCTCCACGAGTGCAAATGCAACAGGCAGGATGTTGGAGTTCCCGTCTTGTGCAATCGCAACGATCAACGTACCCCCTACTGTACAGGTACGTCCTGTCAATACTGACCAATAGCTTGCAATGACGGAATGCCTCTATACACGGTGGGACTGTCCAGAAAAACCGGTGAAAATAGGCTTGCGATTCATCCACTTGCCCACCCACTCGAACAGGACTCGTCCTCAACATTGCAACACTACCAGGCATCGTCAGCTGCACACCTAAGACCCATCGCGGCAGCTCGTTGTATGACTCATTCCAGTCTCCGTAAATCTTTGCCACGACCTTCTGCTTAGCCAACCAAACCCTCCTATAAGTCGGCCTAAACCCGAAATGTGCCTCTGTCACATTCAGCAGTACCTTGATACAGACGGATGCATTAGCTTTAACCATTGGCATGATGTAGGCCGAGATCACATGATAATCAAGACTCCTGTGATCGCTTGAGATCGACATGGCCAAACAAGTATGAGGGTCGTTGTACCGTTTTACCTCCTAAATACCTCTGCGCTGGCGAAAACTGATCCTAATCAACCATGTGCACCTGTTGCCAAATTCAGTACACTTCCCAAGGTACTTGCGATAATTGGACTCCACCACTTTGTATTGTACCCCCCGTCGGTTGCTATATGTCTTCACGCTTAACACAGCCTCCTCTTTATCCTGAAACTGCTGACCAACCTGAAACTCTGATAGACCTCCAGAACCTTGCATATCTCTGGCACCAAATCCAATAGGTTCCCCAAGAACCCCCTCCTGTCTCATGGCATTCAAGTCCAAAGATGAAAAGTGTGGGGGGTACTGCTGAGTCCCTGAGATGGAACCACCGGCAGCCCCAGCTAGATTACTTGCTGCTATGTCATCACCACTATCATCAGCAATAAAGTCCGGCTCCACATCATCAGCGTCATCATCATCCGGCAATGCATCGTTCATCCCAGCTGGTGCCCCACACTATAATGAAATCGGCGCCCTATCAATGATACCAACTTCTCTGCCACCACTGCGGTTGAGATCAATGACGAACGACGGGGAGGCCACATGCTCGTCCTGGGGTGCAATCACAGGCACGGATGAAGATGCACCAACAGGTCTCGAACTAGAATAGGCTGCCGTTACTGGAGTTTGGGTATTCCGGTTCGAACCACCTGAGCTAGAGACCATATCAACCAGCTTTGCCAACAGCTCAGGTGTCCTGACCTCGGGAAACTGCCGACGACAATGGAACAGGACCTCCAAATCCTCGTCACTCCCTATGACAAACGAATCGTATTTTACGTCATCTCGCAGCACTGAGATCGGAAGGCGATAGAATAACTTCTCAACCCGTTTCATGCCTTGCAACCCAAGTTTCTGTATTATTGAATTTAGGAAATCAGCGAAGCTCGTTGTAGATTTCAGAAAAATACTGAGGGGATCCTTATCAGTAAACTTAACACCAGAACATATTTTTTTCTTAATTGACTCTCTATAATGCACCAAACATAAACAACTCTCCTCATTAACCATTGTTTTCGCTCTAATGGAAGGAATTCACGTTCACACCATATTTATACACATTGGCCCTTAATAATTCGAAACAACCAATTTCGAATTATATATATGTAGTTCGAAGCAACCTCATTCGAACTACTATGTCTGGCTTCCTTGCTTAATTCGAATCAGTATGATTCGAACTATTATAATACAAGATGCATATCATGTTGATTCGAACTACCTACGACTAAATCCATGCATAATTCGAATTTACGCTTCCCTATTCATTCGAAGTGTGTTAATACGAATTACTAGTGTTTTCATAGTTCGAATTAGCTTAACTCGAATTACATGAAAATATGCTTTTGGGTGATCCATGTCAGTTTTTTACTTTCGGTAGATTCGTGTAAATTTTTCTTCCATTTAGTTTAATATAATTTTTTATCTGTAAAAGAGTATTGTACTGACAAAATTAATATAATTAATTTTTTAATTTGTTATTTAAAAAATTATTTAAATGTATAAATCTGATTAGATAATTATCAAAATATAAAATTTTCTATATGAAAAATAAAATTAAATAAATTATACATAGAGAGAGGGGGGAAGATAAAACCATTCTAATTAACCCAATAATTATTTCACCAGCTTCAATAAAGGCAATTCCTATTTCCTAATATATAGGAAGAAAGAAATCAGGACGTTTGTAAATTATATTAGGTATTTTTCCTTCAACCCTATCAAGTTTCATGGGCAAGAAAAATTAAGTAAAAATAATAATTAAGTCTGAAAATTTCCAAAAGAAATTAAACTCTTCAGTCTTTAGTCACCAAAAAAAACTCTTCAGTCTTAACTATATATATTTTCAACAAATTAAATTAAACACACAATATATAGAATTCTTTAACTTCCCAAAAAAAAAAAAATATGAGCCATCAGTAAAGAATGCTTAAATTCTGTGAATATAGAATTCACCTGCCAACATGTCATTTTGTTCCTCTCATTTTTTCTTTAGCGCCCAGCCCACCCAAAATAAAATTCAGTAAAGTACCTTGCGGCCTTCCCATAGCCTTTTGATGCTGCTACCAGGCAAATTCAATCCAACAAGACTGTCATAATGTTCAAAGTTCAATGGCAAAGAAGAGAAACGATAGCCATGCCAGTAAAGATTATGAATTTCGGCTTGCTTCACGAGGAATTCTCTTGTTGGAGAGATAGCAATAATCATTAAGAGTAGTTAAAAAAGGATCATTACCTGAGAGGTGTGAGTCCACAGACCAGATGTTATTTTCTTCTGCATTATTAGCCTCCTTCGTATTGTGTTTTACCTCTTCCATCAAGTGGCAAAATCAAGAACAAAATCAAGAGGTCTTCTTGGCTCAAGGAATTAAGTCAGGACTCATCAAATATCAAAGATTCTAGACAGGAGGAATGTACGAATTTTCTTCTGCTGTGGGAAAGGTTGGTTATCATCATGCAACCGCTCAAATCAAGAATTAGGATGGATGAGTTGCCGTTGACAATATAAGGTACATGAACAAAATGTTTGCAGCCTCTCAATCTCAAGTTCTTAAGTGCACGGGGCGGATCCAAGGATTTGGTTAAGCACACCACTTGTGCAAAGATGGCAAAAATATACTTCTTTTTTTCTAAGTTATTTATTTGACCACAGTTAAAAAATATATTCTAACAAATATAGATTAATCATAATAAAAGTATAAATTATTAATAAAATTGAAGATCTAAGAAAAAATAATCATATTAATAATTTAACTAATATTAATTCAAACGATACTAAATTTTTTAAATTTATATAAAATATATTTTTTTTAAATTTCAATTTCACAATAATTTTTATTCAAAAAATTCAAAAATAATAAGAATTATTAGACTAAAAATAAAACAATTAGCAATAAAATTTAGTAGCTTAAAATATAGATCTTTAAAAATAAGAAAAAAATATTTAAATAATTATAAAATTGTAAATAAAAACCTAACTTGTAAAAAATTATTAAATTCGTAAAATGAGAAAAAGTATTAAAATGGTAATCAAATGAAAGCAAAAAAATAATATCATAAAATTTATAAAAAGTAAAATAATCTTTTAATATATAAAAGTTTTGTTAAAAATTTAAATTTTAAACAAATTAAAAAATTGGTAATAAAGTCAAAATAACGATTTTAATAATATAGCAATAGTTTTAATAATAATAATACTTTTAATTTATGTCACACGTCAAAAATTTAATACATGATAATTTATTTAATGGATGAGATTAATGCCTTTGCCTTTGTCTCTTTGCCTTTGGTAAATGAGGGGTCAAAAATTAAAATTTTGTATAGTTAAATAATATTAACTGAATAAATATCGTATATTTAGTGATATATATGTATATAGAGTGTGTGTGTGTTTTCTATTAAGAAAAATGTAAATAAATGTTTGTCAAGAAAGTTATCTTAATTTTTATAAGACTTTTTGTTAATTAATTTGTTTTGTTAAGTATTGATGTGATAGTAAGGTTTTTTTTGTGTGTTTTATATTATAAAAAAATATAGGATAAAATAATATAAATAAGTTATTTTAATAATTATGTTATATATACATTTAAAATATATTAGTGAATAAAATATGTAAAATATATTTATTTTGATGAATTTATTTAATATGTTATCATTTAATAACATGAGAAAAAATAAATAAAATTTAAGATAATTTATTTTCATGTACTATTATATATATATTTTAACATCCAATGTTGATGTTACTATAAACATCAAGATACTTTTATATGATAATAACTAATAAGTGAAAAAATTAAGAGAAAAAATAGTAAAAAAAGAGAAAGACAACCAAATAAAATAAAAAACAATTTTATTATAAATATTAAATTACTTTTTATATGATAATCGATGTAAAAATTAATTACAAAAAGAAACAACTAAACCAAATAAAAAATAAACAATGTAAATACATGAGTAGAGATTTGAAATATAGTACATAAACATACCAACTTTCTTTAAACACTATAAAACTTCATTCAAGACATGACACATTCCTATCATTATAACAGAAAAGAGCATTTAAAATTTTCATTAAGGTGCCAAGGCCACTACAAGACAACCCCCTCCCCCCCAAAAGGCTCATGCTTCGGACAAACTTTTATACATCGCTAAAAATCAATGTAGCTAAGTTTTGAAAGCCTTGTCAAATCTGGCCTCCTGTGCCTGAAGTTGCAGCCAGAGAGCAGCAGAGTTCTTAGAGAAACTAACTGACAATTAATGCCAAAATCAGGAATGGGTAGACTGCTACAATTTCGCAAACTCAAGTAATCAAGTTTGCTGAGAAGTTGAATTGAGTCGTGGACTTCAGTTAGGTTTGTGCATCCACTAAGATCCAGCCGCACAAGTCCTTGGCAGCGTACAAAATTTGGAGTGGTTGTAAGATTTCTTGAGTTGCTCAGGTCCATTCTTTTTAGGTTTGGAATTTCCTGTGAACAAAGAATTCACTACAAGCATATCAGACTGACTTAGTTGTGAATTCCATCTAGAACTCAGATGTATGCATAACACACTCGTGCCCCCTCGGATCGGGCCAACACCATGGTGGTATGGTTTACATTTTAAAGTTTGGAAATGCAGAAAGAATAATTGAATAAGAATACAGTACATTACCTCTTCTTCATCCCATAGTCGTTCGATGCTGCTGTTTTGTAAATTCAATTCAACAAGATTAAACCATATGGATAGTGACAGAGAAGCGTAAGCGTAACCATCCCAGGAAAGATAGGATAACTCATTGAAATAAAAAATGTGGTTTCCTGAGGGGCTCTCCTGATGTAATATCAGCAGTCTAAGATGCCTCATTTGCGACACTCTCTCAATCTTGAAAAACCTTGAGACATCTTCATCCAAAACTATGGCCTGGACTGCGTTTCCTTGCTGAAAAATATCAAGAAACATGTTACAATATTTTTATTTTTCATAATAAATACTTAAATCGGCATGATTGAATATTTTGATTCTTAATAAACTTTCAGTATTACGAAATCTTCAAAAACTAATATTTTTTAAATTGATTCCGTCATAGTTTTTAATTATAACATGCGTATTAAACAAATAAATTTTTAATAAATTTTATAATAAGATAATTAGATTCTAAAAAGAATATTTTAAGATAAATTAATCTTTTTTTAAAAAGACATAAAAATATAAAATCAATCTATCTAAGAATAATTTGAATTTTTAAAAAATAAAAATTCCTCTTGAAAGCAAAATGCTCCATTTTGAAATTCTTTATGAACTAATTTAGATTTTTATTTTTTTCTTAATAATAATAAAAAAAGCATTTTGGAGACACAAAATAATTAGACACAAAAAAAAAATCGAAAATATTTGATAACCAAAGAAAATTAACTAAAAACAACTAGGATGTGTTTGGCAAACGGCGTTACAAGAGAAAAAGCACGTTTAGCCATAGTTTTCAAGAAGCTACAATTTTAAGCTTCTGCGTTTTACCATCGGGCTTCTAGCCATCAATACTCCATCTTTATTTACCTTTTACCAACTTTATCCTTTATGCATGTTATTATATTATTTATGGAATTCTTATTATTTTTGTTTACATTCACTCTCTTTTTTTATTATTTATTATTTTTATTTTTTATTAATTATTTATTTGATATTATACACTTTTATAATTGTAATTTTTTTTATTATTTTTATTATCTTTTTATAATATGATTTATTGATCTATTAGGTAAAGTAAATTAAACAAAAAATTAATTGTAAATAATAATAATAATAATAATAAATTATAGCATACTAAAAAAGAGTACTAAGAGTACTAAAAATATACTATATAAAAAATATCATAAAATTTTTTTTGATTTATTTCAATTACTACCAAGATAAATATTTAATTTTGTTTATTATTCTTAGTACTCTCTAAAATTTATATTTTGTTAGTTTTAATTAAAAATATATTTTGCCAATTTTTATATATTATTTTTATTTTAGTGTATAAATATTAATTTTATTATAGACTTAATTAATAAAATCTATTTAATTATCTAAATTAAAATGATAAGATAATATACAAAAATAATTTAAGTTGGTGTCTATTTTAGTAATTTTTCATCTAAAAGTGATTTTAAGTAGTATAATCCAAACAACATTTATTTTGCTATAATCAATTTTGATACAAATATTGCCAAACATAAATCACGTTAACCCAAACTTACTTTTTATCAAAATCAATTTTAT
This sequence comes from Arachis ipaensis, assembly GCF_059453495.1. Lineage (NCBI taxonomy): Eukaryota > Viridiplantae > Streptophyta > Magnoliopsida > Fabales > Fabaceae > Arachis > Arachis ipaensis. The sequence continues at coordinate 15,213,627 of NC_142443.1, read as the reverse complement.
AAAATCAATTTTATACAAACTCACTCTTGCAAACTGAAATCCAAACACACACTATAACTTATCTTATTTAACATTTATTAATTGTAACGACAATTAATGAATGATAAATAAAGCAAGTTCTAACTGTTTTTTTTAGTTAACTAGACACGAATTATTAGTTATTAGTTTATTACCATGTCTGTGTTCAAGGCTTTCTGGAAATCCTTGGCATCCCACAATCTAGACCAGCATTTTGGCTCTTCTGTATTATTGCCCCGAACAATTTTCTTGCCCAAATCTCGTAATATTTGATGCATATGAATTTCGTCGTTCCTAATCTTTATGAGTGAATTCCTCCAGATCTCTTGAATTGCAAGATGAGGATCTGATGATATTCTACTCTCTAGAATGTGCTCGACATACTTGTTCCTTTTCCCCCCAAAGAAACAAGCTATATCTAGAAATATTATCTTCTCATCTCCCTTCAGATCTGTATAACTTGTTTCCTGCAGCGAGTTCATATATCCTTCATTTGGATATTTTCTCCATCTCTCCAAGTAACCTTCCCAGAGCACTTCAGGTCTTTGATTGAAGTAGGAACCCAGTTCCACAATTGCTGAAGGAAGACTTTGAGCATATTCTACTACCTTTCGAGATACATCATGGACAGTGGGGTTAGGACAACCAATCTTGGAGGCTTTTGTTTGAAAAAGTTTAAGAGCTTCTTCTTCATCATTCAATAGTGGAACCTCGTAAATTTCATACGATGTAGGCACATTAAGAACATGCTTAAATCTAGTAGTTATGACAACTCTGCTTCCTCTCCCAAGTAAATTATGGTCGATACCCAAATCATCCCATTGCTTTGGATCACTAACATCGTCAAGAACTATAAGAGCCTTTTTAGGGAGATTTAGGTTACATAGCCTATTTTGTAGGATCTTGGCTATTTCGGGAGGACTTGAAAATTTTAGATTTTTTTCCTGGAAAATTTGATGAAGAATTTGTTTTTGAATCTCAGTAACAGCCCCTTTGCCATGCGTTCTATGAATATGGTTTACATCCTGGATAAAACAGAAAGCATCGAATTGATAAGAGATTCTGTCGAACAGGATCATACCAAGAACTGTCTTCCCTATCCCGCTCATGCCCCAAATTTCAAGAATTTGAAAAGGAACATCCTCTGATTTCAACTTAAGTAATCCTTGTAGCTCTTCTAGACGGGGTTTTACCCCAATTAGATCTTTGATTTCTAATTTGAATTTATGTTTCAATTTCTCTGCCACATCAAGAATAATCTTTTCCAGGTGTTCAGTCTCTGGTCTGAAAGGGGAGAAAAAATCACGCCCATGAAACAAACAAAACGAAAAATAACCAATTTCAGCTAATTCAATCTATTTAGGATTATGACTTACTGTTGTAAAACAAAAATATATAGTTTGCGTAACCAAAAATGACCATGAAACACTAAGAGGATTCGGAAAGAGCGTTTTATGGGCATACCTGTTTCTGTGGTCTATTAAAGGAAATCCATACAATTTGGACAAATACTTCATATCCTTCCTCCATCGCTTAACCCTTTTTTCGGGAAATCTACTCATTTGCTCTGCATTGAAGTGTTTTTTGTACGGGCCCGCTTGTCTTCCAACATCAGAAGAAGTAACGTCATAGAAAACTGGGTAAACAATTTGTTTCTTTTGTCGGCGGCGATCAGCTATAGCGGACATTTCATCGAGACACCACGTTGAGGTGGGGTATGTTTCAGAGAAGACAACGATAGCAAGCCTCGAATCTCTAATTGCATCCATTAGCTCGGGATAAACATGAATGTGGAAAAGCCTTTGCTAATGAGATGTTGGTAAAGATGAGCGACGAAAGTGCAGCGGACGTCACCACGGAAGCTTAGGAACACATCGTATCTGTAGACCTGCTTAGTGTTGTGGGAATCAGCTCTGGCCGATTCCCAAGCGGATAACCAGCCTGATATCAACGGACTCAAAATCATGCCTGCAATCAGACCGCCAACTACCAATAACAAACTGGCCCATCCTAATGACATGACACCTGAATATGTTGAGATCATGTTTTCTCTACAACTCGACACACCACAGAACCTTGCTGGATACTGGATAGGCTTTGACAAACTGCGATAGTCGATGACAAATGAGTGGCATTTGGTCCAGTTAACCAGGAAACAGTCACTGGGCTTAAAAGGTCAATCATCTTTCTTTTAGGTCAACGTCAATGTCTTTTTGTATGGGGTGTAGGTATGTCATTCTTTGTTTGTTTGTTTTCTTTTTTTCTTGAGTGAATCAGTTAGCGAGGATATTTTATCATAAATTCTACTGTTTCCTCTGGATTGTCTCAATTATTGTTTCTTCTTCTGTGTTCTCTTTTTCTTATTGGGTAAATGGTTGGATGAGAATGTTTAATTATAAATTCAACCATTTTTCTGTATTTTTTTAAACAAAAATACTAGCTGTCGAGTGATTTCATTAACCAAATTATTAATATTTATACTTCACTCATACTCCTACTCCTCCTTCTCCTCTTCTTCCTTTAACGTCGTCATTATTACTACTGTCACCACTATTATTGTCATCGTTGCTGCTGATGCTGCCGTTGTCTTCTTCTTTTTCTTTCTTTTTCAACGTCTTCTTTATCTTGTTGTTGTTTAATTTCTTTTTCTTTGTAAATTGAATGTATCTTTTTTATTGAATAAAATTAAAAAAGTACAAATGTCTTTTATATTATTTTTCTATACTCAATATTTGTGTGCTATGTTGAACAAAAATGTGTGTTATACTTAAATATTTGTATGATGTGATAAACCAGAATTTGTTTAACCATTTTTGATAAATTAGTGTGAGTTACCAGACTATTAACTTCGATTATTTGTGTTGTTTTTATACTCAATATTTGTCTTTTATTATATATATATTATGGTTGTTCATGATGATCTTACTTTTCTATAATTGAGTTTGAAAAATTAGTGTTATTTTCTGATTTTTGTGCTATATATATATATTTGTATGCTATGCTTAAATATGTATGTGCTATGATAAATTAGAATTTGTTTAATGATATCTGTTAAATTAGTGTGAGCTACTAAGCTCTTAGTTTCAATTATTTGTGTGAAGTGAAAATGAAGGAATGTTTGTTATTTCACTTTGTTTGATTTACACATAGTGATGTGGTATGGTGTTTGCAGTGTTGATGGACAACTTCAAAGAAAATGTTTAGGGAGTCAACTATAAAATAAGCCAACTCAAGCTAATACTTTGTATTTTCAATTTTGAAATTCGAAAAATTAGGATAATTATTTTTTCTTTTCTATAACAACCTCCTATTTTTTAACTAGTTGGCTCTAGTTGGCTACTTCTTAGTTGGTTCCTAGCGGAACCGGCTCTGATGTGAAATTCTAACATTTTTTGGTGGTTAGAGTCCACAGAGAATGCAGCACGACAATCTCTGAGTGCACTCAACACATCTCTTTGTGTTTAATGTAGATGCAAGAGGTACAAATAAACTTTGAATGCAATGGCTCTTGAAAAGTTTAGTGATCGCCTCGACTTTGCACTCAGAGATTGTCGTGCTGCATTCTCTGTGGACTCTAACCACCAAAAAATGTTAGAATTGCACATCAAAGTTAATAGTCATGAGCCATGATGACATTCTTAAAAAGAGTGTCAACAACATTTTTTATGTGTGTGTGTTTTATTTTTTGGAATGGAACCTGTAATGTAACATTAGCTTGTAACATTAGCTTGTAATGTATAACAAAATGAGTTAAACTCCAAAGTCATCCCTAAGATTCACGGATTGCATCAATTTAGTCTCTAATTTACCAATTACACTGTTTGTGTCTTAGAGTTTGTAAAAAATACATTTAGTTGGTCCCTCACCTTATTTCTGGCCAATTAGCCTACCGCCGACCAGTGACATGACAAATGAATGCCACGTTGTACACCATAAAACAACATTGTATGATTTTTTTACGCTAAAATACACTGGAACTAGTGACAGATCCAGAAAATTTTGTCAGTGGGAGCAATGCATATATAATATGATAATAATTTTTATAATTATATTTTGTTATGGTAAAATATAATTAGTTTTCAAATTGTCTAACAAATAAATTTAAACACTAAAATAATAAGTTAAATAGGTTCTATATTTCTTTTCAATTGTCAATACAATCAAATATTTTTCTTTCTATATATGTTATTGAATAATCATTTAAAATTCATCTCCCATATGATTACGAAATTGACTTTTTATAATATTTATAGGCGAAGAGGTTTCTTCAACTAATGTTGTTACTGGTAAACCTAAAACTAATTTTAAAAAAATGCCAATAAAAAATAATATTCTTTTGAGTCTATGTAATTTTTTTTATTTTAGAAACTAAGTCATTTAATTTTAGACAATATTTTTTTTTGTTTTATTTTCAATATTTTTTAGTCTTTCATTGATTAAATTTTAAAATTTTGTTACAAATTTTGATATAGACAATTTATAAAAAAAATTCTTTGGTAATATTTATTTACATAAACATACCAAAAATCTAAAATTATTTTAAATATTCAAATAATTTAGATATTAATTTTTTATTAATATTAAGCGAACTAAATATATTTTTCATGAATAAATTTTTAATCTTTTATAATAAAAAAATATTTAATGAAATCAAATTTTGATCCTTCATTATATTTATTTAATTTTTTTAATTTATTAAGTACCGAATTAGCAAATAAAAATAATTTTATTTTAACATTGTCTGTAGTATATCAACTTTTAATGATAATAAATTTATTTATTAAAATTGAATTGATGTGCTTCGTATTAGTGTTTTTATATATTTATTATTGATTAATGTTTATGTTTCATGTCTTTTTTTTCCATTTTTATACACTGAAAAGTGTGTGAACCAAGAAAAAAATTTTAGTGGGGTCAAATTTATTTCTTAAGTGGGGGCAAATATATATATTTTTTTATATATTTTACATGAAGCTTTATGAAAATTCAATGGGGACATTTTCCCCCACATGGTTGAAGGTAGATCCGTTCCTGACTGGAACAACGTCGTCTGAAAAATTTAGAGAGAAACTCCAACGTTGTTGATCACTTTATCTTCTTCTTCTTCTGAACTCAAACATTCGTGCTATGAAATCCTCGCGCTTGTAACTGGTGTCTAATGTTTGAACGGTGAAACTATCTGATTCGGTGGAGTCCGCTCACACTCTGAGCTTCGTTTGCGATCGCAGTCGTGGAGTTCGGAAGGAGAAAGGGTTCTTTACGAAAAACAAAGGTAAGTCTATGCTGGACAAAAAAAAAAGTTATAGCATTTCGATTTAGGTATGCGTCATTGTGTCTGTTTAGTAAGAATTTTGTGTAGGTTGATACAAAATTTTCGCTGCTCATTATCTGCTAGGGTTTATGTATGTTTAGTGGGTAGTGGGAAGAATTTTTCCTATGCTCTGTTTTCATAGAGGGAAGATGGGTATTTTCTTCAATGCAATTTTATTTGAATTAGTTGATGGCTATTTCTGAAATTTTTGTTTGTGCATGAATGCCATAGTCTGTTGTTGTATGTGTGAGTGCCATGACTATTTGGAGTTTTCGTTGATCGCATAGAACTTCCATGACTTGACTTGCACATCCAATTATGATTCTGCTTTCAATTTTAAGAAGAAGAGGAAGAACGTTGGTGAAAAAGAAGAAGAAGAAGAATGATAGAGGAGTGTTACTGAAATTAAGGTTAAAAATATGTAGAGGGACCATATTGGATCAATTAGTTTCAATTGTTAGCTCCGCTAGCTTTTATGTACTCTAGCGTGGCGTGTTAGTGACAACTGACATGTCACTGGCCGGAAGCAGACTAATTGGCCAGAAATAGGGTGAGGGACCAACTAGGTGCATTTTTTATAAATTCAGGGACATAAATAGTGCAATCGATAAGTCAAGAACCAAATTGGTGCAACCCATGAATCTCAAGGACCATCCACTTTGAAGTTTAACTCGTAGCAAAACTCAATAAAAGAATATACACATAAACTTTGGTGTAGCAAATATTTGTATGCTGTGTTTTAAAAAATTTATGTGTTATGGTTCAAAAATTTGTATACTATATGCAAAAATTTGTGTGCTATATAAATAAGTTTGTGTTACATGCTAATTTTTGTGTGCTATACTTCAAAAATTCGTGTGCTATGTTTCGAAATTTGTATGAACTCCAATAAAAATTTGTGTGTTGCAAAAAGTGTAAAAATACTTATACATGTAGTGTAAGCTCTTTGAATTGTGTGCTAGTGGAGATTGCGTGTCACATGTTTCATTTTGAGAGTGACTTTTATTGTAATTGGGTCAATTTGGTTGGACTTAATTGTCAAATATATATATATATATATATATATATATATATATATATATATAGTATCACTATTTTTTAAATTAATTGATTGTTCTTTAGTCCATATTCTTTTGGTTTAATTACTCTATTGGTCCTTATAGTTTTACAAAATTTTTAATTAGGTCTCTATACTTTTTTTTTTCTTTTTAATTGGGTCTCTGCATCAATTTTTTTTTTTCAATTAAGTCTTTTTTAATAATAATTAGCTTCATTATATAGGAATCCAACTAAAAAAAATTGGTGTAGAGATTCAAATTAAAAAAAAAAGTGTGTTCCGTTGTGAACTTAGGGTGATATGGTTTAGTTTAGTGATCAGCTTGGAACATGGAGCTAATTCTATTGTGTGTGAAACAGATTAGGCTGAAGTTTTTTTTCTGGTGGCTCACCGGAATATTCCATTACAGCATAAAGAGTATACTTTTTTTTACAAAGTGTTTGACCTGAAGAATTGCAACAAACTCTCTCTTAGCTTCTCTCTTATTCATCGTGATGCCAACAAGATTGTAGACACTAATTAAACTTAGGGCTCAAAATAATTGATAAAAAAATTTGGCTTTAACCTCCTGAGACTTGATTATACCTATTGCAATGTGATTTAACTTAGACTCTTTATTTCTCTTTTTCTTTGTTTTTATTTTCAGCACCAAAAGAAAAATTCAAGCATCTCTTCTTGATTATTTTTAAATCAATTATTGAGTGTGTGTCTTTTTTTTTTCCTTAGTGGGTGGACAAGCGAGAGCGGCTAGCTATTTTATAATAAATTCAACGACTCATTACTTTAAAAAAAGGATTAAATTTGTTGGACAAGTATATTTATTCACTTAAATAGGCGAAATTTTATTTATAAAATTAAATTTATTTAAATTTTGAACTAAACAAATTGAGTTTGATTAATAAAAAAATGACGAGTTAATTTGCAAACTAAATGAGTAGCACACTTAATATATTTTTCAAAACAAATTAGTATCTTTTTAATATTTTATGGATTCGACCCGGCTCACTCAAAAGCTTTGGTTATTTATTAAGATTTTTGGCCAAAAATAACATTTTTTTATTAAATTTTTTTAGTTTAAAATTATATTGTTTTAAATAAAAAATAAAAATAAGCGGATGAGGCTGTTTAATCCGTAGTCAAAATAAAAATAAATGAACTAATTCATATAACCTATTGATTTAGATAAATCTGATTTAAATTAATGGGAGCTGACGTCCTATCACTACTTGCTTGCTTTTAAATCAATCAATTGTCCTTATTTTTATCTTTATTATTTTCTTCTACTTGTCTTCTTAAATTGATTTTATAATAATTCTTCCGATCATGATTAAGTTTTTTAGTCAGAGTAAGTAGATGAGATATTTTATAGCAAATTTGACGACCCCTTCTTGATTGTATTTAAATCAACTGTTTGTTCTTTAGCGTGTTTTCTGTTTTTTTAATGGGCAGATGGTAAATTCGACAACTTCTTCGTGATTGTTTTCAAATTAATTATTTGTTCTTTAGAGTGAATTTTTTTTAGTGGATGAACTAGCAGAAGAGGATATTTTATAATAAATTAGACGTTCCACGACTTGATTTTAATCAATCAATTATCTTGATCGTTATCCTTATTATTTTCTTCCATTTGTCTTTTTAAATTGATTTTATAAGAACTATTACAAATCATGATTAATTTTTTAGTTAGAAATAAAATTTTTTTTATGAAAAATAACCTTGTCTGTAAATGAGTTTATATATATAATAATTTTTAAATGCGTATCTTATTTTTAGTATAAACGAATGATTTATAAACATGTTTTATTTTTAATACGAAAGAGATATTTTTATAAAAATTAAAGTGTCTTATTTTATTTTTAGATTAAATATACAACTAATCTTTAATTATTTACTTAATCTATGCTAAAGATAAAATACGATCATAATTAATTTATTTATGCTGAAAACGAAATATGCAATAAAATTATAAATTTTGTTGTGATAAGCATGGGACGTGGATGCCCATTTCTCCATGTAAAGCTCACATTCTCAAGAGAGTGATATTTTATGTGTATAAATAGGAGATGCATTGCATCCATATGAACACAGTAATAACAAATATTCTCACCTTTCTCTTCTTTCATATATTATAAAGTCTATTTTCATTTCTCTCTCTCTTTACAGTAATAAAACAAATGCAATTCTCTCTCTTTTTACTTTTAATACTTCTTTCTATCTTTACATATATATGCATATTACAACATATAATATTAATGTATATATATACAAATTATTATTGAGCTAATTATATTAATGCTAGAGTCTTCTATTTACATATTTTATTTTATATTTACATCTTCCTTATTTATTTAGTTGTTTTACAACACGTTATCAGCACGAGACTCTGATCAAATTTTTAGGAAGACTCAGGTAACAAATTTTTATTATGTTGAAGCTCTCTCATCTTAAATTTAATGCTCTTGATATATCTGGAAATAATTATTTATCATGGATACTAGATGTTAAAATCTATCTTGATTTAATGGATCTTGAAGATACCATTAAGGCTGAAAATAATGCATCCAAGAAGGATAAAGTCAAAGCCATGATTTTTCTTCGTCGTCATGTTGACGTATGATTGAAAAATGAATATCCCACATTAAAAGATCCTGCAGATCTGTGGAAAGACCTTGAAGAAAGGTACAATCATCAAAAGACGGTGATACCTCTTCAAGCCCAATATGTTAGAGAAAACTTTATCGACCTTCCATACCTCGAATGTGCTCCTGCAGTAGCAATCGAAAAAAATAATTTAAAAATATTTTGAGCTAATTTCTTGCTTTCTTGTTGCTGAACGCAACAATGAGTTGCTCTTAAGAAATCATGAAGCGCGCCCAGCTGGCGCCGCCCTATTTCCTGAAGCAAATGCGGCAAATTATAACCCCAGAAGAGGTAAATGGCAAGATTTTGATAACAAGAAAAAATATGGAAGGAAAAGAAATTATGCTCACAAGAAAAGATCTCACCAGAAGTGGGATAAAGAAAGAAATAATGGGCAAAGTATATTAATTGAGGATAAATGCTTCCGTTGTGGTGGAAAGGGTCATTGGTCACGTACCTGTCGTACCCCAAGGCACCTAGTTGATCTTTATCAAGTATCCTTGAAAAAGAATGACAAAGAAAAGGAAACAAATTTTGTTTCAAATGATGAAAATTCTACCACTCATTATAATGTATCTAATTTCTTTAAGGATTCTGAAGGAAATATTGGCTATTTGATCAATGATGGAATAATTTGATATGTGTATGTGTTTGTTAAGTATTCATGTGAATAATTTTTACTGTGCATGTATTTTTGCTCATTTTATTATTATTATTATCTATTTTTTTAAGAAAAATGGCAAGGACATATTCTGAAGATATTTGCCTTGCAGATAGTGCAAGTTCGCACACTATTCTTAAAAGTATTATATATTTTACCCATCTTGTGCCAAAAGAAGAGTATGTTAATACTATTATTGGCTCAGGCAATGTGATTGAAGGCTCCGGAAGAGCTATAATTTTGTTTCCCGGAGGATCAAAATTTATAATAAATAATGCACTATTATCTACGAAGTCTCTAAGAAACTTGTTGAGTTTCAAAGATATTCGCCGAAATGGATATCATATTGAAACAATGAATGAGGGAAATCATGAGTATTTATGTATTACAACTCATGATTTAAATAAAAAGGTTATATTAGAAAAGTTACCCTCACTTTCATCTGGATTGTATTATACCAAGATTAGTGCAATTGAATCACATGCCATTGTAAACCAGAAGTTTACTAACCCAAATGAATTCAAAACTTGGCATGATAGATTGAGTCATTCGGGAACAACCATGATGAAGAGAATTATTGAAAACTCTCATGGACATTCACTAAAGAACCAGAAGATTCTTAAATCTAGTGAATTTTGTTGTGCTGCATGTTCTCAAGGGAAGTTAATTCTAAGGCCATCATCAGTAAAAATTGGATTTGAGTCTCCTGAATTCCTAGAAAGGATTCAAGGTGATATATGTGGACCTATTCATCCACCATGTGGATCTTTTAGATATTTTATGGTCCTAATAGACGCATCTTCGAGATGGTCACATGTGTGCTTATTATCTTCTCGCAACCTGGCGTTTGCGAGATTACTGGCTCAAATTATTCGACTAAAAGCACAATTTTCAGAAAATCCAATCAAAGCAATTCGCCTTGATAATGCTGGTGAATTTACTTCCCAAGCTTTTGATGCTTATTGTATGGCTAATGGAATAAGTGTTGAACATCCAGTAGCTTATGTTCACACACAAAATGGGTCAGCAGAATCACTTATTAAGCGCCTCCAATTAATTGCTAGACCCTTGCTTATGAGAACAAATCTCCCAACCTCGATTTGGGGGCATGCAGTTTTACATGCCGCAGCACTTATTCGTTTGAGGCCAACGAGTTACCATCAGTTCTCTCCTATGCAATTAGCTTTTGGCCAGCAGCCAAATGTTTCCCATTTAAGAATATTTGGGTGTGCGATATATGTTCCCATTGCACCACCTAATCGCACCAAAATGGGACCCCAAAGAAAATTGGGGATATATGTTGGATATGATTCTCCCTCTATAGTGAGGTATCTTGAGATACAAACTGGTGATGTGTTTAAAGCCTCGTTTGCGGATTGTCATTTTGATGAATCAAATTTTCCAACATTAGGGGGAGAGAATAAGCTTCCTGAAAAGGAACTTAATTGGAATGCATCATCATTGATGCATTTAGATCCTCGATCAGGGCAATGTGAACTAGAAGTTCAAAAGATTATACACTTGCAAAGAATACCAAATGAATTGCCTGATGTATTTTCCGACACAAAGAGGATAACCAAATCTTATATACCAGCGGAAAATACCCAAATTCGAATTGATGTCCCAGTAGGACAAGTAGCCACTGAAGCAAATTCACGCCACAAGCGTGACAGGGCGGAAAATGCCCCAATTCGAATTGGTGTCCCTGTAGGACAAGTAGCCACTAAAGCAAATACACGCCAGAAGCGTGGCAGGCCTGTCGGTTCTAAAGACAAAAATCCTCGAAAGAGAAAAGAGGTAAATAATATTCCTGTTGGAAAAGACATAGTAAAGACTCCTGTAGTTGTCCAAAATTCTGATATAACGCCAGAAGACGTTCAGGTACCTGAAAATTGTGAAAATGACGAGATCTCGATAAATTATGTCTTTACAGGAGAGAAATGAGACCGAAATAAGACAATTGTCAATGAAATATTTGCATATAATGTGGCATTAAATATCATGCATGAAAGTAAGGATCTTGAGCCAAGATCAGTCGAAGAATGTCGACAAAGGAATGATTGGCCAAAATGGAAAGAAGCCATGAAGGCTGAATTAGACTCACTCGCAAAACGTGAAGTCTTTGGACCTGTAGTCCGTACACCTGAAGATGTAAAACCTGTTGGATACCGATGGGTATTTGTGAGAAAACAAAATGAGAAAAATGAAGTTGTGCGCTATAAAGCCCGACTTGTGGCACAAGGTTTTTCACAAAGGCCCGGTATAGATTATGAGGAAACGTATTTACCTGTAGTGGATGCGATAACGTTGCGCTATTTGGTCAGTTTATCTGCATATCATAAACTGCATATGCATTTAATGGATGTGGTAACAGCCTACTTATACGGCTCATTAGATCGGGATATCTATATGAAAGTCCCTGAAGGACTAAAGATATCTAAACCATCCAATGAATATTCGCAAGGGTTATACTCAGTCAAATTGCAAAGATCTTTATATGGTCTAAAGCAATCTGGACGAATGTGGTATAATCGTCTTACTGAGTATCTGGCCAAAAACGGTTTCAAGAATGATGATATATGCCCGTGTGTTTTCATAAAGAAAACTACATCTGGGTTCATTATAATTGCTGTGTACGTTGATAATTTAAATATCATTGGGACTCCTGAAGAGATTCCAACAATTATAAAAACTCTAAAAGAAGAGTTTGAGATGAAAGATCTTAGAAAGACTAAATTTTGTCTCGGCCTGCAGATCGAGCATATAAAAAGTGGGATCTTTATTCATCAAACAACATACACAGAAAAGATCTTGAAGAGATTTTATATGGATAAGTCACATCCATTAAGTACCCCAATGATCGTAAGATCTTTGGATGTGGAAAAGGATCAATTCCGTCCTAAAGAAGAGAATGAAGATATCCTTGGTCCTGAAGTACCATATCTTAGTGCCATTGGAGCGCTAATGTATCTTGCTAATAATATGTGACCTGACACATCATTTGCTGTGAATTTACTAGCAAGATATAGTTCCTCTCCAACCAGAAGACATTGGAGTGGAATCAAACAAATCTTTCGATATCTTCATGGGACGGTTGATATGGGATTGTTTTATCTCTATGGATCCAAGTCACAACTAGTTGGCTATGCAGATGTCGGATACTTGTCCGATCCACATAAAGGGAGATCTCAAACAGGATACCTGTTTACATATGGTGGAACAGCTATATCATGGAGGTCCACGAAACAGACGATTGCTGCAACATCCTCTAATCATGCCGAAATACTGGTGATTCATGAAGCTAGTCGCGAGTGTTTTTGGCTGAGGAGTCTGATCCAATATATTCTGTCATCATGTGGACTTATTGATCATAAGATAGCTCCAACTATCCTGTTGAAGATAATGCATCATGTATTGCTCAACTTAAAGGCGGATACATCAAAGGCGATAGAACAAAGCATATTTCTCCCAAATTCTTCTTCACTCATGACCTTCAAAATCAAGGGACAATTGATGTGCAACAGATCCGCTCAAGTGACAATCTGGCAGATTTATTTACAAAGTCACTCCCAAAATCCTCCTTTGAAAGATTGGTACATGAGATTGGGATGCGCCGATTTTGAGACATTAAATGATGTCGGCAAGAGGGGGAGACTGTACTCTTTTTCCCTTGATCAAGTTTTTTTTCCCATTGGGTTTTTTTTGACAAGGTTTTTAATGAGGCAGCCCCATCATTAAAGGATATTGTACTCTTTTTCCTTCACTAAGGTTTTTTTCCCACTGGGTTTTTCTTTAGTAAGGTTTTAACGAGGCAATAATCCTAAAATGGTCATCCAAGGGGGAGTGTTGTGATAAGCATGGGACGTGGATGCCCATTTCTCCATGTAAAGCTCACATTCTCAAGAGAGAATGTATTTAATAAAGGTTGAAAAAGGGTGATATTTTATGTGTATAAATAGGAGATGCATTGCATCCATCTGAACACAGCAATAACAAATATTCTCACCTTTCTCTTCTTTCATATATTATAAAGTCTATTTTCATTTCTCTCTCTCTTTACAGTAATAAAACAAATGCAATTCTCTCTCTTTACTTTTAATACTTCTTTCTATCTTTACATATATATGCATATTACAACATATAATATTAATGTATATATACAAATTATTATTGAGCTAATTATATTAATGCTAGAGTCTTCTATTTACATATTTTATTTTATATTTACATCTTCCTTATTTATTTAGTTGTTTTACAACAAATTTTAGTGTAGCTAGCATCATAATTTTAATATTTATTTATTTTTTTTAAAAACATGAGATAGAGGAAGATATTCTTTTACAAATTCAACTATCGATTACTTGATTGTTTTTAGATCAATCAATTGTCTTGATCTTCATCGTTATGATGTTTTTTTACTTGACTTTTTCAAATTGATTTTGTAATTATTATTATAAACCATGATTAATTTTTTAGTCAAATAGGTGAATGAGGATATTTTTTAATTAATAAAATTAGGCGTCTAATTTTTTTTAAATTAAATACTCAATCAAGTTATAACATCAATGTCTTTTTGTATAGGGTGTAGGTAGGTCATTCTTTGTTTGTTTGTTTTCTTATTATTCTTGAGTGAGTGAGTGGACGGGGATATTTTATCATAAATTTTACTGTTCCTTCTTAATTGTCTCTAAATTATTGTTTCTTCTTTGTGTTTTCTTTTTCTTACTGGCTAACCGGTTTGACGAGAAAGTTTAATTATAAATTCGACCATTTTTCTTGATTTTTTTAAACAAAAATATTAGGTGTTTAAGTATTTTTATTAATTAAATTAATTAAATTATTAAAATTTATACTTTAGTCAGCTCATTTTTCTCTTCTTCTTTCAACGTTGTCATCGTCGTTATTGCTGCCATCACCATCGTCATCGTCATCGTTGTTGCTGCTGCTGTCATTGATGTCTTCTTCTTCTTCTTCAACATCTTCTTGTTGTTGTTATTTAATTTTTTTTTTTGTGATTTAGATGTATCTTTTTTATTGAATAAAATTAAAAAAAATACAAATATCTTTTATATTATTTTTTTATGTTCAATATTTGTGTGCTATATGTATGAATTTGTGTGCTATATTGAATAAAAATGTGTGTTATGCTTAAATATTTATGTACTGTGATAAACCAAAATTTATTTAATGATTTCTGATAAATTAGTGTGAGTTACCAGGTTATTAACTTCGATTACTTGTGTTATTTTTTTATACTCGATATTTTTGTGCTATTGTATATATTTTTATTTTTTTTATTATGATTGTTTATGATGATCTTAGTTTTCTATAATTGAGTTGTTTGAAAAATTAGTGTTATTCTATAATTCTGGTTTTTGTGCTATATGTGTAAATTTGTGTGCTATGCTAAACAAAAATATGTACTACGTTTAAATATTTGTGTGTTGTGATAAACCAAAATTTGTTTAATGATATCTGATTATCTGTCAAATTAGTGTGAGTTACTAGACTATTAGCTTCGATTATTTGTGTGCTGTGAAAATGAAGTAATGTGTGTTATTTCACTTTATTTGATTTACACATATGATATAGTATGATGTTTGCAGTGTTGATGGACAACTGCAAAAAAGACGAGGTGATCGCTAACCTTTTGAAGAACTAGTGCATTTAAAGCTGATTTGCACATCTTGCATATGCATTCCATAAACACAAAAGAGATGTGTTAGGTACACTTAGAGATTGTCGTGTCGCACTCTCTTTGAACCTTAACCACCAAGAAATATTGGAACTGCACATCAAAGTTAATAGCCATGAATCATAATGACATACTTAAAAAGAGTGTCAACAGCATTTTGTATATATGTGTGTGTGTGTGTTTTTTTTTTTCGGAATGAAATCTGGAATTTAACATTGGCTTGCAATGAATGGTGATTAGTTTACACACCATAAAGAAAAAGAGAAAAAAAATGTGTAACAAAACTCAATAAAAAAATATACACATAAATTTTGGTGTATCAAAAATTTGTATGCTATGTTTTAAAAATTTATGTGTTATGGTTCAAAAATTTGTATACTATATGCAAAAATTTGTGTTTTATATCGATAAGTTTGTGTTACGTGCTAATTTTTGTGTGCTATACTTAAAAAATTTGTGTGCTATACTTCGAAATTTGTGTGCTCTCCAACAAAAATTAGTGTGTTGCAGAAAGTGTAGAAAGACTTGTACATATAGTGCAAGCTCTTTGAATTGTGGCTAGTGAAATACTCGACAGCGTGTGAAGCGTTTCATTTTGAGAGTGGCTTTTATTGTAGTTGCCCAATTTAATTAGATTTAATTGTCAAAATAATTTGTACATGTAGCATCACTCTTTTTTAAATTAATTGATTGTTCTTCGGTTCGTATTCTTTTTCTTAGTAAGTGGGTAGGACGGATACTTTAAGAGTGAAGGTTACAGAAGGCTTAGAGAAGAAGGATTGAATCTACGGCCTTCTTTTGCTTTAATAGATTAATCCTTTAATATCAAACTTTCAAGTAAAGTCTGTTTGAACTGTGCAGCGGAAATTTTATGAGACAATTTCATTTTGTCTCATAAATATCAGAAAATAGAACTTAGAAAAAGAGAAGAAAGATAACACAGGCATGTATCCTGGTTCAGTTGCTTTGTGCAATACAACCTACATCCAGTATCCACCACAACAGTGGTGAAAATTCCACTATAGTTAAAGTATTCCATACACCAATTTCTGAGGATTCACTCAATTCTTTCTCTCTCAAGTTCTTATCTAACTTGACTTGGTTATGCTAATACCTGACTCTTCACTCTAAGTGCTAACCCAACTTAGAAAGGGGCACCTCACAGGTACAAGATACAAGACATATGAAACAACCTAAAGAAATCTGAAATCACTCTAGGCTTTTTTTCAAGTGTTTCACTTAGTCTTTTGTCACTCATAGGCTTTTCTTGGACTCTCTCTCTCAGCCTTTTACCTCTCAAGAAATTACAGAAAGATATACATTGAAAATGAAATACAAACTGTAAAACATGAAGGAGATTAATACATAAACAGCCTCTGTTGCTATAAGTTGAACTGGATTCAGCTAACTCTGATTAAGTTCTTCTTCATCTTGGCGGAATGCTTCTTTAATTTAGAAAACACTGTCCAAAAATATTGAACTCTTCTCAGGGAAGCTCTTCAAAACCAAACTCAGATTCTGGTTCTCTCTCCTTCATTTCAAAAATAAAAGAAACCTTTTCTTTTTGTACCTCTTGCCAAGTTGTTGTTTTGATTTCTTCTTAGTCAACTCATCAATCCTTGAGCCTCTGATGCTAGTCATCTCACTTTCTTTAATTATCCCCCAAATTAGGGATTTCACAACAGGTTCTTTTGCTTGAACAAAGACTTCAGATCAGCAAGGAAAAAGTTGTTCAGTGGTAAACCCAAATTCAAACTCTTGAGATAGTGCTTTGTCCCCAAGAAACGATTTGAGCCTTTGATTCATAGCAGTAATTATGAGAAAACACTTTCTCTATTTATCCCAATTTGGAGTTGCAGAAAATTGGAGAAGGAGTAATGAAACTAAATTGTATGCAAATGGAAATAAATCACCTTTATCCTCTGACTTAGCTTAGCTTGCTTTGATTTGGGTGATTAGACATTAGCTTTTGTGATTTACCTTTCTCTCTCTTTCTTTTCTGGTAAATGATCAAGAAGGATGAAACTCTCTCTTTCTTTTTTATTCTGACCGAAGCAAACATGAGAATGGTGTCATGTGAATACTTTTACTTGGTGGAATCTACTTAAGCTTGGGTTGGATTTAATTTCCATTCAACCCAACTGATCTTTCTGCATTTTCTCTTTGGACTTTAAGTGTTAGAGAGCCCGCCGAAAGTCTTGTTTATGTTTTTATTTGTTTGGGCTGCTGCAACTTTGATTTTGGCCTATAACACTAATCAAATACAATCAAAACTAATTGGGAGTTTATCCCAATACATCAATGTTTGTCATCATCAATTAAGTTAGATATATTCTTAATTCTACAATCTCCTCCTTGATGACAAACATAGTTATGAAATTGATCAAAGAGATTGAATTTAATAAGATTAAAGTACTTTCCTTTAGATGATGTTACTTGCTTTTGAATTGCTCTCCCTTTCCTTTTCAATTGTTGCTCTTCCTGAATTTGTGCTCTTTGTTTGTTTCCTGCTTATATATTCACATAGGAAACACAACAATATACTATATATAATTTTTTGTCCATGGATGAGGCATTCAGTAAGAGTTTCAAACAATTTCAACAGCTCATGAAACAGAGCCAAAAAAATGTATAAAAAATAGCAAGACCAGTCACCCCCCAAAGCATAACAAAATAGAGCAACAAATCAACCCCAAAACATAACAAAATAGAGCAACAAAAATGAGCATACAAACATAATACAAATAAACATAATACAAATACTACTCCCCCTTTTGTCATCAAGGGAGAAAATGCAACCAACTTCCAAACCTGCAGCAAATAGTTAAGACATAGTCCATATAATTAGAAAAGTAAAAACAAAATTAACAATTGTTAATCGGTTTACAGTCATCCGAGACAATTAGGAAGTCCAAATACAAAATACAATTGTTCCATGAGACAATTTTCAAAATAAAACAGCATAGAAAATAGCAATGGAAGAGGTATCTTTAGGCATCAAAACCATCTTCATCATCAGAATCAGCATGATCTTTAGGGTCAGTGGCCATGGTTTCATCCTCTTGGAAATTATCAATGAACTTCATGAAAACTGCCACTCTATCTCTGGACTTTCTAAGGAAGTTTTCATGCTTGGTAGCAAGTTTCCTCTATTCTTTGCTCATTGCAATTAGATGGTTGGATTGATATATAAATTTCTGAACTACATCTTTCATCACTCCATATAAGAGTGATTTGTGTCCAGTGGAAGCTGAAGTCCCAGAGGCAAATGGAGGAGAGGATTTGTCTGGTTCATAGTCATCATCATCATCATCATAAACCACCCTTTCAGTTCGAGTTGGTCCCTTTTTCTGCTATTTCACTGAACCGCCTCCTTTTAGATATGAGTGTCTATTTTTATATGTCTCATTTGACAAGTTAACACCAAAATGTTCAAAAATACAGGTTAAGAACATGCCATAAGGAAGAGCCTTATCTTTCTCACTTCTAATGCAATCAAACATATATCTCACCATTAAGTATGCAAAAGAAATTTCAGTTTTTGTGAGGATAGCATACAGAACCAGAGTATCACAGAAAGACACCCTTTGATATGAGCCACTTTGAGGAAGGATGATATGGTTCACTATGCGATGTAACTGAGCACGAGTGTAATTAAGAGCTTTGTGAGTTGGAGTGATGCCATCAATCAAAGAAATGTGTTCACACACATAGGCCAGAGCATCATTGTAAGAGATACCTACCCTGTCATCCCACTTACCAGAGGTGTAGACATAAGCACCAACATCAGTGTATTCCAGAGAATCATTGATGGTTTCATTGTTCAGAACAAGATCACGACCTTTCATATAAGAGTGAACACTGGTTTTGAACGAAACAAAATGCTAAAGGTAGTGGGGAAGAAACAAAGAGGTAGTGGATGGAGTTATGAAGAGAGAAGTTTGATAACTGCACCAAGAAAGAGGTTTCTTGAAAACATGCAACTGTATCACCTATGACTAGACCTAGAAAAGACTTGACATCACAAAAAGGTGATTTGATTTTATTGAAAAATTAAACAAAGAAGATTAAAAAAAAACTTTTTCACTAAAAGACAAAAACACAAAATATCACATGGATAATGTAACACTCATTGGGCCCAGAGATGGTAGTGTTTAAGGAAACATATTGGACCAACGTAACTTTGAACTGAAGGGTTGGCCCAGAAGATTCAGATTGTGCAAATGAGCCCAGAAAGTGATGTACAGAGAGATGGTTCTTCATTTGCCCAGTATTGTCTCATCCATATCTGAGAGACAAAAACTTCAATAAATACATCAGCAATGCGCAAATAACAGATCATGACTTAAAATCTCTAGATTAGTCCTAAGCTTGCAAAATCTGTCTTCAGCTAGAGGTTTGGTGAAAATGTCTGCTAATTGATCTTCTGATTTAACAAATTGAATGCTAATATTTCCTTTTTGAACATGTTCTCTTATTGAGTGAAATCTCACCTCAATATGTTTAGTTCTAGAGTGCAAGACTGAATTTTTAGAAATATTTATGGCACTCATATTGTCACATAGGCATAGCAAGGGAATATTTTTAGCATTTAATTTATAATCAGCAAGTTGGGTTTTCAACCAAATAAGTTGAGAGCAACATGAAGAAGCAGCGATATACTCAACCTCTGCAGTGGATAATGCCACTGTGGACTGCTTCTTACTTGACCAGACGTTTAGAGACTTCCCAAGAAAGCAACAAATGCGTAATGTACTCCTTCTATCCACTCTATCTCCAGCAAAGTCTGCATCACAATAACTAACTGCAGAAAACTCATCAATCTTAGGATACCATAAACAAAAATTGGATATGTCATGAACATATCTAATAATTCTTTTAACTGTTGAAAGATGTGATTCTTTTGGTTTTGATTGGAATCTTGAACACATTCCAACACTTTGCACAATATCGGGCCTAGAAGAAGTTAGGTACATAAGAGATCCAATCATTCCTCTATACCTAGTCTCATCAACATCTTTCTCAGTTTTACCCTTTTCTAACTTTGAGTTAGGGTGCATGGGTGCTCCCATGGGTTTGGCATTTTCCATGCCAAATTTCTTAACTAGTTCCTTGGCATACTTCTCTTGATGAATAAAAATGCCATTTTTAGTTTGCTTAATTTGAAGTCCAAGAAAAAAGTTAAGTTCACCCATCATGCTCATGTCAAATTCACTTGTCATGAGTTTTCCAAATTCAGTACAAAAGGTCTCATTTGCTGATCCAAAAATAATGTCATCAACATAAATTTGGACTAAAATGAAAGACTCATTAGAATTTTTAATAAATAGAGTAGTGTTAGTGGTGCCTCTTTGAAATCTATTTTTCAAAAGAAAAGAGCTAAGTCTTTCATACCAAGACCTAGGAGCTTGTCTCAACCCATAAAGGGCTTCTGAGAGTTTTAAAATATGATTAGGAAATTTCTTATTTTTAAAATCAGGTGGTTGTGCCGCATACACTTCTCTATCTATTACACCATTTAGAAATACACATTTCACATCCATTTGATATAATTTGAAACCACAATGAGTGGCATAAGCTAGAAGTAGTCTTATGGCTTCCATTCGGGCAACAGGGGGCAAATGATTCATCAAAGTCTATTCCTTCCTCTTGATCATATCTATGTGCCTCCAATCTTGCTTTGTTTCTAGCAATGCTACCATCTTCTCCTAACTTGTTCCTAAATATCCACTTGGTGCCAGTCACTTTCTTTCCAATTAGCTTTGGAACAAGTGTCTAAACTTGGTTCTTTTCAAATTCACCAAGTTCTTCTTCTATAACCTTTACTCAAGAAGGGTCAGCGAGAGCTTCATGGATGTTTTGAGGCTCCATTTGAGAGAAAAAGGCCAAATTTGTTTCTTCATTTGTTTTTCTTGTGGAGAAACGTGTCTTGAGACCGTGAAAAACATTCCGAATGATAAATTCCTATGCATAATTCTTTAAGAATCTCCACTCACGGTGTCTAGTAGACTTAGGAGCAGTTTCGGTTACTGTAGGATCCAAATACTTTGTATTGTCAGAAATTTTGCTAGATTCATGAGACAAAACAGAATTGTCTCCTACAGAATCTCCTGCAGCAGCTTTATCAGATTCAGATGGTCCAGAAATTTCTTTTTCTTGGTTTTGGGATTCTCCTTCTTTGCCTTGTACTTAATTTCCTACATCACAATCTTTCAAGATACTTTGAACCAAGTTAGTGTCACAAAAGGTAACATGTATGGACTCCTCTATAATTCTAGCATCTTGATGATAAACTCTATAGGCTTTGCTAGTTGTGGAATATCCTACAAATAAATATTCATATGCCTTTGGATCAAATTTCTCAAGATTTTCTTCATTATTTAGGACAAAACACTTGCATCCAAAAATATGTAAGTAATTCAAGTTTGGTGGGTGACCCTTCCAAAGTTTATAAGAAATTTTCTTCAAGAATTTTCTTATGATTGTTCTATTCAAAATGTGGCACACTGTGTTAACAACTTTAGCCCAAAAGAATTTTAGAACATTGCTTTCACAAAGCATAGTTCTTGTCATTTCTTGAATGCTTCTGTTTTTTCTTTCAACAGCATCATTTTGTTGAGGTGTTCTTGGACAAGAGAAATTGTGTGATATTCCAAATTCCTCACAAAAGGATTCAAATAATTAATTTTCAAATTCAGTTCCATGATCACTTCTTATTGAAGCAATCTTTGAATCCTTTTCATTTTGAATTTTCTTGCTAAAAATCTCAAAAGCCAAAAAGGCTTCATTTTTATGTGCAAGAAATAAAACCCAACCAAACCTAGTGTAGTCATCCATAATTACCAAACCATAATGTTTATCACCTAAGCTTTTAGTTCTTGTTGGACCAAATAAATCAATATGTAGCAATTCAAGTGGTCTTTTAGTAGAGATGTCTTCCTTTGATTTAAATGAGTTCTTTGTTTGTTTTTCCATTTGACAAGTATCGCACGTGATGTTTTTGTCAAATCTTATCAAAAAAGACCTCTTACTAATCTTTTCTTAACAAGCTTGTTTATTTGAAACATGCTAGCATGGCCCACTCTCTTGTGCCATAGCCACTTTTTAGATTCTTTAGAATGAAAACAAGTTACATTTTGATCCTTTAGTTCATCTAGAGTAAGTCCATACACATTATCACAACGTTTAGCAATAAACAATACATCATTAGTCTTTTCACTCACAACATAGCATTTCAATCTTTTGAATATCACCAAATAACCCAAATCACACAATTGACTTATACTCAAAAGATTATGGCTCAAACCATCAACTAAAAAGACATCATCAATGAAAGTAGAATGATAGTTACCTATTTTTTCAACAGTAACTATTTTACCCTTTCCATCATCTCCAAAGGTCACAAAACCTCCAGCATACCTGTTGAGTTTGATGAAGAAGGTTGACCTTCCAGTCATGCGTCTAGAGCATCCACTATCCAAGTACCACATATCTTTCTTCTTCTTGGATGCTAGACAAATAATCTCAAGTAACCTTTAGTATCCAAATTAATTTGGATCCTTTGAAGTTAATCCACCTTGGTTACCCAAGTGCATTAAAATCACAAACAACATTATAAGTTTAGTTTCCTACTTTTTCTTTAATGATGCAATGTAAGTAAGAGTGACCAATTTTCTTACAATTTAGGCAATGATTTTTTTATGCATGTTGCTAAAATTGATTTATGTTTTGACGTTGGAAATGATTAGTAGACTGATGTTTTCTGATTTTTGAAAACTGGACATTTCTCTTGACAAACTTATTTTTGTTATTATTGTTTCTTTTGAAAGAACATTCAAACCAGAATTTTTAAAACCATATGGGCTTCTTGAATAAGAGGTTCTTTTGTAAAACTGTGGATTTTTGAAAGCAACCTCGTTGTTTGAAATGTAGCCCATACTTGACTTGCTTGATATAGGTTCGATTCTTGTGGATAATGTAGTTTCCTCAAAACAATGTTTTTCAAATTCCTTTTCATAGGTGGGAACATGTCCCAGACCAGATTTGTTTATGATGGATTTTGTTTTTGAAGAAGAGACCATGAATTTTGTTGAGAAATTGTCAAAAATTGCATCATCTTTTGTCACATATCGTAAACCATATTTTTTAAATAATGGTCTTTGATTTGCAAGTAATTTGTCCAAGTTGCTAGAACTGTGAGCAAATTTTGCTAAATCATTATTCAATCTTTTAATCATTTTATTTAATCTTTTATTTTCAGCAATAAGTTCTTGAGAAGGATCCATAATGTGCTTTCTTTTTATTTTCTCAAGTTCAGATTTTAGAAATCTATTTTCTTCAATAATATCCAAAGCACATTCGGTTTCCTTCACCTTTTCTTTCAAAAAATTATTTTCAGCTTTCAACATTTCTTTTTTAGATTTGCATTTATTGTATTTATTCAGCAATTTTTCAGAATTGAGGGTGAGATCATCTATGATAACATATAAGTCATCTATGGATAGGTGATGAGCGGATAATTTATACGCTTTTTGGCATTGTTTTTAGTATGTTTTTAGTAGGATCTAGTTACTTTTAGGGATGTTTTCATTAGTTTTTATGTTAAATTCACAATTCTGGACTTTACTATGAGTTTGTGTATTTTTCTGTGATTTCAGGTATTTTCTGGCTGAAATTGAGGGACTTGAGCAAAAATCAGATTCAGAGGTTGAAGAAGGACTGCTGATGCTGTTGGATTCTGAACTCCCTGCACTCAAAGTGGATTTTCTGGAGCTACAGACCTCAAAATGGCGCGCTTCCAATTGGGTTGGAAAGTAGACATCCAGGGCTTTCCAGAAATATATAATAGTCCATACTTTGCCCGAGTTTAGATGACGCAAACTGGCATTCAACGCCAGTTCTCTGTCCAATTCTGGCATTCAGCGCCAGAAACAAGTTGCAAAGTGGAGTTCAACGCCCAAACTGGCACAAAAGCTGGCGTTCAACTCCAGAAAGAGCCTCTGCACGTGTAACATTCAAGCTCAGCCCAAGCACACACCAAGTGGGCCCCGGAAGTGGATTTATGCATCAATTACTTACTTCTGTAAACCCTAGTAACTAGTTTAGTATGAATAGGACTTTTTACTATTGTATTTGACATCTTTTGATCATTTTAGATCTTAGGATCAACTTTGGACGCCTAGTTCTTAGATTGTGATGGCTGGCCTCTCGGCCATGCCTGAACCTTTCACTTATATATTTTCAACGGTAGAGTTTCTACACTCCATAGATTAAGGTGTGGAGCTCTGCTGTTCCTCAAAGATTAATGCAAAGTACTACTGTTTCTATTCAATTCAACTTATTCCGCTTCTAAGATATCTATTCGCGCTTCAACTTGAATGTGGTGATCGTGACAGTCATCATCATTCCCTATGAACATGTGCCTGACAACCACCTCTGTTCTACATTAGATTGAATGAATATCTCTTGGATCTCTTAATCAGAATCTTCGTGGTATAAGCTAGATTGATGGCGGCATTCATGAGAATCCGGAAAGTCTAAACCTTGTCTGTGGTATTCCGAGTAGGATTCAGTGATTGAATGACTGTGACGAGCTTCAAACTCGCGAGTGTTGGGCATAGTGACAAACGCAAAAGGATCAATGGATCCTATTCCGACATGATCCAGAACCTCCAGATGATTAGCCATGCAGTGACAGCGCATCGGACCATTTTCACAGAGAGGATGGGATGTAGCCATTGACAACGGTGATGCCCTACATAAAGCCAGCCATGGAAAGGAGTAGGATTGATTGGATGAAGACAGCAGGAAAGCAGAAGTTCAGAGGAACATTGCATCTCTATACGCTTATCTGAAATTCTCACCAATGAATTACATAAGTATTTCTATCTTTACTTTTATTTTAATTATCTAATCCAATCACATTTGACTTTTCCTGACTGAGATTTACAAGGTGACCATAGCTTGCTTCAAGCCGACAATCTCCGTGGGATCGACCCTTACTCATGTAAGGTTTATTACTTGGACGACCCAGTGCACTTGCTGGTTAGTTATGTGAAGTTGTGAAGTTATGTTTGGACCATGGTTCTGTGCACCTGTTTTTCTCCATTACCAGGGAAAGAACGAACAAACAATTTTACAAAATACAAATCTGAGAGATCATGATTTCGCATACCAAGTTTTTGGCGCCGTTGTCGGGGATTGTTCAAGTTTGGACAACTGACGGTTCATCTTGTTGCTCAGATTAGGTAATTTTCTTTTTGTTTTGTTTTCAAAAAAAAAATTTCCCTTTGTTTTCGAAAAAAAAAAATGAAAATACAAAAAAATCATAAAATCATAAAAGGTCAAAAATATTTTGTGTTTCTTGTTGGAGTCTTGAGTCAATTTTTAAGTTTGGTGTCAACTGCATACTCATCTTGCATTTTTCGAAGATTGCATTCATGCATTGCATTCATCATGATCTTCAAGTTGTTCTTGACAAACCTTCTTGATTGATCTTCATATTTTAGTGTTTTGTGTTGTATGGTATTTTTCATATGCATTATTGGAATCTTATTGTCTAAGCATTAAAGATTTCTAAGTTTGGTGTCTTGCATGTTTTCTTTGCATTGAAAATTTTTCAAAAATATGTTCTTAATGTTCATCATGATCTTCATAGTGTTCTTGGTGTTCATCTAGACATTCATAGCATTCTTGCATGCATCACATGTTTTGATCCAAAATTTTCATGCATTGCATCATTTTCATGTTTTTCTCCCTTATCTTTAAAAAATAAAAAAAATAAAAAAATATCTTTCCTTTCTTTTTCTCTCATAAATTTCGAAAATTAGATTTGACTTTTTTAAAAATTTTTAAAATCTAGTTGTTTTTATGAGTCAAATCAAATGATCAATTTGAAAATCTTATCTTTTTCAAAATCTTTTTCAAAAATCAAATCTTTTTCATTTTTCTTAGTTATTTTCGAAAATTATAAAAATATTTTTCAAAAGTCTTTTCCTTAATTCTACATCATATTTTCGAAAATAACATCATCAATTAATGTTTTGATTCAAAAATTTCAAGTTTGTTACTTGCTTGTTAAGAAAGATTCAAACTTTGAGTTCTAGAATCATATCTTGTGATTTCTTGTGAATCAAGTCATTAATTGTGATTTTAAAAATCAAATCTTTTTCAAAACTAATTTCAATCATATCTTTTCAAAAATATCTTCTTATCTTATCTTTTTCAAAAATTTGATTTTAAAAATATCTTTTCTAACTTCTTATCTTCTTATCTTTTCAAAATTGATTTTCAAATTTGTTTCAACTAACTAACTAACTTTTTGTTTGTTTCTTATCTTTTTCAAAACTACCTAACTAACTCTCTCTCTCTCTCTCTCATTTTCGAAAATATCTTCCCTCTTTTTCAAAATTTCTTTTTAATTAACTAATTATTTTAATTTTTGATTTTAATTTTTGAAAATTACTAACCTTTTTCAAAAACTATTTTCAAAAATCACTAACTCTTTTTTAAAAATAATTTTCGAAAATTCTCTTTCTCTCTCTTCTCCTTCTATTTATTTATTCATCTACTAACACTTCATCTCACCCAAATTCGAACCCCATCTTCCATCTGTGTTCAAATTTTTCTTCTTCTTTTCTTCTACTCACACATGGACCTCTATACTGTGGTAAAAAGGATCCCTATTATTATTATTATTATTTTTCTGTCCCTCTTTTTCATATGAGCAGGAGCAAGGACAAGAATATTCTTGTTGAAGCAGACCCAGAACCTGAAAGGACTCTGAAGAGAAAATTAAGAGAAGTTAAAGTACAACAATCCAGAGACAACCTTACAGAAATTTTCGAACAGGAAGAAGAGATGGCAGCCGAAAATAATAATAATGCAAGGAGGATGCTTGGTGACTTTACTGCACCTAATTCCAATTTACATGGAAGAAGCATCTCCAATTTACAGCAGAACTGCAAGTTTCATGGACTTCCATCTGAAGATCCTTTTCAGTTCTTAACTAAATTCTTGCAGATATGTGATACTGTTAAGACTAATGGAGTAGATTCTGAAGTCTACAGGCTCATGTTTTTTCCTTTTGCTGTAAGAGACAGAGCTAGAATATGGTTGGACTCTCAACCTAAGGATAGCCTGAACTCTTGGGATAAGCTGGTCAAGGCTTTCTTAGCCAAGTTCTTTCCTCCTCAAAAGCTGAGTAAGCTTAGAGTGGATGTTCAGACTTTCAGACAGAAAGAAGGTGAATCCCTCTATGAAGCTTGGGAGAGATACAAAGGACTGACCAAAAAGTGTCCTTCTGACATGCTTTCAGAATGGACCATCCTGGATATATTCTATGATGGTCTGTCTGAATTAGCTAAAATGTCATTGGATACTTCTGCAGGTGGATCCATTCACCTAAAGAAAATGCCTGCAGAAGCTCAAGAACTCATTGACATGGTTGCTAATAACCAGTTCATGTACACTTCTAAAAGGAATCCTGTGAGTAATGGGACGCCTATGAAGAAGGGAGTTCTTGAAATTGATACTCTGAATGTCATATTGGCTCAGAATAAATTATTGACTCAGCAAGTCAATATGATTTCTCAGAGTCTGAATGGAATGCAAGCTGCATCCAACAGTACTCAAGAGGCATCTTCTGAAGAAGAAGCTTATGATCCTGAGAACCCTGCAATAGCAGAGGTGAATTACATGGGTGAACCATATGGAAACACCTATAATCCATCATGGAGAAATCACCCAAATTTCTCATGGAAGGATCAACAAAAGCCTCAACAAGGCTTTAATAATGGTGGAAGAAATAGGTTTAACAACAGCAAGCCTTTTCCATCATCCACTCAGCAAAAGACAGAGAACTCTGAACAAAATACCTCTAATTTAGCAAACTTAGTCTCTGATCTATCTAAGGCCACTCTGAGTTTCATGAATGAAACAAGGTCCTCCATTAGAAATTTGGAGGTACAAGTAGGCCAGATGAGTAAAAGGATCACTAAAATTCCTCCTAGTATTCTCCCAAGCAATACAGAAGAAAATCCAAAAGGAGAATGCAAGGCCATTGATATAGTCATCATGGCCGAACCCACAACTAAGGAGGAGGACGTGAATCCCAAGGAGGAAGACCTCCTGGGACGTCCAGTGATTAATAAGGAGCTTCCCTCTGAGGAACCAAAGGAATCTGAGGCTCAACTAGAGACCATAGCAATTCCATTGAACCTCCTTATGCCATTCATGAGCTCTGATGAGTATTCCTCTTCTGAAGAGAATGAGGATGTTACTGAAGAAAAAGTTGCCAAGTACCTTGGTGCAATCATGAAGCTGAATGCCAGTTTATTTGGTAATGAGACTTGAGAAGATGAACCTCCCTTGTTCACCAATGAACTGAGCGATCTGGATCAACTGAGATTGCCTCAGAAGAAACAGGATCCTGGAAAGTTCCTAATACCTTGTACCATAGGCACCATGATCTTTAAAGCTCTGTGTGACCTTGGTTCAGGGATAAACCTCATGCCCCTATCTGTAATAGAGAAACTGGGAATCTATGGGGTGCAAGCTGTTAAAATCTCATTAGAGATGGCAGATAATTCAAGAAAACAGGCTTATGGACAAGTAGAGGACGTGTTAGTAAAGGTTGAAGGCCTTTACATCCCTACTGATTTCATAGTCCTAGATACTGGGAAGAATGAGGATGAATTCATCATCTTTGGAAGACCCTTCCTAGCCACAACAAGAGCTGTGATTGATGTTGACAGAGGTGAATTAGTCCTTCAATTGAATGGGGACTCCCTTATGTTCACAACTCAAGGTTATCCTTCTGTAAACATGGAGAGGAATCATAAAAAGTTTCTCTCAAAACAGAGTCAACCAGAGCTCCCACAGTCAAACTCTAAGTTTGGTGTTAGGAGGCCACAACCAAACTCTAAGTTTGGTGTTGAACTCCCATATCCAAACTCTAATTTTAGTGTTGGAGAGTCTCAACAATGCTCTGAACATCTGTGAGGCTCCATGAGAGCCCACTGTCAAGCTATTGACATTAAAGAAGCGCTTGTTGGGAGGCAACCCAAATTTTATCCAATTTTATTTTTCTTGTTCTTTCATGTTTTATTAGGTTCATGATCATGTGGAGTCACAAAATAAACATAAAAATTGAAAACGGAATCAAAAACAACAGAAGAAAAATCACACCCTGGAGGAAGGCCTCTCTGGCGTTTGAACGCCAATAAGGAGCATGGATCTGGCGTTCAACGCCAGAACAGAGCAAGGTTCTGGCGCTGAACGCCCAAAATGGGCAGCATCTAGGCGTTTGAATGCCAGAATTACACCCTGGAGAAGAACTGGCGCTGAACGCCCAGAACAAGCATGGTTCTGGCGTTCAACGCCAGAAATGGGCAACAAATGGGCGTTCAACGCCCAGAACAAGCACCAATCTGGCGCTGAACGCCCAGAATTGTGTGTAAGGGCATTTTGCATGCCTAATTTGGTGCAAGGTTGTAAATCCT
This sequence comes from Arachis ipaensis, assembly GCF_059453495.1. Lineage (NCBI taxonomy): Eukaryota > Viridiplantae > Streptophyta > Magnoliopsida > Fabales > Fabaceae > Arachis > Arachis ipaensis. The sequence continues at coordinate 15,183,744 of NC_142443.1, read as the reverse complement.
TGAACATCTCAGGATCTGTGGACCCCACAGGATCACCTCAGGATCTGTGGACCCCACAGGATCCCCACCTACCTCCACTCACTTCTTCTCACCCCTCTTTCACACAATCCCATCAACACTCTTCCCCAAAACCACTTCACCACTCACATCCATCCACTCTTCCCCATAAACCTACCTCATAAACTCCACCTACCTTCAAAATTCAAAATCACTTTCCCACCCAAACCCTCCCTAAATGGCCGAACCTTACCCCCTCCCTTCCCTATATAAAGCCTTCCATTCTTCTTCATTTTCTCACAACACAACCTCCTCTTCTACACATTGGCCGAAACACATCTCCCCCCTCTCCTCCATATTTTCTTCTTCTTCTTCATCTATTCTTTCTTCTTTTTCTTGAGGACGAGAAATATTCTAAGTTTGGTGTGGTAAAAGCATAAGCTTTTTGTTTTTCCATTACCATTGATGGCACCTAAGACCGGAGAATCCTCTAGAAAAGGAAAAGGGAAGGCAAAAGCTTCCACCTTCGAGTCATGGGAGATGGAAAGGTTCATCTCTAAAGCCCACCAAGAGGTCCCTTTCAAACTCAAGAGGAATGAGTATCCGGAGATCCGACATGAAATTCAAAGAAGAGGTTGGAAAGTTCTAACAAACCCCATCCAACAAGTCGGCATCCTAATGGTTCAAGAGTTCTATGCTAATGCATGGATCACTAGGAACCATGATCAAAGTAAGAACCCAAACCCAAAGAATTATCTCACTATGGTTCAGGGGAAATACTTAGATTTTAGTCCGGAAACTGTGAGGTTGGCGTTTAACTTGCCTATGATGCAAGAAGATGCACGCCCCTACACTAGAAGGGTCAACTTTAATCAAAGGTTGGACCAAGTCCTCATGGACATATGTGTAGAAGGAGCTCAATGGAAGATTGACTCAAAAGGCAAACTGGTTCAACTGAGAAGACTGGACCTTAAGCCTGTAGCTAGAGGATGGTTGGAGTTCATTCAATGCTCAATCATTCCCACTAGCAACCGGTCTGAAGTTACCATAGACCGAGCCATCATGATCCATAGCATCATGATTGGAGAAGAGGTGGAAGTTCATGAGATTATACCTCAAGAACTCTACAAGGTGGCTGACAAATCCTCCACTATGGCAAGGTTAGCCTTTCCCCACCTCATTTGCCACCTATGCAATTCGGCTGGGATTGACATAGAGGGAGATATCTTCATTAATGAGGACAAGCCCATCACCAAGAAGAAGATGGAGCAACCAAAAGAAGCTCATCATCAAGAGATCCCGGAGATGCCTCAAATGCATTTTCCTCCACAAAACTATTGGGAGCAAATCAACACCTCCCTAGGAGAATTAAGTTCCAACATGGGACAATTAAGGGTGGAACATCAAGAGCACTCCATCATCCTTCATGAAATAAGAGAAGATCAAAAAGCAATGAGGGAGGAGCAACAAAGACAAGGAAGAGACATAGAAGAGCTCAAGGACATCATTGGTTCCTCAAGAAGGAAACGCCACCATCACTAAGGTGGACTCATTCCTTGTTCTTACATTCTCTGTTTTTCGTTTTCTCTATGTTAAGTGCTTATCTATGTTTGTGTCTTATTACATGATCATTAGTAGTTAGTAACTTTGTCTTAAAGTTATAAATGTCCTATGAATCCATCACCTCTCTTAAATAAAAACTGTTTTAATTCAAAAGAACAAGAAATACATGAGTTTCGAATTTATCCTTGAACTTAGTTTAATTATATTGATGTGGTAACAATGCTTCTTGTTTTCTGAATGTATGCTTGAACAGTGCATATGTCTTTTGAAGTTGTTGTTCATGAATGTTAAATATGTTGGCTCTTGAAAGAATGATGACAAGGAGACATGTTATTTGATAATCTGAAAAATCATAAAAATGATTCTTGAAGCAAGAAAAAGCAGCAAAGAACAAAGCTTGCAGAAAAAAAAGAGAGAAAGAAAAATAGCGAAAAAAAAAGAGAGCAAAAGCAAGCAGAAAAAGCCAATAGCTCTTAAAACCAAGAGGCAAGAGCAAAAAGCCAATAACCCTTAAAACCAAAAGGCAAGGGAAAATAAAAAGGATCCCAAGGCTTTGAGCATCAGTGGATAGGAGGGCCTAAAGGAATAAAATCCTGGCCTAAGCGGCTAAACCAAGCTGTCCCTAACCATGTGCTTGTGGCGTGAAGGTGTCAAGTGAAAACTTGAGACTAAGCGGTTAAAGTCAAGGTCCAAAGCAGAAAAAAAAGAGTGTGCTTAAGAACCCTGGACACCTCTAATTGGGGACTTTACCAAAGTTGAGTCACAATCTGAAAAGGTTCACCCAATTATGTGTCTGTGGCATTTATATATCCGGTGGTAATACTGGAAAACAAAGTGCTTAGGGCCACGGCCAAGACTCATAAATTAGCTGTGTTCAAGAATCATCATACTGAACTAGGAGAATCAATAACACTATCTGAACTCTGAGTTCCTATAGAAGCCAATCATTTTGAACTTCAATGGATATAGTGAGATGCCAAAACTATTCAAGAGGCAAAAAGCTACAAGTCCCGCTCATCTGATTAGAGCTATGTTTCATTGATAGTTTGGAATTTATAGTATATTCTATTCTTTTTATCCTATATGATTTTAAGTTGCTTGCGGACAAGCAACAATTTAAGTTTGGTGTTGTGATGAGCGGATAATTTATACGCTTTTTGGCATTGTTTTTAGTATATTTTTAGTAAGATCTAGTTACTTTTAGGGATGTTTTCATTAGTTTTTATGTTAAATTCACAATTCTGGACTTTACTATGAGTTTGTGTGTTTTTCTGTGATTTCAGGTATTTTCTGGCTGAAATTGAGGGACTTGAGCAAAAATCAGATTCAGAGGTTGAAGAAGGACTGCTGATGCTGTTGGATTCTGACCTCCCTGCACTCAAAGTGGATTTTCTAGAGCTACAGACCTCAAAATGGCGCGCTTCTAATTGGGTTGGAAAGTAGACATCCAGGGCTTTCCAGAAATATATAATAGTCCATACTTTGCCCGAGTTTAGACGACTCAAACTGGCGTTCAACTCCAGCTCTCTGCCTAATTCTGGCATTCAGCGCCAGAAACAAGTTGCAAAGTGGAGTTCAACGCCCAAACTGGCACAAAAGCTGGCGTTCAACTCCAGAAAGAGCCTCTGCACGTGTAACATTCAAGCTCAGCCCAAGCACACACCAAGTGGACCCCGGAAGTGGATTTATGCATCAATTACTTACTTCTGTAAACCCTAGTAACTAGTTTAGTATAAATAGGACTTTTTACTATTGTATTTGACATCTTTTGATCATTTTAGATCTTAGGATCATCTTTGGATGCCTAGTTCTTAGATTGTGATGGCTGGCCTCTCGGCCATGCCTGAACCTTTCACTTATATATTTTCAACGGTAGAGTTTCTACACTCCATAGATTAAGGTGTGGAGTTCTGCTGTTCCTCAAAGATTAATGCAAAGTACTACTGTTTCTATTCAATTCAACTTATTCCACTTCTAAGATATCCATTCGTGCTTCAACTTGAATGTGGTGATCATGACAGTCATCATCATTCCCTATGAACATGTGCCTGACAACCACCTCTGTTCTACATTAGATTGAATGAATATCTCTTGGATCTCTTAATCAGAATCTTCGTGGTATAAGCTAGATTGATGGCGGCATTCATGAGAATCCGGAAAGTCTAAACCTTGTCTGTGGTATTTCTGAGTAGGATTCAGTGATTGAATGACTGTGACGAGCTTCAAACTCGCGAGTGTTGGGCGTAGTGACAGACGCAAAAGGATCAATGGATCCTATTCCGACATAATCGAGAACCTCCAGATGATTAGCCATGCAGTGACAGCGCATCGGACCATTTTCACAGAGAGGATGGGATGTAGCCATTGACAACGGTGATGTCCTACATAAAGCCAGCCATGGAAAGGAGTAGGATTGATTGGATGAAGACAGCAGGAAAGCAGAAGTTCAGAGGAACGTTGCATCTCTATACGCTTATCTGAAATTCTCACCAATGAATTACATAAGTATTTCTATCTTTACTTTTATTTTAATTATCTAATCCAATCACATTTGACTCTGCCTGACTGAGATTTACAAGGTGACCATAGCTTGCTTTAAGCCGACAATCTCCGTGGGATCGACCCTTACTCACGTAAGGTTTATTACTTGGACGACCCAGTGCACTTGCTGGTTAGTTATGTGAAGTTGTGAAGTTATGTTTGGACCATGGTTCTGTGCACCTGTTTTGGTGCCATTACCAGGGAAAGAACGAACAAACAATTTTACAAAATACAAATATGAGAGATCATGATTTCGCATACCAATAGGTCATAGTAATTTACCTTATCAAGTTAATCTTCACCAGCCATAAAGCAGATTTGAGCTTCACATTCGGAGTCTTCTTTCTCATCTGAATCGTTTTCAAGATCCTCCTAAGAAGCCATGAGCATTCTTTTCTTTCTTTCCTTTGTCTTCCTTCTTGGGTTTTAGACAGTTGTATTTGAGATATCCAGCCTCCTTACAGTTGTGGCAAATCACTTTGCTCATGTCCTTCTTGTACTCCTTCGACCTTGAGCCCTTGTACTTGCCTTTGTTCCTCATTAGTCTTCTAAATCTCCTAGCAAAAAACACAAGTTCATCATCTGAAAAACTGTCACTGGACTCACTCTCTTTTAATTCGACTTTTGACTTAAGGGCCATTCCTTTTTTCTTTGAGTCTTGGTTTGTTTGTGTGGTTTCATAGACAAAAAGTTTCTCTCTCAGCTCATCATATATTATGGGACTTAGGTTGTTTCTTTCGGCTAGGACAGTGGCCTTTGTTTCCCATTCCTTTGTGAGGCTTCTAAGGACTTTTCTCACTAGTGTTTGTTCTGTATGTGTTAAACCCATAGCATCAAGGCTATTTATTATGATTGAGAATCTTTTAAATATTTTATCAATAATTTCTCCATCCTTCATGTTGAACATCTCATACTCTTTTCTCAACATATCAATCCTTGTTTCTTTAACTTGTTTGGTGCCTTCGTGTGTAACCTGAAGTTTCTCTCAGATTTCTTTGGCCGTCTTGCATTTTGACACCTTTCGATACTCCTCAAAGCTGATAGCGCAGTGTAGAAGGTTGATGGCTTTAGCGTTCAGCTCCACTTTCTTTTTGTCATCATCATTCCATTCAGTTTTCTCTTTTGGAGTCACCACTCCATCAGCACTTGTCTTTGTTGAAATTTTAGGGCCGTTCACAACAATCTTCTATATGTTGTAGTCAATGGATTGGATGAAGATTTGCATCCTTTCTTTCCAATAGGCATAGTTTTTTTCATCGAAGAAGGGAGGCCTATTGTTTGACTGACCTTCTGTTAGAGTGTAGGCAACTGTGGTTGTGCCCAAGTTGTTTGCCGTTGGACCTTTGCTCCAAGCGGTGAAGTTTGATTCTTGAGACCTTGGCTCCTGATGCCAATTGAAGGTTACAGAAGGCTTAGAGAAGGGGGGTTGAATATATGGCCTTCTTTTTCTTTAATGGATTAATCCTTTAATATCAAACTTTCAAGTGAATTCTGTTTGAACTGTGCAGCGAAAATTTTATGAGACAATTCCATTTTGTCTCATAAATATCAAAAAACCGAACTTAGAGAAAGCGAAGAAAGATGACACAGGCATGTATCCTGGTTCAGTTGCCTTGTGCAATGCAACCTACATCCAATCTCCACCATAACAGTGGTAGAATATTCACTATAGTTAAAATATTACATACACCAATTTCTTAGAATTCACTCAATCCTTTCTCTCTCAAGTTCTTATCTAACTTGACTTGGTTATGCTAATACCTAACTCTTCACTGTAAGTATTAACCCAACTTAAAAAGGCGCACCTCACAGATACAAGATACAAGACATATGAAACAACCTAAAGAAATCTGAAATCACTCTAGGCTTTTCTCTCAAGTGTTTCACTTAGCCTTTTGTCACTCATAGGCTTTTTCTTGGACTCTCTCTCTCTCTCTCTCTCTCTCTCTCTCTCTCTCAGCCTTTTACCTCTCAAGAAATTACAGAAAGATATACATTAAAAATAAAATACAAACTGTAAAACATGAAGGAGATTAATGCATCAACAACCTCTGTTGCTATAAGTTGAACTCGATTCAACTAACTCTGATTAAGTTCTTCGTCTTGGCGGAATGCTTCTTTAATTTAGAAAACACTGTCCAAAAATGTTGAACTATTCTCAGGGAAGCTCTTCAAAACCAAACTCATATTCTGGTTCTCTCTCCTTTCTTTCAAAAATAAAAAAAACCTTTTCTTTTTTACCTCTTGCCAAGTTGCTGTTTGGATTTCTCCTTAGTCAACTCATCGATCCTTGAGTCTCTGATGCTAGGCATCTCACTTTCTTCAATTATCCCCCAAATTAGGGATTTCACAATAGGTTCCTTTGCTTGACCGAAGACCTCAGATCAACAAGAAAAAAGTTGTTCAGTGGTAAACCCAAATCCAAACCCTTGAGATAGTGCTTTGTCCCCAAGAAATGATTTGAGTCTTTGATTCACAGCAGTGATTATGAGAAAACACTTTCTCCATTTATCCCAAATTGAAATTGCAGAAAATTGGAGAAGGAGTAAAGAAACTAAATTACATGCAAATAGAAATAAATCACATTTATCCTCTGACTTAGCTTAGCTTGCTTTTATTACCTTTCTCTCTCTTTCTTTTCTAGTAAATGATCAAAAAGGATGAAGATCTCTCTCTTTCTTTTTAATTCTGACCGAAGCAAACATGAGAATGGTATCATGTGAATGCTTTACTTGGTGGAATCTACTTGGACTTGGGTTGGATTTAATTTCCATTCATCCCAGCTGATCTTTCTGCATTTTCTCTTTGGGCTTTAAGTGTTAGAGATTTCGCCAAAAGTCTTGTTTATGTTTTTATCTATTTGGGTTACTGCAACTTTGATTTGGCATGCAACACTAATCAAATGCAATCAAAACTAATTGGGTGTTTATCACAATACATCAATTTTTGTCATCATCAATTAAGTTAGATATATTTTTAATTCTACAAAGAACAATGTTAAATGATCATTGAAATTTATTATTTTTGTTATTAATTAATTATTAATATTTAAAAATATAAGTTAAAATATGTTATTAAAATATTAAAATAAAAAAATGAGATTAATAACTAAAAATAATAATAATAAACAATAAATTTGTATAATCCTTTTAACATTTTTCATTTTATAATAAATTCAACGAATTCTCACTTGTTTTTAAATTAATAGTCGTGATTGTTATTGTTATTTTTTTACTAGTCATTTTGAATTGATTTTATAATAATTATTACTAATCATGATTAATTTTTTAGTCAGAGTAGGTGAATGAGGATGTGTTATCATTAACTGAACAACCCCTTCTTAAATCTTAATTGTATTTAAATCAATAATTATTTGTTTTAGTGTGTTCTTTTAGTGGACAGCGGTTGGGTGAAGATATTTTATAATAACAATTTTATTAATTATATATTAAAATTAACTATCTAAATAAATTATTAGTATATAATAATAATATATATTAAAATATAAAATAATATTAAAAATAAATTAAATTAGAGATATTTATACATAAATATATAATAATTAATTTGATGGCTAATTTTTAGTGTGTGTATATATATTTTGGTTATAATAAATTGGAACATCTCTTTGGTATATATAGCTTAATAGGAATTTATTTATTTTTAACCATGAGTTTCTATTTTCACTAGCATTAACTTTCAAGGCAAGATATTGTACTATTGAGTATTGATTTTCAGAAAGCAGCCTTAACTATGTATCAAAAAGCGTGAAACCCTGTGGTGATTGCTTGGTATTTGAGTGAATATACAATTATCTCGAAAGGATAATCAGATTTTAAGAAAAAAAAAAATACCCAATTTGATTTTTGATTTTTTTTTTTTAGGATTGATTAGTCTCTGTTTAAAAAAAATAACATTAATTTTTTTTGGCACAGAGATTAATCAGTCCTATAAAAGTAAATCTTAGGGACTGGGTTGGTATTTTTTTTTGTCAAGGGTCTTGTTGTCTTTTGAGGTAATTATCAGGAGGTATTTTAGGTTTTTCTCCTTGGTATTTCTCTTAAACAAAAAAATTTCAAGTTAAATTGTAGAATGAATCTTTTTTATTTTTTTTTTAATAATTGAGAAAGTAAAGTATAATTTTTTATTGTTAATTTTTACAAGTGGGATCAAGAGAAAATATGAGGGAGAACATGGAAAGGTTATAAATCATACTTTATTTCTATTAATTTTTTTTAACCATGGAGAGAATTTTTTGGTTTACCCAAACCGTATCCCTCAACCCAACAGATTAAGGACTAATCTATCGCGGATCTGAACTCTATTTAAGAGTCTACCGCTGGCCAATAAAAAAATTTATTTCCGTTAAATTGTGATGGTAGCGTTTTTTCCAATTCTAGTATAGTTGTCTTTGGTTCTGTCTTGCGCGATCATGAAGGAAACTGGGTGGTGAAAGCGCTGGAATGATCCCAGAAATAAGTGTGTTCCATTGTGAACTTAGGGTGATATGGTTTAATTTAGTGATCAGCTTGGAACATGGAGCTAATTCCATTGTGTGTGAAAAAGACTCGGCTGAAGTTTTTTCTCTGGTGACTCACCGAAATATTCCGTTACAGCATAAAGAGCATATTCTTTTTGACAAAGTGTTTGACCTAAAGAATTGCAACAAACTCTCTCTTAGCTTCTCTTTTATTCACTGTGATGCCAACAAGATTGCAGACACTATGATTAAATTTAGGGCTCAAAATAACTGTAATAAAAAAAAAAATTGGCTTTAACCTCCTGAGACTTGATTACACCTACTGCAATGTGATTAAATTTAAGACTCTTTATGTCTCTTTTTCTTTGTTTTTATTTTCAGCACCCAAAAAAAAAAAAATTCAAGCATCTCTTCTTGATTATTTTGAAATCAATTAGTATTTGTTCTTTAGGGTGTTTTTTTTTAATCAGTGGGTTGACTAGCTAGAGTAGATATTTTATAATAAATTCAACGACCGGCTACTTTAAAAAAAAGAATTAAATTTGTTGGACAAGTATATTTATTCTTTAAATAGGCGAAATTTTGTTTATAATTAAATTACGAACTATTCGATTAATAAAAAAAATAACGAGTTAAACTGATTAATTTGTAAACTAAATGAGTAATAAAAAAAAATTAGTATCCTTTTTAATATTTTCGTGGATTCGACCCGCCTCACTCAAAAATTTTGGTTATTTATTAAGATTTTTGGTTAAAATTTAACAATTTTTTGTTAATTTTTTAGTTTAAAATTATATTTTTTAAATAAAAAATAAAGATAAGCGGATAAGTCTGTTCAATCCGTAACTAAAATAAAAAAAATTAACTAATAATTCATATAACCTATTGATTTAGATAAATCTAATTTAAATTAATCGGACTTGACTCATTTGATAATGGACAATTTACATAAATAAATTGTTAGCCCCCAAAATTACATAATTACATCTTTTTAAAGAAGAAGACGCAAATACATTTTTTTCATATCTCTATAGAAACTGCTACTGGCAGTAGTGGTGCACAGATACGTAATCCACTACAAGTAGCCGCGGTTTACGTGATTGGAGTGCAATATAAAAACCGTTAAAGGTAGCAACAGTTTCTGTTGAAAGCGGCTTGTGCATAAACCGCAGTAGCGGTTTATGTGTGTGGAAATGCGTGCGTAAACCGTTGGAGGCAGCAGCGGTTTACATTGAGTGTGGGTGCCTATATAAACCGTAGAAAGCAGCCGCGGATTCCTCATTTGGAGTGGATCTTGAGTTTGGCTAGAGAGAGGAAATTCTAGAGAGAGGACAGAGCAACTTGAGAGCAGGGTCTGTGGTGTTCGGGTGCCGACCTCTACCTGGATATCATGGCAAAAGAACGGAGCTTGTACCGACTGAACGGTGTTCCCCATATTGCGGGTGCCATTGCTGACGAGATCAGTTATATTTTATTTATTTTTTTTAGCATTAGCATTTATTAATTAGAAAAATGATATGTAAGGTAGAGGAACTAGAATGTATAGTTTAATTGCTAGAGTTTGGGATTAGGCCTTACATGTTAGGATGTAGAATGTAGTGGGCTGTACACAGGAATCGGTTTGTGTCGCAATTTTTGTTTCGTTAATTTCGAATGTTAACTTTTATAAGATTTTTTTTACAGTCTTTTTTGCTTTAAATCGATTTTCGTGAAAGGCTTCTTTAAAAGCAACCGATTTTGGTTACCGAAAACTGTTAATCTAATTGTGCAACCTGTTTTTGTATTAGTCCAAAAAAGAAATTTTTGTCGATTTGATGTGACGATTGACTAACAGGTTAATAGTTTAATTGTTTAATAGTTTAATTTGTTTCGTTGTTTGGTGATGGTATAAGCGATTTGTTGTTATTAGATAAGGGGATTTGTTGTAGATAGTAGAATTTAATTGCTTTGTGTATATCTTTCATATTGTGTGCAGCCAACTAAGTGTATCTATAGTGTGAGACGGCAACAAAATATGCCCACGCATGACAGGATCATCCTGTATTTAGAGAGGGCTGGATTGTACCACCTGGCCAGATTAAACAGCCACTGGTGCTGGTTGGATGAGTCCTTGGTCAGTGCGTTCATTGAGACGTGATGGCCTGAGACGCACACCTTTCATATGCCTTTCGGAGAGTGCACAGTGACATTGCAAGATGTGGCGTTTCAGCTTGGGTTGCCTATCGATGGGGAGGCCGTGAGTGGTTGCCTTGGAGAGTTTGAGAAATTCATGGAGGGTGGCCGACCAGCTTGGGAGTGGTTTCAGGAGCTATTCGGTGAGCTGCCACCACCGAATAAGGTCAAGCAGATGACAGTCCACTTCACATAGTTCCATCAGAGGTTTAGGGTGTTACCGGCAGATGCGACCGAGGACACTGTTCGCATTTACACATATGCCTACATCATGATGCTGTTATCCACTCATTTATTTAGGGACAAGAGTGCGAATCGGGTACATATACGGTGGTTGCCATTTTTGACGAATCTTGATGACATAGGGAGGTATAGCTAGGGGTCGGCCGCTTTGACATGGTTGTATCGATGCATGTGTCGGGTTGCTAATAGAAATGTTACCAACTTGGCAGATCCTCTCCACTTGCTATAGAGTTGGATATTTTGGCGGTTTCCCTCGCTGAGGCCCTCTGGGTTTGAGATTTTTTCGTTTCCGTTGGCATCTAGGTATTCTTTATGTTTTTAAAAGTTGAAAAATATGATATGTCATGCTATTACAACAATTTTTAACCACTTTTTTCGTTTAGGTGGTCTGCATACTTACCTCCAAACGATGGCAAGGAACGGAGGGTCATAAACTATCGCTGGTTGAACTACGAAGTCATTACACCATCTAATCCTATATCCCGCTGCTTGAACCTCGCTGAGGGCAACCCTTACGAGTGTGACCGGGCTGCCTGGACAGGCCACACCGCTTTGGTCGACTAGTCTCAGCTTCATCCATGTTGTTGCGGATGCGGGTGGATCGTGGTCGTCCTTCCCTTGCCCGTCTCATGTTAGAGTCGGGGATGACAATTGGACCGTCATATGGGGGCCAAAGCCCCTCTGGACCGGACCCTAACTATGCCTCTGCCGTCTGACCCCGGGCAATAAACAACTCTGCAAGCCGTAGATATGTCGACTTCACCAAGGACGTCACCGGTAGATTCCTTGTGCCCTTCAAAACAGAGTTAACGCACTCAGATATGTTGGTCATCATGTGACCATATCGTCTGCCCCCATCCTTATGCTGTGTCCACCTCTTATATTCCATCCTGTTGGCCCATTCACACATGATCGTGTTCTCTGTCCTCATTATATCAAACCAATAGTAAAACTCTGCCTCTCTCTTTGCATAAGCAGCATTTACCAGCAACCGCCTTGCATCCTGTCCCTTGAAAGCTGAAGGCAAAATTTGCAGCAACATGCCGATTACAGAATGCCCGATAAGTATGGGGAGGTCACCAACCACTATCTGGTGCCTCCAGTGCAGCCTTGATAGAAAGTATGACCAAGACTCTGCATTCTCTCCCTCCACAAGTGCAAATGGAATGGGCAATATATTCGAATTTTCATCTTGAGCAATCGCCAACAACAGCATCCCTCCATACTTGCCATACAGGTGTGTGCCGTCGATGCTGACTAGCGGCTTACAGTGTCAGAATGCCTCAATACATGGAGGAAATGTCCAGAACATACGATGAAAGTAGACTCTAGATTCATCGACCTGATCACCCACTCTAACTGGGGAGGTCCTCAGCATAGCAATCGTACCCTGCATGGTGAATGTGACCCCAAGGATCCAGCGGGATAGTTTACCATAGGACTCCTCCCAATCGCCATAGATCTGTGCTACTGCCTTCTACTTCGCCAACCATACCTTCCTATAACTAGGCCTGAAACCATAGGTTGCCTCCATTGCCTCTTGCAGCACCTTAATCGTAACCGACGCATCAGCTCTAACCAACGGAAAGATCTTCACACATATGACATGATAATCAAGCTGTTTGTAGTCGCTCGATATCGATGTGGCCAAACACGTGTGTGATCTGTTGTACCTCCTAACTTCCCAGGTGCTCTTCCGTTTTCGCAGCGTGACACAAATCAACCACGTGCACTCGTTACCAAACTCCTTGCATCTCCCTTGGTATTTCAGATGGTCTGATTCCATAACTCTGTACTCAACTCCACGCTGAATGCTGTAATCTTTTACACTCAGCACAGCTTCCTCCTTACTCTGAAACGATTGGCCAATCTGAAATTTCCTCAAAGCATTCGCATCATGCAGACCCTGGCTCGCGAAAGTTGCCTCTACATTCTGGTGTTGGTCGACGGCTTCCAAGTTCAACGTTGACAAGTGCGGATGATACTGTTGTGTGCCAAAACCCAAAACTCCATGGGGGTGTAGGTGTACCGCTCGGAATATCATCATCACTGTCCCCACCAATTGCGACCGGCTCGTCATCCGAATCATCGTCCCACATCGCATTCTCAACTCGATCTGGTCCGGCCTCAAATTCAAAATCAGGAACACCAGGAGGCACACCAACATGAACAGTCGCAACACGTGGAGGATCAGGAATCGGAACTGCCGCTGCTACCACAGGCATCGATGTTGAGGCACCACCCACCGTCATCGACTGAGGATTCGGCGCCAATGTCCCGGAGCTGTCGACACCATCTTCCAACTTCGCAAGCAGCTCGGGTATTCTGACCTCCGAAAAACTCCGCCTGCAGTGAAATAAGACCTGCAGGCCTTCATCGGACCCTATCACAAAGGTCTCATACCACACACCAGCCGACACAACGGCAATGGAAATCTTGTAAAACAATTTTTTTACCCATTTCGTCCCACATGCACCGAGCTTCTGTAATATGCTGAGCTTAATCTCTGCCAACGTACTCGACGACAGGATAAAAATACTAAGTGGTTCTCTATCTGTAAATTTTACACCATGCCTTTTGCTCTTTTAAATTTTTCCAAAGTAATGCACTAGAGCCACAAAACTTTCTTCACCATCCATTTGTGAGAAATAACACTCTTCTTCCACCTCAATGCCTCTGAGGGGTTTATATACAGCGGTTTATGCACGACTCCCCACACACATAAACCGCTACTGCCAGTAGCGGTTTATGCACAAGCCACCTTCAACAAAACCACTGCTGCTTATAGCGATTTCTGTATTGCGCTCCAACCATCTAAACTGCGACTACCTGTAACGAATTACGTATTTCTATAAACTGCTACTGTTAGTAGTGGTTTCTATAGAGATATAAAAAAATGTATTTACATCTTCTTCTTTAAAAAGATATAATTGTATAATTTTTGAGGGCTAACAATTTATTTATATAAATTGTCCTTTAATAGTCCTATCATTACTTGCTTGCTTTTAAATCAATCAATTGTCTTTATTTTTATCCTTATTATTTTCTTCTACTTGTCTTCTTAAATTGATTTTATAATAATTATTACAATCATGATTAAGTTTTTTAGTCCGAGTAAGTAGACGAGGATATTTATAAGAGTAAATACCCTTTCCGGCCCCTGTCCATTTTGAAAATTGACTACACGCCCCCTGACGTTTATAAATTATCAAATCGGCCCTTATCCATTTGCTCCGTGATACCAATTAGCCCTTGAGTTGGTTTCTCCGTTCAAAGTCGACGGAAAACGCTGAGGTGTAACGTACAGGCCGTGACGTGGCTCTGGATCATCAAACGTGGATTGCTCTGTAAGCATGTGGACAAATAAGCCCCTGCAGACTCAGCAAAGTGACGTCGTTTTGCTTGGCATCATTTTGCTCGTTTGGGGTGAAATCCCATTCTCCCCCTTGTGTACACCCCAATCACCATACATCACCCTCGTTCTCTCCTCAAAATTATGAAGAAACCCTAAGAGACCCAAACGTCTCCCTCCAAGCAAGCTGACAGAGACTTCCAACAGGGAGGTGTTGACGGTGCTGCAGACGGAGGAACTGACGGCGCTACTAAGGTTAGTGTCGCTCTCTGATCTTGAAGCTTCGTTAGCTTGTGTGGCTCCATTTTTTTTACTAAGCATGGTTATTGTTAATGATGATGTGATCACCCCATGCATGCTCTAAAATGTTAAAATGAGGCCTGATGGAAGTTGTTAATTAATTTCTAATTATTGCACATTATTGTTCTAATAGATGTCATATGAAATAGTCCCTGTTTTTCATCATGGGGGTTGGTTTGACCGGGATGAAGATGGTGCATTGTTCTACCGTGACGGAAGTGTTGAGACATTTCCTCCGTTAGACATAGATTATGTTAATTTCAAGGATTTGGAGGAAATGTTCAAGGGTTTAGGGTATACAAGTTACAAACAGATGTATTGGTATTATGGCAGTGCCCTTGATTTAGAGTCTGGGTTGCATGTTCTCAAAGGGGATAAGGAAATCAATGAAATGTGTGATAAAAAGATGGAGAATGTGGAGTCGGATTTGCTAGTTATTTACTTTGAGCATGATGTTAGTCAACCAGTATATGGGCCTGATGTTGTTGAGGTAGATTCACCTTCTTCCGATGACGGATATGAAACAACTGAAGACGAACCCTACAAACCCCCTCCAACTGGATTAGAATCTGATAGTGGTAGTAGTGATGAGGAAGTAAATGTACAGAGGAAGAGTGTGAGGAAGAAGCAGCCTAGTGTGAGGATGAAAGAGGCAATGGATGCTGGACAAAAGGGTGCTAGGAAGAAGAGTTGTGTTGGACAACAAACACCTAAGAAGAAGAAGAATGTGCCACCTGGTATTTTTGGTGATAAGGATATGTCTGGTACGCGAAATTGTGATCTCTGGTAATGGCTCCAAAAACTTGGTGCTCTAATCTTAATTCATAATTTGTCACAACTTCGTGTAGCTGACTAGCAAGTGCACTGGGTCATCCAAGTAATACCTTACGTGAGTAAGGGTCGATCCCACGGAGATTGTTGGTATGAAGCAAGCTATGATCATCTTGTAAATCTCAGTTAGGCGGATAATAAATGGTTATGGAGTTTTCGAATAAAAATAATAAATAAACGGAAAATAAAGATAGAAATACTTATGTAAATCATTGGTGAGAATTTCAGATAAGTGTATGGAGATGCGTTGTCCCTGTTGGATCTCTGCTTTCCTACTGCCTTCCTTCAATCCTTCTTACTCCTTTTCATGGCAAGCTGTATGTTGGGCATCACCGTTGTTAATGGATACTGGTATGCGAAATCATGATCACTCAGATTTGTATTTTGTAAAATTGTTTGTTCGTTCTTTCCCTGGCAATGGCGCCAAACAGGTGCACAGAACCATGGTCCAAACGTAACTTCACAACTTCGCATAACTAACCAGCAAGTGCACTGGGTCGTCCAAGTAATAAACCTTACGTGAGTAAGGGTCGATCCCACGGAGATTGTTGGTTTGAAGCAAGCTATGGTCACCTTGTAAATCTCAGTCAGGCGGATATAGAAAGGTTATGGAGTTTTCGAATATAAATAATAAATAGATAGAAACTAAGGATAGAAACACTTATGTAATTCATTGGTGAGAATTTTAGATAAGCGTATGGAGATGCAATCGTTCCTCTGAACCTCTGCTTTCCTGCTATCTTCATCCAATCAGTCTTACTCCTTTCCATGGCTGGCTTTATGTAATGTATTACCATTGTCAATGGCTACTTTCGATCATCTCTCGAGAAAATGGTCCTATGCCCTGTCACGGCACGGCTAATTGTCTGGAGGCATCACCGTTGTCAATGGTTACATCTTATCCTCTTGTGAAAATGGTCCAGATGCTCTGTCACAGCACGGCTAATCATCTTGAGGTTCTCGATCATACTGGAATAGGATCCATTGATCCTTTTGCGTCTGTCACTACGCCCAGCACTCGCGAGTTTGAAGTACGTCACAGTCATTCAATCACTGAATCCTACTCGGAATACCACAGACAAGGTTTAGACTTTCCGGATTCTCATGAATGCCGCCATCAATCTAGCTTACACCACGAGGATTCTGATTAAGAGATCCAAGAGATATTCATTCTGCCTTGTTTGCATGTAGAACAGAAGTGGTTGTCAGGCACGCGTTCATAAGTGAGAATGATGATGAGTGTCACATAATCATCACATTCATCATGTTCTTGGGTGCGAATGATTATCTTAGAAGCGGAATAAGTTGAATTGAATGGAAAAACAGTAGTACTTTGCATTAATCTTTGAGGAACAGCAGAGCTCCACACCTTAATCTATAAAGTGTAGAAACTCTACCGTTGAAAATACATAAGTGATAATGGAGTTCATTGGTCTCGGCCCCAGAGGGGAACCAGAGTAACCAAGACTGTGAATACAATGATAAAAAGTTCTATATATACTAAACTAGTTACTAGGGTTTACAAAAGTAAGTAATTGATGCATAAATCCACTTCTGGGGCCTACTTGGTGTGTGCTTGGGCTGAGCTTTGAATGTTACACGTGCAGAGGCTCTTTCTGGAGTTGAACGCCAGCTTTTGTGCCAGTTTGGGCGTTGAACTCCACTTTGCAACTTCTTTCTGGCGCTGGACGCCAGAATTGGGCAGAGAACTGGCGTTGAACGCCAGTTTACGTCGTCTAAACTCGGGCAAAGTATGGACTATTATATGTTTCTGGAAAGCCCTGGATGTCTACTTTCCAACGCAATTGGAAGCATGCCATTTTGAATTCTGTAGCTCCTGAAAATCTACTTTGAGTGCAGGGAGGTCAGAATCCAACAGCATCAGCAGTCCTTCTTCAACCTCTGAATCTGATTTTTGCTCAAGTCCCTCAATTTCAGCCAGAAAATATCTGAAATCACAGAAAAACACACAAACTCATAGTAAAGTCCAGAAATGTGAATTTAACATAAAAACCAATAAAAACATCCCTAAAAGTAACTAGATTCTACTAAAAACATACTAAAAACAATGCCAAAAAGCGTATAAATTATCCGCTCATCACAACACCAAATTTAAATTGTTGCTTGTCCCCAAGCAACTGAAAATCAAATAGGATAAAAAGAATAGAATATACTATAAATTCCAAACTATCAATGAAACATAGCTCCAATTAGATGAGCGGGACTTATAGCTTTTTGCCTCTTGAATAGTTTTGGCATCTCACTCTATCCATTGAAGTTCAGAATGATTGGCTTCTATAGGAACTCAGAGTTCAGATAGTGTTATTGATTCTCCTAGTTCAGTATGATGATTCTTGAACACAGCTAATTTATGAGTCTTGGCCGTGGCCCTAAGCATTTTGTTTTCCAGTATTACCACCGGATATATAAATGCCACAGACACATAATTGGGTGAACCTTTTCAGATTGTGACTCAACTTTGCTAAAGTCCTCAATTAGAGGTGTCCAGGGTTCTTAAGCACACTCTTTTTTTTCTGCTTTGGACCTTGACTTTAACCGCTCAGTCTCAAGTTTTCACTTGACACCTACACGCCACAAGCACATGGTTAGGGACAACTTGGTTTAGCCGCTTAGGCAAGGATTTTATTCCTTTAGGCCCTCCTATCCACTGATGCTCAAAGCCTTGGGATCCTTTTTATTTTCCCTTGCCTTTTGGTTTTAAGGGTTATTGGCTTTTTGCTCTTGCCTTTTGGTTTTAAGAGCTATTGGCTTTTTCTGCTTGCTTTTTCTTTCTATTTTTTTCGCTTTTTTTTCTTTTTTTTTTTCTTCAAGCTTTGTTTTTTTTTTTTTGCTACTTTTTCTTGCTTCAAGAATCATTTTTATGATTTTTCAGATTATCAAATAGCATGTCTCCTTGTCATCATTCTTTCAAGAGCCAACATTTTTAACATTCTTAAACAACAACTTCAAAAGACATATGCACTATTCAAGCATACATTCAGAAAACAAGAAGCATTGTCACCACATCAATATAATTAAACTAAGTTCAAGGATAAATTCGAAACTCATGTACTTCTTGTTCTTTTGAGTTAAAACAGTTTTTAAGAGAGGTGATGGATTCATAGGACATTCATAACTTTAAGACAAAGTTACTAACTACTAATGATCATGTGATAAAGACACAAACATGGATAAGCACTTAACATAGAAAACGAAAAACAGAAGAAATAAGAACAAGGAATGAATCCACCTTAGTGATGATGGCGTTTCCTTCTTGAGGAACCAATGATGTCCTTGAGCTCTTCTATGTCTCTTCCTTGTCTTTGTTGCTCCTCCCTCATTGCTTTTTGATCTTCTCTTATTTCATGAAGGATGATGGAGTGCTCTTGATGTTCCACCCTTAGTTGTCCCATGTTGGAACTCAGTTCTCCTAGGGAGGTATTGATTTGCTCCCAATAGTTCTGTGGAGGAAAGTACATCCCTTGAGGCATCTCAGGGATTTCTTGATGATGAGCTTCTTTTGGTTGCTCCATCCTCTTCTTGGTGATGGGCTTGTCCTCATTAATGAGGATATCTCCCTCTATGTCAATCCCAACCGAATTGCATAGGTGGCAAATGAGGTGGGGAAAGGCTAACCTTGCCATAGTGGAGGATTTGTCAGCCACCTTGTAGAGTTCTTGAGGTATAATCTCATGAACTTCCACCTCTTCTCCAATCATGATGCTATGGATCATGATGGCCCGGTCTATGGTAACTTCAGACCGGTTGCTAGTGGGAATGATTGAGCATTGAATAAACTCCAACCATCCTCTAGCTACAGGCTTAAGGTCCAATCTTCTTATTTGAACCGGTTTGCCTTTGGAGTCAATCTTCCATTGAGCTCCTTCTACACATATGTCCATAAGGACTTGGTCCAACCTTTGATCAAAGTTGACTCTCCTTGTGTAGGGGCGTGCATCTCCTTGCATCATGGGCAAGTTAAACGCCAACCTCACATTTTTCGGACTAAAATCTAAGTATTTCCCCCGAACCATGGTGAGATAATTCTTTGGGATCGGGTTCTTACTTTGATCATGGTTCCTAGTGATCCATGCATTAGCATAGAACTCTTGAACCATTAGGATGCCGACTTGTTGGATGGGGTTTGTTAGAACTTCCCAACCTCTTCTTTGGATTTCATGTCGGATCTCCAGATACTCATTCCTCTTGAGTTTGAAAGGGACCTCGGGGATCACCTTCTTCATGGTCACAACATCATAGAAGTGGTCTTGATGGGCTTTAGAGATGAACCTTTCCATCTCCCATGACTCGGAGGTGGAAGCTTTTGCCTTCCCTTTTCCTTTTCTAGAGGATTCTCCGGTCTTAGGTGCCATCAATGGTAATGGAAAAACAAAAAGATTATGCTTTTACCACACCAAACTTAGAATATTGCTCGCCCTCGAGCAAGAAAAGAAAGAAGAGAAGAAGAAGAAGAAGAAGAAAATATGGTAGAGAGGGAGAATGATGGATTCGGCCAAGAAGAGAAGAGAGGGTTGTGTTGTGTGATTTGGAGGAAGAATGGAAGGATTTATATAGGGAAGGGAGGGTGGGTTGGGTTCGGCCATTTAGGGAGGGTTTGGGTGGGAAAGTGATTTTGAATTTTGAAGGTAGGTGGAGTTTATGAGGTAGGTTTATGGGGAAGAGTGGATGGATGTGAGTGGTGAGGGTGGTGATGGGGAAGAGAGATTG
Organism: Arachis ipaensis; assembly: GCF_059453495.1. Taxonomy (NCBI): domain Eukaryota; kingdom Viridiplantae; phylum Streptophyta; class Magnoliopsida; order Fabales; family Fabaceae; genus Arachis; species Arachis ipaensis. Next base: position 15,163,537 of record NC_142443.1, on the reverse strand, counting down.
AGGTGATTGTGTGAAAGAGGGGTGAGAAGAAGTGAGTGGAGGTAGGTGGGGATCCTGTGGGGTCCATAGATCCTGAGGTGATCCTGTGGGGTCCACAGATCCTGAGGTGTTCAAGGATTTACAACCTTGCACCAAATTGGGCATGTAAAATGCCCTTGCACACAACTCTGGGCGTTCAGCGCCAGGTTGGTGCCCATTTTGGGCGTTCAGCGCCCATTTGTTGCCCATTTCTGGCGTTGAACGCCAGAACCATGCTTGTTCTGGGCGTTCAGCGCCAGCTCTTCTCCAGGGTGCAATTTTGGCGTTCAGCGCCCAGATGCTGCCCATTTTGGGCGTTCAGCGCCCAGATACTGCCCATTTTGGGCGTTCAGCGCCAGAACCATCCTCTGTTCTGACGTTGAACGCCAGACAGGTGCTTCCTCCAGGGTGTGATTTTTCTTCCGCTGTTTTTGATTCAGTTTTCAATTTTTTTGTAGTTTTTGTGACTCCACATGATCATCAACCTAATAAAACATGAAAGAACAAGAAAAATAAAATTAGATAAAAATTGGGTTGCCTCCCAACAAGCGCTTCTTTAATGTCAATAGCTTGACAGTGGGCTCTCATGGAGCCTTACAGATGTTCAGAGCATTGTTGAGACTCCCCAACACCAAACTTAGAGTTTGGATATGGGAGTTCAACACCAAACTTAGAGTTTGGTTGTGGCCTCCCAACACCAAACTTAGAGTTTGACTGTGGGGGCTCTGGTTGACTCTGTTTTGAGAGAAGCCTGTTATGCTTCCTCTCCATGTTTACAGAGGGATAACCTTGAGTTGTAAACACAAGGGAGTCCCCATTCAATTGAAGGACTAATTCACCTCTGTCAACATCAATTACAGCTCTTGCTGTGGCTAGGAAGGGTCTTCCAAGGATGATGGATTCATCCTCTTCCTTTCCAGTGTCTAGGACTATGAAATCAGCAGGGATGTAAAGGCTTTCAACATTTACTAACACGTCCTCTACTTGTCCATAAGCCTGTTTTCTTGAATTGTCTGCCATCTCTATTGAGATTTTAGCAGCTTGCACCCCATAGATTCCCAGTTTCTCTATTACAGAGAGGGGCATGAGGTTTATCCCTGAACCGAGGTCACACAGAGCTTTAAAGATCATGGTGCCTATGGCACAAGGTATTAGAAACTTTCCAGGATCCTATTTCTTCTGAGGCAACCTCAGTTGATCCAGATCACTCAGTTCATTGGTGAACAAGGGAGGTTCATCTTCCCAAGTCTCATTACCAAATAAATTGTCATTCAGCTTCATGATTGCACCAAGGTACTTGGAAACTTGCTCTTCAGTGACATCCTCATTCTCTTCAGAAGAAGAATACTCATCAGAGCTCATGAATGGCATAAGGAGGTTCAATGGAATCTCTATGGTCTCTAGGTGAGCCTCAGATTCCTTTGGTTCCTCAGAGGGAAGCTCCTTGTTGATCACTGGACGTCCCAGGAGGTCTTCCTCCTTGGGATTCACGTCCTCTCCCCCCTTTACAGGTTTGGCCATGGTGGTCAATTCAATGGCCTTGCATTCTCCTTTTGGATTTTCTTCTGTATTGCTTGGGAGAATACTAGGAGGGATTTCAGTGACCCTTTTACTCAGCTAGCCCACTTGTGCCTCCAAATTTCTAATGGAGGACCTTGTTTCATTTATGAAACTCAGAGTGGCCTTAGATAGATCAGAGACTAAGTTTGCTAAATTAGAGGAATTTTGTTCAGAGTTCTCTGTCTTTTGCTGAGTGGATGATGGAAAAGGCTTGCTATTGCTAAACCTATTTCTTCCACCATTATTAAAGCCTTGTTGAGGCTTTTGATCCTTCCATGAGAGATTTGGGTGATTTCTCCATGATGGATTATAGGTATTTCCATATGGTTCACCCATGTAATTTACCTCTGCTATTGCAGGGTTCTCAGGATCATAGGCTTCTTCTTCAGAAGGTGCCTCTTGAGTACTGTTGGATGCAGCTTGCATTCCATTCAGACTCTGAGAAATCATATTGACTTGCTGAGTCAATAATTTATTCTGAGCCAATATAGCATTCAGAGTATCAATTTCAAGAACTCCCTTCTTCATAGGCGTTCCATTATTCACAGGATTCCTTTCAGAAGTGTACATGAACTGGTTATTAGCAACCATGTCAATGAGTTCTTGAGCTTCTGCAGGCATTTTCTTTAGGTGAATGGATCCACCTGTAGAGGTGTCCAATGACATTTTAGCTAATTCAGACAGACCATCATAGAATATGTCCAGGATGGTCCATTCTGAAAGCATGTCAGAATGACACTTTTTGGTCAGTCCTTTGTATCTCTCCCAAGCTTCATAGAGGGATTCACCTTCTTTCTGTCTGAAAGTCTGAACATCCACTCTAAGCTTACTCAGCTTTTGAGGAGGAAAGAACTTGGCTAAGAAAGCCTTGACCAGCTTATCCCAAGAGTTTAGGCTATCCTTAGGTTGAGAGTCCAACCATATTCTAGCTCTGTCTCTTACAGCAAAAGGGAAAAGCATGAGCCTGTAGACTTCAGGATCTACTCCATTAGTCTTAACAGTATCACATATCTGCAAGAATTCAGTTAAGAACTGAAAAGGATCTTCAGATGGAAGTCCATAAAACTTGCAGTTCTGCTGCATCAGAGAAACTAATTGAGGTTTGAGCTCAAAATTGTTTGCTCCAATGGCAGGAATGGAGATGCTTCTTCCATGTAAATTGGAATTAGGTGCAGTAAAGTCACCAAGCATCCTCCTTGCATTATTATTATTTTCGGCTGCCATCTCCTCTTCTTGTTCGAAAATTTCTGTAAGGTTGTCTCTAGATTGTTGTATTTTAGCTTCTCTTAATTTTCTCTTCAGAGTCCTTTCAGGTTCAGGATCTGCTTCAACAAGAATGTTCTTGTCCTTGCTCCTGCTCATATGACAAAGAAGAGGGCACACAAAAAATAATAACAATAGGGATCCTTTTTACCACAGTATAAAGGTCCTTATGTAAGTAGAAGAAAAGAAGAAGAAAAATTCGAACACAGATGGAAGAAGGGGTTCGAATTTGGGTGAGATAAAGTGTTAGTAGATGAATAAATAAATAGAAGAAGATGAGAGATAAGGGAATTTTCGAAAATTATTTTTGAAAAAGAGTTAGTGATTTTTGAAAATAGTTTTTGAAAAAGGTTAGTACTTTTTCGAAAATAAAAATCAAAAATTTAATTAATTAGTTATTTAAAAAGAAATTTTGAAAAAGAGGGAAGATATTTTCGAAAATTAGAGAGAGAGAGTTAGTTAGGTAGTTTTGAAAAAGATAGGAAACAAACAAAAAGTTAGTTAGTTAGTTGAAACAAATTTTGAAAACCAATTTTGAAAAGATAAGAAGTTAGGAAGTTAGAAAAGATATTTTAAAATCAAATTTTGAAAAAGATAAGATAAGAAGATATTTTTGAAAAGATATGATTGAAATTAATTTTTGAAAAAGATTTGATTTTTAAAATCACAATTAATGACTTGATTCACAAGAAATCACAAGATATGATTCTAGAACTCAAAGTTTGAATCAAAACATTAATTGTTATTGTTATTTTCGAAGATTTGATATAAAAATAAGAAAAATATTTTTGAAAAATATTTTTAAAATTTTCGAAAATAACTAAGAAAAATGAAAAAGATTTGATTTTTGAAAAAGATTTTGAAAAAGATAAGATTTTTAAATTGAAAATTTGATTTGACTTATGAAAACAATTTGATTTTAAAAATTTTTGAAAAAGTCAAATTTAATTTTCAAATTTTTAAGAGGGAAAAAGGGAAAGATATTTTTTTTATTTTTGAATTTTTTAATGATGAGAGAGAAAAACACAAAAAAATGCAATGCATGAAAATTTTTGGATCAAAGTATGTGATGAATGCAAGAATGCTATGAATGTCAAGATGAACACCAAGAACACTATGAATGTCAAGATGAACATCAAGAACATATTTTTGAAAATTTTTATATGCAAAGAAAACATGCAAGACACCAAACTTAGAAATCTTTAATGCTTAAACACTAAGATTTCAATAATGCATATGAAAAACACCATACAACACAAAACACTAAAATATGAAGATCAATCAAGAAGGTTTATCAAGAACAACTTGAAGATCATCATGAATACAATGCATGAATGCAATGCATGAATGCAATTTTCAAAAAATGCAAGATGAGTATGCAGTTGACACCAAACTTAAAAATTGACTCAAGACTCAAACAAGAAACACAAAATATTTTTGATTTTATGATTTTTTGTATTTTCTTTTATTTTTTTTTTCGAAAACAAAGGAGAGATTTTTTTTTTGAAAAAAAAAATTTTTGAAAACAAAATAAAAAGAAAATTACCTAATCTGAGCAACAAGATGAACCGTCAGTTGTCCAAACTCGAACAATCCCCGGCAACGGCGCCAAAAACTTGGTATGCGAAATCATGATTACTCAGATTTGTATTTTGTAAAATTGTTCGTTCGTTCTTTCCCTGGCAATGGCGCCAAACAGGTGCACAGAACCATGGTCCAAACGTAACTTCACAACTTCGCATAACTAACCAGCAAGTGCACTGGGTCGTCCAAGTAATAAACCTTACGTGAGTAAGGGTCGATCCCACGGAGATTGTTGGTTTGAAGCAAGCTATGGTCACCTTGTAAATCTCAGTCAGGCGAATATAGAAAGGTTATGGAGTTTTCGAATATAAATAATAAATAGATAGAAACTAAGGATAGAAACACTTATGTAATTCATTGGTGAGAATTTTAGATAAGCGTATGGAGATGCAATCGTTCCTCTGAACCTCTGCTTTCCTGCTATCTTCATCCAATCAGTCTTACTCCTTTCCATGGCTGGCTTTATGTAATGTATCACCATTGTCAATGGCTACTTTCGATCATCTCTCAGGAAAATGGTCCTATGCCCTGTCACAGCACGGCTAATTGTCTGGAGGCATCACCGTTGTCAATGGTTACATCTTATCCTCTTGTGAAAATGGTCCAGATGCTCTGTCACAGCACGGCTAATCATCTTGAGGTTCTCGATCATACTGGAATAGGATCCATTGATCCTTTTGCGTCTGTCACTACGCCCAGCACTCGCGAGTTTGAAGTACGTCACAGTCATTCAATCACTGAATTCTACTCGGAATACCACAGACAAGGTTTAGACTTTCCGGATTCTCATGAATGCCGCCATCAATCTAGCTTACACCACGAGGATTCTGATTAAGAGATCCAAGAGATATTCATTCTGCCTTGTTTGCATGTAGAACAGAAGTGGTTGTCAGGCACGCGTTCATAAGTGAGAATGATGAGGAGCGTCACATAATCATCACATTCATCATGTTCTTGGGTGCGAATGATTATCTTAGAAGCGGAATAAGTTGAATTGAATGGAAAAATAGTAGTACTTTGCATTAATCTTTGAGGAACAGCAGAGCTCCACACCTTAATCTATGGAGTGTAGAAACTCTACCGTTAAAAATACATAAGTGATAATGGAGTTCATTGGTCTCGGCCCCAGAGGGGAACCAGAGTAACCAAGACTGTGAATACAATGATAAAAAGTTCTATATATACTAAACTAGTTACTAGGGTTTACGAAAGTAAGTAATTGATGCATAAATTCACTTCTGGGGCCCACTTGGTGTGTGCTTGGGCTGAGCTTTGAATGTTACACGTGTAGAGGCTCTTTCTGGAGTTGAACGCCAGCTTTTGTGCCAGTTTGGGCGTTGAACTCCACTTTGCAACTTCTTTCTGGCGCTGGACGCCAGAATTGGGCAGAGAACTGGCGTTGAACGCCAGTTTACGTCATCTAAACTCGGGCAAAGTATGGACTATTATATATTTCTGGAAAGCCCTGAATGTCTACTTTCCAACGCAATTGGAAGCGCGCCATTTTGAGTTCTGTAGCTCCAGAAAATCTACTTTGAGTGCAGGGAGGTCAGAATCCAACAGCATCAGCAGTCCTACTTCAACCTCTGAATCTGATTTTTGCTCAAGTCCCTCAATTTCAGCCAGAAAATACCTGAAATCACAGAAAAACATACAAACTCATAGTAAAGTCCAGAAATGTGAATTTAACATAAAAACCAATAAAAACATCCCTAAAATTAACTAGATTCTACTAAAAACATACTAAAAACAATGCCAAAAAGCGTATAAATTATCCGCTCATCAGCTACATCTCGTCCTCTCAGTGAAAATGGTCCAAAATGCTCTGTCACAGCACGGCTAATCATCTTTCGGTTCTCGATCATACCGGAATAGGATCTTCTATCCTTTTGCGCTTGTCATCACGCCCAGTAATTGCGAGTTTGAAGCTCGTCACAGTCATTCGATCCTTGAATCCTACTCGGAATACCACAGACAAGGTTTAGACTTTCCGGATTCTCATGAATGTCACCATCAATTCTAGCTTATACCACGAAGACTTTGATTCCATGGAATGGGAGGCTCGGTTGTCAGGCGAGGCAACCATGCGTCGTGGGTTAACAATCCAAGAGATATGCGCCCGATCTAAGGTAGAACGGAAGTGGTTGTCAGTCACGCGTTCATAGGTGAGAATGATGATGAGTGTCACGGATCATCACATTCATCAAGTTGAAGTGCAACGAATATCTTAGAATAGGAATAGATTGAATTGAATAGAAAGTAGTAGTAATTGCATTAATACTCGAGGTACAGCAGAGCTCCACACCCTTAATCTATGGAGTTTAGAAACTCTACCATTGAAAATACATAAGTACAAGGTTTAGGCATGGCCGAGAGGCCAGCCCCCCTAAACGTGATCAATATGATCCAAAGGTAAACTAAGAATGCATAAGATGTCTAATACAATAGTAAAATGTCCTATTTCTACTAGACTAGCTACTAGGGTTTACAGAAGTAAGTAATTGATGCAGAAATCCACTTCCGGGGCCCACTTTGGTGTGTGCTTGGGCTGAGCTTTAGCTTTCCACGTACAGAGGCTCCTTTTGGAGTTGAACGCCAAGTTATAACGTGTTTTTGGCGTTCAACTCTGGTTCGTGACGTGTTTCTGGCGTTTAACTCCATAATGCAGCGTAGAACTGGCGTTGAGCGCCAGTTTGTGTCGTCAAATCTCGAACAAAGTATAAACTATTATATATTGTGGGAAAGCCCTGGATGTCTACTTTACAACGCTGTTGGGAGCGCGCCATTTGGAGTTCTGTAGCTCTAGAAAATCCATTTCGAGTGCAGGGAGGTCAGAATCCAATAGCATCAGCAGTCCTTTGTCAGCCTTTTTCCAGAGTTTTGCTCAGGTCCTTCAATTTCAGCCAGAATTTACTTGAAATCACAGAAAAACACACAAACTCATATTAAAGTCTAGAAATATGAATTTAGCATAAAAACTAATGAAAACATCCCTAAATGTAACTAGATCCTACTAAAAACATACTAAAAACAATGCCAAAAAGCGTATAAATTATCCGCTCATCACAACACCAAACTTAAATTGTTGCTTGTCCCTAAGCAACTGAAAATAAAATAGGATAAAAATAAGAGAACATGCTATAAATTCCAAACTATCAATGAATATTAATTCTAATTAGATGAGCGGGACTTGTAGCTTTTTGCCTCTGAACAGTTTTGGCATCTCACTTTATCCTTTGAAGTTTAGAATGATTGGCATCTATAGGAACTTAGAATTTCAAATAGTGTTATTGATTCTCTTAGTTAAGTATGTTGATTCTTGAACACAGTTACTTTTTGAGTCTTGGCCGTGGCCTAAAACACTCTGTTTTCCAGTATTACCACTGGATACATACATGCCACAGACACATAACTGGGTGAACCTTTTCAGATTGTGACTCAGCTTTGCTAGAGTCCCCAATTAGAGGTGTCCAGGGTTCTTAAGCACACTCTTTTTGCTTTGGATCATGACTTTAACCGCTCAGTCTCAAGCTTTTTACTTGACACCTTCACGCCACAAGCACATGGTTAGGGACAGCTTGGTTTAGCCACTTAGGCCAGGATTTTATTCCTTTAGGCCCTCCTATCCACTGATGCTCAAAGCCTTAGATCCTTTTTATTACCCTTGCCTTTTGGTTTTAAGGGCTATTGGCTTTTTCTGCTTGCTTTTTCTTTTTCTTTCTATTATATTTTTTTTTCGCCATTTTTTTTCACTGCTTTTTCTTGCTTCAAGAATCAAATTTATGATTTTTCAGATTGTCAGTAACATTTCTCTTTGTTCATCATTCTTCAAGAGCCAACATTTTTAACATTCATAAACAACAAATTCAAAAGACATATGCACTGTTCAAGCATTCATTCAGAAAACAAAAAGTATTTGCCACCACATCAATATAATTAAACTAACTTCAAGGATAAATTCAAAACTCATGTACTTCTTGTTCTTTTGAATTAAAACATTTTTTTATTTAAGAGAGGTGAAGGATCCATGGAATTATTCATAGCCTTAAGACATAGTTACTAAATACTAATGATCATGAAGTAGAGACACAAAACATAAATAAACATTTAACATAAAGAAAACAAAAAATAGAAGAAATTTAAGAACAAGGAATGAGTCCACCTTAGTGATGGTGGCGTTTTCTTCTTGAAGAACCAATGATGTTCTTGAGCTCTTCTATGTCTCTTCCTTGTTTTTGTTGCTCCTCCCTCATTGCTCTTTGATCTTCTCTAATTTCATGGAGAATGATGGAGTACTCTTGATGTTCCACCCTTAATTGATCCATGTTGTGACTCAAATCTTCAAGAGAAGTGTTGAGTTGTTCCCAATAGTTGTTGGGAGGAAACTGAATCCCTTGACGTATCTCAGGAATTTCTTGATGATGAGCTTCCTCATGCGTTTCTTGGGCTCCATGAGTAGGCTCTCTTGTTTGCTCCATCCTTTTCTTAGTGATGGGCTTCTCCTCCTCAATGGGGATGTCTCCTTCTATAAAAGCTCCAGTTGAGTAACATAGATGGCAAATAAGATGAGAAAAAGCTAGCCTTGCCAAGGGAGAGGGCTTTTCGGCTATTTTGTAGAATTCAAGGGAGTTGACTTCATGAACTTCTACTTCCTCTCCAATCATGATGCTATGAATCATGATGGCCCGATCCACAGTAACTTCAGATCGGTTGCTAGTGGGGATGATGGAGCGTTGGATGAACTCCAACCATCCTCTAGCTATAGGCTTGAGGTCCAGTCTTCTTAATTGAACCGGCTTGCCTTTGGAGTCTATTTTCCATTGAGCTCCTTCCACACATATTTCCCTAAGGACTTGGTCCAACCTTTGATTAAAGTTGACTCTTCTAGTGTAGGGGCGTTCATCTCCTTGCATCATGGGCAAGTTAAACGCCAACCTCACATTCTCCGGACTAAAATCTAAGTATTTCCCCCGAACCATTGTAAGATAATTCTTTGGGTTTGGGTTCTTACTTTGATCATGGTTCCTAGTGATCCATGTATTGGCATAGAACTCTTGAACCATTAGGATGCCGACTTGTTGAATGGGGTTGGTTAGAACTTCCCAACCTCTTCTTTGGATTTCATGTCGGATCTCCGGATACTCATTTTTCTTGAGTTTGAAAGGGACCTCGGGGATCACCTTCTTCTTGGCCACAACATCATAGAAGTGGTCTTGATGGGATTTGGAGATGAACCTTTCCATCTCCCATGACTCGGAGGTGGAAGCTTTTGTCTTCCCTTTCCCTTTTCTAGAGGTTTCTCCGGTCTTAGGTGCCATCGAATGGTAATGGAAAAATAAAAAGCTATGATTTTACCACACCAAACTTAGAATATTGTTCGCCCTCGAGCAAGAGAAGAAAGAATAGAAAAAGAAGAAGAAGATATGGAAGAAAGGGAGAGAAGGTTGTGGTTCGGCCAAGAAGGGGAAGAAAGGGTTGTGTTGTGTGAAAATGAAGAAGAATGGAGGGGTTTATATAGTGGAGGGAGAGGGGTTAAGGTTCAGCCATATTGGGTGGGTTGGGTGGGAAATTGATTTTGAATTTTGATGGTAGGTGGGTGTTCCGAGGGTTACCTAAAACTGGAGGTCGATCTCGGATGAGATCTTCGGTACTGGTCGGAGATGACGTGTCCAGTTGGCTGGTGGCGGCCGGAGCTGTTGTGTCCGACTTGTTGGACTTGCTGCGCTGCTGATCCTTGGCCACCGGAGGGTGGGGGGTACCTGCAAGAGACTCCGATGCTTAAGTTAGCATGGGTATTAAACAGGTTTTATGTAGAATCAGAGTATGAGTTATACCTGGGTGCTCCAGTGTATTTATAGTAGTGTGGGCTGATCTTTCTGATAAGATAAGTTAGTTATCTTATCTTATCTTATCCTGTTTTGGATGAAGTCAGCTTATCTTCAAGGGAACTGCCTTTATCTCTATAGGCTGGGATTGCCTTTGGATTTGGGTCGTGTTCCTCTATTTGGGCCCTTTATTGGGCTTTCCTGTCGATATGGCCGAGTTCTTTGTAACGAAGTCGGTCTGCCTGACTTTAACAGGTCGGTCGCTGCATCGCCGACCATCCCAGGTCGGATAGCTCGAGCCAGGGTATGAACAGTGCCCCTGCTTGAGCTCGGTCTTCTTTGTCGAGGTCGAGTCCTTTAACTTTGGTCCTTCTCGTAGCGAAGCCGAACTCAAGCATTTTGTCGACTTCTTTTGTAGCAGCTTTTGAATGTAGAACGTTTTCTTCTACAAGCGCGTGCTTTTATATCGGTGCTTTGGGAACGTGCGAGGGTTTAATGCTTTTTAATTTTAGCATTAATTGCCCCGTTTCTTTATGTTGATTTTAAAAACCCAGAGACGGTTTCTCTTCTTTCGCCCTTTTCGTAACTTCTTCGCTTTTTTCCCTTCATTCTCTCGCTTTCAATTTTTCTTTGTGTTGCGGCTTTTGATTTTTCTGAAGCCTCTGCCTGGAGTTCGTGGTTTCGCATTTCGGCCCAGCGACGTTTTCTTTTGCTCGTGTCTTCTCTTTTGCTTCGAGGTAGTGATTCCAGATTTCGCCGTCCCTCTTCACCTTCCCTGAAGTCTGCTGCCTTTTCAGGTTGGTACTAACTTTCTTGCTACGGCTTTTAGTTTTTTGGTGAAGCTTTTGCTTTTGCATGTTTTGAAAGTTTGAATCTTTTCGTGATTTTGCATTTGTTTGTCGCTGTAAATGCGTTTTTCTTGGCTTTCTTTTGTGTTCCTCTAGCATTTCCATCGAGGCTTTATACGGTTTTTGTTTGTTGCTTCTGATTTTTTACTATATGATAGAAACTCTGCATTCGTTCCTTGCTTTGCTTGATTGCTTTTTGTCGCATTTCTCAAAAGTTCGTACTTTTGACGTTTTTCCATTTGGCGTGTTTTGATGTTTTGAGAATGCTTCTTGGTTGGCTGTGATGACTTATGCTTCTGGAAATACTTGCTTGTTTGAAGTCTTTTTCTTTTTCGAAAGGTGCTGGGGTGAGAGCTGTAGATTTTCCTGGAAACCTTGCTTTGTTACTGCCTCCAAAGGATGCCCCAAGATTTTTGGTTTGAGTCTTGGGGTTTTCCTTTTCTGTGTGTTCACCTGCATCGTATTGAGTTATTTTCTCCCTTATCCGAGATGTTTTTAGTAATCCCATCTTCTTTTCTTACTTGTAGGATTAGTTGGCCTCATGTCTTCTCGCAATAACATTGTAGAGATGTCTTCCAGAGTTCCCGAGGGGATGTCCGATTGGCTGGACTCCCTTGTTTTGTTGTGTGTTTCTATTATGGATGCTGAATTTTGCGCAGAGCTGAGGAAGCGCCATAGGATTTGTGATAACCGTGCCCGCGAGAGTGATTACGAGCTTGTTGCTCCTGATTTCGATGAGAGAGTTTATTTTTCGACTTCCGTCGAGGGGGAGCGTCCCTCTTTCTATGCTTATGAATACTTCTTCAGCCAATTAAATGTTACTTTCCCTTTTATTGCTTTTGAAACTGACTTGTTGTGGTCCTGCAATATTGCTCCGTCCCAGCTTCATCCCAACACTTGGGGTTTTATCAAAATATTTCAACTTCTTTGTCAGGAGTTGGACATAACACCTTCTGAAACTCTTTTTCTTTATCTTTTTGTCTCGGCCAAACCTGGAGGTTCCTCCAAAAAGAAAGCTTCCTGGGTTTCCTTCAGGTCGGCCCAGGGGCATAAAGTTTTTGCCATGTATGATGAGTCGTTTAAGGATTTTAAGAACTATTTCTTCCGAGTCCGTGCCGTTGAGGGGGTTCACCCCTTTTTTCTTGATGAAAATGATGAGCCTGCTTTTCCTCTGGAGTGGCAAAAGAATGTAAGAGTGCCATGTTACACATGGGAAATGCTTAGTGAGTTTGAGCGGGCCTTTGTAGTTGTTCTTGAAGATTTGTGGGGGAAGCCTCCCCACCTGGACACGAAGAGATTTTTGAGTGATCCATCTTTGGTTCGGGCTGCTTTGGGTACTGTCTAATTTGTTTTTATACTTGCTCCTGAGCTTTGCTTCTCCTGTGTTGTAACTTGTCTTTGATTTTTGTGTTTTTCAGAGATGTCGAAGAATAATGATTCCATGAGGGCCTATAAGAAGGCGAAGAAGGCGACCACTGCTTTAAATATCTCGGCCAAGGCGGCCGGAGAGGGATCTTCTCAGCCTCCAGTTAAACCTCCTATATCGAGTTCTCCCGGGCCGAGGAAAGTAATTCCTACTCCTCGGGTCCGTCTGGCCGATCCTCCCCAATCTTCTATTGCAACTTCCGGCGCCCCTCCTAGTAAAAAGCAAAAAACAATTGAGCCTTTCAACCTTGATGCTCCTGACTTTGATGCGGTTGAGTTTGTAGATCAACAAATCGGCCCTTATGGTGTTCTTCCTATGGACGATGTGTCGCTTCTTCATCATTTTGATTATATCACCCGGAGTGGTATCAAGTTGGCACACATGGGGGCGGCCCTATATCGAACTGCTCAAAGTCTTCCTCTCCATGCCACTAAATCTTTTATGGAGGAAGCCAAACAGGAGTTTGATCGGATGAAGGGCTTGAAGGAGGAACTTGAAGTAAGGGTGGCCAAGTTGGAGAAAGACTTGGAGAATGAAAAGGCTAGCTCTACTTCTCTGGCTGGTTCTCTGAGACTGGCCGAGGACACGGCTATGCGGCATAAGGACAGTTATTTGACGTCTTACCGGGAGGTGTTGCGTCTGAGAGAAGAGTTGGAGAATGCCCGGGCTAATTATTCCAAACTCCAAGGTCATCTTGTTGGCAGTGTAACTGCTGCCTATGAGAACCTGAGGGAAAAAGTTTGGGTTATTGCTCCCGAGGCCGACCTGACCCTCTTTAGCTTGGAGAACGTTGTCAGGGATGGCAAGGTTGTCCCTGATGACGAGGATGAGGATGATGTCGATCCTCCCCTGCAGCCTCTACCAAGGTGTCGACTTCTGCTGTACCTGCCGAGGTTGGTCCTCCCGCTTCTGACCCCGACTGCCAGATTTTAAACCGGGATGATGATACTGTAGATGCCGTTCCTTTCCAGACTTGGCCTCCCGTCTCCTCAGCCTGATGCTGCTAAAAAATCTTCTGACCCTTAGTTTTAATCTTTATTCTGGATATGTAGTTGGCCCGGCTTGTGGGCTTTTTTAAACTCTTTATGTTTTGTTAATTGCTGGCACTTTCCCGTTGCTTGCCCAGCAACTTTTGTTTTTTATGAAAAACAAATGGTAGCATGCTTTAGCTTTTTTGAGATAGGTTTTTGGTGGCCTCTGAGGCTTTTATAACCTTTGTGGATGATATCGCGCTTTCGTGTTTGGCTTGGTATCTCTTTTGGATTGCTTTGTACTTTGTATCTTGAATCTTTTGTGGTTGTGACTAGGTAGGTCTAACTTGATTTTTGGTTCGTTCTCGCTCCGGCTTGTATTTCTGACGATTTGTAACCGATTTCTTCAAGTTAGTCCTCCGAGTTGTTTTCGCAGTCCTTTTCTAAGTTATTTTTGTAATCCCTTTCCTGGATCTTTGTCAGGTCTCTTTCAGGGATTGCTTTGATAACTTTCCAGTTGTATGAGTCCGACTTGGTCTTATCGGTCTCCTTTAAGTTATTTTCGTAATCCTCTTTCTTGGATCTTTGTCCGATCTCTTTCAGGGATTACTTTTATAACTTTTTTAGTTGTAGGAGTCCGACTTGGTTATATTAGTCTTCTTTAAGTTATTTGTAGCCCTCTTTCTTGGATCGTTGTCAGATCTCTTTCAGGGACTACGTTAATAACTTTTAAGTAGTAGGAGTCCGACTTGGTTATATCGGTCTCCTTTAAGTTATTTGTAGTCCTCTTTCTTGGATTTTTGTCAGATCTCTTTCAGGGACTACGTTGATAACTTTTAAGTAGTAGGAGTTCGACTTGGTTATATCGGTCTCCTTTAAGTTATTTGTAGCCCTCTTTCTTGGATCTTTGTCAGATCTCTTTCAGGGACTACGTTGATAACTTTTAAGTAGTAGGAGTCCGTCTTGGTTATATCGGTCTCCTTTAAGTTATTTGTAGTCCTCTTTCTTGGATCTTTGTCAGATCTCTTTCAGGGACTACGTTGATAACTTTTAAGTAGTAGGAGTCCGTCTTGGTTATATCGGTCTCCTTTAAGTTATTTGTAGTCCTCTTTCTTGGATCTTTGTCAGATCTCCTTCAGGGACTACGTTGATAACTTTTAAGTAGTAGGAGTCCGACTTGGTTATATCGGTCTCCTTTAAGTTATTTGTAGTCCTCTTTCTTGGATCTTTGTCAGATCTCTTTCAGGGACTACGTTGATAACTTTTAAATTTGGGCTGACTTTGTCATGTCGAGCCCTTCTAAGTTAAAGTAATTCTCTTTAATAGGGTTGGCCAGACCTCTTTCTAGGGTTTACTTATAACTTGGGTTGACTTGGTCTGACTTTTCAATGTCGGCCAGTCTTTAAGTTATTATTTTAGCATTCCGTAAGACCTCGTCAGGTTATTTTTTGGATCACTTTCGATAACTTCTTACATTATTCTGTGTTCATCTTTGCTGATCTGTAGAAAGTGGTTGTCATTTCTAGATCGTCCTTTGGGTGAATCGCGTTTTCACCTTTATCGGACGGTTGTCTTTATCGTGATCGTGCAGTGAAATTGTTTTTCACTTTCTGCCGATCTGTTGCTTTATAATCGGACGATGAATACTTCAGATTAATGCGTCTTGAAATCTTTGTAGAATATCTAAAATATATTTTATTTAAAGGAAGAGTGCGAGTATATACATATGAGATTGTCTGAGTCTCAACTTGGTGCCTCATTAAAAAACCTTTTTAGGAAAAAGAGTGCATCCAATGATGAGATCTTTTATCTTTTCTAACTGTAGTACCTTCTGAGGTTGCGGGCGTGCCATGACCTGGGAAGCTCTCGTCCATCGAGTTCAGACAGTCTGTAGTAGCCCTTTCCAAGTACTTCTACAATTCGGTAAGGCCCTTTCCAATTCGCTGCCAGCTTTCCCTCTCCTGGTCGAGTTGTTCCGATATCATTTCGGATTAATATGAGATCATTTTCTGTGAAATTTCTCGGCACTACCTTTTGATTATATCTGGAAGCCATTCGGCGTTTTAGATCTTCTTCCCTGATCCGAGCTCTTTCTTGGATTTCGGGTAGCAAGTCGAGCTCTTCTCTCTGAAGTTGGAAGTTTGCGTCCTCATTATAGTGAACTACTCTGGGCGACCCTTCCTTAATCTCTATTGGAATCATCGCCTCCGTTCCGTATGCTAATCGGAAGGGGGATTCCTTCGTGGTGGAATGTGGCGTTGTTCGATATGCCCACAGGACCTGTGGGAGCTCTTCTGCCCAGGCTCCCTTTGCATCTTGTAATCTCCGTTTTAATCCAGCCAATATGACTTTATTGGCAGCTTCGGCCTGCCCATTGGCTTGTGGATGTTCGACGGAGGTGTACTAGTGCTTTATACTCAAGTCGGCTACTAGTTTTCTGAAGCCTGCATCTGTGAATTGGGTGCCATTGTCTGTGGTTATTGAATATGAAACCCCGAACCTTGTGACAATGTTTCGATATAAGAACTTCCGGCTTCTTTGAGCGGTGGCATTGGCTAGGGGCTCTGCCTCGATCCACTTTGTAAAGTAATCTACTCCCACTATGAGAAATTTAACTTGTCCTGATCCCTTTGGGAAGGGGCCGAGAAGATCGAGTCCCCATTTTGCAAACGGCCAAGGCGAAGTCACGCTGATGAGCTCTTCTGGTGGGGCGATGTGAAAGTTGGCATGTTTTTGACATGGTGGACATGTCTTTACAAATTCTGTGGCTTCTTTCTGTAGAGTTGGCCAATAAAATCCTGCCCGAAGTACTTTTTTGGCCAGAGCTCGTGCTCCGAGATGATTGCCACAGATGCCGCCATGTATTTCTTCTAGCACTTCCCTTGTGTTGGAGGTCGGCACGCATTTTAGTAAAGGTATTGAGATTCCTCTTTTGTACAGGATGTTATTTATGATGGTGTAGTACTGTGCCTCCCTTTTTAACTTCTTTGCCTCCTTTTCTTCTGCGGGGAGTGTTCCTTCTTTGAGGTATTTGATTATGGGGGTCATCCATCCTTGGTCCTGACTTGTTATGGCCAGGACTTTTTCCTCTTCCGAGATTGACGGGTTTTGCAACATTTCCTGGATGAGGCTTCTATTGTTGCCCCCTGGTTTGGTGCTGGCTAGCTTTGAGAGTGCATCAGCTCGGGCATTTTGTTCGTGGGGTATGTGGCAGATCTTGTATTCCCCGATTTGTTCGAGTAGTTCCTTGGTTTTATCCAAATATTTTTTCATGGTGGGGTCTTTGGCTTGGTAGCTCCCTGTTATTTGTGATGTGACCACTTGTGAATCGCTGTAAATGTTGAGTTTTTGAGCTCCGACCTCTTTAGCCAGCTTCAAGCCAGCTAATAATGCTTCATATTCCGCTTGGTTATTGGAGGCCAGGAACCCGAACTTAAGGGAGAGCTCAACTTGGGTTCCTTGGTTACTTTCTATTATTACGCCTGCGCCGCTCCCAGTTTTATTTGAGGAACCGTCCACGTAGAGATCCCATTCTGTGGGAGTTTCCAGGGTATCTGTGAATTCTACAATGAAGTCGGCCAGATACTGTGACTTGATGGCCGTCCGAGCTTCGTATTGGAGGTCGAATTCTGACAACTCGACTGCCCATTGTAGAATTCTGCCTGCTAAATCTGTTTTCTGCAATATTCCTTTTATGGGCTGGTTAGTTCTAACCTTAATGGTGTGAGCCTGGAAGTACGGGCGGAGCCGTCGAGATGTTAGGATGAGAGTATAGGCAAATTTTTCTATTTTCTGGTAGTTCAGCTCGGATCCCTGTAGTGCTTTACTAATGAAGTAGACGGGTTGTTGCCCATTTTCGTCTTCTCTGACTAGTGCTGAGGCTATCGCCCAGCTTCCTACTGCGAGATATAATATGAGTGGTTCTCCTTCTCGTGGTCGAGATAGGATAGGTGGCCGTCCTAAGAACTCCTTGAAGTCTCGGAAAGCTTGATCACATTCTGTCGTCCATTCGAACTATTTTCCCTTTCTTAAAGTAGCATAGAAGGGGAGAGATCTTATCGCAGCTCCTGCTAAGAATCGGGATAGGGCGGCCAGTCTCCCGTTGAGTTGTTGTACTTCTTTGACACAGGTTGGGCTCTTCATGTTGAGTATAGCTTGACATTTGTCTGGATTTGCTTCAATTCCCCTTTGTGTGAGCATGAAGCCTAAGAATTTGCCTGCTTCAACTGCAAGGTGCATTTCGCGGGGTTGAGTCGCATGTTATGCTTCCTTATAGTGTCAAACACTTGAGCCAGGTCAGATAATAGTGTATCTTCGCTTTGTGTTTTTATCAACATGTCGTCCACATAGACTTCCATGATTTTTCCGATGTGATCCGAGAAGACTTTATTCATTAGCCTTTGATAGGTAGCTCCCGCGTTCTTGAGACCGAAAGGCATCACGATGTAGCAGTAGTTCGCCTTTGGTGTTAAGAACGAGGTCTTTTCTTGATCTGGTGGATTCATGGGAATTTGGTTGTATCCCGAATAGGCGTCCATAAACGAGAGGTATCTATATTCAGAGGAAGCGTCTACCAGAGCGTCGATACTTGGTAGTGGGTATGGATCTTTTGGGCAGGCTTTGTTGAGATCGGTGTAATCGGTACACATGCGCCACTTCCCGTTTGATTTTTTCACCAAGACGATGTTGTCTAGCCATAGCGGGTACTTGACTTCTCTTATGAATCCTGCCTCCAGTAACGTTTGTACTTGTTCTTCCACAACTTGGGATCGTTCTAGTCCGAGTTTTCTTCGCTTCTGCTGCACCGGCCGAGATCCTGGATAGACCGCCAACTTGTGGCACATTAGCTTAGGGTCTATGCCTGGCATGTCTGCGGCTTTCCATGCGAAGAGATCGACATTATCTCGTAAGAACTGTATCAGTAATTCTTTTGAATCTCCTTTTAGGACCGTGCCGATATTAGTCGTTTTGTCCAGGGTGTCTCCAATCTGAACCTTCTCTACCTCACCTTCTGGGTGTGGACGGAGTTCTTCTCGATGCTGTGCTCCACCAAGCTCAATTGTATGAAACTCTTCTCCTCTGCCTTTGAGGTTTAAGCTCTCGTTGTAACAGTGACGTGCCGTCTTTTGATCTACTTTTATCGTGGCTATCCCTTCTATAGTTGGGAATTTCATGCATAGATGCGGAGTTGAGACTATTGCGCCGAGTTGATTGAGTGTTGTCCGACCTATGAGAGCATTGTAGGCTGAGCTTACGTCGACCACAATGTAGTCTATTTTGAGGGTCCTAGTTTGGTTTCCTTTTCCAAAAGTAATGTGCAGTGATACGTATCCCAATGGTTGTATCGGAGTGTCTCCTAGTCCAAACAGATTGTTCGGGTATGCTTTAAGTTCCTTTTCGTCTAAACTGAGCTTGTCGAAAGCCGTTTTGAATAAGATGTCGGCAGAACTCCCTTGGTCTACTAGTGTGCGGTGTAGATTGGCATTTGCCAGTATAACAGTGATGACCATGGGGTCGTCATGTCCCGAGATGATGCTGGATGCGTCTTCTTTAGTAAATGTTATCGCCGGGAGGTTGGGTGCTTCCTCCTTTCCCTCAACATGATATACTTCTTTGAGATATCTTTTTCGGGACGATTTGGAGATCCCACCTCCTGCGAATCCGCCGTGTATCATGTGGACGTATTTTTCTGGTGTCCGAGGTGACCGTTCAGCTCGTCCATCATCTTCGTCTCTCCGTCTTTTTCTTTGGTCATCATCTCGGGTGGCCAGAAATCGATCTAATTTTCCTTCTCTTACCAATTTTTCTATGATATTTTTCAAGTCGAAGCATTCGTTGGTAGAGTGCCCTCGAATTCGATGGTAGTCGCAATATTCCTTTCGATTTTCTCCTCCCCTTTTGCCTTTGAGTGGTCGTGCTGGGGGGATTTTTTCTGTATGGCAGACTTCTTTGTACACGTTGACCAGGGATGCTTTGAGAGGAGTGTAGTTGTGGTATTTTTTGATTTTCTCACCCTGTTGATCTTCTTTTCTTTTGGAGTCCTTGTCTTTGTCTCGGTAGGAGGTTCCGAATTTTGAGGTTTCTCCTAGCCGAGCGTTCTCTTCCATGTTGTTGTATTTTTCTGCTCGCTCCTGTACTTCATCTAAGGAGGTGGGATACTTTTTTGATATAGATTGGCTGAATGGTCCCTCTCGTAAGCCATTAATAAGCCCCATAATGGCAGCCTCTGTTGGTAAACTTTATATGTCTATGCATGTTTTGTTGAATCTTTCCATGTAGTTGCGGAGGCTCTCCCGATCTCCTTGCTTGATCCCTAGTAGGCTGGGTGCGTGCTTGGCCTTATCTTTCTGGATGGAGAATCTGGCCAGGAACTTTTTGGCCAGGTCGTCGAAGTTTGAGATGGACTTCGGAGGTAAGTTGTCGAACCATCTGATCGCCGTTTTCGTAAGAGTTGTCGGAAAAGCTTTGCAGCGAACGGCATCTGAGGCGTCGGTAAGGTACATTCTGCTTCTAAAATTGCTGAGATGATGGTTGGGATCTGTAGTGCCCTCATACAAAACCATATCCGGGAGCTTGAAATCCTTTGGGATTTTGGTCTTCATGATTTCCCTGGTGAATGGATCCTGTTCTTTGCGTGAATTTCCTCAGGAGTGGTTCGAGGAGCTTTTGATTTGAGGTCGGCCTCTAACTGCTGTAGTTTTTCTTCTAGTTCTCGATGTCGCCGTACCTCTCTTTGTAGATCCTTTCCGATCTCTCGTTGTTGCTGGGTTTTTTTCTCAAGTTGCTTTAAGCGATCTTGAAGTGCTTCCATGGCTCCCGGATTTGATGAGTTTTTGTTTCCGTTGGATTCCGGAGTATCCTTTAGCGTAGTGTCCGCGTTCTTGTGCGGTGTTCTGTTCTCCAGATCCGAGTCGTGGTCGTTGTCATGGCCGTCCGCCATGATTTTGGGATGACTTTCAGGTTCCCCGGCAACGGCGCCAATGTTCCAAGGGTTACCTGAAACTGGAGGTCGATCTCGGATGAGATCTTCGGTACTGGTCGGAGATGACGTGTCCGGTTGGCTGGTGGCAGCCGGAGCTGTTGTGTCCGACTTGTTGGACTTGCTGCGCTGCTGATCCTTGGCCACCGGAGGGTGGGGGTACCTGCAAGAGACTCCGATGCTTAAGTTAGCATGGGTATTAAACAGGTTTTATGTAGAATCAGAGTATGAGTTATACCTGGGTGCTCCAGTGTATTTATAGTAGTGTGGGCTGATCTTTCTGATAAGATAAGTTAGTTATCTTATCTTATCTTATCCTGTTTTGGATGAAGTCAGCTTATCTTCAAGGGAACTGCCTTTATCTCTATAGGCTGGGATTACCTTTGGATTTGGGTCGTGTTCCTCTATTTGGGCCCTTTATTGGGCTTTCCTGTCGATATGGCCGAGTTCTTTGTGACGAAGTCGGTCCGCCTGACTTTAACAGGTCGGTCGCTGCATCGCCGACCATCCCAGGTCGGATAGCTCGACCCAGGGTATGAACAGTGGGGTTTATGGGGAAGGGTGGATGGATGTGAGTGGTGAAGAGGTGATGGGGAAGAGAGACTGAGGTGATTGGTGAAGGCTTTTTGGGGAAGAGTGTTTATGGGATTGTGTGAAGAGGGTTGAGAAGAGGGGAGAAGGTGAGTGGAGGTAGGTGGGGATCCTGTGGGGTCCACAGATCCTGAGGTGTCAAGGATTTACACCCCTGCACCAATTAGGCATGTAAAATGCCTTTGCATACAATTCTGGCGTTTAAACGCCGAATTGATGCTTGTTCTGGGTGTTGAACGCCCATCTGCAGCATGTTTCTGCGTTGAACGCCAGTTCCATGCTTGTTTCTGGTGTTCAGCGCCAGCTCTTCTCTGGGTATATTTCTGGCGTTCAAACGCCAGGATGTTGCTTGTTTCTGGCGTTCAACGCCAGATCCATGCTCTGTTCTGGCATTGAACGCCAGCCAGATGCTCCTTACTGGCGTTTAAACGCCAGTAAGTCCTTCCTCCAGGGTGTGATTTTTTTTCTGCTATTTTTTATTCTGTTTTTAATTTTTGTATTTTTTTCATGACTCCACATGATCATGAACCTAATAAAACATAAAAGAACAATAAAATAAAAATAAAATTAGATAAATAAAAATTGGGTTGCCTCCCAATAAGCGCTTCTTTAATGTCAATAGCTTGACAGTGGGCTCTCATGGAGCCACACAGGTGATCAGGTCAATGTTGTAGACTCCCAACACCAAACTTAGAGTTTGGATGTGGGGATTCAACACCAAACTTAGAGTTTGGTTGAGGCCTCCCAACACCAAACTTAGAGTTTGATTGTGGGGGCTTTATTTGACTCTGTACTGAGAGAAGCTTTTCATGCTTCCTCTCCATTGTTACAGAAGGATAGCCTTAGGCTTTAAATACAAGGTAGTCCCCATTTAATTGAAGGACTAATTCACCTCTGTCAACATCAATCACAGCTCCTGCTATGGCTAGGAAGGGTCTTCCAAGGATGATGCATTCATCCTCCTTCTTCCTAGTGTCTAAGATTATGAAATCAGCAGGGATGTAAAGGCCTTTAACCTTTACTAACACGTCCTCTACCATTCCATAAGCTTGTCTTACTGAATTGTCTACCAATTGTAATGAGAATGTGGCAGCCTGTACCTCAAAGATCCCCAGCTTCTCCATTACAGAGAGTGGCATAAGATTTATTCCTGACCCCAGGTCACACAGAGCCTTCTCAAAGGTCATGGTGCCTATGGTACAGGGTATTATGAATTTTCCAGGATCATGTTTCTTTTGAGGTAAGGTTTGCTGAACCCATGTATCTAGTTCACTAATGAGCAAGGGAGGTTCGTCTTCCCAAGTCTCATTACCAAACAACTTGGCATTCAGCTTCATGATGGCTCCTAGATATTGAGCAACTTGCTCTCCAGTTACATCTTCATCCTCTTTAGAGGAAGAATAGTCTTCAGAGCTCATGAATGGCAGAAGGAGGTCTACTGGAATCTCTATGGTCTCTATAGGAGCCTCAGATTCCTTTGGGTCCTTAATAGGGAACTCCTTCTTGCTTGAGGGACGTCCCATGAGGTCATCCTCATTGGGATTCACGTCCTCTCCTTCCTCTCTAGGTTCGGCCATGTTGATTATATCAATGGTCTTGCACTCTCTTTTTGGATTCTCTTCAGTATTACTTGGGAGAGTACTAAGAGGGGTTTCAGTGATTTTCTTACTCAGCTGGCCCACTTGTGCCTCCAAATTTCTTATGGAGGACCTTGTTTCACTCATGAAACTTAAAGTGGCCTTAGACAGATCAGAGACTAAGTTTGCTAAAGTAGAGGTATTTTGTTCATAATTCTCTGTCTGTTGCTGAGAAGATGATGGAAAAGGCTTGCTGAGCCTGTTTCTTCCACCATTATTAAAGCCTTGTTGAGGCTTTTGTTGATCCTTCCATGAGAAATTCGGATGATTTCTCCATGATGAATTATAGGTGTTTCCATAAGGTTCACCCATGTAATTTACCTCTGCTATTGCAGGGTTATCAGGATCATAAGCTTCTTCTTCAGAAGATGCCTCTTTAGTACTGTTGGATGCACTTTGCCATCCATTCAGACTTTGGGAAATCATGTTGACTTGCTGAGTCAACACTTTGTTCTGAGCCAATATGGCATTTAGAGCATCAATTTCAAGAACTCCCTTCCTTTGAGGTGTCCCATTATTCACGGAATTCCTCTCAGAAGTGTACATGAATTGATTATTTGCAACCATGTCAATAAGTTCTTGAGCTTCTGCAGGCGTTTTCTTTAGGTGAATGGATCCACCTGCAGAATGGTCCAGCGACATCTTGGAGAACTCAGACAGACCATAATAGAATATATCCAGAATGGTCCATTCTGAAAGCATGTCAGGAGGACACCTTTTGGTCATCTGCTTGTATCTTTCCCAAGCTTCATAGAGGGATTCACTATCTTTTTGCTTGAATGTCTGAACATCCACTCTAAGCTTGCTCAGCTTTTGAGGAGGAAAGAACTTAGTCAAGAAGGCCGTGACCAGCTTATCCCAGGAGTCCAGGCTGTCCTTAGGTTGTGAGTCCAACCATGTTCTAGCTCTGTCTCTTACAGCAAAAGGAAAAAGCATGAGCCTGTAGACTTCATGATCTACTCCATTCGTCTTTACAGTCTCACAGATCTGCAAGAATTAGTTAAAACTGATAGGGATCTTCTGATGGAAGTCCATGGAATTTGCAGTTCTGTTGCATTAGAGCGACTAGTTGAGGTTTCAGCTCAAAATTGTTTGCTCCAATGGTAGGGATAGAGATGCTTCTTCCATCAAACTTGGAAGTAGGTGTAGTATAATCACCAAGCATCCTCCTTGCATTATTGTTGTTAGGTTCGGCTGCCATCTCCTTTTCTTGTTCGAATTTTTCAGTAAGGTTGTCTCTGGATTGTTGTAATTTAGCTTCTCTTAGTTTCTTCTTCAGAGTCCTTTCAGGTTCTGGATCAGCTTCAACAAGAATGCATTTTTCCTTGTTCCTGCTCATAAGAAGAGAAAAGAACAAGAAAAGAAGAGGAATCCTCTATGTCACAGTAAAGAGGTTCCTTATTGTTAGTAGAAGAAGAAAGGGAATAGGGGTGAAGAAGAATGGATAATCCAAACACAAGGGTGAGGATAGGAGCAGTGATTTGAGATGAGGAGATGTGTTAGTGAATGAATAAATAAATAGAAGGGGATGAGAGAGGGGGTATTTCGAAAATTAATTAAAATAATAAAATAAAATTTAAAGTTAAATTTCAAAAATAGAATTTGAAATTAAATTAAATTAAAAATTAAAACAATTAGTTAATTAAATTTGAATTTTGAAAAAGAGAGGGAAGGAATTTTCGAAAATTAGAAAGAGAAGGGTAGTTAGGTGGTTTTGAAAAAGATAAGAAACAAACAAAAAGATAAGATAAATTTAAAAAGGTTTGAAAATCAATTTGAAAAGATAAGAAGATAAGAAGTTGGAAAAGATATTCTAAAATAAAATTTTTGAAAAAGATAAAATTTTGAAAAAGATATGATAAAAAGATATAATTAAAAAGATTTAATTTTTTAAAATTAAAATTGATTACTTGACTAACAAGAAACTAAAAGATAAGATTCTGGAATTTAAAGATTGAACCTTTCTTAACAAGAAAGTAACAAACTTCAAATTTTTAAATCAATCACATTACTTGTTAATTAAGTTTTGAAAATTTAAAAAAAATTAAGAAAAAGATTTTGAAAATAATTTTTGAAATTTTCGAAAATCATAAAAAAAAGGAAAAAGATTTGATTTTTGAAAAAGTTTTAAAAAAGATAAGATTTTTAAAATTGAAAATTTGACTTGACTTACAAAAAACAACTAATTTTAAAAATTTTTGAAAAAGTCAATCCAAATTTTTGAAATTTTGAGAGAAAAAAGGAAAAGATATTTTTTTTAGTTTTGAATTTTTAATGATGAGAGAGAAAAACACAGTTATGACCCAAAACATGAAAATTTTGGATCAAAACCAATGATGCATGCAAGAACATTATGAATGTCAAGATGAACACCAAGAACATTTTGAAGATCATGATGAACATCAAGAACATATTTTCGAAAAATTTTTGATGCAAAGAAAACATGCAAGACACCAAACTTAGAAATTTGCAAACTTCAGACACTAACAAATTGAAAATGCATATGAAAAATAAGAAAAGACACAAAATAAGAAAATATGAAGATCAAACAAGAAGACTGGCCAAGAACAACTTGAAGATCATGAAAAACATATGATGAATTTTCGAAAATTAAGGAAAAATTTACAAACATGCAATGGACACCAAACTTAAAAATTGACACTAGACTCAAACAAAAAACACAAAATAAATTTTTTATTTTTATGATTTTATTATTATTTTTTTTTAGATTTTTGTATATTTTTTTTCGAAAACAAAAGGAATAATTTTTTGAAAGATTTTTGAAAATAAAACAAAAGAAAATTACCTAATCTGAGCAACAAGATGAACCGTCAGTTGTCCAAACTCGAACAATCCCCGGCAACGGCGCCAAAAACTTGGTACGCGAAATTGTGATCTCTGGTAATGGCTCCAAAATTTTGGTGCTCTAATCTTAATTTATAATTTGTCACAACTCCGTGTAGCTGACCAGCAAGTGCACTGGGTCGTCCAAGTAATACCTTACGTGAGTAAGGGTCGATCCCACGTAGATTGTTGGTATGAAGCAAGCTATGGTCATCTTGTAAATCTCAGTTAGGCGGATAATAAATGGTTATGGAGTTTTCGAATAATAATAATAAATAAACGGAAAATAAAGATAGAAATACTTATGTAAATCATTGGTGAGAATTTCAGATAAGTGTATGGAGATGCGTTGTCCCTGTTGGATCTCTGCTTTCCTACTGCCTTCCTTCAATCCTTCTTACTCCTTTCCATGGCAAGCTGTATGTTGGGCATCACCGTTGTCAATGGCTACATCCCGTCCTCTCAGTGAAAATGGTCCAAAATGCTCTGTCACAGCACGACTAATCATTTGTCGGTTCTCGATCATACAGGAATAGGATCTTCTATCCTTTTGCGCTTGTCATCACGCCCAGTAATCACGAGTTTGAAGCTCGTCACAGTCATTCGATCCTTGAATCCTACTCGGAATACCACAGACAAGGTTTAGACTTTCCGGATTCTCATGAATGCCGCCATCAATTCTAGCTTATACCACGAAGACTTTGATACCACGGAATGGGAGGCTCGATTGTCAGGTGAGGCAACCATGCGTCGTGGGTCAACAATCCAAGAGATATGCGCCCGGTCTAAGGTAGAACGGAATTGGTTGTCAGTCACGCGTTCATAGGTGAGAATGATGATGAGTGTCACGGATCATCACATTCATCAAGTTGAAGTGCAACGAATATCTTAGAATAGGAATAGGTTGAATTGAATAGAAAGTAGTAGTAATTGCATTAATACTCGAGGTACAGCAGAGTTCCACACCCTTAATCTATGAAGTGTAGAAACTCTACCGTTGAAAATACATAAGTACAAGGTTCAGGCATGGCCGAGAGGCCAGCCCCCCTAAATGTGATCAATATGATCCAAAGGTAAACTAATAATGCATAAGATGTCTAATACAATAGTAAAATGTCCTATTTATACTGGACTAGCTACTAGGGTTTACAGAAGTAAGTAATTGATGCAGAAATCCACTTCCGGGGCCCACTTTGGTGTGTGCTTGGGCTGAGCTTTAGATTTCCACGTGCAGAGGCTCTTTTTGGAGTTGAACGCCAAGTTGTAACGTGTTTTTGGCGTTCAACTCTGGTTCGTGACGTGTTTCTGGCGTTTAACTCCAGAATGCAGCATAGAACTGGCGTTGAGTGCCAGTTTGCATCATCAAATCTCGAACAAAGTATGGACTATTGTATATTGCTGGAAAGCCCTGGATGTCTACTTTCCAACGCCATTGAGAGCGCGCCATTTGGAGTTCTGTAGCTCTAGAAAATCCATTTCGAGTGCAGGGAGGTCAGAATCCAACAGCATCCGCAGTCCTTTGTTAGCCTTTTTCCAGAGTTTTGCTCAGGTCCTTCAATTTCAGCCAGAATTTACCTGAAATCACAAAAAAACATACAAACTCATAGTAAAGTCCAGAAATGTGAATTTAGCATAAAAACTAATGAAAACATCCCTAAATGTAACTAGATCCTACTAAAAACATACTAAAAACAATGCCAAAAAGCGTATAAATTATCCGCTCATCAATGTCTCCTAGGACTAAGAAGAAGAAGGCAAAGAGGTATGTTGGAAGAAAAAGAAAACATGTTCTATCCCAACAAGAAGCAGAGAATGAGCCAAACAGTGGGCCTAGTGGAGATCAAGGTAATGGGCCAGGTGATGTCGACCCAAATGATGAGGCAAGGGATAAGCCCAATTCAGATCCAGTGGCTGAGGAATTGGACTCAGACCTGGAAAAGCCATATGAATATGAGTCTGAGGCATTTAACTCCCCAATTTCTAACTCAGATGAGGAGCATAAGGCAAGATATCCTGATTTCAATGAGGATGCAGAGTATGGTGAAGTTCAGTTTCAGGTTGGACAACACTTTGAGACCGTGGTAATGTTCAAGCAAGCACTTAAAGATTACTTTGTATATGAGGGAAAAGAGCTTATGTATTTGAAGAATGAGCCAAAGAGAATTAGAGCAAGGTGTGCTGAGGAGGGTTGTCCATGGCTGGTGTTTTGCTCTCATAATAGCTAGAGTCTAAGTTTTCAAATCAAGACATTTATTGGAGAGCATAACTGTGGTAGGAATTTGAGCAGCAACATGGCTGATAGATCTTGGGTGACAAGTAAGTTGGTGAAAAGGTTGGTAACTCAACCTCTAATGACTCCGAAAGAGGCACTAGAGCACATGAAGCAGGACTATAATGTCCATATAAACTATAGGATGATATACAGAGTCTTGAAAGCTGCTAGAGAGCAGGTAATTGGAAAGGAGCGAGAGCAATATGGAAAGCTACACGACTACTTAAATGAAATTCACAGAAGCAATCCTGGTTCCACTGGTATGGTTGATGTAATTCCTCAACCGGAGGGTCGTCCACTCTTCAATAGGTTGTACATTTCACTGGATGCTTGCAAGAAAGGCTTCAAGGCGGGCTGTCGCCCTCTGATCGGATTGGATGGATGCTTCTTAAAAGGGTACTTTGGTGGTCATCTGTTGTCAGCTGTAGGGCAGGATGCCAATAATAGTTTCTTTGTTATAGCATTTGTTGTAGTTGAAGCTGAGAACACTGATTCCTGGAAATGGTTTCTTTCAATCCTGCATGATGATATTGGTTCTGTGGCTGCCAATGGGTGGAACTTCATGTCTGACCAGCAGAAGGTTACATTACTTATTTCATTGTGTTTCCTTTTTGTTATATGGTTTGTGTTCTGTGCTTACTTGTTAATTCAACTATTCTTATGAATTGTTATTGCAGGGGTTGGCTAAGGCATTGCATGAGGTAATGCCACAAGCCCATCACAGAAATTGTGTCTTACATGAGGCAAGGGTATTGTTTGAAGTCCAGAGGAACCAGACCAGAGTGGCTGTTAATTTGCAAAGACATACATGTGCTTGCAACGTTTGGCAACTAACAGGTATATTCATCAACTCATTTCTTGGAAAAGATTTAAGTAAATATTGATTGAGTAAAAGTCATGTATGGTTCTATCCTACCAGGGTTGCCTTGCAAGCATGCAGTGGCTGCTATCTCAAGGTTAAGGAAACAAGGGCTGAGGCCAGAGGATTTTGCACATAAATGGCTTACAATGGAAGCTGTTCGGGCTACCTATGGGGACTCCATTAAACCAGTGAATTCTGAGGAGTTTTGGGAAGAAACAAACAGGCTGCGTCCAGAGGCACCAATCATTAGGAGACCCCCTGGGAGACCAACCAAAAATAGGGCAGTTGATGTGGTGGCTGAGTCACAAATGCAGCAGCAAGGTCACAAGGTGAGGAAGTCATTCCAAGTCACGTGCAGTAAATGTGGGCAAAAGGGACACTACCACATGACTTGCAAAGGACCTCCTGCAAATCCGAATTGGCAGCCAAAACGAAAGAAGGCAAAGCAACAACAAACTGGAAACCAATCATTACAGCCACCTCCGGATCAGCAGGAAGCACACGTAAAAGGAGTTCTACATATTTTTCTTTCCCATTGTAGTAGTTGTTATTTCCTCTATTCAATTGAGTGCTATAGTAGCTGAGATTGTTATTTTTGGATTTGCATAGGCCGGGGAAGGAGTTGGAAGCAATGTTCCCCAAAATGTTACTGCCAGTTCTATTGATCCAGTGGTAGTTTTTGTCTGAACTTCATGTTCCCCTAAACTTAAGTTTTTTTTTCTATCATGGCTGTGCTTACTTTGCTTCTCATATGTCTTTCACAGGGTAAAGCAAAAAGGCAAAAGAAAAAAGTCCCAAAGACCTCTAACACTCACTCAGTCCAACAAGAGACAAGGGTTGACACTGAATCTTCACTCCCTGCCCCACCACCAGTAGAGGTAATTCTTTATTTTACAGATTCATGCCCTTTAACTATAAAATTACTTGGCCCAAGAGCATATACAATAAATTGAGTTGTTTTCATGTGGTTTAGGGTTAGGACTACAATACTGAGCCCTCAAACCCTGCTACCCCAACTGCACTCAACCATGGGCCAAATTTCAGACCTAAGCAAGCTATAACTAGACCTCCAGCACCTACAGTGCACCACCCTCAACAGCAGGCCACAGTCCCAACAGTTCAGCCACCTCTACAGCAAGCAACAACCCCAAACTCACAACCATCAACTCAGCAACAAGTTCCACCTGAAGGAGCAACTGACTCAGGGACTGCCACAACTCCCTTCATGTTTATCCCCACACCAGGCCTAAATGCACCCCACAAATTCAAGCCAACATATGGGTTTAGGCCACCAAGGATTCAGAAATGACATAATCCTAGTTATAGTTATGAATATTTTGGTGTAAAGTTTTTTGGTTGTCAACTTATTGGAAGTAATACACTAAACAATATGGAACATGTTTTTTGTTTTGTGAATTCAGACATGTGCTGATGATTTTGGCTCACTATGTAAATGCCTTTGTGCTTAGCAGTATGAATATAAACATTATGCTTTTACCTTATACAGCATTGTGCAGAGTTATCTTGGGTTCAGTCTTTACATTATTACAAAGAAAAATTCACATACAATTCATTTAGAATCAGCAATTATAGAGCAAATTAACCCAAATCTTAACAGATATCCATGCATCACTTAAAGCAACACAATATACCCTAAAACACTACAAACACAACTGCTGTTAACACAATTAACATTGCCAGCATAACAAACACACTATGGCTATTACTACATCTTTTTTATTTTGCTTCATATTCATCTTCAATCTTGAATTCCAGTTGCTCCAACCTTTTATCCATCATCATCATTCTTCCTTGAATATCATTGTCATCTTCATTGCCACAACCATTAGCAATCAGTTCGTCCAGCCAAATAAAAAAGTTGCAGTGACGTTGCTCCATCTTCAAATGCCATTATAGTGAATACAACTTGTTAAACAACGTAGGAAGTTGATTACATAAACTGAAGATAGGTGCACACTTACGCCATAGTAGGAACAATCCAGGAAGATTTTGTCTGGGTTCTTGGTTGTCCCAGACTGTTGCATGACTGCATAGGTGCCACACTTGCATTTAGGGTGCTAGAACTTCGCCTTCTTGTCCTCACTTGCATTGCTACTCGACCCCACCAAATTCTTCCTTCTAAAACGGCGTGTGTTAGAGGTTGAAGATTGCTCTGGATCGCTCATGCTTCAAGCACTAGTGTTAGGGTTCAGAAATGGGGAGACTGAGATTTCGCCCTAAACGAGCAAACGGACTTCTTTTTTAAAACGACGTCGCTTTGCTGAGTCTACAGGGACTTATTTGTCCATATGCTTACAAAGCAATCCACGTTTGATGATCCAGAGCCACGTCACAGCCTGCACGTTACACCTCAGCATTTTCCGTCGACTTTGAACGGAGAAACCAACTCAAGAGCTAATTGGTATCATGGAGCAAATGGATAAGGGCCGATTTGATAATTTATAAACGTCAGGAGCGTGTAGTCAATTTTTAAAATGGACAAGGGTCAAAAAGGGTATTTACTCTATTTATAATAAATTTGCAACCCCTTCTTGATTGTATTTAAATCAACTGTTTGTTCTTTAGCGTGTTTTCATTTTTTTAATGGGCAGATGGTAAATTCGACGACTTCTTCATGATTGTTTTCAAATTAATTATTTGTTTTTTAGGATGATTTTTTTTAGTGGATGAGCTAGCGATAAAGGATATTTTATAATACAAAAATATTATTTATATACTAAAATTAATTATTAATGTATTTATATATAAATATATATAATTTAATTTTAATATAGATTTTATTTTATATTAATAACTGATTTTAATGATTAATTTTAATATACATCGACGATTTGATTGTTTTTAAATCAATCAATTGTTTTTATTGTTATCCTTATTATTTTCTTCTACTTGTCTTTTTAAATTGATTTTATAAAAAATATTATAAATCATGATTTATTTTTTAGTTAGAGATGTGAATATTTTATGAAAAGTAAATTTGTCTGTAGATGAGTTTATATATATAATAATTTTTAAATAAAAAAAATAATTTATAAACATATCTTTAATACGAACGAGATATTTTTTAAAAAATTAAAGTGTCTTATTTTATTTTTAGATTAGATATACGACTAATCTTTTATTATTTACTTATTTATGCTAAAGATAAAATACAATCATAATTAATTTAACTGTACTGAAAACGAGATATACAATAAAATTACAAATCTTAGTGTAACTAGTATCATAATTTTAATATTTATAATTTTTTTAAAAAATGTGAGATAGAGGAAGATATTTTTTTACAAATTCAACTATCGATTACTTGATTGTTTTTAGATCAATCAATTGTCTTGATCTTCATCGTTATGATGTTTTTTTACTTGACTTTTTCAAATTGATTTTATAATTATTATTATAAATCATGACTAATTTTTTAGTCAAAGTAGGTGGATGAGGATATTTTCTAATTAATAAACTTAGGGGTCTAAAATTTTTTAAACTAAATACTCAATCAAGTTATAACGTGTTACTTCTTGAAATATATATATATATATATATATATATATTATCATTTTTTTTTCAACGTCGTTTTTTTTGTTTGACTTTTGGTTTTACTTTTTTTTATTCTTTTTTATTATTATTATTGTTGTCTTTTTTTCATCTTCTTTTTTCATATGTTTAAAAAATTAGAGTACAAAAATTTTTATTTATAGCACAGATATATTATAAAAGATTTTGGTGCACAACATAAAATTTTTTAAATAATCACATGTCTAGAATATTAATATCTAACCAACAAAATACATATAACACAGAAATTTTAGTATATAACACATAAAATTTGATACACAGCTAGGGGTGGCAACGGGGCGGGTAGGGGCGGGTTTTTGCTCTACTCGACCCCGCCCCGCCATACAACAACCCGCATAGAACCCGCCCGCTTCTACCCGCGGGTAGTAAAACGTTGAACCCTAACCCGCCCCTGCGGGTACCCGCCCCGCCCCTATAATTATTAAAATCCAATAAATAAAATTAAATTTCAAAATTTATATAACTATCATCACATACATAATATAAATTAAAGTAAAAATTTAAATATGATACAATATTATTAATCATTTACTAATTATTTTACATATATTATACATATTATATATTAAAATTATATATATATTATATATATAGCGGGGCGGGTAGGGGCGGGTATTACCTAAACCCGACCCCGTCCCGCCCCTCCCAAGAACCCGCCCCGAGTGGGTAGGGGCGGGGTGGGTACCCGTGGGTTCGGGTGGTATTGCCATCCCTATACACATCACAAAATTTTTTTAATAACTACATGTCTAAAACATTGACACCCAACTAACAATATATATATACAGCACAAAAATTCTGATATACAGCAAAAAAAATTTTGATACATAGTACAAAAAATTTTGATGGACCATATTTAGAATATTGACTCACTCAACTAACAAATTATATTCGCGGCAAAAATTTATGTGTTATGTGCAAAAATTTATGTGTTATGAATAAAAAAAATGTTGTGCTATGTGTAAAAACTTTTTTATTTCTTTTGTGGGAGGTAAGGGTGTTATTGGTTCGATTTTGGACCAAAAACTAACCGAACCAATATGATCGGTTTTCTTCCATTAGCAATCAATTAGTATGTTGTTTTTACACCAACTGAACCGAATCGGACCGATCCAAAAGTAGTTTGACTCGGTCAATTATTTGATTTTTTAATCCTAATTAAATAGACCATTAATCACAATAAAATGAGGTCCAAAATAGTTAATAAACTAAGATAACAAGAATACATCATATTCAAATTCAATACAATTTTAATCCATCTCAATAACTAAATATAAAATAAACACACATAACTAAATATAAAACAAACACACTTGAAAATATCTAACAAATACTATCTTAAAACCAAACTACAAACTAACAAATACACTTTAGAACTAAATAAAAACAAAGCCAACCACCATAATTAATCTGAATCCATACCAGATTCATCATCATCTTCTTTAGTTGGTGCAATTTCTACAAAACAAAACAAAAAAATCAATATAAATTATAAACTATAAAGCAAGGAGCATAATTTATGAAAGGAATTTCAATTTTTTTTTTGTATATCTAATTTAAATTTCTCAAACTCCTCAATAAGCTCCTAAAAATTAGTTGTCATAGGAGAAGCACGAAACCAATTTTGTGTGCAAATCAATGTCTCTATTGTCTTTAATTTGGAATTAAAGAACTCCTATAATTGTTAAGAACGTTTCTACCAGTGCTAAAAGCTCATTCTGAAGCAACAGTTGAGATCAACATTGCTAAGACATCTCTAGCTATTTGGGATAAAATATCACTTTCCACCAAATCAAGATGTAAAAAGTATTTTGATTACGAGACTTCTCTAAACCATCCATCAAATACAAATTTACCTCATTCTTGTTAATGATCTCATAGAAATGCACCTCCTTAAAAAAATCACCAGCCATGTTACCTTTAAGTACTCTCACATCTGATACATTATCCGTTATTGCTAAAGTATAAAATCTACTCCCATTATTTGTATTCACATAGCAGTCAACACATGTTGGAGAAGGTCTCTTTCACTTTTGCACTCAAAAAATTAGCATCCTCTTTATCATAAAGCTTTTCAAAACTTAAGTTCACAAACTTCAACTTGTATCTAGATCAAAAATCACAGCAGTAAAAATGATCATATTGATATTTTTTTATGTTACCTTAGTATTTGTCATATTTAAGTTTCATTCTCTTAGCCATGCTCCCAAGTAACAGATTTCGACTACCACAAAAATCTTTGAACACTCTCAAAATATTACAAAACTCATGAAAATATTGAGAAGTCACAAACAAACTATTAGACACACTCTTTGTAACATCATAAAAGATTTTCAAAAACTCCACAAAATATTTTGTATTGTTCCAATCAACATTCCTCGGTATACTACTTTGCATTAGAGCATATTATGTATCTCTCTCTCCTAACCTCTTGAATGCCTTTTGAAACTTCAAACTACTTTCTAGCATGTGTACGTAGAGTTCCATCTAGTGTGGACATCTAATTGAATAGTACACTTGTCTTGTATCCTAGCCTCCTTAATGAAATTTTTGAACCTATTCATGCGATTAGTGGAAGTACGCATATATCTAATAACATTTATTATCTTGCTAATAGATTCATGCATCTCTTTCAATCCATTATCAATAACAAGATTTAGAATATGTGCACAACACTTAACATGTAAATGCTCTCCTCTCAAAGGATGTAAATTCTAATCCTCCATTCTAGTTATTAGATAAGATATTGCAGTATCATTAGAATTAGCATTATCAACAATAATTATGAATCCTCTAGATATCCCCAACCCAAAAGACATCTCTTAATTTTTCTTCCAATTGTTTCTTCTTTGTGGTTTTTAATAAGACAAAATTGAGAATCTTCTTTTGCAATTTCCAATCATGAATCAACCTTCCTTTTCTTTGATCTAGGATGAGGCGGAGGTTTGATAAGCACACCGCTATTTGTTGACGAACGCACCACAGACTCAACATTTTTGCCTCAAATTTCAGATGTGGGTTCATTGCTTACTGGCTGCATACATATAAACTAACAAATGAACAACAACATGCATTAAATTATTATCTAAAACAAATGTTATCAAAAAACAAAAATTACAACAAATCTGTTCTCAAACAATGAGAACAAATTATAGTAACAACAATAACAAATTTAAAAATTAGAAATTAGGAATAACAACAACAAATTTAACTCAATAAATTAGGACCAGTGAAGTACAAAATCATCAACAACAGAAGTACTGAAGTACATAACTTGAGATCACTAAAAGAAACACGCTGAATATTGTCAGATTTAGCGGCGACCATTAGACTGCGTTTGGTTCATGAATGGACTGAGACATAGACACAAATACATAGACATTGAAGACATAAACACAATGAGACACAAAATTTTTAAGTTGTTTGGTAATTAAATACAGAAACACAACAATGAATTACAATCATATAAAAATTTCAATATTACCCTTATCACAAATACCACCATCCTATTTTTTCTCCACTACTATCTAAACCACCACCACCACCACCACTTCTCTGTTACCATTAATAACTCTTAAATTAATCAAAAAATTTAATCAAAATAGAACGACACATATATAATAAATATCAATCAAAATTCAATTAAATAAAAAATTAAATATATAATTTTTTCTGTAAAAAAAAAGACAAAAAATCAAGGGAGGAGATGAAGTTGAAAATAGGGGGTGGAAGTAGAAAGACAGATCTGACAGGGTGCAAAGGTTGAAGCATTTTTGGCAGAGGCAGCACACTGATTCTAGCTAAAATGCCTGCATCGGCGGTTCTACAATTCCAGAAGGTAGCAGTGGTGGTTTTGGCAAAGCTGGCGACAATGGTAGTTTAGGCATAGGCGAAGAGAAAAGTTCTGCGATTCTGGGAGAGGAGTGGTAGCGGATCTCAAAAAGGCACGAACTGTTCGATCTGCTAAACTGGGAGAGGAAGCAGTGGCAACTCTGACAGAGGCAGTGGTAGGATGGTAGTGATAGCTTTGCGATTTTGAGAGAGGCAGCAGCAGTAGTTCTGGTAGAGGAGGCGGCAACGGTTTTGGAGGAGGAGCAACAGTAATTTGGCAGAGGAGTGACAATGATTCTTGTAGAGACATAGATTCAGGAAGATAAAATGGTTTGGAAGAAAAGAAAGATGAAGAAGATGACGGTGTAGAAATGGGAAAGGGATAAAGTAAGGAAGAAGGTAGATTTAGGAATTTTCTAAATTGACTAAGGATAAAATTGTCCAACATTTTATTATGAATCTGTGTCCACCTTTAAAAATCTGTGTCTCACACTTTTGAAGAGACACAAGTTACATGTCTCTAGTGTGTAAGTGTGTGTAACTGTGTCCTTCATAAACTTATGTCTCATAAAACAAACGTGGTACGCGTACCACCATGTCCATGTCTTTGGTAGACATGAACAGCAAACAAACGCTGCCTTACTGTCAGATTTAGAGGCATTTTTCACGTTGGATACAAGCAAGATTTATTTTTTCGAATTAGGTACCGTCAAATTTTATGTTCTGCCACTAAATCCGACGGTAATTAGTAGCGTGAAATCTTATTTCAATAGCGGCAACTTTACCCAGAGATTTTCCGTTGGATTCGGCTACCGGTATATCGATTTAGTGAAATGCCGTCGAAAATTTTTGCCGGTGAAATTGGGGTAAAATTCAAGCGTGAATCCCTCTCCCTCATTTCTGTGAACTCACTCTTTCTCTTCTCTCTCCCCTCTCGTCTTCTCTTTCCGGCCCTGAAGTTGCTGGCGTCGCCACCACCAGCTGGATCCTCCACTGCCGCCGCTAGAGCTGTCGGTCACTGCTGGAGCAATCAGGAACGTCACCGTTGTTTGCGTTCATGGTCACTGCCGTCTGTGATGGAGACGTTGCCGCCATCACTGCCGCCTCCTGTCACCACCATGCCTCCACCATCCTGCAACCACTATCAGAGGTAATTTTGGCATAGTTTTTTATATTTTTTTAAGATTTTTTTGTAAGTTTGGGATTTTGTTAAGTAGTTTATGAAATTATTGATAAAATTAGTGTAATGAAGTTTGTGCTTAAAATTTGATATATATTTTTTCAGATTTTTTTTGTGAGTTTAGGATTTTGTTAGGTATTTCATCAAATTATTGAGTAAATTAGTATAATAAAGTTTGTGACTAGGGTTTGGTTTAGTTTTTTTATTTTTTCATATTTTTTGTGAGTTTAGGATTTTGTTAGGTATTTTATTATCAAATTATTAATTAAATTAGTATCATGAAGTTTGTGATTAGGATTTTTTATATTAATTTAATGTAAATAGAAATTAAATTAAGTTAGTTTAAGTAGGGTGAGATTAAGAGTGTTGGAGCTGTTGGAAGACTTTGTTTGGTTTATTAAATTAGTTTTACCCTGTGAATTTAATAAGTTTTTTTTTTTTGTTATGACAGTGCTATTTCTCTGAGATCAATTGGAGTTCACTTCTTCTGTATTTTGTGCATCCATGTTTCAGGTAAGTTTTCCATCTCTAAATATAATCAATTGTTAAGTTTTATGCTGGATTTACTTTTTCTAGGATAGCATTTTAGGATAAAAGTGGGAGAAGGTTGTGTAGAGGCGCCTTCTCAAAACCCTTTTTTGCTGAAAAATTGTGGAGTTATAAGGGATTGTGCACTAGAACGGTTAGGATTTGATGTATTATTGAATTTGTGTTTGTTCTAATTTATGCCTGTAGCTGTTTTCTTTTGTGAAAGTTGTTAAATTTATTTGGTGGATGTCTCTGAATTAAGAAAAAGTTCTACCAAAATTTTGTTTAAATTATTTAAAACATGTTTGGTTTGTGAGAAAATGATAATCGAATTTGGTTGGAGATTCTAATTATAAGAGACATCCTACCGAATTTTCTAAAAATTTTAATAAGTTGTGTTGTTGGATGAATTCTAGGGTGTTTGTTGCAAGATGATTCCAAGTCATCGTCTGTGGATGTATGATAGGGACAACAGTGGACAAGAGGGTTTAAAACCTAAATTCTTTGAGAGGGTTGACACATTTTTTGCGTATATCTTCAACATGAAACTGTTTAGGTCTCAAGGGATATCTAGGTGTCCGTGCTATAAATGTCAGCTGACTAAGTGGTTAGGACCTTCAAATATAACACTTCATCTCTACCGTAATGAGTTCAAGGATGGGTATTGGATGGACAAAACACGAAGAAGTGGATGAGCAAGGAATTAACCAGTCTGCCTCGAATTTCAATATGGTTGGGGTTGATCGACGAGGGTTCGGGTGGTTAGAGAACCATACATGGAAGAAATGATTTGGGAGGGTAACCAAGAGAGATACAACGAAATGATGTTTGATGCAATAGGTGTTACTGATACGGAAGATGCTGAACAAGAGCCTAACCCAGATGAAAAGAGCTTTTATCTTCTGTTAGAATCTATTGTAAACCCCTTGTACGAGAGATCTATTCATTTGAAATTATCAGCATGTGTTAGAATGATGAGTATTAAGTTTGTGTCAAATTACACCGAAGAATCTTTAATAAGTGAGCCACCCTTTGCAATGACTTAGTACCTATCGGGACTAGTGGCATCCCTCAAAGCCACTACGAAGTAAAGAATTTAGTTTCGAAATTGGGCCTAAATTCGGTAAAAATCGATTGTTGTTTGAATGGTTGTATGTTATATTATAAGGGGGATGTAGATCTAACTGCTTACAGATTTTGTAATGCACCGGAATTTCAAATCAAGAGAGAGCGGATTAGTAAATAGCAGTTAAAAGAGAATTCCAAACAAACAAATGCACTACTTGCCCTTAATCCCTAGGCTAAAACGGTTGTATGCATCGATGTGTTCAACCCCTCATATGACTTGACATAGTAACAAGAGAGATGACGGTTTTATGACGCACTCGTCACATGGAGATGCTTGGAAGCACTTTGATCGAGTCCACCCTACATTTGCGAGCGAGCCCAGAAATATTAGATTAGCTTTGTGCTCTGATAGATTTGCACCAAATTCTAATTTCGGTAACGCATACTCTTGTTGATCTGTAGTGGTGACTCCTTACAATCACCTCCCAAAATGTGCATGAAGGACCCATATATGTTCCAAACTTGTATCATACCTGATCCAAGCAATCCAAATGCTAAAATATATGTCTTTTTGCAATCCTTGGTGGATGAGTTGATGAAGTTATGGGTTAATGGTGTAGAAACGTATGACATGGTGCACATTGAAAAGAACGTATTTGATAATATCATGCACATGGTAATGGATGATAAGAGGACAAAGGATAACGATAAGACAAGGTTAGACTTAATAGACATTTGCAGATGGCCAGATCTGAACTTAACGAGACTTGATAACAGCCGGTGGGCTAAACCAAAGGCAGTGTTTGCTCCAACGAAGGACCAGAGGCAAAATATTTGTAGGCGGATTAGAGGACTGAGGTTTTCTGATGGTTACACCTCTAACTTGGGAAGGTGTGCAACGTCTCACAAGGTAGACTTACTGGGTTAAAGAGTCATGATTGTCATGTCTTTATAGAGTCATTGCTTCCTGTTGCGTTCCGAGAACTTCCTACCAACATATGAAAATCTCTTACAGAAATAAGTGAGTTTTTTAGGGATTTATGTACTACAAAACTTAACGTAAATAATCTCACAATCATAGAGAAGAAAATTCTGATCATACTTTTTAAGTTAGAGAGAATATTTCCTCCTGAATTTTTTGATGTCATGAAACACTTAGCAATCCACTTGCCGTACGAAGCAAGAGTATGTGGACCAGGTTTTATCCTACCTGATATGAGTTTTTAAGCCTTCGTAACTATTGTATTTAGTAAGTTACTATCTTTGCCATCTAATCAAAACTTTATTACACTGAAATTTTCTTATTTATCGTATTGTATCATAGCCTATTCCAATAAACAAATCCTGATACGTCATTGAACAATTTTCACAATTAGTTCAGAGAATACATCAGAGTGTATCGAGCTGACACAACAGATTCAGAACTAGTTACATTTAGTTAGGGTCTAATGAATAAGGGCACAAGCTACCCGATATACAATGTTAATGGATATCAGTTTTTATTCTTTACAATGGTCGGTTGGAAAGAAAATAGATAACATTGGGGTTTGAGTTCGTGGGGATTCAGGCAGTGGTCGTTCTGATTGGAATGATGTGTTGCACAATATAATTCAATTAGAGTATTACAAGGTGTTTCTGTTTAAATATCAATGGTATGATCCAAGTTCGGAAAGCAGAAGGACTACAATATCACTGAAATAAATGTGACCAGGAAATATAGGCACTATGATCCATTTATTCTACCTCAAAATGCACGATAGGTATAATATTTATCTTATCTGTGATCATGCAAGTCTAGTTGGGTGGTTGTAGCTAAGACTAAGTCAAGAGATCGCATCGATTCTGATGGGACAGAAGGTCAAGAACCTTTCCAAATTCATTACCCAACTCCTTTGAAAATAGTGGTTGATACTAGTGATCCGATCACCTTTAGGCCGACTATTATGGATAATGACATTATTAACCTTAGGGTAGATGACGACACAGTACCATTGGACGATGACAATATTCAAGAAGAAGACGAGATTGATGGAGACGAAGAAGAATAATACGAGTTCGATGATTAGGAAACTACCTCGGAAGAGGAGGATAATGAACCAGAGGAAGAAGATGACGAATCTGAATAAGATTGATGTCAATATAATTCTATCTTATGTATTTCGTTATCAAACTTTTGTTTCATGTTTATGTTCTGTATATTTGATATTTTACATCATATATAAATCATTGTTTTCAGATAAAATACTAATTTATTCAATGTTAATTGAGAGTTGACTATCAATTGTTAACAATCGGGGTCCATCATACATTGGAAAAAAAATTCATACTACTAGCGGATTTATCAACGAAAAATCCCGACGGTAGCGACCATTCATATTTTTTTTAAAAAAATAAAAAATATTTTCTGTCGGATTTTCCGACGGTAAAGTGGCGCGAAGGCTCAACTTATGGCGCTAATGTTACCGTCAGATGTTTTTTGTTGGTAATGTTCATCAGATTTTTTGCCCATGTACCATCATATTCCGATGCTAAATTTGCCGTATGTTACCGGCAGATATCAAAATCTGACGGTACACATTTACCGGTGAGATTTATACCGTCGAATTTAATCAGACAAAAAATCCGCCGATAAACATAGTACCGAAGGATTTTTTTTATCTTTCCGCCGGTAAATCCGACGGTACTCAATATTTTTCTTGTAGTGAATAACAACAAATTATAGTAACAAATTTTTACAATACCAGCCATAAAAAATTAGGACCAACAACAAATTGTTATCTAATTAAAAATTAGGACCAGCAAATAAGCAATAACAGCAACAAATTTAACTCAACAAATTAGATCAGCAACAACAACAAATTAGGGCCAACAAATTGGCAACAAACAACAACAAATTTAACTCAACAAATTAGACCAGCAACAACAACAAATTTAACTCAACAAATTAGGGCCAGTGAAATACAAAACAATCAACAATAAAAGAACCAGCAACAACAACAAATTTTTTTATTCCAAAAATTGGTGAATATACTGACTTTCGAAGAAGACATTGTTAAGTTGCAGGAGAGGGCTTAATGACGGCGCAGAGTTCTCGGTTGATTGGAGACGACACGAGATTCTCAACGACAGAGAGGTCTGCTTGGTGATGGAGAGGGCTTCTTGGCGACGGAGAGGTGCTTGGTGACGGAAAAAATTCCTGCGGTTGGAAATCGCGACGGCGCGACGAGGAACACACTACCGCCACAGATTGCGTGAAAAGGATGGAGGGGCAGAAGGAAGATGGAAGAGGAGGGAGGAAGGCACTACAATCTATGACTAGATGGAGGGAGGGAGAGAGATTCTGATATTCTTCAGAAGAAGAAAAGTGAGGGAGGGAAGCACTTGATCCTTTGTGAGTTAGTCACTCCTTTAGAGTTAGTGATTTTGATGTTAGGTTAAAGAATAAAATAGTAAAATCATTGGTACTGCAAGTTAATCTTCAGTTTGGTTCGATTTAGTTTGATTTTTATCATGCCAACCGAAAATCAAACTAAATTGATCTTTTTTTAGAAAAAATAAAAAATCGATTTTTATATTAGTTATTGTAAATTTTGATTCATTTTTGTGATAATTTTCGAATCAATTCGATAACTTATATTCTTAGAGATAGATGGGTGGGATTATTCGATAATTGATAATGACGTTGCAATTTTTTTTAGCACATTTGATAACATCTAGGTCTATGGAGATTATCATTGTGATTAAGAATATTTTCACAATAATATTAGTTATACATTGAAACTTATAAATGAGCTAATTAATATGATTTAATAGCTAATTTTATGTGTATAATTATACATAGTATATTTTTTTTATTTGAGAGTTTAAGCGTATGCTTTTTATTTCTAAAAAATTTTAAAGATGTTTAAAATATTCATGATGTTTAATTTAATTTAATAATATCTTCCGTATTTGAAATCATATTGATTTTTTTGAGTGAAAAATTTTTTTTTTTTAAAATAAAATATTTTTTCTGAATTTAAAATCTATTTGAATGAATTTTTTCAAAAAAATACCTTTATTAAAAAAAATAAATTATTTGTTTTTTTAAATTAATAATATTTTTTTTAAAAAAAATAAAAATAAGAGATATTTTTAATACTTAATTTTTTTAAAAAATTTATTTAAATATAAAATAATTTTTATTTATTAAAATTTTTAAAAAAAATAAAAAAAACAAATACTTTTTTAAAAAACTAATTTAAACTGACCCTAAATCTATTATTTTATTCAAACTTTTGATAATCAATTATTAGTTAAAACTATTTTTCTTAATAGTTAATACTACATCTAATCGTATCATCACAAACTACTTTGGAAATGGATCCTCTCAATTTTTCTTCGAGAATAAAGTGTGATCTTCCATCATTAATTTTATAAGTGGGACAAAAAATAAATATGAGAGAGAAAATAATAAAATGTGAGATTAAACAATTGACACCATCCAATTTTTTCTCCACTGAAAAGGATCCACTCCCCGATGTTACCCTTCTCTCTATCCATCATGATGATTACCATCACCATCTATCATAGTTAAATTATTTGTAGTTTTATAATAATTTTTTATTATTTTTTATGGTTTAAAAATTTGAAATTAAATATCTATATTAAATTAAAACCAATTAGATCATTTTTAATTATATTTTGTTGAAAATATTCTTTAAATATTATTTCTGTATTTGACGTAAAATAAATTATGAATTATTGTAGGATTATTATATTTATTTTTAAAAATAACAACTAATAAAAATTTAATTGTAAATTTTTATCTAATATAAAATTTTAATTATAAATTTTTAAATAATAAAGATTAATTGAATATTAAACATATTATTACCATTATTATCTACAATATCGTCATTATTAAAAAATCACTTTTAGCAACTATTTATTTTATTTTTAGAAATAATAAAAAAAGTTGTTAACATAGTTATTAACAATTAATATTAGCCATCTTATATTTCATTTTTAAAAATTTTAGTGGTAATTATACAATTGTCGGTAAAGACATTTTTATTAGTCACAAAAGGTATATAATTACCATTATAACATATAACAACAACAATATTTACGACAAACACATAAGTTAAATAAAATATATAGTAATTATTATATTATTGTCACTAAAAATAACTTTTGTTGTAGTGTATTTTTACTCTTCTCTTTTTTCTTCCTCCCTTTACTACAACTATTCTCATTTTGTTATCTATTATCATCATTATGTCTTTTTCTCTACCTTCTTCTCCATTTCTATCTTTAACCTAAAAGTTTTTTTTTTGCCATCTCCATCTCCTCTGCTACTATCATAACAAACTCCTTCCTCAACCTCGCCTACATTGTCACTACGTATCTTTTACTGACACTAACCTTCATTGTTACAAGTACAACACCAACATTATCACATTCTTCATATCCAAAATCATCATTATCGATATTCAATTTCTTTTCTAAAAGAAAGGTAAGTATGCGATTACAATTAATATTTCAACAAAAAAGTTAATGAATTTATTT
The DNA here is from genome assembly GCF_059453495.1 of Arachis ipaensis. NCBI lineage: Eukaryota > Viridiplantae > Streptophyta > Magnoliopsida > Fabales > Fabaceae > Arachis > Arachis ipaensis. Next base: position 15,119,106 of record NC_142443.1, on the reverse strand, counting down.
TTAATATTACCTTTAAAAATCATTCATCATCATCCTTAACCTCTAACTTTTTCTTTCCATTGTTAGAATAATAGAGTAAGGATGGCAACACTATCCGAACTCGTGGATATCTATCTCGTCCCTATTTATTTAGAGCCGCTTCGGTGCAGAGCGAATTTTTAACAGGCAAGGTCTTAGGCGGGACGGAGAGTTGGATTTAGTTAATACCTGTCCTAAATGATCATAGGCCAGACAGTTCAAAGCTCTAAGAGGGACAAAAACCCATGGCTTGGTATGACTAAGGAAGTTAGCTTATCCCAATTTCTAACGCTGTAAGCGTCAGACCACCGACGAATAATAGGTACCCCCACACCCCAGGCAGAGTTAGTGATGATAGTTATAAAAATTTTGAAATTTAATTTTATTTGTTAGATTTTAATAATTATAAGGACAGGTAAGAGCAGGGCAGGTATCCGTAGAGATGGATTAGGGTTCAAATTTTTACTACACGTGGGTAAGAGCGGAGCGAGTTCTATGCAGATTATTGTAGGGTGGAGCAGAGTCGAGTAGGGCAAAAACTCACCCTTACCTGCCTCATTGCATCCCCTATAATAGAGTAGTTGTTAGTTGGGAGCTAGGGAGTTAGTAGCTAGTTAGTAATTTATGATGGTGTGTCTATATGTATAGGATCATTCTAATACGACTATGTTATGGTGACTACCATGACTATAGTGTTTTAAAAAGTCTGACTAAAATTAAAGTAACACTTTTTTATTGCTAAATGTCGTTTTTTAAAAAGTGTCACTTAAAAAGTGTTACCAAAATATAAAAAAAAATGTGACTTTATTTTTAATAACACTTTCATAGTCATTGTTCATATCCTAGCTCAAAAACACAGTCAGGTCCAAAATGAATAAGGCCTAATCAAGAGGTTTGGTTTAGTCCACAACTACTCGACCTCGTAAGGTTGGATGCTAGCGATAAGAGTCTAGCTCTACTTATCCAAATAAATAACCAACTCCTAAGATATATACCATGTATCTAGAAGAAAAATCTCAACAACTTTTCTAGAAAAATGAAACGGTCATCTACCAACAAATGTGGAACTACTCTAAAAGGTGATTATCAATTCTACTATAAATATATTGACACTCTCAGGTATATTTAGAATCAAATCTAAGAAAAATCTGCCTAAAACCTTTGCTAACTTAAGCATCGGAGTCCCTTGCAGATACCACCCCCCACCTCTTCACAAACAACTCGGACGGATTCATCCTCGTTGGAGAAGACATCAGACAAACCACTTAAAAGCGTTTGAACCTCACGTTCAAGCCCAAAAACAACCAATTTTAGGTAACCATCGAAACAGTCACCATAACCACCATAACATAGTCATACTAGAATTCAATATATATATATATATATAGGATAATTTTAATATATACTCTTTTGTGTCTTTTTTCTTTTCTCTTGTCACTGCTTTGAGGATTTGTCACCTCATTGATTAGTCAATATTTTTCGTTTCATCTTTTTGAATTTAACAAGACAAAAATCACTATCATACGGCACCGAATGTGCCTTCACAAGTCCCCCTAAGTTGCTACCACCATCCGACGTTCCACGTGTTGACCAAAGCTTCCTATCTGCCACCATTGTCTTGGCAACTCCAGATTTAATCGTATCTGTTCAATTTGCACCAAAATGAATGATTTTTATTGTGTAGCATCTTTACTATTAGATTTCATTGTCTATCTCACCTTGCTCATTCGATTCGTTTCGCGACCCGCATTTGACCTACTTTTTTATGTGCACTTTGATCCGTGCTTGACGATGTCATCCTAGGGTTGAGTTAGCATGTTGATGTGTCCTTCTCTTCCATTATGGTGCTATTACGTGTCAGAATCATGTTAATATGGCATTTGATATTGTTGGATCAAGATCTTCTAAAGTGAAAAAGTTGATCAAGTAATAAAGTAAGAAATTAATTATTTTTAAATTAAAAGAGTAAATGGTTACAGTTCTTGAAAAATCACTCGTTCTCTAAATTGGCCCGTGAAAAATTTTTTTTAATCAAATTCGTCCTTTAAAGATTTTAAATTAGTCATGTTAGTCTTTTCTTCACTTTGTTTGTTGATGGTGTCAAAATTTACTAATGTGACACGTTAAGTGACACCCCAATACACACCTAGAAATCTTAATTAACTATTAATATGATTAGTTTATAAAATTAGATAAAATCCAAGATTTTGAAAACCAGTTCGAACCGGCCGAATGAATCAGTCGAACCGTGAACCGACAAGAAAAACGGTTCGGACAAATAACATAACCGCTTATTTCAAAATTCGAAATTGGACCGTCGGACCAGCCGAGAACCGGTCGATCAGACCGAACCAGGACCCGACCGATTTTCACATTTCAACTCACCGTTTTGAATTTTAAATTTAAAAAAAATTGAAAAAAATAAAAAGAGCCTCACTGAGTCACCGTCTCCCTCTCTGTCTCCCACTCATCTTCCCTCTGCATCCCTCTCTCAAAAGAAAAAACCCTAGCCTCCATCGCTACTCTCTTCTTCAAGCTATCACCGCTGCCGCCCTACCGCCGCCGTCGAATCTGGTCTAGACGTCACCCCACTGCTTTAGCGTCGTCTCCGCTCGTCTCAGCCGTCACATCGCATCGCATCGCATATGCTCGAAGCCGCCGTCCCACTGCAACTCGTCTCGTGTCGTTTCTCCGTGGAGCAGCCGCTGTTCTACCGCGTTGGTTCTGGTCCACCGCACTCCAGCCCTCCTCTGCTCCAGTTCTGCCATGCTCCACCCTCCTCTGCTCCAGTTCTGCCGCGCTCCACCCTCCTCTGTTCCAGTTCCGCCGCGCTCCACCCTCCTCTGTTCCAGTTCCACCGCGTTCCACCCTCTACGGCTCCAGTTACACAACGGTCCAGCCACCCTTCTCTAGTTCCGCGGCTGTCCAACCACTCCTTCTCCAGTTCCGCAACGGTCCAGCCACCTCTTCTCCAGGAACTCTATGTCTATACCTTCATCATTGTTTTAGTTTAGAAGATTCATATGGTTCACCCTTTTACTTCTGTTATGTTGTTGCTCTATTGTCTTTAATATTTTTGGTTTTATTGTGCTTTTTTATTCTTGAACTTGTTAAGTTGATAATTTGCTAAATTATTGGGCTGTTGTTTTCTTAATTTGCTAAATTGATAGGTTGTTGTGATTTAATTTGTTGGATTTTTCTATTCAAGTTTTGTTGTTGTTTGTTTGATATACCTATTATTGTTCTTCAGATTATTAGGTTGCTGTGTTTTTTTTTAAATTGTTAATTTGTTGATTTTTTAAATTGTTATTGTGATTCTTGGGATATAGATTGCTTTTTTTTGTTATTAGGTTGTTAGTTTTTATTCCAATCTTGCTCTTGTTAATTCATTAAATTATTGTTATTGTAATTCTTACTGTTGAGATTGTTCTTGCTAGTGAGTATATTAATTTGGATTTGTTGAAATTTGTTAGACTATAATTATATTTGGTGTGTTTATAATAGAGGAATAGAGAAAGTGGCAGCTAGCATTGTTTCATTGATTGTTGTTTCAATTCTCCATCTTCTCTGCTGCAAGAAGCTCACCTTCTCACTAATTCAATCTTCCTTCTTAATGGTTGTGAATTTGCTTGTTTTATTGATGGTTGAATTATTCACACTATACCTTATACTTTCTCTAATTCAATATAATTGTTGAGTTTGCCTGCATGGTTATATGATATTAATTTATTTATATTTATTATTTTATTATAAAATGGTTTTTTCGGTTCAACTACGGTCGAACTGGTTGAATCTATAAACCAGTGAATCAGTAGCTAAAACGGTTCGATGACCGGTTCGGTTTTCAGAACCTTGATGAAATCAACTCCAAATTGAGGGATTCTAATACCTCAAGTTCTCTCTACAATTAGATTTTGATTTGACCTAATTTCATAAACTTATTGTATTAATAGTCAATTAAGACTCTTACGTGTGTGTTGGAGTATCACTTAATCTGTCATATTAGCAAATTTTGACACTATCAACAAACAAAGTGACGGAAAGACTAATATGACTAATTTAAAATCTTTAAAGGACGAATTTGATTAAAAAAATCTTTCGAAAACCAATTTATAGAATGAATGATCTTTTAGGGACTAATTTAATTATTTTACTCTAAATTAAAATATCTTAATTAACTATTAACATGATTAGTTTATAAAATTAGATAAAATCAACTCCAAATTGAGAGATTCCAATACCTCAAGTTCTCTCCAAAATTAGATTTTGATTTGATTTAATTTCATAAACTTATTATATTAATAGTCAATTAAGACTCTTACGTGTGTGTTGGAGTGTCACTTAATGTGTCATATTAGCAAATTTTGACACTATCAACAAACAAAGTGAAGAAAGACTAATATGACTAATTTAAAATCTTTAAAAGACGAATTTGATTAAAAAATCTTTCAAAAACCAATTTATAGAACTGTTCCATACTGGAAGAGTCGAGGTATACGACGCCTAGCTGGCTGCTGGATTTGTGGAAGAGCTATAAGCCGTCCATGAAGCAGCGCTATAAAGGAACCTCGACACCTTGAAACACAACGGTGGGAGCACCTGCAAAAAGCACTCCGACGCTCAAGTTAGAATAAGTATTATCAGAGTGAGAGAAGTAAACTAGAGTGAGTGATGTAACCTATCATTTTTAGGTTGTTTAGGTTTGATTTTATAGATGAATGGAGTGTTATGTGCTGCTTGGTTTGTTCCGATATTAATGGCTTGGATGATAGTTTCGTTGTTGTTGGTAACAGCTAGGGGATAGTGCTTGACTCGTGTGTTTTTGGTCAAGTGATTGTTTCAGTTTTAATTATTTGTTTCCGGGATTTATGGTCGGTTTGTTGTTGTTGATGCTAATCCCGAGCTTAGCGGGGTACACGTCATAGCCCCAAAGCTCGGCTGGCATTGTATGTAAATGGTAGGCGAGCTTATTAGGTTGCTTTCGTTGTATTTTCTGGTCTTGGGCTTCTCCAAAATGATTTTCAGTGGAATTTTAAATGACATTGGGAGACTTTGTTGTTTCTTCTCTTGCAAAACGTGCCCGCTTTTAATGCGTTTATTTGCCGTTTGGGTTTTTCACGCTTGTTTAGCGGTTGCGAGTTATTTACCCACTAAGTTAGTGGGCTTGCAATAATTTTTCCTTGTTTTGGGAATTTCGTTGCTATTTCAAATTCTTTCTACTAGCTGACTCTTGCCATGACTTCTAAAGGTTTGTCTTTTTCTCTGTAGTTTATTTTTGTTTCTCTGTTCTTTCTTCTGAGATGGCGAGAGATAAAGAAAAAGATAAAGTTGTGGAAGAGGATAAAGCTAATCCATATTACTGGGTTCACGATGATGTGAGGACTCGCTCCTCCTCGTTTGTTAGTGTTGACTCCATGAGTGAGCTTCGTGGTTTGCATGTTGTGAAGGAGGGTTCTGGTGCTGTTATTGAATTCCTTCCCTGTTCTAGTAAAGATAGGATTTGCGAGAGGAGGGGGGATTGGCAGTACTTCTACTTTTATACACCTTGTCTTATTGAGCTTCACGATAGGTTCCCATTTTTTGCATTTGAGTGTGACGTTCTAACTCAGCTAAACTGCGCGCCCTCACAATTATACCCTAACTCGTGGGCATTTTTGCGTGCTTTCCAATGTTTAATGAGCTTTCTTTCTGTTCCTTGTTCTCTTGCTGTGCTTTTTTCTTTGTTTCAAGCGAAAGGGGTTCGAAAGAGGTTATGGATATGTTTGAGTAGTTACCCTGGTCGTTCTCTCTTCCTTCTTTATAAGTCTTCTTTCAAAAACTTTAAGTCCTTGTTTGTGAAAGTGAGGTCGGTGGAGTCCGAGTACCCCTTCTATCTCGATGACGAGTTGATAGAACGGTTTCCTCTATATTGGTGTTCGGAACCTTGCCAGATTCTTGAAGCTGTTGAACGAAGTGAGGAGGAGGAGCGATTGATAGACTTTTTGGTTGAGAGTTTTGCTGGGGGGAGTGTCTGTGTATTCCTGACCTTCTTCGCTATCATGACTCTGGTGATATGGAGGGTTTGAAAACATATTTAGGTATTTCTTGATTGTTTTATGTTCGTTTCTCATTCGCCTTATTTATTCTGACCTTTTGCTTCTATGTAGGTGGGCGAGTTCCTCTCTTTGATCCGTCACGTCTTCAGACTTTTCTTAAGAAGAAAAAAGAAAAGCTTACTGATGCTTCTATGGCTGTGAATGAGGGGGTGGTGATGTTGCCAAATCTGTTGCTCAAGCGGCATCTTCTTTCAAAAGGAAGAGGGATGATGTTGAAAAATCTGTGGAGGTGATTTCAGCGGAAATCAGGGAGGTTGCTAGAGGTGGCAGGTTTGCTTTTGATCGGCAAAAGAAACTCCATAGTTTTATCCCTGGTTCTGGTTCGCATTCCCTATGGAGCGATCAATTTGATTTTGCCGATCTTTCTGATAAGGTGTCTCAATACCCTGGTGACATGCTTATGACTCGCCGCGTTGGCATGGAAGCTCTTGGTAAATTTGTTCAGGTAATCTTTGTTATAGTCTGAGCTTTTTTAAACATTTTTGTTTGCCTTTTGATTTTGATTCCGGCTTCAAATTTATATAGATTGTTGCCTCTCGCTTAATGTATGTTGGTCGTACCACCGAGCTCATCGGCGCTGAGCAGCAGAAGGCTGTGAACAAAGTTGCTGACCTGGAGAAGTCGTATAACGTGAGGATTGCTGAGTTGGAGAAAGCCGCTAAGGAGAAAGATGATGCTGTTATCAGTGCTGTGGCTAAGGCAAAGGAATTTGAAGAGGAGGTAACTTGCTTAAGAGATCAGATTCGTCTGTTGCAGGCTGAGGTTAAGGAGAATGATGTGGCTAAGGGTCGGCTTACTTCACGTGTTCATGAGTTGGAGGAGAATGGCATGGAGATGTTCTCTTATGGATTTGAACGAGCTGTAAGTCAGATTGCTGTATTGGCCCCAGAGTTTGACAGTGATCAGCTTGATATGACTAAGATAGTTGTTGGTGGAAAATTGGTTGTAGATGGCACTGTGGAGGAGCATGATGAGAACGCTCCTCCCTTTTAGTTTGTTTTGTTTATATTTTGGATATGTATGATTGACTCTTTACTTTTTTAGTTTTGTTGACCGAGGTTTGGTTTTCTTGTTTTGTTGATACTTTGAACTGTGTTTGCTTTGGCCGAGGTTAGGCCAGGTTGATGATATCACTTTGTTGTGATTTTTGTAGCGTGTGCTTTATTGCTTTCACATTTTGTTTAGAGCTGGATTTGTTTGAGAGAATCGTTCGATAATTTGAATATATTGGGCGTCCGGCCTCATTAAAACCCTTCCTTAGGCAAAACCCTCTTTGTTTTGGGAAAAAAGCTCTAAGCGGGAAAAAAGAGTACCTTCATCCGCTGATTGTACAACTTATGATCTATACATCTTTAATGATGAAACATTCCAGTTCCCTGACACTGGGTTGCCTTGTAATATTTGAAGTTGATAAGCCCCAATTCTGAGTACTTTTACTATTCGAAAAGGTCCTTCCCAGTTCGCGGCGAGCTTTCTGTGCGAAGGAGGTCGTCTCGCATCTTCGGTTCATCTGAGGACTAAATCGTCCTTAGAGAAAGCTCTTGGGACGACTTTGCTATTGTGTTTTCTTGCCACCAATTGCTTCATGGCTCTCTGTTTGATTGCCGCGATATCTCTATCTTCTTCGACGAGGTCAAGCTCGGCGTTTCTTATACAAGTGTTGTGTTGTTCGTCATATAGCTCGGTCATAATTGTGGGGGTTCCGACCTCTACTGGAATTAACGCCTCTGACCCATATACTAGTTTGAAGGGTGTTTCGCCCATGGTTGTTTGTATTGTTGTGTTGTAGCTCCACAATATTTCTGGGATCAGCTCGGCCCATTCTCCCTTTGCATTGTCAAGCTTTCTCTTTATTGCCTGCAATATAACTCGGTTAGCAGCTTCGGCCTGCCCATTGGTTTGGGGGTGTTCGACCGAGCTAAAATGGTGCTGTATATTAAAATTTTTTAGAAATGAACCGAGCTTATTATCGGTAAATTGTCTACCATTGTCTGATATTATTTCCTTTGGTATTCCAAATCGGCATATTATATTTTTTCATAAAAAGAAACTTACCTTTTCGGCTGTTATCTTTGCTAAGGGTTGTTACCTTTTCGGCTGTTATCTTTGCTAAGGGTTGTGCTTCTATCCATTTTGAGAAGTAGTCGATTGATACTAAAAGAAACTTTACCTGACCGGTGCTATTGGAAATGGGTCGAGGATATCAAGCCCCCATCTGTGAAAAGGCCAGCTTACCTCCATGCTGTGTAATACCTCGGCCGGCTTTGTAGAGATGGCTTCGTGCTTTTGGCATTTGTCACATGTCTTGACTTTTGTTATGCAATCTCTTTTCATGGTCGGCCAAAAGTATCCTGTTCGGACGATTTTTGCGGCTAGGGCTCATCCTCTGATGTGGTTTGCACATACGCCCTCATGTACTTCGTCCATTACCTCTCTTGCCTCATCCGTGTTTAGGCATTTTAGCAATAGTTGAGAGATGCTGCGTTTGTAAAGTTCTCCCGCTATGCTTGTATAGAGACTTGCTTTTCTTCTGAAATGTTGCGGGTTAAGCTCATCTTTGGGCACGGTACCTGTATTGATATACTCAAGAAAAGGTGTTCTCCAGTCATGGAGGTGGTTAATGCTTGTTATGGATAACAATTCAATGCTGGGTTTTTTAAGTGCCAGCTGTGATAATGCCGACGTTTGTGTGTCTGCCCTAGTGGCGGCAAGTTTTGATAGTATGTCGGCTCTAACATTCTTTTCTCTATGCACATGTAAAATGATAAATGAACTAAACTTTGAAATGAGATCCTTTGCTACGAGCCAATATCGCTCTAGCAAGGGATCTTTTACCTGATATTCTTCTCGGATTTGTTGAACCACCAAGAGGGAATCACAGTGTGCTGTCAGGCTTTATACCTGGAGGTTGAGGGCGAGCTTGAGTCCAGCTATGAGGGCCTCATACTCGGCCTGGTTGTTGCTTGCTAGGAAGTGGAACTGTAGTGATTGCTCGGCCACCACGTTGTCTCCTTCCTTCAAAATTATCCCAGCTCCGCTTCCTCCTCGGCTGGATGCTCCGTCAACGTGTAGCTCCCAGTACTTGTTGTGTTCATCCGAGGTTTGTTCCGATATGAAATCGGCGAGGATTTGTGCTCTTAATGCCGACCTTGGTTGAAATTGGATATCAAATTCTGAGAGCTCTATAGACCATTTAGTCAGTCATCCAGCTAGTTCTGGCTTTGTTAGTATTTGTCGTAATGGTTGGTTTGTCCGTACTATTATTGTGTGGCTCTGAAAGTAGTGTCTGAGTCTTCTTGCCGTTATTACAAGTGTTAAAGCTAGTTGTTCTATCTTCGGGTACCTTTGTTCCGTTGACTGCATGACTCTACTGACGAAGTATACCGGTTGTTGTGTTTTTCCTATCTCAATAACTAGAGCCGAGCTTATAGAATGATTAGAAATAGATAAATATAAGTATAAAGGTTTACCGACTTCTGGTCTTTGCAGCACTGGTGGTGATGACAAAATGGTTTTGAGCTCGGCAAACGCTTTCTCGCATTCCTCTGTCCATTGAAACTTTTTATTCTTTGTTATTGTTTGGAAAAAGTGGTATGATCGGCTTGATGCTGATGGTAGGAACCGAGATAGTGCTGCTACCCTTCCTGCCAGTTGTTGTACTTCTTTTATTGTTTTAGGGCTCGTCATGTTAAGTATTGCTTCGCATTTTTCAGGGTTCGCTTCGATTCCTCGTGAAGTTAGCATGAATCCGAGGAATTTTCCTCCTTGCACCCCAAAGGCACATTTCTCTGGGTTGAGTCTCATCTTGTATGCTCGTATCTATTCAAATATCTCTTTGAGGTCGTCGCAGTGTGACCTCTCCTGGGTGGTCTTGGCGACCATATCGTCGACATAGATTTCCATATTCCGACCTATTTGGTGATGGAACACCTTGTCCATCAGTCATTGGTAGGTTGCGCCTGCATTCTTTAGACCAAATGGCATTACTTTATAACAAAAATTTCCATGTTCAGTTATAAATTCTGTTTTGCTTTGGTCTTCTGGATGCATAAGTATCTGGTTGTAACCAGAGTATGCGTCCATGAAACTCAAGCTTTTGAAACCTGATGCACTGTCTACGAGTTTATCGATGCAAGGTAAAGGGTAGGCATCTTTAGGGCATGCCTTATTTAAATCTGTAAAGTTGACGCACATGCGCCATTTACCTGAGTTTTTCCTTACCATTACCATGTTCGAGAGCCATGTGGTGAATCTGATTTCTGTGATGAAGTTAGCTTTAAGAAGCTTTTTGGTTTCTTCTAGTGCTGCCTTTGATTTTTCTGCTCTGAGGATTCTTTTCTTCTGAGCTATAGGTCAGCTTGTTTTGTCAGTGGCGAGCTTATGGCAGATAATGTTTGGATCTATTCCTGGCATGTCTGCTGGAGTCCAGGCAAATAGGTCAGCGTTATCTTGTAATACTTTTATGAGCTCGGATCTTTCTTTTTCCTGTAGTGCTTGACCAATATATGTGACTTGTTCTGGTTTCGCCGTTAGCTGGACTTCCTGTAGTTCGTCTGCTGGTTGAGGCATTTCTTGGGTGTCCTCACGAGGGTCCAGCTCTGCTAGAGACAGTACCTCACTTGTGTTATGAATTGCTTTGACTTCTTGTTGGAACTCTATTCTTGGAGCCGACCTTTTTAGGCTTGCATTGTAGCATTGCCGAGCTTGTTGATGATCTGAGTGGAGTGTCGCTATCTCTCCATCCTGTGCCTGGAATTTGACACATAGATGAAAAGTTGAAACTACTGCCCTGAACATGTTCAGGGCAGGTCTTCCAAGGATAATATTATAAGGGCTAGGGCAATCAACTATAAGATATTGTATGTCAATGGTCCGTGACAATGGGTGGTTTCCCATCATTGTCCTCAACCATATGTAACCCTTGATTGGCACTCTTTCTCCAGAGAATCCGACTAATTCTCTGGAGGAAGGTTGTATGAGTTTTTCGGATATTTTCATTTTCAAAAAAGTAGTATAAAACAGAACATCGGCACTACTACATGGGTCGAGAAGGACTTTTCTTACCAATAAGTCACCTGTTTGGATAGAAATTACCACTGGATCGTCTGAGTGTGGTGCGGCCGAGCATATATCTCCCTGGTTGAAAGTGATTTCTAGGTCTGAGGCATCCTTGTTGCTACATGGTGTTGTTCCTTTTATTGCTAGCATTGAGCGGTAACTACACTTTCTTGCCGAAGTTGTTTCTCCTCCCCCGGCGAATCCTCCTGATATGGTGTTTATGACCCCCTTAGGTGGCGTGTTGTTTGACCATTTATTGGTTTCTTTGCTTCCTGGGGTCTGTTGGCGTTCTTCTCTATCGCCTTCTTTATGTTTTCTTCCTTCGATGTACTTGTCTAGGAGGCCTTGCCGGGCCAATCTTTTCAATAGGTCTTTGGCTATCACGCATTCATCGGTTGTGTGGCCGTACTTTTGGTGGAAGGCACAGTGCTTGCTCTTGTCGACGAATCTCTGATCTTGATAGCTCCCAGCTCTTGCTGGTGGTTTTATGATTTTAGCGTTGAATATTTCTTTGATTATTTTTTCCCTCTTTGTGTTGAACTTGGTGTAGTTGTCAAACTTTGGGGTTAGCCTGAAGGGCTTCCTGGGGTCTTTGACATTTGCAGACCTTGTGGCCCTGTCGTCTTCTCTCTTTGGTTGTTTTTTCTCCATTTTTTCAGCTTCACGGGGTTCTTCGATCTCCATCTGTCCTGCCGCCCTCTCTCGGAATTGTTCCAATGTCTTCGGCTTTGTTACCGCAATTGTTTCTCTGAATTTTTCAGGTCGGAGTTCGGCCTTTATGGCATGCAGGTGGACGGCGGGATCTAGATCGGGTATCTTCATTGTCGCTTCTGCAAATCTGGTCAGATAGTCTTTCAAACTTTCTTGGGGACCTTGGCGGATGGTGCCAAGGTAATCCGATCTGTGTACATATATCCTTGCTGCAGCAAAATAGTCTATGAAGGATTTTGCCAATTCCTCGAAAGAAGAGATTGATCCTACAGGTAGTTTTGAAAACCAAAGTAGAGCTGCGCCATCAAGGTAAGTAGGGAAAGCTCTGCAAAGAACAGGTTCGTTATTAGGGCCATTAAAGAACATCATAGATTGAAATTTCTTAATATGAGCCCGGGGGTCACCAATCCCCTTATACGGCTCGAGTGAGGAAGGTAATGTAAAGTGTTTTGGCATCTGGTAGTTTGTGATTTCCTCAGAGAACGGGTTGCCTAAGGTCAGCCTTTCCTTTGGAGGATTGACTCCCAAAAGGTCTACGCCTCCTTGGGCCGGGCCTTTGGAATTATCCTCTTTCTTACTGGCGTTGTTCTGGATTGACAACTCAGCGAGTCTCTTGACTTCTACTTGCAGCTCGGCCATCTGGGCCATGAGTTCGGCCTGAGTGGGTTGGTGAACTCCGTTATCGGCTATGCGCGAAGGTTTGAGAGATCCTGCGTAAAAGGAAAACACAAAGTACTATATGGTGAAAAGAGTGGGGTTAATATGATTTTCGGGCCCCACGGTGGGCGCCAAATGTTCCGTACTGGAAGAGCCGAGGTATACGATACCTAGCTGGCTGCTGGATTTGTGGAAGAGCTATAAGCCGTCCAGGAAGCAACGCTATAAAGGAACCTCGACACCTTGAAACACAGCGGCGGGAGCACCTGCAAAAAGCACTCTGACGCTCAAGTTAGAATAAGTATTATCTGAGTGAGAGAAGTAAACTAGAGTGAGTGATGTAACCTGTCTTTTTTAGGTTGTTTAGGTTTGATTTTAGAGATGAATGGAGTGCTATGTGCTGCTTGGTTTGTTCCGATATTAATGACTTGGATGATAAGTTCCGTTGTTGTTGGTAACAGCTAGGGGATAGTACTTGACTCATGTGTATTTTTGGTCAAGTGATTGTTTCAGTTTTAATTATTTATTTTCGGGATTTATGGTCGATTTGTTGTTGTTGATGCTAATCCCGAGTTTAGCGGGATACATGTCATGAACGAATAATCATTTAAAAACTAATTTAATTATTTTACTCAATTAAAATAATAAACACATTTTATAAAAATTACAAAATTAATATTAATTAATTATTTATTTTACTACTTTACCAACTTCTCATATCCAAATTGGACTGGCTAATTTTCCGACGGTTCGAAGCCTTTTCGGTTCACCACTTTTTCAACAGTTTTTTTTTTTTTGAAACAAAGGAAGCTCAACACATTAAAGTGGAGCAAATAAAAGAAAAAAGAAGACACATAACTAGCTACCAACAAATAAACCAACCCCTACTATCCCCAGTACTCTCATCCTCCCCCAGGATCACCACCACTCCATTCCGTGTAGCTCATCAACGTCCTTGTGTGTATGACCTCCAGGCTTGCTCTTGCATTCTTGAAGATTCGTGCATTCCGTTCCAACCAGATGTTCCAAATCACTGCAAAGAACACTGACATCCACATCTTCTTCCGTTCCACTTTTTCAACAGTTTTGCGGCAGTTTGCCTCCTTCGGTCCGTTCCGCCTGCGTTTCCTTCTCTCTATATATATTGCATCTTGTATGATATTCGGAGGACAATCTCCATATGTACTAAACCATTTCCTTAGTCTCGTGTTCTAACACCCATCATCTTCCCATTCTTTTTCCCAAGCCCTCCCGTTGTTGCCACTGTTCATTCTGGTAGTGCACAAACAAAGAATTTGCTATTTCTGAGAGCATTAATTGAGTTGATTTATGTGAATTTTGAGGCGAGCATAGCTGCAAAGTGTCTTGAAAGAAATGAAGCCAGACGAGACGGCATCAGCTTCTGGTTATGCGAGTTGGTCATGGACGGTGGTGTGCCTTTTCATATCAGGTATAGTTGTTGGTTCATTCATAGCAGGCATGTTACTCAATTGGAAACCCTTACTCAGCAGCAAGTTCTGGGCTCTACTTGGTTACCAAGATGAGGCGTTGGTTATCACCGAGGGAAGTTCGTCTTCCCCGCGGGGTTACAAATATGATGTGTTTCTGAGTTTCAGAGGTTCTGATACCCGCCGTAGTTTTGTTGATTATCTTTACCGACGTCTCTTGGAAGAAGGTATTTTGGCCTTCAAAGACGAGAAGGAATTAAACAGAGGAGAAATCATTTCATCAAAGCTCCTGCAAACAATTAAAGATTCACGGATTTCTATCGTTGTGTTCTCAAGGGGTTACGCTCGCTCAAAGTGGTGTTTGGACGAACTGGTTGCTATAGTTGATTGTCACAAAGAGATGAAGCAGGAACTTCTCCCAGTTTTCTATGATGTCGATCCACGTGACGTTCGATATCAAACTGGGCCATACGAGGATGCCTTTGACTCGCATAGGGAGAGATTCAGAGAAGAGCCTGACAAGATCTACAAATGGAAGAGTGCTATGACGTATTTGTCCAATATTAGTGGTTTGATTTTAAGAGATCAGTATGTATATAAACATTGTCTTCCCTTTCTCTTTCCATTTGAGACGGATTAGTGGTATTTTCCTTTAATTTCTGCTCCTCTCCTCTTGCAGAGCAACAACTGAAGGGATTGACAAAATGATTGAGGCGGTGTTGGACAGACTGGTTTATAAATTCCAAAGTTCAAGGTTTGCTGATAAAAATCCAGAATCCCCTCAAGGAAGACCATCATCGCAGGAAGTCAACAAGTATGACGTGTTTCTCAGTCTCAGACGCGCCCACACTCCTCACACATTTATTGACCATCTTTACCAATATCTCAACAAGAGAGGATTTTCCACCTTCAGAAGTGACGAGGTGATGTCAGAGTCACAGCTCCGGCAAGCACTTAAAAATTCAAAGATTCTTATCATTGTCTTCACAAGTGATTATGCTGACTCAAGATTCTGTTTGGACGAAATGGCTACTATAGTTGATTGTCACCGGGAACTAAAACAAACTATCATCCCAGTTTTCTGTGGTGTGGATCCTAGTGATGTTCGAAGACAAGCGGGTCCATACCAGAAAGCCTTTATTTCGTATACAGAGGAATTCAAGCAAGATCCTCTCAAGGTTCAACAATGGAGGGAAGCTTTCAAGTATATCACTGATCTACGTGGTGTTGTTCTAAGAGATGGGTACGTATCTAAGGCATAGTTTACGGAATCTTGATTATTTCCAGGCAGATCATAAGTCATAACTTGTGCAAACCACTAATCAGGTGGATTTTGCATTCTAGTTTCATCATATTAAGTTAAACTATTTTACAAATCATGTTGTAAAAATATACGTTTGGCTTCTTATTTTTTAATCTTTTCCCTTTCAGGCCAGAGACTGAAGCGATTGGAAATATCATTCAGACAGTGGAACAGTTATTCCCTAAATTCCCAAGGCCTAGTAGCCATAGTCAAGGTTGGATACAATCCCGTTTAGACGGGCTAGAGAAGCTTTTGAAATTAGAGGATGATTGTATTTTAGTGGTTGGAATTTGGGGCATGGGTGGATCTGGAAAGACAACCCATGCTTTAGCTTTGTATAACAGAATCTTTGAGAAATTTGAGGGTGCTTGTTTCATTCAGGACGTAAGCCAGGTTTACAGAGTTGGTGGTGCAACTGCTTTGCAGAAACAAATACTCTGTGAATCTTTAAATGTAGAACTTTCAGATATCTACAATCCTTTAGAAATATCTGACCTCTTAAGAAAGCTATATCGGAAAAAGATCCTTATAGTCCTTGATGGTGTTGATGAGCTACGCCAGTTGGACTTATTGGCTATAAATCGCAACATGCTTGGGAAGGGAAGTAGGATTATCATAACCACTAGGAATAGGCATATTTTGGATGCATATAAAGTAGATTTTATTCACGAGATTTCACTGTTGAATAATGATGAAGCTCGTGAACTGTTCCTGAGTGCTTGTGGTATTGTGGATGATCAGGACTATACTAGGTTGATTCCTAGAGTGCTAGAATATGCTCATGGTCTTCCGTTGGCAATCAAAGTACTGGGTTCTTTTTTGCAATACCGTGATGTAACCTTCTGGGAAGATACCTTGGATAGACTGAGAAGAGAGCCATCTTTTGAAATCATGAAGACTCTTCAAACAAGTTTTGATGGATTAGACGATGAAGACAGAGAAATCTTTTTGCACATTGCTTGTTTCTTTCATGGGAAGAAGGTAGATTTTGTAAAGGAAGTTCTAAGTTGTTGTGGATTTTTGGTTGAAATAGGGATTCAAACTTTGTTGGACAAATCACTCATCACTATCCAAAATGAGGAAATTCATATGCACGATCTGTTGCAAGATTTGGGAAAGAAAATTGTCCATGAAGAATATCCAAATAATCCAGGATTGCGGAGTAGATTGTGGCTTTACGAGGACTTTAGTTTTGTCTTGAAGTCAAACACGGTAACGATTCCTCTTGCGAATTTAGATTCCCTGGCTTTTTTGTGTCATTGGAAAACTTGGTTCCTATTTGTGGATAATTTTATGAATATAACTGATTCAAGTACTTCCATTAGTATGCTTTTTTTTTATAATTATTTTATTTAGTAATATTTTTCTGCTCGTTTTTCAGGCAACAAGCAAGGTTAAAGATATAGTTCTATATGAGGATGCCTCCATCTCTGAATATGAAGATTTGAACATTGAAGGATTGTCAAAAATTAGAAATCTTGAACTGCTCATATTATATGATCTGCATTTTTCAGGAAGACTTACTTCTCTTCCCAATGAATTACGGTATCTTTTTTGGCATGGATATCCTTTCTATTCTTTGCCTTCATTAGAACCGTATAATCGTCTTGTTGGATTGAATTTGCCTAACAGCAACATCGAACGCCCATGGTATGGCTGCAAGGTAGTTTAATATCTTCCTCATTCTTTTTATTTTCTTTTTTCTTTTCTTTTCTTTAATTAAAGAAACAGTGGAAAGAATAATCATCTTTAAAAGAGGCATAAAGAGTTTAAAGAGAGTAAACAAAATTGAAATATTTTAGAAGATATAACTTGGATGTTTAGATAGGTAAGAGACCACATTAAGCCATATGGGATTATTAATGAGTACTTTACCCTCAGAGGTGTGGACTTGTGGTAGCGCCAATTGTTAAACAATAGTAAAATCATACCTGAGATGATAAAGACATGTTTGGAGAAGGACTAAAGACTTAAATTAGGTGAGTTGATCAAATGGAGAGTATGCTTACAACTAGAAAGAGGTAGAAACTATCCAAGACTAGCTATGGATAAAACGTTAAAGTGGGTTGAAATATAAATGATTTTAAATTGGATATCAAATATGATACATAATAGAGCATCATGGCATTATTTGATCCATGTTCTCTTACTACACCTAATGTAAATTAATGATATTGTTCATTAATGCTTTAGTGATAATATAAAAACAATGTTGATAATGTGTCAGAAGTAAAACTATTTTGTCATAATATTGTTTCTATTATATAATGAGAAAGTGTTTTTATATCTTCTGCACAGATGTTTAATATTTCACATTTTATAATTCTAATTTTCTTTTCCTGCTTGGTATCAAAGTTAAGAGATTTAATATATCATAATGACATGTTGGTATCTAATGATTCTTTTCACAGGACTTCCCACATTTGGAAAGGGTGGATTTGAGTTACTCAAAATACCTCAGGGAGACACCAAATTTTGAAGGGAGCCCAAGACTTAAGCGTCTAGATTTCACAGGATGCAGAGAGCTAATGGAAGTCCATCCATCTATCGGACATCTTAAAGAACTTGCTTACTTGAGTTTCCGTGACTGTGATATGTTGGTCACCCTCAATCTTGATCATAAATGCAAATTAAGTTCTTTGAAGGTTCTTGACCTCTATAGTTGCAGACATCTTGAGAACACACCAGATTTTACAGGACTACCCAATGTTGAGCACATTGATCTTGGAAAATGTGAAAGTTTATCCACTGTTCATCATTCTATTGGGAATCTTGAAAAGCTTAAGTTCTTAAATGTGCCAGCCGACATAGATCTTCCTAAGTTAGGTGGTGTCAGAATTATTCGAACTCCATAAGTTCCTAGTCGCGTAGAAAAAGTACTGTCTTCCTGGTAGATATACCACTGAGAGGCTTTCCAGGCTAACGTATCAAAAAGTGATGTGTTATTGTGTGCTTACAAGATTGCATAAGCCCTCATTTGGTCTTAATTTGATTGCAACTGGATCATGACAAGGCACTTGAATCATCGAATGCATGGTGAGCAAGAATAGTTGAGGTGCATACTCTCTGCCTTTCTCCTCTTATCACAATTTCTTTATTATATTTTGTCTGTTTATACCTTTGCAAGTCGCAGGTATATCACTTCCATTGTGGTTGAGTTTTGACATTGCAGTTCCTTTTGTGAGTGAAATTCCAGCTCAGTGTTTCAAATTGAGTTGAACTCTCATTTCTGGAAGTAGTGAGTATGTAGAAATAGAAAAAATGTTTCGATATTCCACCTTGATTAGTGTTTTAGTGTTTTATCTTTCCCAGTCAATTTCTTTTGCGAGAGTACTTCAGAACTATGAGTAGTTTCAAACTCTAGACTCCAAAGTTTGATGGTGAAATTATTATGTCCTATCAAAGATTTGTTAAGATAACATATTCCAAGGGCAATAGCCTAATAACCATTTGTCAGCATCCACACAGAAATTTGAAGAGGAAGAGCTTAATGAGTATCTGATGGCGGGAACTTGGGATTCAATAGAGAGAGAAACAGATGAAGAACCAACACAAATCTTGCCACTTTTAACAAAAAATCGTTTTATAAAGAGGTCAGTCAACAATTATGACAATTATTTTTATTCCCCCCATTTCAAAGTATAAATCATTTTGGTTTTTCAGGTTCATCAGAAGATGTTTAAGGGAAAAAACTCAAACACTCTACGCACACAAGTTCTCAGTGCCGCGAGAGCTTCCCTGCTCTCCCTTGACTTTGGGTGTGTCGATGGAAGGTAGTAAGTGATTGGTGAATAGTGCTTCGGTTTGAGCTTCCAAGAGATGTGAAAGGGAAAGAGGGAACAGAGGAGTGAAGTGTGGTGCTTTACTTGCACACAACTCACACCCAATCATGCTACACTGCCCTATGAATTAAGGCTCTTTTAACCATACAGGGAATCCACTCTGGTGTGGCTCCCTTCTTGGAACATGATCCATTACTCTGTATTAAGAGTTCTTATTATAGCTGTTATTCTTGAAGGATATTCCCCCTTGTTTGTGTTTTGTACTCTCTAGAATCTCTTTTGGCAACATGACTAGAAAGAATGGAATTTTAGGGACAGGAATTTGTTTTGAGAACACTTTTTGTATACGTACTAGATTATTTCTGAATTTGTAATTTCGATTTAAATATCTTTTTTAAACCTTTAAATTAAATTAATGTCTGTAGTCACCAAAAAAAAATGTCTGTTAAACTTACCTAGATATACAAGTAACATCACTTTTTATATTAAAAAATAGAGAAAATTTCACTCTCATCCCTTGCAAGATGCTAAAATGACACCCCATCCCCTGTATTTTATAAATGAACATTCCTCTCCCTTCTAATTTTTAAAAAACATTCTTTTTAATTTATTTTAAATTTTTTGTGTCAACTAATATTAATTTTATCCATTTTTTAAGAAAAAATAAATTATTTTTTGAAAAAATATCTATTAGAAAAAAATTTATTTTTTATCATTAAATTTTTCTTACCAAAATAGTCTTTAATAAATTATTTTTTTATTGATTAAATTGTATTTTTACCAAAATACTTTTAAAAAAATTAATAATTAAATTATTTTTTTCTAAGATATCTACTCTTCAATAATTTTTTAATTATTAAATTGTGATTTTACTAAAATTTTTGTTAATAATTATTTTTATATTTTATTATTAATATATATTATTTTAACATTAAATAAAAAATCTTACACTGTTAATATGTATAACAATTAATATATATTGATATTGAAAAATAATCTTATTAAAATTTTTTATTTAATGTTAAAATAATATATATAGATATCGAAAAATTAATAGTAAAATATAAAAAAATTGTTAACGAAAATTTTGGTAAAATTATAATTTAATAATTAAAAAATTCTTGAAGGGTATTTTTAAAAAATAATATAATTATTAAATTTTTTTAAAAATATAATTTAATAAATAAAAGAATAATTTATTAAAGGGTATTTTGGTAAGTAAAATTTAATGATAAAAACTAAAATTTTTGTTAATGGGTATTTTTTAAAAATAATTTATTTTTTCTTAAAAAATGGATAAAGTTAACATTAGTTAACACAAAAAGTTTAAAATGAATTAAAGAAGAGGTTTTTTAAAAGTTAGAAAGGAGAAAAATGTACATTTATAAAATAGAGGGAATGTGAGTGTTATTTTAGCATCTCGCAGAAGAGGGGAGTGAAATTCTCTCTAAAAAATATAAAAGAAATTTTAGTGGATATGTTTACTCTTTTTATTTTAGGATTTAGCTAGGATATATGATAAGGTTACTAATTAGAAAAGTTTTTGTAAAAAATTGATAAAATAATCCTTTAATCTCATCTTTGAATTATGATAGTGAATCTTACAAAAAAAAAATAAATAAAATAAAAGTTATGAATTCAAAAGTGAGTAAATTACTTTATGAATCTGTTCACTTTAAAAGATTTTTTTTCTCGACTACTTTTATCAATGACAATCAAGTCCCGTGAGAAAATAAGTGGTTAATCAATTTTAAATTAAGATAACGTCGTTCACATAAAAGTTAAAAATTTAGTTATGATTAATCATTCACTTTATTACTTTATTAATCTTGTCACTTTAGATGATGTTTTTCCTATCAATGAAATATCCAATAATTGATAATGAATTAATGATACATATCAAACGTAGCACAAACAAGAAGAAAAAAATCACAATAAATTAGTAATGCTAAATTGCCAATGAAATCCTAATTGTTGGCAAAAAAATAAGATGTTTGCTACGGTATGTTGATAAATTAATACGTACCGATACGTTTAAGATATGGATAAATAACAATAAGACATGTTTACACGTCAGTATTTAATTTTTTCTTTTTTAAATATATAGTATATCACCACTTTTATTAAAATACCCTTTTAATTAAATAAAAATAAAAAATATTTATTTATTTAATTTTATAAAAAGACTTAAACATCCTTTCTCTATTTAATTAGACAAAAATACCCTTTTAAATTAATCAAATTTTAGAATTCAATTAATTCTAATTTTATAAATTTAAATAATTAAAATAACAAAATAAAAGTATATTAAAAAAAACAAAAAATAAAAATTATTCTTCATCTACCTTAAACATATTAAAAAAAACAAAGAACCAAAATTGTTCTTCATCACGCCTCTGAAGGTTTAACCTTCTTCATCTTCTTCTCTCCTCTTCCTATCCTCTCTCTCTCTACTTGATCTCTCTCAAACCCTAGCTCGTCCGCCTACTTCTCCTTCTCCGCCTCTGTCACAGGATGAGGTCGTCACCAAGCAGAGGAACAAAGATGAGGTTCGAACCATGTTTGAGAGCTACCGTCGCATCAAGCTCTTCTTGTCAAAGAAGCAAGGTGACTGTGTGAACGAGTAGAGACTCTAGTGAGACCGAGAGAGACTCTAGTGGCAATGAGAGAGAAGAGAGGGTTTGAATATCAGAATTGGGAATGAGAGAGACATTCGATGGGAGTGTGCTGGTGAAAAACCCAGAAAGATGAAGACATGAAGCTCTGTTCTTTTATTTTTTTTTCTCAATTTTTCAGATGATTTTTTTTTGGGTATGAACAATTAGAGATGAGGTTTGCGTGAGAACCCAGCAAACAAAGAACAAAGTGATTTTGTTTAGTACTTTTTAAATTTATTTAATTTTTTTGGTATGAATAATTGATTAGGATTTATAAAGAGACAAATGATTTTGTTAAATGTATTTTTGTTTTTGTTTTTTAGATTATTTAAATTTTAAAATTATAAAATTAAACAATTTAATTAATCTAAAAGAGTAATTTTTGTCTAATATATACAAAAAAGAGTATTTAAGTCTTTTTATAAAATTAAATAAATAAAATATTTATTTAATTAAAAGGGTATTTTAATAAAAATGGTGATATAATATATATTTAAAAAAGAAAAAACTAAATACTGATGTTAAAAATAAATTCTACGTAGCTTATTATTACTTGTCCATATTTTAAATGTATCGATACGTATGAATTTATCATCGTACTGTAGCAAACACTAAAAAATAATGGAAAGAAAAGAATGGAATTCCCGATCCTTTTGATAAGGCAGAAGGTAGAACATATTCAAGCTACCCAAATCTGCAACAGTGAAGCATTGTTTTCCAAGTTTTACTTCTTCAAATGTGCAAGGGGTAGCAGATCTATAAAACGATGCAACTATTGAAGTGACCTTAAATTATGTACCAAACAACGATAAGCATCTGGGTAAAGAAGAATAATTAAGTAGGAGAAGAGAATTTACTTATTTACCTGTAATCCTTTTAAGGATAGTTTACCTCGGAGATAAATCACTCATGTAAGAGCAATCACTTTCCTCATCAAAGGCTACCTGCAATGCTTTGCCTTTCATTTTCATGCTTTCCTCTTCCTCCGAGGAAGAATGGCCGTTCACAACTTGCTCTTCCTCTATGGAAGAATGACCAAGATTGTAAAGATTAATTTCCTTGGCCTTAGCATCCAGATTCTCCTTTTCCTCTTCATCAGTTACATTCCAATTGTAGGGTAGCTGGATTTTAGGCCCTAATCTATTATAGCCCTCATTCTCATGCTCATCCATAGTATAGAAACAATTATGGGGAAGACAGATTATCGGATCAGAGATTTCTTGTATACCACGACGAAACCAAGGATCATAACCTTTACAATCCATTTCACGGAATTCTCTCCTTATCAACACTATATCTTCCATGCATACCATGCGTAGGCCCCATTCCTTCACCTGTAAGCCCGGGCATGCTTTAAACGTGATACAGGTTCCTGTTTTCACAAAATGGCAGTGTGCACGAGAGATATAGATTATCCAGCAATATTTTGATATTGGACCAACATGCTCCTTCTCCATGTCTAAACAAGCCGGCAAGTCAAAGCATTCTTCTGTGTTTTCACTTTCAAATGAAAGATACAAAGGGCGTGGCAGCTTTGAGGAGGAGCCAGGATTTGCTCGACTATTTTTGTTCACCTCAAATGTTACACAAAAGGCAAAACCAAGCCAATCATTTACATCAGTGTCAATGCTTAATATCCTTATTATTGAGCCACCTACAAATCGATGATGGAAAAACCATTTTGGAATTTCAATACCCATAAAAGGTACTATAATGTCAAAACCACATCGAAAATGACCGGGTTCCTGCAATCGAAAGAAAGAAATTCAAGCATAGATGTGTAAACTAAGAGATTGTAGTAGGATAATAAAAAGTAAAACAATTAGAATAGTCCTCACCTTAACAAGTCTTGCTAACCATGAAATTGCAACTAACATCCAGTGGCATTTCATAACCCTACTGCAGTTGAAAATATATAATCCCGATCTATGATTACGAGATTCTGATACTTTCTTAAAATACCTTCCCCCTGATGAAGCACTCTTAAATGGAAGATCATGCAATTCAACAAGCTCATGGCAACCTGACAAGTTTAAATATGCCAGGCAGGAAAGGCTCTTGATGGTTTCGGGTAAAGATTGAATTCTGCTTCCTTGAAGATTTAGTCTTTCTAAGCACTTTAGCGCTCCAATAGCATCGGGAATTACTTTTATCTTGCTGGATCCAAGATCCAAAAATATCAAATATCTTAGATAGGGGGATAACATGCTTATTTGTCTTAGCGGAAGATTCATCAGTTGGAAGCAGTCATGTAAATCTAGATTTTGAAGACATGTCAAATTGTTGACACTGGCAGGTAGCTGGACAAGATTTATGCACCCTCTCAAACTGAAGAACTTCAGCATTACAAGAGCCCCAATAGATTCATGAACTGCGGATAAACTTATACATTTTTCAAGGTCAAGGTACTCCAGATTTGACAGCCCTGTAAAATCTGGGGTGTTCTCTAGTTTTGTGCAGCCAGAGAGGTGTAGAACTTTCAAAGAATATAACTTATATTCAGTGTTGAGATCAATGCTGACCAAATTGCTACAATTACGCAAACTGAGGTAAGCAAGTTGAGTAAGAAGTCCAATTGAGGGGTGAACCTGTGATAGATTTGTGCATCCTGAAAGATCCAGCCACTTAAGGTTTGGGATCCATTCAAAATTTGGCGTCTTCACGAGATCTTTCGAGTTGCTCAAATCCATCTTTTTCAAACATGGGAAACTCTGTGAACAGAGATTTTCTACCAACATGTCAGCTTGTACTAAAGGTTGCATTCCTTTGAAAGTAACCATAACAAATTAAGTATAAAAAAACAGAGAAAAAGAGGAATAAAATTATTATTTTTTATTTCTTTAACCAAAAAGGGAAGATTTATAATTCAAATACCTTTGGGCTTTCCCATAGTAGTTTGATGTTGCTATCACGCAAATTTAGTTCAACAAGACTATGTGGGTCAAAATTTACTGGTAGAGAAGAGAAAGGATAGCCATGCCATGAAATATATTGCAAGTTGTCAGAAAGAAAATAAAGACTTCCTGAAAAATTCTTGTGATGTAATATGAGTAACTTAAGACCCATCATTTTTGATAATCCTTCAATCCTCAGCTGACTATATTTGGAAACATCCTCTTTCTGATCCAAAACTATGGCTTTAACACTATAAGATCCCTGAAAAATACAAGGTATCCACGTGTTCAATAATAAAGGAAACAAGATAATCATGGAATGCTGGAATGTTATTCTGCAAGAAGGTATAATTCATTACCGTTGCTGAAGTCAATACACGGTAGAAATCGTGATAAAGCCACAACCTACTCCATGATCCTGGTTCTTCTGGAGATTTTTCCCGAACAATTTTCTTCCCCAATTCTTGTAACATTTCATGCATATGAATCTCTTGATTTCTAATGGTTACGAGTGATTTCTCCATAATAGTTGGAATTCCAATATGAGGATGTAATCCACAACTATCTAGAATTTGTTTTACATAATCTTCTCTCTCTCCATGAAAGAAACAAGCAATGTGTAGAAATATTTCTTTCTCATATAATTCCAATCCTTCAAAGCTTATCTGAAGCACGTCCATAATATTTTTGTTTGGAATTTTCCTCATTCTTTTCAAGGCATCAGTCCACTGGGTAACATCTCGGGAATGCAACAACGAACCCACTATTTTGACAGCTAATGGAAGATTTTGAGCATATTCCAGTATTTTAGGAATTAGATGCATGTATTTGCTACTGCTAGAACCATCATCACCCAATGCTTTTCTTAAAAGAAGTTCACGAGCTTCATCATCATCCAACAGTGCAACCTTATCAACTTCATCTGCTCCATAAACTTTTAGAATATGCTCATTCCTAGTGACTATGATAATTCTACTTCCTCTCCCAAGTGAATTAGGACTTATAGCCAATTCCTCCAATTGCTGCAGTTCATCAACATTGTCAAGAACTATAAGGACCTTTATGCAAGACAGCCTATTTCTTAAAATGCCAGATATCTCAAAGTGACCAAACATCTCTAGATTTTGTTCATCTAGAGCTTGATTAAGAATTTGCTTTTGAATAATAACAGCACCTCCATTTCTATAACTTTGGCTTACATTCTCAATAAAACAACAACCATCGAATTGGTAAGAGATTTTGTCATATAAGACCTTGGCATGAGTTGTTTTTCCTATACCACCCATGCCACAAATTCCGATAACCAGTGGATTATCATCTTTTGAGCTTAATTTTAGAAGCCCTTCTAATCTTTCTACCCGGGGCTGTATCCCGACCAGATCATCATCAAACCCTGAGAATCTGTGGTTCAATGTTTTCACTACCTTTTGAATAATTTCTTTAATTTCTGTATACTCTGGCCTGATACAAAGAACAACATGAAAGCAAGATTATATCATATAAAAATTTTGATCAGGGTGTGCAGTTAATCTAAGTTTAAATTGTTGATTAGCATGAATCATGACTAGAACTATTGAACAGGACTCCCCAAATTTTATAGAAAACAAGAGAAGAATTTTATATGTACGTACTTGTTTCTGACATCCCAACCAACCGAATTGGCCAAGCTCGTCATAGCGCTTTTCCACCTCGCAACCCGGTCAAGATTGTATTTCAATGCATGCGGCAAAAATGCAGATTCATACGCTCCACTCTGATTTCGAACATGAGAAGGATCTACATCATAGAAAATGGAGAAAACTTTCTGTCCCAATTCCTTCTTGCATTCAGATATTGTAGCCATTTCCTCCAAACACCATGCAGAACCAGCATAATCTTTCGAGAACACGACGATTGAAACCCTTGAATCTCGAATTGCTTGAATGAGCTGCGACGAAATTGGTTCTCCCTTGTCGAGCCTCTTGTCATCCATAAAGGTGAAGATACCTTTCCTGATGAGATTATTGTAAAGATGATCAACGAAAGTGTTGCGAGTATCAGTGCCTCTGAAACTGAGAAACACGTCATACTTGAAGACAGGACGAGATGAAGGTGCTGCAGTTTCGATGACGTTAGCAGAAGTAGAAGCGAGGTGTGGATGGCCCAACGGGCTTGAATCTGAAGGTTTAGGAAAGCCCAGTAGGGCCCTGAATTTCCGCCTAAGTGAGGATTTCTTAGACTTATTGCCAGATTTGTCTGAAGAACTGGCAGAGAGTAGCGTGCTGTCATCCTTTGAACTCATTTTGCTTTTTGGTTTTTGCTGAACTCACTCTCAATCAAGAACTAGAAGATTTGGAAGCAAAGTGGAATAACCGCCTCGGCTATTTCCGTTCAGAAGCTACTTTAGTTGACTTTTTGACTTGACTTGGGGGTCAACTAAACGCGTACTGCAAGAACCAAGAAGCTGATGAGAGTGAGCAAACAGGGAAAGTATAAGTGTATAACGGTTTTTCTTGATCAAGTGCAAGTGAAAATCGGGTAATAAATTACAACCAATTTACAAAAGAAAAAATTCTAGTGAACAATTAGTTCTTTTTAACCGTTACTAGTAGCATTTGTTGTTTTGATCGTTGTAAATTGCAATAGAATACAATTGAACTAAGTAAAATAGGTAAACTAAAAACAAAAGTAAATAATGGCATACACGTACCTTGTTACAAAAATTCATGGATGATCAGACTATGGAAATACAGAGTTTTGGAAGATGACCATGAAAATATTTATACAAACCTACCAAGCTAAATAGTGCAACCCTTGATGAGTTTCAATTCTGAAAAACAAAGAATGCCACCCAACATGAAATTAAGATAGTGGAAGATCACAAATAATGTAAGATACAAAATCAATAAAAATTAAATCTCAGCTTTCTTACTTTACTAACATTTTCACTTTAGAGAATATTTTTCATCGGGTTCAATCATCGACATGCAAACCCATGCACCATGCCAGCTGAAAAGCTGAGATCGTTCTTTTTCTAACAGATGGAATTGCACCCTTCTGCATAAAATCATAATAAAAAGATTTTGTGAAATGCAAGTGTGGACGAAACAACCACAGACAACAAAAATATGCTTTGAAACTGCTACATTTATAGTCAAAGGTTCCAAAAGTTCGTGTGATGGGAGACAGATAATTTTCTTTGGCCTTGGCCTGTATATCCTCATACTCCTCTTGATCAGTAATCAACCAATAATAGGGAAGTTGGATGTTGGGTCCTGATTCCTACTCTTTTATGCACGTAGATAAACGAAAGAGATGCTCTGAGGTGTCAATCTTGTGCATGTCCATGTCCAAACCAAGTGGCAGGTTGAAGGTTTCTTCTGCCTCTTCAGTTTTAAAGGAAAGATAGAAGGGATGCTGCAAAGTTAATGGAGCTTTTGCCTTTGCCTTAAAGGATGCGCAAAAGGCAAAGCCAATCCAGTTGCCATTCACATTGGACTCTGCTACCCTTATTATCGAATCACCTTTATATTGATGACTGAATCATTCTGGAAAGACACTACCTGGAACAACAATGTCAAAGCCGCATTGGAAGTGACTGGGAAAATAGGGAGAGGGACAAGTATATAAATGTATGTTAGAGGTAGAGAAAAATGTCGGAAAATATCAGAGAACCAAAATTTCTGCTAGAATTTTATTATGAAAATGAGATGCCGTTGTCCCTATTCATTATGTTGTATTGGTTAGTGTGTTAGAACTTAGAACTTAGAACAGAAACATCAGGGATTTCATGTAAGCTGCAAAAGCCTAGGTCCAGAGACATCAAAGATTTAGATAGGATCTTATTCATATACTTTTGTATTCTTGGCAACAAGTTCAACTTCATGAGTTTTATGCTCCCGCTTAACTGCAGAGTTGTAAGAGATTCCTTTATCATTAATGCTTTTGGGCGTCTCAACAAGATTCGTACAGCCTCTCAAACTCAAGAACCTAAGCCTTGGGAGATCTCCAATAGACTCAGAACCGTTGATGAACTCGTGCACTGTTTAAGATAAAGGTATTGAAGATTTGATAGCCCTGTTATGATTACTCTACTTGCACAAAGTGACTTTATAACCAACTCCTCTAGTTCTTCTAATTGATTGACATTGTCAAAAATCATAAAAACTTTTAAATTATACAGCCTATTTGTTACAATCCCGGATATCTCAAAAGAACTGTACATCTCTAGTTTTCCTCTGCTAGAGTTTGGGAAAGAATTTGCTTTTGAATTGCCATAGCACCACCATCTTGATTTAATTTGCTTATGTTTTCAATAAAATAATAACGTTCAAACTGATAAAAAATTCTGTCATACAAGACAGTAACAAGAGTTGTTTTGAACTGCCATAGCACCACCATCTTGATTTTGTATCTTACATTATGTGTGATCTTCCACCAAATTCCTAAAACTCTGAAACCACATCCTTGTCGGCGCTTAACTCTAGAAGTTCTTCTTATTCTTCTACACGTCTTTGTATCCCGATTAAGTCATCTACAGACCCTGAGAACTTATGAGTTATGTTGCAATTCTTTTATAGTGTTTGCTATGGTGTCTAAAAAGTATGGCCTAATTACTAAAATAGGTAAAATAATTAATTTTTAATTTAAAAGTATAAAAGTTAAAAAATTTTAAATATTAAAGTTACTATAAAAAATAATTTAGGCAAAAGTTAGACACCAAACAAAATGCACTATAGAATTGGTCTTCTTTTATTACCTTCTGAACAATATCTTTCATTCACCAAATTCTTTCCTGAAATAGAGTGGGAAAACATTATCACTAAATTATCACCCAAGCAAATGAGAAAATGGATACTCTGTTGCAAGTCTTCCATAGGATCTGGCGTTGGGAGGAGTCGGAATGCTGTAACACTCGAAGAACATGGTTGGAGTGCTATGGAATCCCTTTACATGCATGGTCGACGGACACGTTTAAACAAATAGGAGAGCAGTGGGACGACGTGCTACAGTGTGATGTGACGATAGGGGAAGGAGCTTCGTTTACAGCGGGAAGGATTCAAGTTGAGATGGGGGTGTTTGATGTGATTCGCGAGTGGGTGCAAATTGCTGTTGGGAATGCTGTGTTTGGGGTTTTTGTGAAGAAGGTAGGCTCCCAGGTTGGTGGGGCGGACAGTGGGGAGAGGAGCTGCGCTGTCTGTGATGAGAATGTAGGTTCTGACGCCGCTGGCAAGGTCCTGACGAAGGGGGCGGAAAGTTGGGATCCGGCGGCCGAACTGGTTGACGGTAGACCTATGGAGGCTGTGCACGGGGAGGACAGAATAGTAATTAATGATGTGTTTTTGAATGATGTTAACGTTGATTATTTGAATTTCAAAAAGGATATGTATGTACCAGAATCAGTTAGTGGTACCAAGGACGGTAGGGAAGCGGATTCTCAGGGATTTTAGGTGATTAATGAGGGGGAGTCGGAAAACACGGTCACGCAGGTGTGTGGAACGGGGGGAGGAGGGGTTCATGCAGTGTGTGCTAGTCCATATGGTATGTATAATGTGGGCCGTCAGGTGTGTTATCAGGCTGGGAGGTGTGAGGGGTACGTGTTGGGCTTGCCTTCAATTGGCCTAACAGCAAATCAGGAAGGATGTGGGCTGCAGCACGCTTATGAAGAGCACCTAGTGATTGGGGCAAATGTTGGGCTAGGCCAGGGTTGTTTACTGGCTGCAAAGGTTCATGGACCTCTCTCCATGGGAGGCACGGGTGGGTCGGGTGGACTGAGGGTCCGGAGAGCTCCACGAGCGCTGAGTGCAACGGCGCCTTGGGAGGGTATGTGAGGCGGGCAAGGGTACCCAGAGGTGGCTGCTACTGCGGCGGGAGGGGCGGCGCGCAGTGCTTCGCGATCGCTGGTGGCGGGGACCCAGGAAGTGAAGGGAGCAGAACCGTTGGCGGAGGCGGTGGTTGAGCGTGAGTGTGGAAGGGTGTCGCAGGGGGAGACGACCGCGGGAGAGGTAGTACTCCGGCGGGAATAGGTGGCGCAGGACGGGGGAAGGGCGGACAGGCTCCACGATGTTAGGTCCCACGAGAGCCTGGGACGGCAAACTGGGAAGGGTAGAACCTCGGTAGAAAATGGCAAATCAGAGGGGGGCATACCGGCTGTGGTTGACGGGGGTGGTCCCCTGGGGGGAGGAGCAGGGTCTCAACCAGAAACTGGTTGTCATTCAGAGGGCGAGGAGTACAAGGGGACGCAGGAAGAGCAGATCCAGGAAATCAAGCAACCTGGGCACTGGCTATGGAACCGGGGGCGGTGTTATACGATGAGGAAGAAGATATTATGGGATTTTGCAAGCACAAAATGAAGAAATAGCGGCGAAGAGAAGACTGGCGAAGAAGAAGGAAAAGGCGAGAAGGAATTGGCCAAAAAATCAAAGTAAGGTGAGTAAAAATTTGTTTAAATGATTGTGATATGTTGGAACATTAGGGGGTTGAAGGGGGACGGAAAATTGAGCATGGTGAAATCTTTGAAGAATAAATATAACTTGAACATGTTAGGACTGCTTGAAACAAAACAAGAAGTGCTTACTAAATATGATGTTGCAAGGCTTTAGGGAATTAGTACTGCTGGGTGGGAGTTTGTGAAATCTGTCGGGATGGCGAGGGGTCTGTTATTGATTTGGGATGATGGTGTGTTTCAAATACATCACAGATATAAAGGTGAGCGGTGACTGTGCGTTGAAGGAGTATTAACAAGGACCAACTTCCGTTGTGCTTTTTGTTTGGTGTATGGGACGCATGGGAGGGAGGCGAAGTGGGGGGTGTAGGAAGAACTGAGCTATGTGGCGGGGTTGTGTCAGGTTCCTTTCTGCTTTTTAGGGGACTTTAATAAAATTTTATACGTTGAGGATCGCAAAGGAGTTACTAGCTTGTCGGCATCATCGGAAGAGTTTAAGGGCTGGGTGCATGACATGTAGTTGATAGATTTGCCTCTTACTGATAGAAAGTATACATGGTTTAGGGGTCGATCTTGTAGTCGGATTGATAGGGTGCTGGTTAATATTGAATGGACTGAGAAGTTTTCGGATATTCGACTAAAAGGTGGCCCAAGGGGGTTGTCCGATCATTGCCCGTTGATCTTGGAAGTTACAAGAATAGGAGGGGGCCCTAGGCCATTCAGAAGTCTGGATTCCTGGTTTACGCACGAGGAATTTCTGAGAATGGTGAAGAATGAATGGAGAAGCCTCGGAGAAGCACAGTTCACGTGTAAACTGAGGGCTTTAACAGTATCACTGTGGCAATGGCACAAGGATAACTTCCGAGACATGGATAAGAGACTCATGAGGTTTGAGGAGGAGATCACCAGGCTGGACAATTTAGTTAGTGATGGGATATATGATGGTACAACGGAGGCTAGAAGGAAGGCGCTGGTAAGCTTTTGTGCAAAATGGTACAATAGAAAGAAAATCCACTGGAAACAGATGTCTTGGTCCAAGAATGCTGCAAACATGGATAAGAATACCAGATACTTTCATAACATTGCCTCGGCCAGAAGACGGAATAACAGGATTGATGCCCTGATGATACATGGAAGACTTGTGCAAAATCAGGTGAGAATAAAAGGTGCGATTAGAGGGTTCTACAAGGAGTTATATAGAGAGAGGAATATGCTCCGAGGATTGGAGTTAGGGATGGCTTAGTGAAGCATATACCGAGGGATGAGGTTGAAGCACTGGAAGTGATGCCATCGGAGGAGGAAATCAAGGAGGCCGTGTGGGACTGCGAATCATCGAAGGCCCCGGAGAGTGATGGGTATAACATGAACTTCATAAAGAGATGCTGGGAGGACATTGGGCCGGAATTTATTGCAGCGGTACAGCTGGTACTAAGGTTCTTTCATAGTGCTAAGATGCCAGCGGATGTAAATGTAACGTGGGTGACACTAGCCTCGAAGTTTGAAGGTGCAAAGGAGGTGAAGGATTTTCGACCGATTAGTATGGTGGGGTGTGTGTATAAAGTTATTTCGAAGGTGTTGGTGAGAAGAATGCGATATGTGATGCCAGGGTTGGTCGAGGAGACTCAGACTGCATTTGTAAAGGGTAGAAAAATTCATGATAGAGCACTCATAGCCTGCGAGACGGTTCATTGGCTGAAGACTCGGAAAAAGAAAGCGGCTATTATCAAACTGGATTTTCAAAAAGCCTATGACAGAATAAGGTGGAGTTTTGTTGATATTGTGCTCCAGAAAATGGGCTTCGGCCAAAGATGGAGGAATTGGGTGAAGGAGTGTGTTACTACGGCTACCATGGCAGTCCTGGTAAATGGGTCACCATCCAAGCCATTCAAGATGGAGAGGGGACTAAGACAAGGGCACCCACTTTCTCCACTTCTGTTCGTACTAGTTGTCGATGTTTTGCATAGGATGTTGGGGAAAGCCATCAGGAACGGGCGCATTGCTCCGCTGCTGGTAGGGGGAGATCATATTCAACTGTCGCACTTACAATTTGCGGATGACACCATTTTGTTCTGCCCGCCGGTGACTGAAACAATTGTAAACTATAAGAGATTGTTGTGGTGTTTTGAGTTGATGTCTGGGCTGAGCATCAATTTTGATAAATCGAATATGATATCGGTGAACTGTGAGCAAGGATGGATTGATCATGCGTGTGGGCTACTGGGATGCCAGCAAGCCGCTCTACCGGTAAGATACTTGGGGATTTCTCTAGGAGCGAACCCGCGCCTGGTGAAGACTTGGAAACCAATCATCGATAAGGTGGAACAGAAGCTTAGCCTATGAAAAGCTAAGGTTTTGAATAAATCAGGTAAGCTTGTCCTTATCAAATCGGAATAGCCTCCCCATATATTACCTAAGTCTGTACAAGATGCCGAAGGCGGTGGCGGACAAGCTGATTGCTTTACAAAGGAACTTTATATGGTGCAAGGAGACTGGTAACTATGGTATACCTTTGGAAGTGGGAGCTAGTCCAAGCTCCGAAAAAGGCTGGGGGCTTGGGGTTGGTGATGCAGTGCTGAAAAACACAGTGCTCATGTTTAAGTGGTGGTGGCAATTTTCAAAGGAGGATTGCTCGCTGTGAAAGAAGATTGTTTGTTCGTGCAACAAGTTGAACCCGGATGTAATGCTAGCAGCTCAGCCTTTACCAGTAAAAGGAGGGTCTTGGAAAGACATATGTCAACTGAATATAAAAGAACAACGTATTCGTGATAAAGTGGTTAATGGTCTGGCGATGGAAGTAGGCAATGGTATGCAAACTCGATTTTGGGAAGAAAACTGGGTTCAAGGCGGTGCTCTCAAAGTGAGTTTTTCAAGACTCTACTCTATTTCAAGCCAGCAAGGGGTTGTCATTGGGGATTGTGGTTTCTGGGATGGGATAGAATGGATATGGAATTTTCAATGGAGGAGGGAGTTGTTCCAATGGGAGCTGGAACTTGTCCATAAGCTCCATGAGAGGTTAAGGCCAGTGAAATTGTCATCTGGTCAGGAGGACAATTTGGTGTGGAAGTTTGAAAATAAAGGTGTTTTTTCTACTAGATCTGTGATACAGGCCATACAATCGGAGACGCTGTCGGCCGAGATCACGAGCTATAGTTTCACGAGTTCCCTTTAGAAAGGTTTCGTACCTCCGAGAATTGAGCTTTTTGGGTGGTTTGTGCTAGTTGGTAGAGTTAACACCAAGAAAAGGTTGTTAAAATTAGGAGTTAACATTCTGAGTGATAGTATGTATGTGTGTACTGTGTACTAAGGAAGTAGAATCTGCTGAGCATTTATTTCTTCGGTGTGAGGTAACATGGCAGGTGTGGTGCAAGTGGTTGAGGTCACTTAGTAAAGAGTGGGTAATTCCTGGAACCATTAAAGAGTTGTTTGAGAGTTGGCGCGGCATGCCCAATAGACAACAAGGGCAGCAGATGTGGATGACAACGTTCTTTGCAGTGATTTGGAATATCTGGTTGGAACGTAATGCACGAATTTTCAAGAATACAAGAGCAAGTATTGAGGTAATTTACACAAGGACGGTGTTGAGCTACACAAAATGACGTGGTTGTGATCCTGTGGGAGGCTAAGGGCAGTATTGGAGATGCCAGGAGTTGATGTATTTGTTAGTAGTTTTTTATGTATTTCTTTCTTTTGTATGCTCCACTTTAACGTGTTGAGCTTCTTTTGTTTCAAAAAAAAAAAAAAAATAGACGAGTAATGCTTGCAACTTTTGTTAACTCAAGGTTTTGATTACTTAATTGTCAAGACATGTTGATGCCTGTATGCATTTTTTTTCTTTATAAGGGAAAGTTTAGGTAGGTCTAGTATTGTTTTGTCCACCAAGGCCATTAGATTAATACATTCTTTCCAGAGAGTTCTTATAGTATTAGTGACAAGACTCAAATTCATGTCTTTCTAGAATATGTTTCGAATTTTTACTAGAATAAGAAGAAAAAGTGGCTTATGTACTTGTTTCACTTCTTTCCTGCATTCAGCTATGACGGCCATTTCATCCAAACACCACCTAGAGTCAGCAAATGTAACATTTTGAGAAGACAACGAGAAACCCGTGAATTTTGACTTTTGAATTGCATGGACTAGCTCTGAGGAAACGGATTCTCCTTTCTGGAGACTCTAGTCATATTTGAAAGATGGTTCTAAAGATGACCAACAAAACCTTTGCGAGTGTTAGTACCTCTGAAACTGATAAACACATCGTATTTGCATTTATGACGAAGCGCTGAAATGCTTTGATTGTTTTCAGCATCCATTGCAGTCACGAAGAGAAAGGATGAGAGGACATCAGTGAAATAAATCTGACTTGCAATATAATGCGTAGTCAATGAACTGGATAAGAAAGACTGAATTAACTTGACTTGGATAAGCGTGAATTCTAGATACAACACTTGATTCCATTCTTTATTTAGTAGTCAACCAAACTTTCAATTCAATTTCCTCTGTCTTTATTATGCTTTACCAACAAAAAGTGTTTATTTGGCCTCTTTAAGTTTTTTTTTTTTTTTTTCTCTTTGTTATATTATAATTCATGTAGGCTTAAAACATTTAGTTGTAAGTTTGATCCGTCCCATAGGTTATTCCTATTCCAACTTTGGCTTAAAACTAACCATTGAAGTACACAGTCTAGAATTCTACAAAGCATGCATATTTAAATGTTAAAAAAAAAAGAAGGATAAAAATTAGCATCTTCATGACACGCAAGTTAACGTTATTTATATTTTATAATTAAAAGATTATGTTAATTTGTTTAAAATTGGTGATTTAAGTGTATACGTATGGATAAATAAATGTTAAGAAAAAGGGATTAGGGGGAAAAAGTTAGAGGTGCTAAGAGAGGAGCATAAGAGAGTAGTGAGTAGTACGCAAGAGAGGAAAACCACAATCGGGATCCCTAATTTCTAGTGTAGTGTACAGTAGCTGATCCTGATCCCACCTTAACAATCCTTCCCGAAATTCCCTCCCTTCTTTTTTCTCTCTTTCCGTAACAAAGCGTCAAATCAACAAAGAAAACAGAGAGAGTAAAACCCCTTTTGAAAGTGGTGAGTGGTGTGAAAGAGAAGATGGCCGCGTACAGAGGCGAGGAAGAGTACGATTACCTGTTCAAGCTGGTTCTGATCGGCGATTCGGGTGTTGGCAAGTCTAATCTCCTTTCCAGGTTCACCAGGAACGAGTTCAACTTGGAGTCAAAGTCCACCATAGGTGTTGAGTTCGCTACTAAGACCTTGAATATTGATTCCAAGGTCGTCAAGGCCCAGATTTGGGACACCGCTGGACAAGAAAGGTCTCTCTCTCTCTCTCTCTCTCTCTCTCTCTCTCTCTCTCTCTCTCTATTTTTACAAAATTAAAGCTTTTTATTTTTTGTTGGAGCTCTGATTGTGATCATGATTGTTACTAAGTTCCCGTTGTTGCTTTGATTCTGTAAAGTATGGTTATTTATCTAGAGGTAAATCATATTGATTTGATTTGATCTCTAGGTTAAGCGATATTATTGTTTCATGCCATTTCCTTAGCTTATGCTTGCCCTCGACATGCTTGTGAAAGAAAATTCAGATAATTTGAACTGCTTTTCCGAATTATGCAATCACTATTCACTACCCTGCTATGATAGGCAACAAGATGGAATGGATCTCATCCTTTTTGGGGCGTTAGTTGCGTGTATAACATGCTTCTGAAGCTAAAAGTACCTCCCAGCAATTCCTTTGTACTGATTTCTTCGTAAAATTAAGATGCTTGGTTCTTGCAAAGTAGTTGATGCTCATGTTAATTTTGAGTTACCTGCTGTCCCTTTACCATAGGGCAACTCCCACAAAGCACAATGGAATGTCAGCTTTGTCAGCCTCTAACTCTAATTGAGTGAATTACACATATGCTAAAGCTTATACGATACTTGTAACCTTCACCAAATAGAGTTTGGGCGGATGACATCTAAGATATATTGGATGAGGGTTTCTTCTTTGTTCCATATTATTTATGTGTAAACTAGTCATAGCGTTCTTTTTGTTGTCTCTACCTTTTTATTTGAAATATATAAGTGTTATGAAATGATTTTAATATCTCAACCACTTGAAATTATTCACAAACTATTAGAAAAGTAGATACTAGATACTTGTCAATAAATTGATGGTACTTAAGCAGTTGGAAATTGACGCTTCTTTCTGGTATTATTATTTGCATAGTTGAGAACAGGGCCTTATCATTCTAAGTTTACTTCCTTAACAGCATACAAGACTACAATAATTTTATGGAATAAAATGCAATTGCAACTTCATTCATGGCCTTAGCAAATGCAATTACTTGGTCAACATGTATCCTACTGATAGAAGGTTTCTACTTGGAATCCTCCCTTCCCTTACTGATATTGATCATTACTTAAGAAGGAACAAAGAATGAAGATAGTTACCTTGCTGTCTTGTTCTTATGAATTATGATATTATGCCACATGTACTCATTGGTATTCTTTCTATGAAATGTCGTCACAAGTTAAATATGTTCTGCCAAGGTGGTTCTAATCTTTTATGATGTTTTGAATCATGTTTTCTAACTTTGGAGACTAGAGAACATAAGAATTTTTCTAGTGGAATATCTAGTGAGAATATATTGATCCATAAATTTCTTTTGCAATTTATTAGAGAACACAAAGTTCCATTGCAAATCAGGTTGGAGAAGTGATGTTTGTTGTGCTAAACCAAACAAAAACTATCGATTCCACTCAACTGAATTGTGAATTTTCTATGATAGGTACCGAGCCATTACCAGTGCGTACTACCGAGGAGCTGTTGGTGCCTTACTTGTATATGATGTCACACGGCATTCTACATTTGAGAATGCTTCAAGGTGGTTGAAAGAGTTGAGGGATCACACAGACCCTAACATTGTGGTCATGCTAATTGGAAACAAATCGGATCTCCGACACCTCATTGCCGTCCCAACAGATGATGGAAAATCTTTCGCAGAGAGGGAATCTCTCTACTTCATGGAGACTTCTGCTTTGGAGGCAACCAATGTTGAGAATGCATTCACTGAGGTTCTTACTCAGATATATCGCATAGTAAGCAAGAGAGCTGTCGAGGCCGGGGACAACAGTGATACTTCCGCCGTTCCCTCTAAAGGACAGACAATAAATGTGAAAGAGGATTCTTCGGTTTTGAAGAGATTTGGATGCTGCTCAAACTAAATGGTTGTGCCATCTTGTAAATGCTTTCACGTGAATCCTTATAGGTTCTTGTAGAATAATGCTAGCTTTTACCTATTGTTTTTGGATATTGTTGTTAACAAACCATGCACATGCAGCATTTATGTTTTGCAAAACGATTATTCTAAAAACGTGCTTGAAACAAACTGATCCACCCAAGTTGGTAGAGGTCAGTTTTATTTGCAATATTCAATTCTAGTGCAGTTGTAAGTTTGAATCTTACTGTTTTGGATTTAGTTTTCAACACAATGGAGACAGTGTTCGGCAGCAACTTAGGAAAACGATAAAAAATCTCATTAGAACTTTTGTGCTTGCAATGCAGAACAGAAAATCCATCTCATTTTGTTATTGAGAGTTAAATAAAATGAATAAAATGAAATTTTATGGATAATATAATTATATGCCAGTAGACATGTCTGCTAATGTGGTGCATGTGCATTGATTCAAATGTACAAAACACTAAAAGGAATGGAGGGATGAGGGATTAAATATACGCAAGTGGTAGCCTGCCAATTATTAATTATGTATCTGATTGATTCCTGTTTACACAATATAGATCCCTTTCTGGCGATAAATCCACAAATGAATATTCTCAAAGCAATTTTTCGTCAATTTAATTGATATTCAATTTAGTATTATTTCGTAGATAAAGGTAATCTAAAGTTATATAACATGAAAAATCGCAATTCGTGAATTGTTTTTCGCCAGTCTAGGAAAATTAATATTCTGAAAATATGATTTACATTCTTTAGAAATGAATGTGTGATACAAGACCCATTTCTTTTCTTTCTCTTTTTTTTTTATGATTATTTCTCATTGTTCAATTGTACAAAACAAGAAAAACAACTCCGAATCAATCCTGCACAAGTGGTGGCCGGCTAAACAATTTTTTATTTATTTATTCAAATGTACAAAACAAGGGGTAAAAAAGAAAAGAAATCCCATGAATCTAAGATAGTTTATTTCTATTATATTCTCATTTTTTTCCTTTTTAAATGCGCACGATTTTCAGGCCATGAATATTATAATATATATCGCTGGACAAAAACCGAAAAAAGGTTCCCAGCACAGTCTCACTGTTATCCTGTGATGCCACCGCACTGGATCGCGCTGGCGCTTGGAATATTCCTTCGCCGGAAAACAGCCGAGCACTCCGGCAGCTCGCCGAGGCCGGCGAAAAGCGACTCTTCCCCGTCCTCCTCCTCCGCCGTCAGCGCCATGTCATCAACGCAGCCACAGATCGGACTCTCCAGGACGCCGCCGGCTGAGGCCACGTCGTCGAACCACCCGAATCCGTGGTGGTTGTGGTGGCTGAGAAGTACTGCGGAGTCGCCGGAGAGGTCGAGATCGACGTGGCTCGAGAATACCGTCAGATCCTCCGGCGGGAAGCCAGCGGCGGACTCGGAGGGAGAGGTGGCCACAACGACTTCGGTGACGGCGGTAGCGGTGGCGTTACCGGTGGCAGAAGAGGAGGAAGAGGAGGAGGAGTGGGATTTGGTTACCGGAAGAGAGTGGTTGTGTTCGTAGTTGTAGGTGACGATGAGCTTTGTGGGGTCCACACGGCTTCGTTCAACTTGCTTCCTCGCCGGGCACCCTTTTGAGCTGCTGCATCGGTAATATCCTCTGCAATTTGTACATCATTCAAATTAACTAATTAATTAATTATTAATGATTGATGATTAATCGATAAATTAATTTTAATATAAGGTTTTTTTATACTACCATTTAATTGTTTATTAGGGTTTGATTAAGGTTTCTAATGTACTACTACCGTCTATAAGAAAAAACAAAAGAAACAAAAGTTATTAATAGATTTTGGATTTAGCTCATCTAAAGACTAAAATAAAAAAAAAAATTTGTTAAATCAAAAAATAAATAGTAACCACTCTATCTACTATTACATATATTTTAATAAATAAGACACCAAAAAATATATTTAATAAATAAAATAATCTATTAATAAACACGTAAAAGCAATTATAAATTTATAATTGATAAATGTCAAATATGTTTGCCATCAATAAATATAAGACCGAAGGACTAACATAAAATAAACATAAAAGACTTATAAACTATACATATTTTTTTGGTAGAATTTTATCCCCTTTTGTATGGTAGAGTTACAAATTAACATATTTGATTAGATAAAAAAAAATGGGTGAATAATTTTTTAATTCAGCTAACGAATTCATGTAAAATATTAATGGCATAATTAAAAAATGTTTGTGAAGTCACCAAAAAAAAAATGAAAAAAGAAAAAACGTTTATGGAAAAGCATAAGAACAATGAAGAGTGATGTGGACTGGATGACAAACGGACAATCCAATAGACTAGAAAATGGCACTTTCATGGATCGGTTTCTTCTTTCAAGTTTCAACATATCCAAAGCTTGCGCGTGTTTCTCAAACACAGCACCTCAGCGTTAGCTTGTGCATCCTTCATTTCCTAAAATAATATGCTTATACCTATGGTTAAAAATGTCATCTATTTAATACCGTTTACACAAACTTTACTTTAAGTTCAGAGTCAAATTTTCCTTCCAAATTATATTGTTTCCCTAAAATTAAATGCAATTCTGCAAGAGAAAAAAAAAAACTTTTCAAGTACATAATACATGCACAGGCACATATGCCCTTAGCCACATACAAAAACTCATAACTTCCAACAACCTACTTGGTTAAAGTTGAAACTTTCAAGTTGAAACGTTCATATTCGTGGAAACGCAAATCACTTTCTATTAAAAAAATGAACTCTTCTTCGAAAAACCAAAATATCAAACTTAGATAATGACGGCTTCCAATCGGTCATATTTTAATACTTAAATTATTATTGCGTGACGGAAACGCGGTTAAGAGCCCGCGCGTGCTGCAGCATCACAACAACCCAAGTTTCTAAGTTCTAAATTCTAACTACCCACCACCACAACACACATGGCGCATTTTAGCTCAGCCGCCTGCACAAAATGTTTCTCTTCGCCGGCACCACCGACAACCGCCGCAACACTCCAGTATACACATCAAGTTCCTAATGACCACCGTTAATTCTTTAATTAACATCCAAATTCCCGGTTCTTAATTACTCCAAAAACAATCTGCATTAGCCTTTAGTAGTTTAATTATGTTGATTGCTTAAACATGGCTAATTACTTAATTAAGCTGAGAAATTGATGATTAAGGAAGGTAATTAAGGGTAGCATGAGATTAGTAATAATTAGTAGTATGTAGTACCTTGGGTAAGGTGAGCCTTTGATGGGCTTCTGGCCGTACTTCCTCCAGGCCCATGAATCGGACGGTGGATATGATTCTCCTTTGCTCTTAGATCCGTCCACGTCACCGATCGGTATTGTGACCACTCTCTTCTTCATCTCCCTCCTACGTACCGTATTATGAAACCCCCTTCAACGGTTATTAACTTCCCAATTCAACAGAAAACTAAAAATATAATAATAATAATACAGAAAAATTAAGGAAAAGAATAAAGTGAAACCTTTTCTTAGGTGATGGTGCTTCAAATTTTGTGTCATCACCTGAGGAAGGAGAAGCAGGCCCGGCTTCTGATGCGGGCTCGGGCTCGTTCTCCTGGTCCTCTATGTCAGCCACGTATAATGGTCGGGTGTTGATTCTACGGTACATAATGGGCTTCGAATTATTGTGAATCTTGTTGTATGGGTTTGATATATATATTTATATTTTATTTTATATATAATACACAAACTCTTACATATGCATCTTCTCTACTATATAGGAGTTGGTGTTGTTGGGTGCTAGAAGTGATGGGCTCGCCGGAAAAAGAGGTGGTGGTTGGCCGGAGAAGCGGTGGTGGTGAGGGAATTGTTATTAGTGGGAAGAGGGTGAGAGTGAGAGAGGAGAAACGGGTGGGGGTGGGGTTGTTGTTTAATATATGAGCCGCCATGGTGACAGATTGGCACAAAAAGAGTTTTAATTTGTTTATTGTGGACGTGCAAGCAAAATACCAATTAAAAACATTATTTATTTGATTGGGGTGTGGGTTAATGCTAATTGGTTAAACAAGAGTTTTTCATTCATTTCATTGGTTGATGAATCTCTCATTACATATTATTACTACCCTATATGTGTATGCGTGTGTATATTATTATACGTATGTATTTAATTGCTATAATAATATTAGGGTTAGTAATTCTTAGTAGAAAATGTGTTAATTAATGCGTGTAGTAGTGTTGCACATGTGCATCTATTTTTGTCGTGTTTTCACATTGTGTATGTTGTGTTTGGTGGCAGGGCGTCCAAATTCAGAGGGTTAAAGCGAGACCAAAATATTATATACGTTAATAATTATGTATATAGTCACTACTCACTAGTAGTGTATGTGCCTATAGCTTTTACATTCTCTTTTAAAAAAAAAATGTATAATTAAGAAGATAAAGTGCGCCTTTTAACCTCGGTGATTGAAGCTAACAATGAGTGTTTATATATAATCGGCTTCTTTAAAAGATTTGAGAATAAAAGCTTCACCTTTTCTTTTTTGTATCCTCTAGTAGTTCACATACATTTTGTTTTCATCCGACACTTTGTGTTTGTGAGAGGAACAAAACAAAATAAATCGTGTGGGAGTCAGCACTTGTTCGCTCTTACGTGTGTGGACAAATTAATTATGTTTATATAATCAATCATTAATTTGACAAAAAAAAAAAGTGGTACCAAATTTCATACGTATGTCTATAAGAAAATTTAATCAATAAAGCCATAAAGGAACTAATAATATATATATTTAATCAAGTTATTCACAGTTTCACATCTTATACAGATTTTTTTTAAAACTATGTTCCTATATAAGTAAAAATATCTAACTAGATAATATAAAAAATATTTACATTGTAAAATCATATAAATTAAACTCAAAAAGTATAGACATGCATGTTAACGTACAAAAATTGCTACAGCATAATGAGAAAAAAAAAATACCCTATAAGGTAGTATGGCTATCACATTTTCTTGTTTAACATATTGTGTTTTTTTCTTCCCATTTTATATGTCTGCATCGGGTTTAGAGGGGAAAAAAAATATAAGATTTATTGAGAAGTGTACGTGTGTGTGCGTGTGGAGTTAAAGGGTTTTTTTTTTTTTTTTTTTTGTGTGTGTGTGTGTCCGAGTTAAAGGGTTTTAGTTGAATTGATTTAATTTGTTGGATATGCTTAATTATTAAAGTCATTTTGTCTCATAACTATAACTAGAAATCTTAATTATGATGTGTTAGACTCTCATGTATCATGGTCATTCACTATAATTTAAGAAAAAGTTGTATTAAAACATGGTTGAGTTTACTAAACTGTGTGCCACTATAGTTAATTTTATAACCAGGTGTTGTTACATATATACTTCATTTGTATTTTTTGGTTTCTCGTCCAATAATACACGGAAAAGAAACTAGTAAAAATAGAATAAAATGGGAAGGAAATGAATGGAACAAGGTTGTATTGTGATGGAGTATCATAATCTAACTAATAAGATAAAATTTGAGTTTGTTTCAAAGTTAAATCAGAAGATATAATCTCTTCATTCTTACTTAAAGGTCTCGAATTCGAGTCTCACTTTTAATTAAAAAAAAATCAGAAGGAACTAAATAATTACACTATATAGAATTTAGAGTTATTAATTTCTCACTTTCTTATTGATTCTGTTCCATTTTACACTTAACATACCATGTATTTAATTTATAGATAAATCATGTTAGTACGTTAAAAATTAACTATCAAATTAATTATTAGTATAAAATATATATTAAAATATAAAATATATTAAAAATAAATTAAACATAGTATATATATTATCTAATTTTTAATGTGCATATAATATTTTTATTTATAGATATAGTGTAAAAGTAAAACTTTGTTCTATATTAGCATTTTGTTTTTAATTAAAATCACATGTATCTTCTTATTATCAAAAGTAATAATCATGGTCAGATAATTAATTCAAATTTTATAAAAGACAATTATTTCTTAAAAGTGATTTTTAACCAACAACTATCTCATAAATAAGGGTGGTTATTAGAGAATCTCAATTATTTTATTATGATGAACACTAATAATTTATTTAATTTGAGTTTTGAAAACAAAATCAATTAACCATGATAACGTCATTTTTGCAAATTACAAGAGTTCTCAAAGAAGTTTCATTTTACAATTTTTTTTTCCTATTTTCACAAACAACCCAATTCCTTAATTTGTTCCGACCAAAAAAACTAAAGCTAAATAGTAACCATCTATTTTACCATGGCTAGGGTTTTAAAAAGGAGATTTTTACCATGGCTAACTGAGTTGGCTAAAAATCACCTCTTTAAAAAATGTTGAATTTTATTTCTTTCATCAAAACTTAAATATGAGATTATTATTATTAGTCAACAAAGAAAAGACATTATTTGTCATTCAACAAATATGGGATGATTCTACATTAGTATATTGTAACACCACTTCAGTCAGTACCAATTAATAAGGACATGTGTATCAAGAGTAACCATGTTTTAATATCCACA
This sequence comes from Arachis ipaensis, assembly GCF_059453495.1. Taxonomy (NCBI): domain Eukaryota; kingdom Viridiplantae; phylum Streptophyta; class Magnoliopsida; order Fabales; family Fabaceae; genus Arachis; species Arachis ipaensis. The sequence continues at coordinate 15,074,300 of NC_142443.1, read as the reverse complement.
GATATTTTCTATTTTATTTTATTTTGTTTTGTCTTGAACCCTTTTCAATCTTCGTAAGAGAGTAGTAATATAAGATTCTCACTCTACTAAATTACTAATAGCCCATAGGATTGAGATTGAGCCTAAAATACATTAATGCCATTGAACTCTTATCTAGTACGTAGTAGATTATAATTTCATTGAAAACAACGTTATTTGAAATTTGAAAGATAGTTATTGTTTTTTCCTCCAATATATCATGTTTAAGATAGGAAGCTTTAATTTTATCTCGAATTCCTTTTTGTTTATTTTTCTTTTTAATAATTTTAAAAATATTTTAATTTTGTCACTACTATAATTAAATTTTAAATAAATAGAGAAAACAAATGCCAGTTTTTCTTAATTTATTTTGGTTATATTTATACAAAGGTATATGTAGGTATATCATGAACTGGATTGCTAAATAATATATATAGTTATTTCAGAGTAAATTCTCAAATTTATAAATAAATTTAGAGATATTTTCTCTATCTATCTATCTATTGTGATTTTATAATTATAATTACTCCGCGATATTCTTTCGCTTGGATTTAATTAGTTTAATTTTCCTCTGGTCTAACTAATGTATAATTAATTAATCATTAAACTGTTGCAATCTTATCTTATAAGTATGCCAGCTGGTCATTTATTATATCATGCCATTATTTTTCTTAGGTACTTTATAATAACATTGTTATTATGATCAATTATTAAAATGCTAGGTCGTCTGACATGCATACAACATATATTTAATTTTATACATTGTGATCCATTGGTATTAAAATAGTGATTTGGTTAAGCAAGAGCTTATTTGTTTTTTTCCTTGGACAAGGTGGGTGATGAATTAAATAAGAAAATAATTAATTTTAAATCAAATGGTATTGAAATCTACCTAATTCTGTTTGGACTTTGGCATAGATCGCAATGCATTATTGGAAAGCTCATAGAAGTTGGAGATGAGTTAATTAAGATTATTTTATATTTTAATTAATTTAACAATTATTTCGTCGAATTCCTTTTAAAATATTTTAGATGGCCAATATTTTTAGAAAAAAAATAAAAAAAAATTGACTAAGATTAACTAAAATATATATAAAGCAAATACAAAAAAAAAATATTAATCACTTAACAGTTTTTTATATCTTTGCCTTGCATCACATTTGGATAAGAATGACATCAAACAATTTGAAAAGTCTTGCTATTTTATGATAATTTAGCCTTTTTTTTTTTTCGCCGAAGAAAGATTCATTATTTTAGGAGGTTCCAGATTCGAGTTTCTCTATCTTCGATAAATAAAAAATAAAAAAAAATACGAAAGGAATAAAATGCCAAACCGCAGCAGGATATTAAATAAGAGTTTGTTTCCCAAACAAGAACAATACGATAATTTCATTTGTATTTTTTTTTTTTACAAGCTTCCCATGCATTCATTCAATAGTACGAGTAAACAAAATGATGGAAAAAAAATGAATATGTTAGCTAGATCTAACCTTAAGATCTCTACAGCTATTCGGATAAATCCACCAATAAAGAATTTGCTGACTTATTATATTGTAGCATAAATTAATTAACGACGGGGAAAGGATCGGAGAGGTAGACTATCAAAACAAAAATGGTAATAGGTTTATATAATATGTAGTGTTCATTTTATTAAGTCTCATGTTAATGTGTATGTATATATTTTGGATATATTGATATATGTCTTATATGAAACAATAAATATAAAAATAACTATAGTTTAATGATTAAAGAATATATATATATATATAACTAGAAGGTATTAAGTTCGATTTTTAAAAGAAATTAGTGGTTACAATAAAAGTATATTATATTATGTACGGGTATACATCATTATATATTGTTTGCGTTTATAATAAATAATAAATTATTATGACTACGATTTGAAATGGTCAAAACTCAAAAGTCATATCCATTATTAGTTAATATGTATCTTTAATTAGTATATACTAAGGTTGTTATTATGTAAAAACTTTTAAATATTTTATTTTAATAAATACAAAATAAATGTATTATAAATTTTTATTTTATGTTTTTTATAAAATCTTTTTAAGTGATAAAATGACATATATTTTAGTTAAACTTAATTAATATTAATAATATTAAAAATATTAAAAATGTTATGTATGTACGCACTAAGATCAATCATAAAAATTAATTATTATATATTTATATATCAATTTATATAATTTAATTTATTTTTAATATATATTCTATATTTTAATATATATATTTTACTCTAATAATTAATTTTAATAATTAATTTTAAGTATATAATTATAAAAATATCATATTGTCCTAAAATAAGTGTTGATACCTTAAGCTAATAACATCATTTTAGCAAATTAGTTAGATTGGCTATGCTTTAAGTTAGCTGTAACTAGCTGTAACATTATTTTAGCAAATTAGTTAGGTTACCTATGCTGAGTTAACTTTACTATATAACAGCAACCTCCCACTCCTGATTTGTGAGGTTCACCACTTAAATTTGTGTACCAAACCTTTTCTTTAATCTGAATCTCTTCTTTTTCTTTGAGCTCGAGTCACAAGTTTCCCGAATTTGAACATGGTGCGGTGAGCGTCTTGTGACTCCGTTCGTGTTCCTTCATCTTCTCAACCCCAAATTCTTTCTTCTCTTTTCTTAAACAACTATGGCACACCATCAAGAGCCTCCAGTTGGGGTGAATCCAGGGTCCAACAATGAAAACCCGAATTCAAAATTTTCAATTTCTGATCTTCAAAACCTAGCTCGTTTATTATCTCAAATATCCAACCTTCAATCACATATGTCCAGAACTCAAGTCAATTCTATCTCTGACCCATCAAGCCCTTATTTCTTGCATCATGGAGAAAATCCTGGCATCTCCATCATTAACGTTGTGTTAACCACTCATAATTACAGCACATGGTCAAGAGCCATGACATTGGCGCTAAAAGGAAAGAACAAGCTCTGTTTTGTGGATGGAAGTCTCCCGAAACCTCAAGAAAATGACCCCAATTTCATGGCTTGGGAGAAGTGCAATACTCATGTAGTGTCTTGGCTAGCTTCTTCGATCAGTGAAGAAATTCTTCATAGTGTAATATGGAATGACAATGCTGCTGATATCTGGCGTGATCTCCAACATCGATACTCTCAGGGGGACGTGTTTAGAATAGCTACACTTGAGGAAGAGTTGTTCTCCATCAAACAAGGTGAGTTGAGCATTACTTCATACTTCACTAAATTGAAAGCTGTATGGCAAGAATTAGACATCTTTCAGCCAATTCCTCATTGCAATTGTGGAGAATCTTGTACTTGTGGACTAAGTGTTGTTAGAAATTATAGAAAAGACCGTTACTTAGTTAGGTTTTTAAGGGGTCTCAATGAACAATATGCTGTAGCGAGATCACATATCATATTAATGAAGCCACTCCCAACAATCAATGATGCCTTTGCACTCTTGACCCAGCAAGAACGACAATTAACCACCCCTGACATTCTTGAATCAAAAACAATTCTAGCTGCTCAATCCAGTTTTGACACCTCTCTTGGATTTCAGCATTTGGCTACTCGAGGGCGAGGTAGAGGGGTTAGAGGAAGAGGTGGCCGTTTTGGAAGGCCACCATCCAAAACTTGCTCCTACTGTCACAAGACTGGTCATCTTGTAGACACCTGCTACAAAAAGCATGGTTTACCACCCCATCTCAAGCAACAACAAAAGCACAACACATTAACAATGAATGTGATGACCACTGCAGAATCTGATGAAAGTAGAGGTCAAATCCTTGTTCCACAACAAGAAGGTAGTAGTGCTGAGCTCTCTTTCACTCAAGATCAAAAACAAGCACTCATAGCTTTACTGCAACAATCCCCTTCTCAGTCTCTTGGTGCCACAATCAATTCTTCAGAGTCAGGTATTCCTACTCACACCCTACACATGAGCACACACATATCACATCTCTTGTCATTGAAATCATTTTATTCCAACTCTTGGATACTTGATTCAGGAGCCACTGATCATGTCTGTCACACACTTACTGATTTTATCCACTACACTCATATAAAACCAATTTTGGTCAAATTACCTAATGGTTCTCATACTATCACTTCTATTTCCGGAACCATTCTTTTTTCAAAAGATCTTTATCTTACAAATGTTTTATACATTGCTAATTTCAATTTCAATCTTATTTCAATTTCTCAAATAACTAAAAACTTACACTGCAAAGCTTCTTTCACTGACAAGAGCTGTGAGATACAGGATTTGAATACATGGAGGACGATTGGCACAGCTGAGGAAAATGGAGGATTATACTCTTTGACTATTCAACCCAACACTAAACTGGTTCAAAATTCTGCCTCATCTCTCATTCAACAATCACAAATTCCACATACTACACATGATGGAGCATGCCGCAATGACACTTCTCTTTCCAATAGCACAATAAGTTGCACTAGCAATATTAATAATCTGTGGCACCTTAGACTAGGTCATATACCAAAAGATACTTTGCAATTGATGCATGACATTTATCCTTTTGTAGATGGTAAAGAATTTAAACAACCATGTGATATTTGCCATTTCTCTAAACAAAAGAGACTTCCCTTTCCTGTTAGTTCTACTACATCTAATGAATTTTTTGATTTAGTGCACTTTGATATATGGGGACCAATTTCCATTCCTTCAACCAACGGTTTCAAATATTTTTTGACAATAGTTGAAGATAAGAGTAGATATACATGGGTACATTTTCTCAAACTGAAATCTGAAGTTTCAAATTTGGTTAAAAACTTTATTTTCTTGATAGAAACTCAATTCGACAAAACAATAAAGGCCATTCGATCTGATAATGGTCCAGAATTTAATATCACCTCTTTTTACCAATCTAAAGGTATCATTCATCAAACTTCATGTGTAGAAACTCCACAACAAAATGGCGTTGTGGAAAGGAAGCACCAACACATTCTTAACATTGCTAGAGGTCTTATTTTTCAATCAAACCTTCACAAATGTCTTTGGCCTCATGCAATACATCATGCTGTGTACTTGATGAATAGAATACCTAGCATTAAGCTAAAGAAGAACTCACCATTTAGCATTTTATATGGAAAGGTACCTGACATTAGCTCCTTAAAAGTGTTTGGCTGCCTTGCTTTTGCTTGTACATTGATAGCAAATAGGAAGAAGCTTGACAGTAGGGCCAGGAAATGTCTGTTCCTCGGATTCAAATCAAACACTAAAGGATACATTTTGATGGATTTAACAAATAAAGAGGTTTTCATTTCAAGGAACGTTGTGTTTTATGAGTCTCATTTTCCTCTTATCACAAAGAGCACTAACACTCAAATTGAGAACCCAAGACTTTTGAAATCATCTTTACCCGTTTTTGATGAAACAGATCCTTTTACTATTACATCTCATGCATCACATATATATCATGCACTAGACACTCTCACTCATAATCAGGCACCACCACATAGTTTATCATCTCATGATCAAACATTAGCATCTAATACACCGTCCGATCACACACCCACACCGAATTCCTCAAATTCACTAAATCAACAAACTTTTGATCATACATCATCATCTCCTCCTTCACAAACACCATTATCTCATACACAGATACACACACAATCACAATTGAATGAGAGACCATGCAGAACAAGAAAGCCACCAAATTACTTAAAGGACTATCATTGCATGCAAACTTCATCTTCTAAAGCTATTGCCAATAGTCCTTGCAGGTATCCAATTTCTGCTCACTTATCATATGATGCACTCTCACCATCTCAGAGACATTTTTCCCTCACCATATCATCCAACACCGAACCCAAGTCTTTTGAAGAAGCTGTGAAGGAAGATTGTTGGAAGAAAGCTATCAGTGATGAACTTTTGGCTCTTGAAAGCAATAGAACTTGGTCTCTCACAACCCTCCCTGTTGGGAAAAAGGCAATAGGTTGCAAATGGGTCTTCAAAACAAAGTACAAGTCTGATGGAACCATCGAAAGACACAAAGCAAGACTTGTCGCAAAAGGATTTACTCAAACTGCGGGATTTGACTACTTCGATACATTTAGTCCGGTGGTTAAAATGACAACATTCAGACTCATCTTGGCTCTTGCAGCAGTAAAGGGCTGGCACCTTCACCAATTGGATGTCAATACAGCATTTTTACATGGCGATTTACCCGAAGAAGTCTATATGAAAGCACCACCAGGACTACAAGTCCCTTCCAATACTGTTTGCAAACTTGAAAGGTCCCTTTATGGACTCAAACAAGCGAGCAGGCAGTGGAATTCGAAGCTCAGCTCTGTCCTCACAGTAGCGGGTTATGTGCAGTCTAAGCATGACTATTCATTATTTACTAAACAAACTAGAAACAAATTCACAGCAGTTTTAGTATACGTTGATGATATCGTCATGGCTGGGGATGACATGCAAGAGATTAACAACCTGAAGACACTTCTTGACAAGAAATTCACCATTAAGGACCTTGGTCAACTCAAGTTCTTTCTTGGCATGGAAATTGCTCGAAATAGTAAGGGAATTGCTCTCTATCAACGAAAATATACCCTTGATCTCCTCAAGGATTTTGGTATGTTAACATCCAAACCTGTTTCCACTCCCATGTGTTACAACTCTCAACTTACAAAGACTTCAGGCACTAGACTCGAAGATACAACCAAGTATAGGCAACTCATTGGGCGCCTCATCTACCTTACTAACACACGTCCGGACATCTCTTTTGCGGTCAGCAAACTTAGTCAATATCTAGATTGTCCTACTAATGATCATTATAGAGCTGGCATGCATCTTCTTCGCTATCTCAAAGCCTCTCCAGCAACTGGCCTTTTCTTCAGCAGCGACTCTGACCTCTCTTTATCTGGCTACACAGATTCTGATTGGGCGACCTGTGCCGATACACGTCGTTCTATCTCTGGACAATGCTTCTTTCTTGGCACTTCCCTCATCTCTTGGAAGAGCAAGAAACAAGCCACGGTGGCTCGCTCTTCATCCGAGGCTGAATATAGGGCAATGGCCCTTGGTTCCATCGAAGGACAATGGCTTCTTTATCTCCTCAAGGACCTCAATGTCGATCATCCAAAGCCTTTCACAATGTACTGCGACAATCAATCCGCACTCCATATCGCTGCCAATCCCGTCTTTCATGATCGAACCAAACATATAGAAGTGGATTGCCATATCACAAGGGAAAAGGTTCAAGCTGAGATACTCAAGTTACTGCCAATCTCTTCAGCTCACCAAACAGCTGATGTATTCACCAAAGCTTTGCCTCCTGGGCCCTTCAAGCAGATGTATTCCAAGCTTGGATTAGTGAATTTTCACTATCCAGCTTGAGGGGGGATGTTGATACCTTAAGCTAATAACATCATTTTAGCAAATTAGTTAGATTGGCTATGCTTTAAGTTAGCTGTAACTAGCTGTAACATTATTTTAGCAAATTAGTTAGGTTACCTATGCTGAGTTAACTTTACTATATAACAGCAACCTCCCACTCCTGATTTGTGAGGTTCACCACTTAAATTTGTGTACCAAACCTTTTCTTTAATCTGAATCTCTTCTTTTTCTTTGAGCTCGAGTCACAAGTTTCCCGAATTTGAACAATAAGCCCTTCAATGAATTCTTCAAAGCAGCCGCAAAGTTGAAAATTGAAACTTGAGACTTTAGATTTCAATATATTTTATTTAAACCCGAATTTTCAAGCTTAAATTTATTACAGATAGTTATGGTAGTGATATACTGATGAGATATATGAAAATATATAATAACAATTGAAGAGAGGGGAGGGAGAATTCAATTATCTGAGGAAGAGGGACTACTAAAGTTTTGATCATACTATTTTTAGAGAATGATTTCTATTTTCGTATTGAAACTCCTATCAAAACAAGTCGAATTAGTTGAATTAAATATTTGATCAATAATATATATATATATATATATATATATATATATATATATATATATATATATATATATATAGAAAAGAAGAGAAATTAAACAAAACCATAACGCATGCAAAAGCAAAGCTACATCCAATTATGTGTGCTAAAATTTGGGCTCTAAGAAAGACTAGATCATGATTAGGGCAAATATATATGCATAAATAGTAGCGGCAGGGTTTACTCTCACGTGCTATACAATTCGTTGGGCAACCCTTCATCTCCTATGCTATATATTGCTTGGCCATGTGAGATTTCACTATTTGAGAATCATATTTAGTACTCTACGAAGGAAGCGGTAATAATTTAACAAGAGTAAATGATCAAATTTTTTTTTTTAAGATTTTAAATTAGTTATATTAATTTTTTTTGTTATTTTTATTGTTGACAGTATTAGAATTTGTTAATCTGACATGTTAAATGATATTATAGTATATATTGATAGTCTTAATTGATTGTGAATATAATAAATTTATGAATTAAATCAAATCAATTTTAAATTAAAAAACTTCATCAATGCCTTAACAGCCTCCTCAAATTGATTTTGATTTGATATAATTTCATCAACTTATTATATTAATAATTAATTATGACGATTAGATATATATGCTGTGATGTCATTTAATCTGTTAGTGAATTTTTGATGTCATCAACAATAAAAGTAAAAGAATATGATTAATTTAAAATATTTAAAAGATAAATTTAATTAAAAATAAATTTTGATGTCCAATTTAAAGAATGATTAATATTTGACTATTTTTTCAATTTAATAATAATGTACAACCCTCTTCCTCTTTCTCTCCCTCTCTTCTTCTTTTTTCTCTATTGTTTTTTTTTTTTTTGAATTATTTTTTGTTCCTACACAAAAACAGACAACAAGAAAGATAATTACAATGATTAATTAAATAAGAGAAATATTAAAAAATTAGTCATTTTTTTGCTATTAATTAATAATAAATATTTAAAAATATGGGTTAAAAATATACTATTAAATTATTAAACTAAATAAATTCAATTGATGGTTAAATATAATAACAAAAAAATAATAAATTTTGTTAACTATCGAGTATTTCTCATTATTAAATAATCAATATATAATATGTAATATCTGTGTTATAATAATTAAGTTGTCTTTTATATGTATGATAATATTGTTGATAGTTTTTATTATTCACATTAAAAAGATAATTGAAAGTCCTAATTTATATTTTTAATTATATTTTTAAAATATTAGAAAGATGAATTATAACTTCTAATTATTACTTTTAATATTATTGTAGCCAGTGCGGTTTTTTTTTTTAAAGATAAAGCTACCTTTTTCCCTTTGTAGGATTTTGGTGGAGATACACTGTACAGGCACAGCAACTGTTTCTCAAATTCATCATAATCATAGTTGTTATATGATGAAATCCATTGAGCCACCGAGGGAAGTAAAACGTACCAGTGACATCGTTCAGAAACCCGAAGGAACCGATCAGGCCCATTTCTTACTACGTCTTTATTTCTGGGCTTCAAACATTCTTTTCTTTGTTCATGTGATCATGTCCCACTACAAGATTTTTGTTTATTTGTGGAGATTTTTTCTCCTATTTGTGGAGGTTTATAACCTCCACCAAATGGTTTGTGGGAGTTTCCAAAACCCCCAAAATTTGAGGTGCCACGAGGTCTTTTGTAGGGGAGGTGCCACGAGGTCTTTTGTGGGGGGTTTTTAAAAACCTCCACAATCTATTCAGTGGGGGGTTTTATTTGTGTTTAGTGGAAGTTTTATATTGAATTCTTATAACAATTTTAAATCACTTTTGTGATAGTTTAAAACCTCCGCAAATTGATTTTTTAATTTAACAAAAATAAACTATTTTGTGAGATTTTCAAACCTCCACAAATCCTATAATTATTTATTTATTTTTAATTTCAAATCATTTATTAATTTCATCTCATTTACATACTCTGAAATTAAAAATTTATTTGTTAATATTAAAATTTAAAAACTAAATCTTTCATAAAACATAACTATATATAAAATTTCAATGTCAATAGTTCCAAACATAATTCCATGTGATATTCTTCTACATAACTATTACTTTTTTTTTAAAGTAAAATAAAACAACTTCAATATTTCAATCTCATCTAATTACATAAAAATCTCAATATTTCAGAATCTACTAACAATCTTTGGCACGATAACGTATTTCATTATCAATGACTTGCATTGTCTCCATCAATCTGCAAAATACAGTAAAATTATTTTTAGTTATGATGTTGCTATAATAACGATTAATTACATGATCATGAGTAAGTATTCTGTTAAGTAGATTAGTGACAAAATGAAATAATAATCTTAATCCATAGTTAGTATTTTTAAAGTTAGTGTTTATGTTTAAAATTTTCGTAGTTCGCTATATAATATCTGGTACTAATAACATAATATCCAATAGCGTGGAACAAATAATAATAATAATAATAATTACCAAAGTAAGTCTTTTTATTTAATTAGATATAGTCTTTTTGGAAGTTTTGACTTTTATGTAAATATGAATGACGTTAAAATAATAAGTTAAAGATCTAATATAAGTTGCATGAGATAGTAAATTTAGTTATAGAGAGATTGGATATAGAATTAGAAGGTGAAAGCAGGAAATGGAAGGTGGTTCAATTTAGGGATAAGGTAAAGCCAATTGGTTAATGTTGGTGGAAAATACATTGAAGGGTGTTTGTATTAGTAGTGCATGAGAGTAAAAGTTGGAAGTTCAACTAAGCGATCACCCAGCTCTACAGTAATTAGTAACTAGGAGCGGTAACAGGGAAGAAAGGAAATGAACAATTCTTGCCCGTCTTTTCTTTTAAAGAAAAATAAATATAAAAAAAATGAAAGGGGAAGGAAAGAAGAAAGATTAAGTTAAGATAGAGAAGCAAATGAATGAATCTTGGGGGTTATGCATGGTAGAGCCAGCTGAGCTTTAGAAAAACATCGATAAAGTATGGATGCTTTTGCATAATTCTGCATAATTCAGGAATGAAGAGTAGAGTAACATTTTTGCACAAAAGGTCAATCATTGTCAAACTCAAAGCACTCCTCTTAATAAATACCTTTCAGGCTGAAAGTTGCAACCTAGGCCACATGCACGACAATCATGAACAATGTAGTCAAACCTGAAAATCATGAATTTTATAGTACTATTATAAAAAGCATAAGAACCTCAACAAGTAGAATAGTTCAAGGAGCCAAAACATAAGAACATAAAGAGAAAAATAAGAATCTCAACAAGTAGAATAGTTCAAGGAGCCAAAACATAAAAACATAAAGAGAAACAAAGGAACATAAGGAAGTAAAATAGTAACAATTATGACTTATATGTACAAAAAGAGAAACATAAGAACCTCAACAAGTAAAATAGTTCAAGGAGCCAAAACATATTAGATTACAAAGTAGCAGAAATATAATGATGTTAATATGGTCCCAAAAATAGAGTATTATTGCACTCCATGAATCCTATTTTACTATTTCATTCATATGTAGTAAGTTGACTCACCTAGCTGCTTCAAATCACGAAGTCTGCATAAATTTAAAACAAGAAAAAGTAAAAGTTAAAAGAAGAGAGTTAAGTAATAGAAGTAGTATATAATTTGACTATGTGCACTTGTTCCTTTGTGCTTCATGGGACCCTTTTCCATTTCCCCAATATCATTTTTATTTGTGTATTTGCTTTCTGTTTCTTATTCTCGATAATGACTACTAACTGTTAAGTTGCTTCTTCCTATTTCTCTTCATTCACTTCTTTCATCTTAAAAATGTTTGTATACTCATTTTTATGTTACTTTATTTACAAAACTAACATGCTTTTTTAGTTTTTACCAATAAAATGAATTAGCTATGAAATAAATCTCCTACTCTATCTAATAACAAAAGGAAAAAATGTGTATATTAATTTAGTGTACCTGATCAGACAATTAAATAGCACGACTATTTGCATTTTATAGAACAAGAAATGTACTAGTAGATTTTTTTTGTTGAAAAAAAGAAAAGTAAAGTGAAAGCATTTTACTTTTTCCCTTTTGGAGTGAGAAGTACAATGAATGACTCGGTCCAAACTTGGAGATAAGATTAAGATCATAGGATGATATTGGGATTAATTAAATTTTAACATTGAGTGACATCTCATCAACCAACATATTTTAAAATAATATTTTAAAATAATAATGATGTGTGATAGCTAATTAGCTACTGCTCCTAATTAATTAATTAATTAATCAAAGTTAATTGACTGATAAGGGGAACTTGACTCTTCTTTATTTTTGGTTGAGAAAGAAGAATTCTGATCTCTAGAAATTGTATGCTGATGAGCTTGTTAAGACAGGCAGTGTACGGAGAGATTCTTTGAAGTAGAAAAACAAACCTTTTCCTGATAGACAAGGAAATCGACAGAACCCAATATAAATCCAAAGCATTTAAATCCAAGGAAAGCGTTTTCTCTTCTATCCCTTTTCTTCTGAGGACAGAGAGTCCGAGAGAAGGAGATTTAAATCGAAATAAAACAGCTGATTATGTACAAGGTCAAGTAAGTAAGGACATGCAAGAAAGGAGCACAATTGAATATACCTCATCAACAGAATGAATGTTATGCTGGTCAGCGGTATATATCAGAACATCCTGTTAAAAGATAAAAAGGGTAAAATAAATTAAAAAGCAAAACATTTCCTCCTACATTGAATCATTTCAATAACAAAATTTTGAGAAAAGAGAAATCACTCTCTTTATTTAGCAGTAGAAACCATTTGACCGGAAAAGAAAAACACAAGTGGTAGTAGTGAAAGAGTATAAACTCACTCCAGCCATTGGCATAATTGACATTGGCTGGCCATCCTGAAAACGAAAGAGTCCACCATTGAAATCCTTGCCATAATTATTTAAATAGCACACCACCTTTGATGAAAAAAGTTGTCAGCAACAGTATCTAATAAAATTCAATAAAAGAGAGGAGTAGTGGAAAGTGGAATCCTGACTGCAAAGTGTCGCTGTTTGAGGTAGGGTCTGTTATCATCACTATGCCACCCAATGCTTGCACCTCTACTCCATCTGTTTGATGATTCATAAATACAATAAGGTAAAGATTGTAAAAGAAGTAACAACCAACAAGCAATTGATGGTCCTTACGATAGAGTAGTAACCTGATTAGAGCGGTGAATTCAACAAAGAGCTCATATTGACAGTTGAAAAACTCCTCTAACTTGTCTTTCAACCTTTTTGTTAAGAAATTTGAATGAGGTTGGAAATTTCAATAGAGGGAGAGATGATAAAGAAAGAGAGTACCTCGGATGGGAATGAAGGGAATGAGGAAGTGGTAAGAGTTGGTGGCAATGAGATGGGAGAGAGTGGTTGAGAAGATATTGGGTCTATAGCCAACAATGCTGCTACTCTTGTGTATGAATTCCAGCTCCTGACAATGGAATAAATCAAGGGAAGAGAAGGGAAGAAGCAAACAAGAGAATCTGGAAAAGGAACCTAACCTTGCATTCTTCAAACAGTTGGAATGTAAACAACAGGAAGCAGATCTTCCATGTTATTATCAATCAGAAGCTTGTAAAACAACCTCTCATTCCTCTCCTGAAAAAACAGAGTCAGTGCAATGTCACATGTAAAATGGCGAAAAAGGATTATTGTTATAACTAGTTTGATGGATTTTCCCCTTCATTTGTAGCTGACAATACCCTGCCAGATGAATGCTCCTTAGATTCACCCATTTGCAAGTCTAGGACCAGCCAACCAAACATTTAGAAAGGACAATAAGTCAATAACAATAAAAAATTAAAAAAGAGAAGAGGCAGATACAAATATACAGTACCATGAGGCAATTTCTTTATGCTGGTGGAGTCATCTATATGTACATCCCCAATTGGTTCCTTAAGAACGGTTGAAGTTTCCTATTGAACCATAAATCATCAATTATTGTGCAGAAAATTAAAAACTTCTATCAAGGTATGGTGAGAGAATAGGAAGGATCAAAGTTTTACCTCGGGCAGTAGATTTAAACGGACAGAGTCCGCTGCATTGTTAGCCTGATACAGAAACAAGAAAGAAAATCAAGAATTTGATAGATCTCCTTAGAGTGAAACCAAATTTCAAAGGATGGACATGGATTTATGACTTACAAAAGCAGGAACATCTTGAACAAGCTCTTGCTCAGCTGGAAAATTAAAAAAAAAATTAAAAATCTGGAACAAGCTCTTCATGCTCACATAAACTTTTGTTGTAGTCTAAGGCTCAAAGAAGAATTATCACTTCATTCATTTTCTTGAAATCAAAGTCCTATACAACAACACACCCTAACTCAAACTAACAATTAATCATGATAATATGACATATTTAACGAATTCAAAGCAATACCTCTACAATAGTTTTCGAACTGAATTCCTTCCTCCACTTAATCATGTTATCACACATTAGCTTTGTTTTCCCGAAATTTCAATAGTGTCTGAACCAAATTCCTTCCTTGCATTATAACGAAAATTTCTTGCGAAATCAGTAAGCAAAAATATCAACACTAAGAACACAGAAGGAGATCTCAAAAGTTACCGTGTCGTAACCTCAGGAGACGCGCCGACGGAAGAGCCAACGAAAAAGAGAATGTCGAAGCACGTTACCGTGTCGTAACCTCAGGAGACACGCCGACGGAAGAGCCAATGGGAAAAGAGAATGTCGAAGCACGTGGTGGCATTGGCGCTAGCGGCAAGGAGATGAATCGCTGTGGTGGTGGCAGTGGCCATGGCGGCGGCGGCGACTACAATTTAGGGTTTCGATCAATAGGGCTTGTTCACTCTCCCTCTCCCTGGAAGCTAGCTCTGTTTTGCATCTTTGATAGGAGCTGAGTGTTTGGGTGGGCTTTTGGCAGTTTTGGGTGTGTGGCTATTTGAATTATGTGCAAATTTATTTATGGGGGTTTTAAAAAACTTCCACTATATAACCTCCACCAATAGCTAAGAACCTTGTAGTGTCCCAACCAAAAATATTTTTGTCTTAAAATTTAATTTTTAATTTTTAATTTATTGTCAGTATTAAATAGTTTTACACGTATATCTAATTATGTATCGATACATCAACAAAATCACATGAATAATTATCTAAAAAAATAAATATAATTGAACAAAGTGTGCCAGACTACCTGATGGGAGTCATGAGACCTTATGACTTGGCTCGTTTTAAACTTAGCTCGACTCGACTCGTTTTATTTAACAGATCATACATAATTTTTTTTGTAAAGTCTATTAGTTAAAAATGTTAAATTATAGGCTTTAAAAAAAGACTATAAAACTCATTGGACCAATTCGTTAAAATATTTTTTTAATTATTGGCTTGTCAGACTTTAAACAAGCTAGACTCAAGTATAAAAAAAAAAAAATTTATAAGAAGTAACATGCCTAAACTTAAACTATCTATTTATTTCGGACATTCTACTATACAGATTAAAGTTGTATGAGAGAATATAAATTCTTTTTATAGTTATTTTTGATTATTTTATTGTTGTTCAAAATGTGAATCCTAACTTTTTTTAATCCCTCTTTCATCCCATAAAAAGAAAGATCTGTAAATTTACATATTTACCATATAATTCACCTATTTATAATATAAGTCAGACTCGTTAAAACTAAAGTTTGACTTGACTCGGCCTATTTTTATCATGTTAATATTAATGTATTAAAATTAAACTCTTTGATTTATTATTAAAGTTGAGGTATATTGGATACTGTTTACCATGAAAGCGGAAACTTACTCCTAGGTTTTAACAAGCGCTTATGAAGATAATTATAGATTATTTATTAAAAACAGTTTACAAGCAAAGAGAACTCCTACCTCCAAGGAGGAACTTTTGTAAATTATACCAAGTCTTATAAACTTTCTTGTACCTTTCAAACCAAACCTAGAAATTGTTTACGGACCAAAAAAGGCAGGAGAAAAAAAAATGTATCAAATATTTTAATAAGACATGTGCTTACTTAATTGATGTAAGCTTAAGTTTGATAGGAGCTTTGTATCTTTACGTAGGCAAATAATGTTAAAAAAGAAGACATGGTATGTAGTGCCATGATTGAAATCTTGGAAAAGCAGGAGAATCAATGAATCGTGCACATACACGGAGAGGCCATGACATTGTCTTTAATATTTATTTTAAAATAATATAAAATAAAAAAATTAAGTAGATGGTGATGGTTTTAACAAGGGGCTTTAAAGGCCATAACAGAGATGAATCGTATGAGACTGAGAGGTAAGGTTGTGTTTGTTGGGGAAGCAAAATACAGGAGACTGTCGCCTGTTGATGGCAAAAAGAAGATGCAGGAAAGAGGGATTGTTCGACGAGAAAGTATCCGCCAGCCGCAAAATGAACGTGAGGGTGCTCCGGTTCTCCCAGCTAGTAGTTCTAAGGATGTGAGAAAAGATAAGAAGACGTTAGACCCACATGGGAACGGTTGGACAAAGAAGCTGGAAGTGGCTGTGGCGAAAGAGAACTTGAATTGGTTGCAGAAAAGCCTGATAGGTGGAACTACGACGGCCATTGACTTTGGGGTGCTACAAGATCTGGTTGCTAAGAATTTCCCACAAGTTATTCAAGTACGAGAATTGGGAGCCTACAAAGCTGTGCTAACGTTTGATAGCATGTTGAATGCTGAAGAGACGTACACGTTCAAAATGAATAGCCTGTTACGAATATTTCATAACGTATGGAGGTGGGACGAATCGGAGAAAAGTGATTCTCGAAGAGTGTGGTTAGAGTGCTACGGAGTCCCGTTACATATTTGGTCAGTGGATACCTTTAAGAAGATCGGAGGCCAATGGGGAGAGGTGGTTGGGTGTGATAAAGGGACGGAATCTTGCGCCTCGTTTAGTGTCGGTCGTGTACTAATCGATACTTGTGTTATGGATGTGATCAATGAATGGGTTCATATCACTCTAGATACAAGTGGATTCGACGTCTTGGTAAAAGAGGAGGGACAGGAAGTCTACAGTTCGCAATGTCAGCCGGAAAGAAGAGCGGATAAAGATGTGGCTTGTATTCTCCAAAATAACGAAATAGCTAGAGCTTCTGATGCTGATGCTGTAATGTTGCCGGACTCCACTAAGTTGATCGACTATGGAGATCAGGCAGCGTTAGTGGTTACGGAAAGGGTACGAAGGGAAGAAGATGGGGATAGATTAGTAATTTCAGAGTCAATTTTGAATGAATGGAGTTATGACCACTTAAAGCTCAATCAAAGAAATTCGGTTAAGAATCAACAAATTTATGGTCATATTGATGGCTTGGCAGATTTCATGGGATTGGAAAATAGTAACGAAACGGATTCGGAGACCACAATTCCATGGAGCTACACATGCAACCATAATGGGCTAGAAAGAGAAAAGCCCAGTGGAATATGTTTGAGAGAGGCAAGGGCTACCAAGTCCAACAAAAACAAAATAACCGTGCTGGGCCAAGGAGGCCCAATTTCTTCAACAGCTCTGATTGGGAGAAGCGCTCGCTGCTACACTGGGCTGGACCAGGCTCTTGTGGATCGGGTCGGTCTGATCCAAGGAATTCAGCATGCCTCAGCGGGTCGGTCCAGACTGATCCAAGAGATGGGATCGGTCCCTGCAGCCCCAACGGCGCCGATAGGGGAACCACACGCTCTAGAGACGACGTGCAGCGAGGGCGGAAAGCTGGAATGGGGCGGAGGATGCGCCTTGCACGATGCAGGAGGTGAGGAACGATGCACTGCGGGAAGGTTGGCAGAGGGTGATTGGGACGAATCTGAACGCGAGAAGGAAGAGGGAAGCTCCTCTGCGCCCATCGGCCGGAAATCGTCGAGGCGGAGGTTGACTGATGGAGAAGTCGCCCGGTCGACTGATGGGGGTACACCGGTTAGGGACGGCATCGCAGGTGAGATGGAGGCTGCAGGTGGCGACAAAGGGATAACGGCAGGGGCTTATGAGTTGAGAAAAGACAGTGCTAGGGAGGAGGAAGCTGTGATGAACTATGGGGAGATTCAACCGGTTGAGGGGGGGAATCGGCATAGTGATGATGACTATAATGAAACAATTGCTGGTGATAATGTAAGCACAGGGAAGCCAGGATTGGGATTTAATATGGATAGTAATATGAGGAGGCCTGTGCAGAATATGGAGGAGGGGAATGGTGATAGAGGTAACAATAAAGGGGAACAAACACACATTGATGATGATGAGATCAGCAGTCATGAGTATGCAACTTTGGGTGAACAAATGCTGGAAAACCACAAGACATGGGAGCTAGCAAAGGAGTCTGGAGCAATGCTACTTGATGAAGAGGAAGACATTATGGCCATCCTCCAAGAACAGAATGAAGAGATTGCTCGTAAGAGAAGAGTGGCAAAACAGAAGGCTAAAGCTAGACGAAGCAGGCCAAAGAATATCAAAAAGGTGTGTAATTATATTTCAAAATGATTATCAGTTCATGGAATATTAGGGGGTTAAGGGGTGATGGGAAGTTGAGAATGGTAAAAGAACTCAAGAGGAAACATAGGCTGGATATGTTAGGTTTGGTAGAGACTAAAAGACAGCTAGTGACAAGGTTTGATGTGTCAAAAATTTGGGGGAGTGGAAGCATGGGATGGGAATATGTGGAGTCTGATGGTGCCTCTGGTGGTTTGTTATTAATTTGGGATGATGGCTTCTTTAAATTGCGAAATTGCTATAAAGGTGAGCGATGGCTGTGTGTTGAAGGGATACTGTCAGAGAAGTCTGTTGACTGTGCGTTCTTCTTGGTTTATGGGGCTCACACTAGAGATGAGAAACGTGTTGTGTGGGAGGAGCTGAGTTACATGGCTGGCCTATGTCCAGGCGTTTGCTGTTTTCTGGGGGACTTCAATGAGATTGGCCAAGTGGAAGAAAGGCGACGCCTGGAAAGCTTACCTCTGTCGGCACAGGACTATAAGGTTTGGGTACATGACATGGGCTTGGTGGACCTGCCAATTTCAGATCGTAAGTTTACATTGTTCAGAGGACAGTCATGTAGCCGTATTGACAGAGCTTTGGTCAGCCTAGAATGGCTTGAGGCATTCCCGGAGACTCGTTTGAGAGGTGGGCCACGGGGGTTGTCAGATCACTGTCCTATCATAGTGGAAGAGAAGAGACTGAGAGTTGGACCGAGGCCGTTTCGAAGTCTAGATTCGTGGTTTACTCATGAAGGGTTTCTAAGGATGGTCAAGGAGGAATGGAAAGGGCTGGGAGAGTTACAATTCACTGATAAACTGAAGGCATTGACGGTTCCTTTGGGGAGATGGCACAGAGACAACTTTGGTGATATGGACAGGAAAATTTTGAAGTTTGAGGAAGAGATTCAGAAGATTGATGAAATGGTTGGAAATGGGAACTATGATGAGACAGTGGAAGCAAGAAGGAAGGCGTTAGTTAAGTGCTGCGAGAAATGGTATATGAGGAAAGAGTTACATTGGAAGCAGATGTCAAGGTCGAGGCTTGCAAGGGACATGGATAAAAATACGAGATACTTTCATAACTTAGCATCGGCGAGATGGCGAAATAACAGGATTGATACACTAGTTATTAATGGAAGATTGGTAAGGAATCAAGCTAGGATTAAAATTGCAATCAGGGAGTTCTACAAAGAATTGTATCATCAAGAGAGGACTCCTGAGATAGGCTTCAGGGATGGGCTGGTGGAAAGGATCAGCGAGGAGGATTCTCTTGCACTAGAGGTACTACCATCACCTGAGGAGATTAAAGAGGCAATGTGGGATTGTGAATCATCCAAGGCCCCAGGTTGTGACGGGTACAACATGAACTTCATAAAGAAGTGTTGGAATGATATAGGATCCGACTTCACGGCAGCGGTGTTGGGTTTCTTCCAATCTTCAAGGTTGCCGCCTGATGCTAATGTCACATGGGTGGCGTTGGCCCCCAAGTTTCCTGGTGCGAAGGAAATAAAAGATCTGCGTCCAATTAGCATGGTGGGGTGTGTATATAAGGTAATCTCAAAGATGCTGGTTAGGAGAATGAGAGGGGTTATGCCAGGACTAGTGGGCGAGACACAGAGCGCTTTTGTAAAAGGTCGGAAGATTCATGACGGGGCTCTTATCGCATGTGAAACGGTTCAGTGGATCAAACAACGGAAGAGGAAAGCGGCAATAATAAAGTTGGACTTTCAGAAAGCATACGACAGAGTCAAGTGGAGCTTTGTAGACCTTGTACTGCAGAAGATGGGGTTTGGTCGAAGATGGAGGGGTTGGGTGATGGAGTGTAACAGCACATGCTCTATGTCAATATTGATAAATGGTTCACCATCCAAGCCGTTCAAGATGGAAAGGGGCCTGAGACAAGGGGATCCTCTGTCCCCATTCCTCTTTGTACTTGTTGTTGATGTACTACATAGGATGATTGGAGAAGCTGTGAGAAACGGTCGCATTTTACCGTTGATGGTTGGGAGAGATCATATTGAGTTGTCGCATGAACATTTCGCAGATGATACTGTTTTGTTCTGCCCGCCGGAGGAAGACACAATCAAAAACTACAAGAGATTGCTTAGATGCTTCCAATTGATGTCAGGTTTAAGCATTAACTTTGATAAATCCAGTTTGATTCCTGTTAACTGCGATGAACAGTGGGTACAACGTATGTGCGGTGTGCTGGGCTGTAAGCAAGCCAATCTACCTGTTAAATATCTCGGTATCATGCTAGGAGCAAACCCAAGGCTGGTGAAGACGTGGAAGCCAGTAATAGACAAAGTAGAGGAGAAGCTTAGTCTCTGGAAGGCCAAGATCCTCAACAAGGCCGGTAAGCTAGTACTTATCAAATCTGTATTAAATAGTCTACCGGTTTATTATCTGAGCCTCTACAAGATGCCAAAGGCTGTTGCAGAGAAACTGATTTTCTTGCAGAGAAGGTTTCTATGGAATAAAGAGGATGGAAAGAGTGGGATGGCTTTGGTTAAGTGGGAAGTGGTTCAGGCCCCTAAGAAGTTAGGTGGGTTGGGGGTTGGGGATGCTATGATAAGAAATTCAGCTCTTCTGTTTAAATGGTGGTGGAGATTCTCTAAAGAGGAGTGTCCTCTGTGGAAGAAGGTTGTATGTTCCTGTAACAACCTCAATCCAAATGAGCCCCTGGTCTCTCAGGAACTACCTATCCGAGGTGGTCCGTGGAAGGATATTTGTCAGTTACAGTTCAAGAGTCAAGAAGTCCGACAAAAGATGATTACTGGGTTGTCTATGGAGGTGGGTGATGGGAGACGAACTCGGTTTTGGGAGGATGTCTGGATTCATGGAGGTTCTCTGAAAGACCGCTTTCCAAGGCTATTCTCGGTTTCAAACCAAACAGGATCACTGATAGGGGATTGTGGGTTTTGGGATGGGCTAGATTGGGTGTGGAATTTTCAGTGGAGGAGAGAATTGTTCCAATGGGAGTTGGATCTAGTTAACCAGCTTCACCTCACTCTGAGGCTGGTCAAACTTGATCTTGGGAGAGAGGATATAGTTATATGGAAGTATGATAAACAAGGAATTTTTTCTACTAACTCATTTGTGCAGGTGTTGCAGGTGGAAATGGCTCCAGAGGATATACATAGCTACAGCTTTACTAAGACTATTTGGAAAGGCCTTGTCCCACCCAGAGTAGAGTTGTTTGTCTGGTTTGTCCTGGTTGGCAGGGTTAATACGAAGGAGAGACTGAGTCGACTTGGGATCATTTCCCAACAAGATACTTTGTGTGTTTTATGTAACAATAACGTAGAATATGTCCACCACCTTTTTCTTGGATGCAGCTTTGCTTGGCAGGTATGGTGTGCTTGGTTATCTTATGTTGGAATGCAGTGGGTTTGCCCAGGTGCAGTAAAAGACCACTTTCAGAGTTGGACTGAGAGCTTAAGTACAAAACAGGAGTGCAAGAGATGGATGGTGTGTTTCTGTGCGATCATCTGGAACTTATGGTTGGAACGGAACCGAAGAATTTTTCAGAACAAAGGAAAAGGAGTTGAGGAGATTATCAACATGTCTGCGTTGAGCTACAAGGAATGGTTAGGGGTTGACCCTTTCTGTTGTTGATGGCAATGCCGGAGATGACAAAAGGGGTATCTACAGCGTTAGTTGTTTGGTACATTTAATTTAGTTTTTTTTTTTTAGTTACTAGTTCTATATGCTGCTGGTCCCTATGCTCCACCTGTTGTGTCGAGCTTTAATTCAAAAAAAAAAAAAAAGCAGTGTTTCTCATCTTTAAGGAAGTGATAAAATTAAGTATGGTATATTTTTTGGTTAACCATTGTATTTCTTAACTTGGCAGGCTAAGTACTAATTTACGATCAGAATTTTATTTAATGGTTTGTCGTTGACTAATGGTTTATTACATGCACAAAGCGAGATTTGAATCCCTAATATTTACTTAAGCGAACTAGTGAGTTAACCATTAGACAAATCCAACTTGGTTCTGTATGGTATAATTATATTAAAATTTTGCAAATAAAAAGATAAATTTAATTTTGATGCATTGTCAGTGTAAACTATTTTACACGTGCATCCAATCATATAACGTCACACTAACAAAAATAATTATTTTTTACATTGACCGCATGAATGGTCATCCAAGAGAACGGTTGTGATTACACGACTGTGTAAAATATTTTACACTGTTAATACATCAAAATTAAACTCATGAAAAGATTAGTAAAGTGATGAATTAAGAAATTAATTATTATTGAATTTATAATTTTTATTTTTTAATTTACAAATTTTTCATTTAATGAAATTTGATCGATTAAATTATACTTACTATTTTATGATTATTAGATACATAACTATTCATGTTGTCTCCTTCTATCAGTTTAAAGTTTTGAGACAAGTGGTATCAGGATATGGTATTAGAGCTCTATATTCAAAAGATTTAGAAGTTGATCCTTGGTAAATCCAAAAGAAGAAAAAAATAGCATAAGGCAAATAAAAAAAAAGTAAAGAAGATCCATCTAAAAAATCAAACAAACTCAAAAGGACTCTTGTTTAAAAGGAAATAATAGAAATATAACCATTTATATTATCTCTTTTTATCAGCTTAAATATTTTGAAGGACACTATCATGATAATGAGGCTCATTTTTTTTATAATATTTTAGTGTTTTTATTGAAAATGAGGGCATTTAGTATATTTGTAAATTAGTGGACGTGTCAGGTTGGGCAGCTGCAACACATGGAGGGTGTGCTGACTCAGCACGTGGAGGGTGTGCTGCATACATGTCTCACTCTAATTCGTTGGCGATGCAACACGTGGTCTGCGTGTTGAGTGCTCTTTTTATATAAGAAAAAGTTCGGTACCATTTCATTGCGAAGAGGAGAGTTGTTTGAGTGTGTTTTTGGTGTGATAGAGGGTACCGCAAATTTGGTGGTGTATCACAATGATGAGATTATATAGAATACTCATGAGGGTGTGAGCTTTGTGTGTTAGAATCTATTTTCGTTTGTGGTTTCATGCACCATGACATTTATAGAGCTTTAGAATAGTCTCTGTCAAAGCTTGGAGAATAATATGTTGAGGAAAGTGAGCAATATTCTGTACCGAAATTCTGTTATAGTATTTGGTGGTATAATATAGTTTGATATTATGCCGATCATTGAAGAAGCAAGTCTGCAGAATATGTTCCATATTCACTGACAGACTTAGGTACGACAACAAAAAATTAAGCTGTATGTTGAGTTTGAAAATATAGAGCAAGATGTGATTCAACATGATTAAGATTTAGAAGGTGATAGAGCTGAAGTGTACGAGGGAATGAATAGTGACAGCGAATAATACGTTTTTCTTAATTTATATTTTGGATGGACTAATGAGTGACGATTTTTGTGTGTGTGTAGGTGCTGCTGATCATGAGGATGGGGAGTTCAGGATCGGAATGGAATATAGTTCTAGAAATTCAGTTGTCGCAACAATTAGAAGTTACACTATCACTAAAGGAGTTGACTACAATGTTTATGAGCCTGAGCCACAGAAGTCCTATGCTAAATGCAATTCGTATGGTCGTGGGTGGGCCTGGCTTATCCGAGCCAGCTTGATACGGAAAAAGATTGTTGAAAGATACAGAGATACAATGGTAGGCACACGTGCAACATGGGAATGATTTCACAGGATCATTCAAAGTTGGATTCAGACACAGATGCTGAGGCTATAAGGCAATTGGTTGAGCTCGACCCGTCCATGAAGGTGAAATCCATAATTGCAGAAGTCCAGTCAAGGTTCAACTACACCATTAGTTACCGAAAGGCTTGGTTGGCAAAGCAGAAGTCCAGAGCCAAAGTTTTTGGTGTTTAGGAAGACTCTTACCAAGCGTTGCTATGGTGGTTCTCGGTCATGGTTCAGAAGATACGTGGCTCAATTGTCCAAATAGAAATACGGCCCCTGTATAACGGGAGTGAGGAGGCGCATGGTGTCAGGATACTTCACTGCATATTTTGGAGTTTTAATCCATGAATTAGAGTGTTCAAACACTATAAGCCTCTGGTTTAGGTTGACAGAACACACTTTTACGAAAAACACAAAGGTGTACTTTTGGTTGCTGTTGCACAAGATGGGAACTAGAACATTGTGCCTATTGCTTTTGCCCTCGTGAAGGGAGAGACCGCTGATGCATGACACTTTTTTCTCAGTAATTTACGAAGGCATGTTGTTAGAAGAGAAGGGGTGGGTATAATCACAAATCGACATGAGTCAATCCGGGCATCAGTATATCGTTCCGGAGGTGATTGGCAATCTCCAAGAGCATGATGGATGTTTTGTATTAGGCACATCGGTAGCAACTTTTTAAGGGCATTCAAAGTCTCGCACTTACAAAAACTTATTGTCAACATAGGGTATTCAAAGACAGTGGAAGAATACAATATCAACTATAAGAGGTTGCAATAACGAGGCGAGGCATATGCCCGGTGGTGCGATGCCATTGGAGTTAGGAACTGGGTACTGGCATTTGATGAGGGACATCGATGGGGCCACATGACGACGAATCTTGTCAAGTTTATTAATTCAGTGTTGAAGGGTGCCCAAAATCTCCATGTGACAGCTGGACTGACTATGCCGACTGTGCTGACTGTGACGGCTGGGCTGACTGTGTCGACTGTGATGACTTTAATGGCTATGATGGCTGGGCTCACTATATTCACTGACTAGTGGTGGTGACTGTGCTGACTGTGCTGGTTGTAGTCTAATTACTGTGGGAGTTAATAAGGAAATTGTTCAAACACTGCATATTGAGGTGGTCTCTGAGGTGGTGGTGGCTGAGGAACTTGCTCCGACAATCTCAACAGTACTCCAAACAAACTCACGTACCAATCACGGTAATCAGTCGACAGTCTAAAGTCCTAAGTTAGAAGGCGGTGCAGATCTCACACCGAGTGTTGCAACGGTTGTCCCATTCCTCTATCCATCCCGCATGTAAAACTTTCCAGTCATGAAGTTGCACTCCGCGAAGAGTGATGCAATGCCCTTCTGGTCTAAAGACTTTTGCTAGCTCCTGGGTAGGTTGTGCATACCCGAACTGACGCATCACTTGATTCGCAGGGTTCCACTCGATACACTCGAATGACAATAACGAAGCAACGGTTCATACGACCGTCAGACAAACTGCAACATATTATTAGAAAATTATAAACTGAATATCATGTTGGATATTAACACATACAAAGCAAAAATATTAATCTAGTCCATGTAGTCTATTTCCTGTCTAAATATCGATGTGGTCTTCGATAATCAGGCCATGGATCGTGGGGAATGACTCCACCTGCAACACATAACATTAAAAAAAACTAAAATATGTGTCGTCAACCAAATATGCATTTTCAATAGAATACACAATTAAAATAGGAATTGTTATCCGTGAATAGGGTCAAACCCAGCAAACAAAAAGTCTGGCATCTGACATATCTCTGAATAGAGTCCAAAGTATCATATGGCTCTGTGTCTCTGATACGGCGAACCCATGCTAGCTTTAAATAAGGTTTGGAGGAACTACTTACAATGGGTTTCCTGCCGAAAATCACGATGCTCTGGATCTACAAGTCATGACTGCTATCTGTCCAGCTGCTCACAACCTCTCAATCAATCGGTAGGCCAAATATATGTGCTACGTCCTCTAATGTAACAGTAACCTCACCCACGGGCAATACAAAGGTGTGAGTTTCCGGCCTCCATCTTTCCACGAGAGCAGATAGTAAGGGATAATATCCTCTGATCATCACAATTCTCGAAACGTGGTAGAATTTCGTTACTCGTAAGGCGTCTTCTACCATCGGATTCCACATCTCCAGCGGATCAAGTTTACAGACTATAAGATTCCTATTAGGCTGGTATAACAAAAATATATTTATTCGTTAATTATATTTATTAGTTTAAATGAATGAAGATTATAACAAAAAATTATTTATTATACTACTATACATAAATAAAAAATATTATATTATACTATTTATTTACTACTTTAAATACCTAACAAGAAAATTTATTTATTAATAATTATATCATTTATTACTTTTAATAAACATAAAATAAAATATAATAATATTATTATCCTCAAACAATTATTATAAGGGTTAATTACGATTTTGGTCCCTATGGTTTAGGCCGAAAATTTTATTTGTCTCCAACCTTTTTTTGCATTCGAATTCGTCCCTAAGGTTCAACTTGATTTTAAAATCGTTATTCGGACCAAAATACCCTTCTCAAACAACCCTTCTTCACCAAAATACCTGGTTTCTCTTATTCTTTTTCTTCTTCTTCATCCTGCCGCTACCACCGAAGGACTCCAATGCCACCATTTATCAAAAGCCCAACCTAGAAAGTACCACTTATCACTCCAAGTGATGATTTGAGTGTCACTATCACTTCTTGTGTTTGCCCCACCGGATTCACCCTAACAACGATGTTCCGATCATAGTTGCACATGGAAGAAACCACTCTCCAATAACACTAACTTCATTTGGCTTAATTACATGAACTACACAGTCTCCAGCAATGGCAGCACCATGAACCAAATCGGCCACCAGAATTTCTCTGTCTGCAAAGCCCCACCTGCAAAACAAACCCCAACTGCTTGGGATTCGGATTTAAGTACAATAAATCGGGTTCCTGCGTTCCATTAATCGGTCAAGAACTTCAATATGGTTACTGGTTACCGAGCACTGAGACTGTGTTGTTCATAAAAGTAGATGAATCAGAATCACAAGAACGCTCCAATTTCGTTGGGCTCACTAAGGTTATGCAAACTAGTTGCCCGGTGTGGATAAGCCTTCCGCTACCACCGAAGGACTCGAACACCACCATGAGGAAGAAACGGCGACTGGCAACATCTACCTGCCGGCGTTGTCGCCAGCTTCTTCTTTCCATGTTCCCCCTCTCTCTATATTTTTTTTTCTTTTATTTATTTTATAATACCAAAATACCTTCTTCTTTTGTTTATTTTGGTATAGAATTTTAAAATTTAGGTAAAAATGATGATTTTAAAATTAAGTTGAACCTTATGGACGAATTTAAATACAAAAAAGATTAGGGATGAATAAAATTTTTGGTCTAAATTATAGGAACCAAAATCGTACTTAACCCTTATTATAACAAATAACTGAAGAAAATTATTTTTTGATAGTATATTATTTATTTTCGTAAATAAAAAATATTTATTAATATTTTTATTACACATCAAATTAACTAAATACAAATTAAAATAAAAACATATTTTGATAACAGAAAATTAAAATACAAAAACAAAAATTCTAAAAATAATAATGTTTATTAATATTTAAATTATTTATTAAATCTACAGAAAAATAATCACATTATCACAAAAAATTCAAGAAATTATATATTCATATTTATATTATTTCTTTATTTATTAGTTACAAATATAAAATAAAATAATATTATACTAAAAAATAAAAATATTATCCAAAAATAGTTTAATATTTATATCTCAATTATACTCTCATTCCATGGTCTTTAAACTATTAGAGACAAATTTTAATCACGCCCCTTTCTTTTGGACACTAACTACTAACCGAAGAGATCATAGAGGAGATTCAAGTTTTAATCCCGCTGGTGTAGTGAAGAACAAATTCGTAATGATGTTAAAATTATTTTAGAAGCTTAAATTGGTTAGACACCGATTGGTTATCTAACAAAAGAACAGCTCTACTAATTCTAAAAAGGAAATTGTAGAAATTACTGCTCTTATAGAATAAAAATGGGCATCAGACATCATGAGAGAAACTGAATTACTTGAGTTTGAACAGCGGCTTGAAAAAGCATATTTAGACGAGTAACTTTATTGAAAAGATAAATCTAGAATTAAATGGCTGAAGGAAGGAGACCAAAATACAAACTTCTTCCATAGAAAATTTAAATCTAGAACCAGAAGAAATAAGACATGGCATCTGCAGAAGGATAATGGGGATATGGCAACAATCAATACTGATATTACTAAGGTGGCTGAGGACTACTTTAAGAGTATTTTCACATCTTCTAATCAGGCAGAACTTGGGCCTTTTTTCACAGACTTCGAGCCTAAGGTTACAACTAACATGAATCGTAAGCTCAGAAGACCTGTTTCTATGAAAGAGGTAAAAAGAGCTACTTTTAGTATCCACTCTTAGAGTGCATCAGGAGAGGATGGTATAACGGCTAAATTCTTCCAATTCTATTGGGATATAGCGGGAGAAGACGTGTTCTGGGCTGTGAGGAGTTTCTTTACTGGAGGTAGAATTTTGAAAAGTTTTAACCACACTAATATCTGCCTAGTGTCAAAGGTCCCAAATACAAGTGATATGACTCAGATAAGGCCCATTAGTTTGTCATCTGTTGTCTACAAAAGTATTTTGAAGGTCTTGGTCCACAGACTCCAAGGGTATATGAACAAGGTAATTAGCCCTACTCAAAGTGCATTCTTAAAAGGTAGATTTATTTTTGATAATATTTTTATAGTACACGAATGTATGCACTATCTTAAATAAAAGAAGTGAGGTTTGCAATACGAAATGACACTCAAGTTTGATATGAATAAAGCCTACAACAAGGTGGAGTGGCATTTTCTATGGTTTATTATGGGGAAGTTAGGCTTTGAATCGAGATTCATTGACTGAATTCATGAATTGTTGGCAACCGTTTCTTACTTTGTTGTTGTAGAAAGTCAACCCTATAGTTTTTTTAAACCAAATAGAGGCATCCATCAAGGTGACCCTCTGTCCCCTTTTTCTTTTCTTATTATGTGCAGAAAGACTTTCCTTCTTGCTACACAAAATAGAGCATAACAGTTTCATTTGAAAAATTTACATAAACAAAAGATGCCCAACTATAAATCACTTGCTATTCGTTGATGATTTCATTCTATTCAATAAAGCCTCAGAAAATAGTTGTGCCTTTATTCTAGAATTATTGAAATATTATGAGAGCTTCAATGGGTAAAGATTTAATCTTAATAAATCAGCCATGTTCTTCAGTAATAACACTTCATTAGAACCTCCTTAGCAGTCCAGCTAAATATTTCTCATATAGGTGCATAGGATAAATATTTGGGTCTACCTTCCCTTATCAACCGCTCTAAGAAAGTTACCTTCAACTCAATCAAAGATGAAATTTTTAAAAGGACATAAAGATAAAAAAGGTGCTTGTTATCTAATGGAGGAAGACAGGTATTACTCCGAGCAGTTGGTAAAGCCATACCAATATACACATTGTCATGTTTTAAATCTTTGGACAACTTGCTAAATGAAATTCATAGTATTCTAACCCAGTTCTGGTGGGCGCAGCAAGGTTCTAAAAGGTGAATGGTGTAGATTAGCTGGGATAGGATGACTAGGCCTATGAAAGAATGCGGTTTGGTTTCAAAGATCTCAAGGCTCAAAACATGGCTCTTTTGAGTAAACAGTATTGGAAAATCGTGACTCAACCTAACTCTCTTCTTTCTAGAATACTTAAAAGTAATTACTTTTGATTTAGTTCTATCCTTACAGCAGAAGTAGGAACCTTACCTTCTTAGGGTTGGCAAAGTATTCTTGAAGGGAGGCAAATTGTAGAAAAAGGCATTAGTTGAAAAGTAAGCTCTAGTGATATCCAAATCTTTAGTGAACTATAGCTTCCTCCTCCTTACCCCTTCACTGTTCCACCATCTGCGATACTACTATAAGATAGTTACCATCTGTTATGGGTGAAAGACCTGTTTTTGGCAAATAAACAGTAGAACCAAGTATAAATCTTAAATCTTTTCCTTCATAAATTACTCAGCGAATCCTCTCCATAACCCCAGGAGAAGGTGAAGACACAATTCAATGGGTAATGAACAGAGTAAACATATGATGTTGCATCAGGGTACAGGATTGATTACCAATTTTATCGTACCTCCATTGAATTTTGGCCGAATTTCATGCAACAGAGGCCAGTTTGGAGCCATTTATGGAAGCTGAAAATCCCTCATAAGATTTTGCTCTTTGCATGGAAAATCCTCCATGGTAAGCTTCCTATTCTACTTCTCATCCGTCAGCAGTTCCCATCCACTCCAACGACTTGTCCGATCTGCAAGTAAGCTCGAGAATCACTCATGCACTGTTTATTTTTCTGTGGAGACGCTAATCTAGTGTGGAAGAAGAGTCTTTTGGCTTATCTCATTCCAAACCATAGATGTTCTTTGTTCTTCGATTGGTAGAGGAATTCGGTGTTACAAACTAGACTTCAAGAAACAAGCTCTCAAAGAGCTTGACTGGTTTTGATTATAACTTGGAATATTTAGAAGGAGAGGTATCAAAGAGTCTTCGAGCATGTCTAGGAGTCTCCAAAAGAAGTGCTAGCAACATCGCTTAAGTTGAATAAGAAGCTATCTATTTTGCCTTATGCATAGTGCCCTAAGATTTCTTTCCTATCTACTTTTTTATGTTATTTTTTTCTTACAATTTCACCTATTCATGAATATTTGGAAAAATTTTTTTCTATTTTTCTTGTCCTAACTTTTGGACATTGTATTTATTTCTCTATTGAATAAAATACCACTATTATCTTTGGAAAAAAATATTTATATTACTTATTAAATTTAATAATAAAAAATTTAAATAACATAATAATACTAAATACAAGTAAAAATAATAATACTAAAATAACAATACTATCTCATAATATGATGCTAACACTAAAAAAATAATATTAATTAAAATTAAAAAATTTAAATAAAAAATTAAAATTGATCAACTTACATAAATCGGATTATTCAAATAATTGATAATATGTTTTTCGGGTATCGTATAATTACGTATCATTTTTTATTAATACAAACTTATACTTTTTTTATGTATAATCACCCTTTTTTTATCAATAAACTACTAACTCTCTTCTTCTTTTTCACTGTGAAACTCTTCTCTCTCAAAATTCTTCAGTTCTCTATCTTCAAATTTTCATTCGAATGCAACAAACGGAGGAGGGTTGAGCTCACTTTAAAGAGCTTCAGCCCTACGTTGCTTGTTTCCGAAGAAAGAAGTTGTCCCCTGTATGCAGACACAGTTTTAACACGTCCACCCTGTGTTGAAAAAGTTTCTGCAACTCTTCGAAAACGTGTGGCAAATCTCTACAAAAACTGGTAGAAATCTCCGACACAGCATGCCCCTTGCGTGTTGCCCAAAAGCTTCAACGTCTGCGACGAATTTCTGGAAAACACTGATGACACTGTGCAAACACATTTCTCGCATGTTAAGTTCACCTACAAATCTGCAAAATACTCCAATTGTCAATAGGGGGATGCTCTCATAAAGATGCATAAAATGTCTTTTTGTAAAGACGCTTAAGTGTCGTGTTATTATTGGACGTTTTAATGAACCGATTTTTTTGAATTTTTACTAACCAGAATAAAACCGATTTTTTATAACAATAGGCCGGTCAAATCGATTCAACCGGGAATCGGCGTGAAAAACGATCCAGTCCACTTTCCAAAACCAGCAATCTCCAAACCGATAAAAAATCAACAGGTGCTTTTAAAACGACATCGCTTCATTATTTTTTAAAAAGAAAAAAACCTACCCACGACTTCCCCCAACACCCACCCCACCCCCAATTCGTGAATCATTATCCCCCTGAAGGCCTAAACTCTGAAGCCAAGTTCAAACTCACCCAACCAAAACCCTAAGTTCTCCCTGCAACGGTTCTACCGCAGTGCCGTTGCCGCCGTCCGTGCTGTTGACGCCTCTGCGTCCTCCTTCCCCCTGTCCCCGTCCTCCCTGGCTTCTCTCGAACTTGGAGCAGCTCGCCGCTGTGTCGCCACTCGCTGCCGTCTCGCTGGTCACCGTCTATGTCTCCGTCGAAGGTTAGCGGCACTGCTTTCACTTCTTCAGTTCTTCTATTCCTTTTATGCTCTGTTGCTGATTTTTGAATGTGAAATTGTGAATGCATTAATAGAAAATCAAATAATTAATTTTGTGTTGTTGCTCTTTTTTTAATTCCTGAAATTTTTGTTGAAATTTTCTTGCTGCTGCTAAAAATAGAAATCAAATCATTATTGAAATTTTTGTTTAGCTTTATTGATTTCAGGTTTAGTGTGATTAGGGATTACTTGTTACTGTTTTGTAATGATTGTTGCCGAATGCTAAAAATGGAAATCAAATCAAATGTTGTTTGTTGTTGAATGATAATTTTTGTTGCTGAATGCTGTTAGTAGTATTAATTTTGTGCTGTTATTAATTTTCTGGTTGTGCTGCTGCTGCTGTGGGTTCTGGCTTCTGGTGTGCTATTGTGTGTTTTGTGACTCCGCTGTGTTGATCATCTTTCTCAATTGTCAATGTTCACTCTTCACTTGCGTTGTGTTGATCATCTTTCTCAATTGTCAATGTTCTTTATCAGAACTGAGAAGGAAAATGGCAATCTGAACCAACAAAAGGATTTCCGCAGCATCAGCGTGTGCTCACAATCGCAGGAACAAGAAAACTAACTCTTTTTCTGCCCTCTAGTACCTCTTCATCTTTCCTTCTATTTCTGCACTCGTTCATTGTATAGTAAGTCAACCCTTTGGATTACTGGCATAATTGAATTGGAGATTTAAGAGAGGCAGTTCATTTCTTAATATTGAAAATTCACCTTTAGTTTTGATCTAATTGTTTTGTTAAGTAGGAACTAATAGAATCTCTTCATGGCTTTATCATTGTTGTTTTCTAAGTTATACTAGTTTTTTGTAAGAGAATTAATGCTAGCTAGTCTGGCCTTCCGTTTTGCACAAATAGCAATATGTAAATACGGCCATTTTATCATAATTATAGTCATAATTAGGAAGTTTAATTTAATAGTATATGATGCAGATACGCCTACGATACAGATATTTGAGCAGAAACAAAGTATTTGTACATTATAGCATATGTCGCGGAATAGGATAATAACAATTAAGAGTATTGAGTATTGATATACTTGTTATCTCTCTTTGAAATGTTACTTTTTGTATTTACTGTTTTAATTTAGCTTTGTATTCTCTCAGGACTTCTTGGAACAACGTTTCAATAAAGAAGATATATATTTTAGGTAGGTTTGTTTGATTATTTTAAAAAGACAAATTTCAGTTAAATACATTTTTTAAGCATCACCTTTCATTCACTAGCTTAGCTTGCATATTCTTTGCATTTGATAGGACCAAGTATTTTTGCTACTTCATTTGCTGATTATTCTTTATTTCATCTAATGGATCGAAGCAAAGAATTATCACAACGAGTAATAGTCAATCACTTTCAAAGGTTTTAATTAATTAATACTAATAGCTTTTAATCGAAATCTGTTATTTATTGCCCTTTGTTTCATCTCATTAAGGTGCAATGGATGTTGACTCGGAACCACTCAGTTCACAAGACAACGTAGAAGATGGCATGATGATTGGTGTGGAAGAAAATGTTAACTGCACTTGTGATTGCGGTGGCAGTAGTAGTAAGTGTGTGTCTGTGACGGCCGATGATATCATAAACCAGACCTTTGAAACAACGGATGCAGCTTATAACTTGTATGTACGTTATGCAAGGTGTCTCGGGTTTGGAGTTCGCAAGGGTGATACAGCACGTGAAAAAGATGGAACACAGCGCAGAAGGAGGTTGTTTTTGCAGCAAGGAAGGAAAGAGAGCCGAGAAATACATATCTAGTTTGAGTAGGAAGAGGGAGCATAAAGCGCTGACTCGCACTGGTTGTGAAGCCATGTTTGCGGTGTATTTTGACACCAAAACTTCAACTTGGAGGGTTAAAAAATTAGTCGAGAAGCACAACTATGATCTTGTCCCACAATGCTTGGTACACTTAATTCCAAACCACCGAGGGTTGACTGAGGCACAAAAAGCTCAGGTGAATACCATGCAAATGATCATGATCTTCCAACCTCTAAAATAATGGGACTAATGGTAGGCCAAGCCGGTGGTTATGCCAATGTCGGATTCACAAAGAAGGACCTAGATAATCACTTTCAAAGAACTTGTCATGCAAAGCTCATTGGTGGGGATTCCAATGCGATGATTAGCTATCTACTTGGGAAAGTTGATGTCGACCCGATGGCCATGGGAAGGTACAGTGCTACTGATGAAGGTTGGCTGACAAATTTATTTTGGGTAGACGGCATTTGTAGGTCTGATTATCAGTGCTTTGGAGATGTGCTTGCATTCGATACAACCTACCGGAAGAATAAGTACAGAAGGCCGTTGGTAATCTTCTCAGGTTGTAACCATCACCACTAAACATGTATATTTGGCTTTGCTTTGGTAGAGGGCGAACGAACGGCAACATATACGTGGTTGTTGCAAAACTTTCTAGAAGTCATGCTGAACAAGTCTCCCAGTGTTATGGTCACAGACGGTGACGAAGCAATGAAGGCAGCAATTCAAGAAATCTTCCCAGATACAACTCACTGATTATGTGGTTGGCACATTCAGAAGAATGTAACGGCAAACATAAAAAACAAAAATTTTTCCAACGACTTCAGAAGATGTTTGTATGCTCCATGGTATCCGGATGAATTTGAAGAATATTGGGAGAATATGATATAAAAAATATGGGTTGGAGGAAAATGAATGGGTTCTAAATGAATATGAGAAGAGGAAAAGTTGGACAAGCGCTTACTTGAGGGATAAATTCTGTGCTGGATTTAGAACAACATCAAGGTGTGAGGCGATAAACAACTTCATCAAGAGGTTTATTTGCATTCGCCAAAGTCTTCTAGAGTTGGTCCAAAATCTTAAACATGCTCTTAAAGACTATAGAAACAATGAATTAGTTTCTCAATTTAAGACGATGTATGAGGAGACCGTTCTAACTACTGGGCTAGAAGTATTGGAGCTTTCTGCTGCCAATTTTTACACAAGGGAGATTCTTGGAGAAGTAAAAAAAGATATTCAAGGAGTGGTCGCATTAGATGTAATAAATGAGGAAAACATATCGACCACTGTTGTGTTAAAAGTTAAGGAGTGTGACAGGAGGCAACATATATATATATATATAACGTACTTTATGATCGCAATACTGAGCATATGGAATGTGAATGTAGTCGGTGGAGTAGTGAAGGCATTCCTTGCAGCCACATGTTTTGTGCAATGAAAAGGGTAGGTTTACAGAAGTTTTCAGATAGTCTTCTTTTGAAAAGATGGTCGAAGGATGTCAAGAAGTATCTGGATGAAAGTTCTGCTGGAGGCACTATGCAAGACAAAGAAAGAGAATTTTTAATGCGCTATGACGCATTGTCAGTGGCAGCTACGTGGATGGTATTCTTAGGAGCTCAAGATGGTCCTTCTTTCCATGACACTATGAATGAAGTCTGTCATTGGACCCAAATACTAGAACGAATATCTGGCTTGAAAAGACAAACAAGAGATTCTCCCATGCCAAACTTTGTTGGTGACCCTTCAGTGGTCAAGACAAAAGGAGTACCCAAGGGGAAAAAGGAGAGGGATAAAAGAAGGTACACTAAATACAACAGTGCTGGTCATGTAAAGAATAAATGTCCTGTGAGGAATGACGGTAACGATTTGGGTGATAAGACTGGTAGTGGCACGCAAGCTAGCTTTGGTACCGAAGAGGTCAGTAAGATACAATATTGCATTAGTGGTTACTTGAATTAAAATGAACTGGTAACCTCTATGTCGTAGTTATACTTGATAGCAATTTTGACTCTATGTATTATTTTTTCATAGAAGCTTCCCGAGGACCCTATGGCTTCTCAAGAGACATTAGCAGTGCCAAATACAGAAGT
Source organism: Arachis ipaensis (assembly GCF_059453495.1). Taxonomy (NCBI): domain Eukaryota; kingdom Viridiplantae; phylum Streptophyta; class Magnoliopsida; order Fabales; family Fabaceae; genus Arachis; species Arachis ipaensis. The sequence continues at coordinate 15,038,112 of NC_142443.1, read as the reverse complement.
AAATGCATCTGTGCAGCAAGAGTTTGGGCTAGGGGATTCAGGATTAATTAATGGCCATAAGACTCCCATCCCACCGTATGGAAGTCATCAGTGGCTATTACAGGTATAAATAATACGAGATGAATAATTGCATTGTTGAAACTTAGTGTTTTGGTAAGTTTTAAACTATTTGAAATCACATTATGATTCACTGAAGTCCTTTTTATTTCTCTCAAATTTGTTTGTGCTGTGGGGAACAGGTTGTACAACAAGAACATTATTCGAAGTTCAATGTGATGCAGTAGCATATACTTGTATACACTCATGAGAGTGTATATTAAGATGTTAGTTAAATTCTTGGATTTCAAATAGTAGTGCTTTGAGGTTGATATAAATTTTTTATAATTATATTTTTAGATATTTATCATAACTTGTCATCGTTACACTCGGCTGAAATGTGTAAAAGGATTCAATAGTTTTGATTTATATAGTTAAAATTATTGTTGATTCTTATTCATGCTAAAATTCAAAAGGGTCTCTTGTTGGTTCTTATTCATGCTAAAATGCATGCTAAAATTTTGTTTGATTTACGAAATGCATGGAAAAATTATTATAACTGTAATATACCTTCCATGGTTGATGTCTCGACAAGTATCAATCTGTGTACTAAAGGAAAAGACGGTTTGGAACCTATGTTCTCTTCCTGAGAAAAAGAGAGTATTGGAGTAGCAAATAATAAATGCAGATATTTTTTTGTCTGAGTAATATATTAGGGAATAGGATTATACTTTCTTATTGCATCGTTCTTGGGATTGCAAGCTGAATTTGTTGCATTAGATGTTATACTGCTAAACTATGGCATTAAAGCAGTCAATAGTAGCTGATATCGATTTAATTACTCTAGTAATAAAGTGAGTTAGTGAGATACTTAAGAGAGTCATAGCAAAATATTTTTATCAGTGAGGTCTTTGCAAAGGCATCTTTCTTCATCTCAGCAGAGGTTGCCGGTGCTTTGGATGCAAGGTAAATATTAAAGATTGCACTCATGTATGATTTTCTCTATTTTGATGTTAATTTTCAAATTTTTCATTTTCAGCAAAAATGTTGACTACAAAGAGATAACTGTTCCAGCTGACAAAACTTATGAGGTATATTTACAAGTCTTGGAAAATATCTTCATTTCTATTTTTTCCTTAATTGTGACAGCCGCTTATTTTCTTTTTGCATCTGATCATCCTTTTGGAATGTACGAATTAAAATTATAGATACAGATGTGAGTAGGTGAATAAATCGCATAATTATTTGGTGGTTTAATTACTCTGCTGGTCCCTATAGTTTCGCAAAATTTTTAATTAGGTCCCTATATTTTTTTTTCTTTTAATTGAGTCCTTGCACCAAATTTTTTTTAATTGGGTCCCTACACTTTTTTTTTCCTTTTATTTAGGTCCCTGTATCAATTCTTTTTTTTTAGTTGGGTCCCTATAAAATTAAACTAATTACTACTAAGAGGGACTTAATTGAAAAAAAAAATTTTGGTGCAGGGACCCAATCAAAAAGAAAAAAAAGTATAGGGACCTAATTGAAAATTTTACGAAACTATAAAAACCAACAGAGTAATTAAACCTTATCTGGTTGTGATCTAATTGAATTTATTTGCGCTTTAAAAGGTTGCATTTGAGGGGGACCTATAAATTACGAACAACTGAAACAAAATGATGAATATGATACTATATTTGGCCATGTCAATGTTTGTAGTATTCAATGGAGATAAGGAAAGGACAGTGATGAAAGACTAACGCTATCAATATTATCAATACGTAGAAAAAGAAAACTAAGAAATCTTAGACAAGAGTAATGTAAATCTACTAAAAGCACAAAAATCCTAAAATGATCAGAGTTACCATTATCATGGGTAGCTATCGACTGAGATGCTAGAAAGAAAGGAAAATAATGTGATTGACTTTGTGATTCAATTCAATTTTTCTTTTCCACAAAAACATGTGGCGTCTCCTTTTTTTTCTTTTGAGTTCAAATTTTAAAATTTAAAATCCTGTTTATATCTTGTTACTGGACAGTTTCAGTTGAATGAATCGGACTTGTCTTTTCTTAGGTTTTGCTCTCAGTGGACTCTGTAAACTCGTACATTGCATGGGATTTTTTATTAGTACAAGACAAGATAAATATAGTACTGCTATAGTACAACATTTTTTATTTGAAGAATTCATGATGTTTTCCTTCCATCCATATGAGGTGAAATTTCTATTTTCTGTAGTTTATTTTCAGGGTATTTGATTTAGTTTCGAGTTTTTAAGTCCTTCATCGTGGTTGGTTGTTTTGGCACAGCTGATATTACCATACTGCCGCTACCAGTCTGACCAAGTGAGTTTTTCATGCTTGTAGCAACTTAAAAACTTTACTAAGCATTCGACATGTAAATTCTCATCTTAGATTTTTCTCCATACAATTTTAGGAAAACTTCTGCACATTGATGGGTGGAAGCTATAAGCTGATATGGGACAACACGTACTCAACCTTTTTTAAAAAGGTATGCAAATTTTGCTTCACTCATTTCATGCTGTTACACTTTTTTAATCCGATAATTTTTATTGCACTAAATGGGAATTTTGTTATGCGCATTATATGAGATATAGGTAGTGTGATACAAGGTAGATTGTATACCACCAGTCGCAGAGCTCGTGGAATCTGCCTGAATCAAGGGAAAATTATTCATTTTAATCTTGCTATAAACAAAAATATTCATTTTCATTATATTCATCGCTGGATTAATAGGCATTAATATGTCTATTAATCCTCTTTTTATCTATTAAACGTATGTAATAGTAACAACAGTGAAATTAATGAAGATGATAATTATTTTACATTTTAATTTAAAGATCTTGGATCTAAGTTTTAGAAATAGTAAAAAATCTCGTTAAATATCTATATATATATATATATATATATATATATATATATATGGAGGGTAAGAAAATATCTGCACACAATTTCTTTATTGTTTAAAGAGGCAAATTTTATTTGCTTATATTATGTGTATACCTTGTGATCGTATTTAAAGATTGATCAAAAGAATTTATAGTTTAGAATTTAGGTTTTGTTTGGTTTCTATTCCAAGATGATAGACATAAGAACAATATTGGAAGATATAAATAAAATCTCTCTCTTTTGATTTTTGCTATAACGAATAGAGTTTAAAAAGTGCGTAAGTCTCATGTTTAATTTAAATGACAAAACAAATGACTAAAATAAATTCTTTCTGGTTAAAAATAAAAAACTCAAATTTCTAATAGGTTTTTTTTTTCCTTTTTGCTCGTCTTATGTAAAATTTTTTTTTTTGAGGATCAACAAAGGTCAATTCTATATATTTTGGTAAATAAAGTTTTAATACTATGTCATAATATATTAGTCGGCAAAAAATATGGATATGTTCAACTCTTAATCTGGCAAATCTCTTATGCTAACTAAAACACCCCTGGCCTGCTGATGGGAACAGCAATTTGTACATCATAGGAAACAGGGGTGATTGGCTGTTATATAGCTAGTTTTTATGACTCTTATATTGAGCAGAACATACAATTAAATGTACAATTAAATGCAAACCGTTGATAAAATTCAACAATCACTCACAAAGGACAAAGTTTGAACATGAAACAGCGCGTACATCAATTAACTGAAATAAATCATTATAAATAGAAAGATCCACATATATTTAAATAGTCCAAAAGAAATAAGTGCAAGATATAAAGATAGCTTGTATTTCAAAGAAAATTAAAATGATCTAATTCAATCCATAACTACTAATAACAGGCAACTAAAATCCTAAAAGTCTGCAAGACAGACTGTTGCATCTTTTTATTCCAGTCAATGACAGCAAGCTCCACTATGATATCCCGCTTCGAGTTATTAAAGTCATTCACAAAATCCAAAGCCAAGTGCATCTTTGTGTAATCATTGACAACTTAACAAACAGTAACAACGATATCACATAATGGAATAAACATAACTTTATTAATAATGATATTTTTCTTACCCATGTCTTATTATCGAGGCTCCAAAAGCGATTGAGGTGCATCCATTGAGCGACCCAAATACCACAGTTATTCCTTTGCCACAATTCAATGCACATATTAACAAAGCAATATAACAAAAGAACAAACAGCCAGAAAATTGAATTTATGCTTTGAAAAATGGTATATTTAAACTTACGATTTGGCAGATTGTTGCGGGACAGCAGGCTCATTGAATTTATACTTAGAAAATTGAATGTTTCTAAAGGAAGGTGTTTCATCGAAGTTCTTGTCGGATAAAAAATTCTCAAGGTAATTTAACACATTGTTAATGACACTCTTACGCTCTGTCATCAATGTGGACTTTTTGAAAGAGTCCAGATATCTCACGGTCTCATGAAGCAAATTAACCACTATGAGAAACCAATGGCCATTGAGGTAAACTGGCACAAAAATCTACAACAACATTCGAAAAATAACCTTAACTAAAAACAGCCATGAAATATTATTATACGAATTAATTGAAAGTTCAATAAAATTAACGAACCTTGTGTAAATTGGCAAGGTCTCCCATGAAGTTATCCTTGATGTATCTCATTGTGCCGACACAGTTCTGTTTCGGGCTTAAAACAATTTGCTACGATGAATATTGAACTAAGTGAGAAATCTTATTATGTTTCTAGTTTATCTGGGAAGATATATTAATTTTGAAGACTAAATTTTGAACTGCCAATAAACTTACAGAAAATGTCAGTGGAAGAAACTATTGGTTGCTATATTTGTTTTCTTTTGGCCCAAAATGCCCTTTGGTGAGCATCGAACAAACTAAGGTAAGGACCTATGGAGTACAGACAATCATAGTTATTCTGCACCAATCCAAATTTGATAATTTTCCAAGGATAATAAATAAATAATGCAAAACTAATTCTTACATCACTAATTATTGGCTTGTCGGACATTATAGTCATAAGAGTCTTGCGTGTGCCACTACAATGATCGTTTGGAACAAGCACTTCCCTAAAATCATAATATCAGAATATTATACTATAGTGGTAGAAAAGGTTATAAAAAAATTATATGACAAATTAGCAATAAAATGAGAAATAAGTTAATTTTATTTATTCTAAATCCAAATTGTTTCCAAAGATGTAAGCAGCAATGACCAATTCTTTATCAAAAAATTTTATCTCTTTAGTTGGCTAAAATAAAAGGTCCAAACACTATAAAAATAATGGCAACATAAGAAAAAGTTAAATACTCATTCATTTTGATCAACACAAAGTTCGAAAAAATGCAATTATAAAAGTAATATAAATATTTTATAAGTTGGATTTTATCATTTTTAGATCTAAGGAAAACATGGCAAGTGTTTTAAACAGTAGTAAAAATATTTATAAGTTACTAACTAAAGCCACACTTACATCGATAATATAAATACTAAAGTTGTATTTGCATAAAATATGATTTTTACCAACTTAATTACTAAGCATCTTTACATGTCATTTGTTTAATCTTCCTTCTATTTTAAAAAGTTGGACTATGTCCCTACACATTAGTATACAAGATATAGATTCGTGAATATGTGTATTTCATAATCGAGGATGGAAAAGCACAATATTATAACGTTAATTATTTACTCAAAGTATACACACAAAATCAGCCAGATATTTTTTTTACGTATTAAAAATAAAAAATTTTTCATCTACTAACGTTATCCGAAAAGTTAAATACTCACATGTGGCATGTCATTCCCGTCCATATTTGGATTGTAGTTGTTGTAGTAAAGCTATGGACGCCCTGGAGGAAGCTTCTCTGCAAATTGCAAGTCTTTCTGCAACTCCAAAAAATATGATAATTATTTTAGGCACTATTACTTATTTGTCAATAATGTCCTCTAAACTGATCAGCTTTCCACGACATCAACAAATCAAATTCTCATATCAGCAATTAAAATTTAGCTCTTTAGTATTAATCAGGATTCTAATCAACCTTCCAATGTCACTAACAGGCACAATATGATGACCAGAAAAAGAAACTGGTACTCACGAGCCTAAAGTCCTCAACAGTGAAGCTCAGACCTCATATCTAGTGAAAAAGATAGGAGAAGTTGAGGAACATATTGTATTTTATGACTTAACATTAAAATTATAATATGTGAGAATACTAAAAAGTTCTTCGCCCCTAAATCGAAACAGTGACAAATCTAATGGTTGAATGATGCTGTACTTTGTGAACTATAACATCATCTATTATGTATTATTTTGATCAAATGATATCTTAGTAGTATTTAATAGCTGTTATTTAAAAATAAAAACATAAAACCTTAACTACGGAGACCGGTAATCCACGCTTTCTTCCCTTGCACCTCCAAGTACTCTTCTTCGTGACTAGTTTGTCACCCAAACACATTGAGGGATTGGCATCAAGTACTTCTTTCAAAGGGTCTGACGGTGGAGTAACAACTGGAGCAGTATTCGAAAGCTTTATGCGTTTCAAAGTGTCTGGCGGCAGTGTAATAACTGGAGTAGTATTCGAAAGCTTCACACCATCATCCCACTTTTTGGTGAGGAACCAACCGTTTTCACAATCTCTGGGAGAACTGCTATTATCCCTTGCACAACAGATTCGCGAATCATCGTCGACAGTGCCTCGGCAATACCCTTTCCAAGCTACAAGATGCCATAAAATAAGATGCGTTACTTGTATAATAAGGTAATAACACATCAAATATAAACTTCACAAAAGATAATTAAAGACATGTTAAATAGAGTATGCCAAGCAAGTAATGCATCTTCGGGTATTGTAGCCTAAAAATAGATTACCTTCTCATCCAAGGCGGAGAAGTCCATGTTCGATTCTCCCTTAGAAGTTACAGAGGCATCCAGTGTGTACTGCTCAAGCCAAATAAATTTCAGTATTTATATTAGACTAAAAAAACTACTAAACTGAGTTTACAAAAGACTAATAATCCAAAGTTTCATTTAACAAAAACAAGTGTGATTACCTTACTCATATTCTCTGCTCCTCTAATCTGTGGTGATTGAAAAAAGAGTGTTAGGTTTAAAACTTCATAATAAACATTGTCATTTATAGAAATAACTAAGAAAGATAACGAAAAAATCTATTTTCTTATAAAGATATCCTAATAAATAAGAAAGATATTATAATTTTCAACTAATATTCAAATTAAATCCAATTTTTTGAGATATCATAATAAATAACTAAGATATTTTATTTTTTCATTTGATATTCATATTTAAATTTAAATTCAATCTAGTATTTTTTATAAAGATGTCTTACAAAATAATTAGGTTACTAATCCAATTTACGATTTTGTAATCAAATCAAAGATTTGAAATTTAAATTCTAGTTTACCTTTTGTTGCAGGATCGAGTTGAAAGACTGGTCGACAGATCCTTCCTCAATTCCATTGCTCCCTTCTTTCTCCTTTGATCAAAATCCGGTCTCTCTGTCGGTGAAAAGAACTATCAAAACTCCCTTACTTCTCCTTCTTTCTGATCCCGGGGCGTAACTGCTATTTCACCGCTTAGCCTTTGCGACTTCATGGTTTTCTCCGAGCCACTGTTTCCTGAAATTGTCCTAGGTGCCATCTGGGCCTGAGATGTATAGCGGCTATAACCAAATTAAGATGAACCCCGTGGATGCGAAAAAGAGTAAATGGCAGCGGTGATGGTCAAGTAAGTTGGATTTTGAGAGATGCGAAAAGTGAGTGGAGGGAGAAGAAGAAAGAAACGTGAAATGCAGAAATGAGTAAAATGAAAGATAGAAAATTAGGGTTTCTTCCCATTCAACAGAGGTGTTACTAAAGAAATTCTTAATTACATATTTATTTTAAAAAATAAAGATAATCTATTATATTTTAGATTTAAATACTAATGAGTACATATAGGGGTTGATTGGCAGTAGGATGAAAAAGGCTAATCTTGCCGTTGGTATATATATTTTATAATAAATTATATAATAATAATTTTAAATAAAGTATTTTTTTATTCAAAATTTAAATCCAAAATATTTTTAATTTATTATTTTTAGAAAAATATAAAAATATCTCAATTCTATTACAATATATTAATTCTGTCATCATATAATTTTATAGTCAAATTTAATTGTACAAAGTTAATAACTAAAAAAAATTTCACATTATGTAACAACAATATCAAAACTAAATCCTTATAACAAAAAGGGAACAAATTTAAGTTATAAACATGTATAAATAATTATAATAACAGATAAGTTATAATAATAATAATAATTATATATTTTATGTTTATCATAAAATGAGTTATAGTTTACATATCCGTTCCAAGTTCTTAATTTAATATTTTTATAAATATTATAATAATTAATCTTTCCTAATAATTTTTATATTATAATTTTTTTAATAATTAAATCCTTTTAATAATTCTTTTGAGTATTTTTTAAAATTAAATCTTACAAAATTTTTTAATACAGTGATAAAAATAGACACAAGCTCTAATTTCAGTCATGCATTAGAGAAATAAAAATCTATCTACCTCTACTATTTGAATAGTTATACTTTGAATACGTATTAATATCATTAACGTATAATGTAGAGAATGTCCAATAAGTAAAAAATATAATTTTAGAAACCAAGAGTGAAGCTATTATTATTTTTTAAAAGATATTAATACTATAATTATTAATAAACTCTCATATTTTTATTTTTATTCGTATTTTCTATATATATTAATTTTTTTGTCAAAAAAAAATTCTGTGAAATGGTTATTTTTTCATTTTTTTTTCTTTTAAACATATTTTTCTTTAATTTTCTATCTTACTGAAGAGACAAATATATCTTTAGAGTATCGATAAAATAGTCTTGTCTAGATTGGTATCCATCATAGATCAACGAAGATCTAGTCGCATCCTACAACGATACCGATCCTTTTATAGTGGGGATCTTATCCGATCCGGTGACAGCGCGAATCGAATAATAGCCGCGATTGTCTTCGTGAGCGCTTATGTTAGAGAACGTGAATTTTATATTTGATTTAATTGTAAAGAGAGAAAAGATTAATGTAGTTGATTATACAGAATATATATTTTCTTGAAAGAACCTTCATGCAATCGCTCCTAGCAAGACAGAGATGGCATAGTCTAGACCTCTTTTGTTTTCATCTTTTCTTACTTTGACTTTATATTATGTCATAAAAAATATCTTAATATTATCTTAATAAATAAGTTTAAATTATAGTTCAAAATCCGTCCCAAAGATCATAACCTTAAATTATTAAACTGTTAACGAATCAAGATCGAATTGGGTAACGCTCTGTCTTGACTCATGTACAAATCTATAAACGAATCAAATTCATGCTATCATCATATTAATACTGAATTAAAGTTGCATTAAATTGCTAGTATTTTAATTTAAACTTGTTCCTGATTAAAAGTATTATCTAAATTCTTTTAACACTATGGTATTGTATCATAAGTAGCCTAAATAATAACATTAAGCAAAAAAGTAATAAATTAAAGAAATTAATTTTCTTCTACTACTTGAATTAATAGTTGGTACAACAATTTTTTTTTCTTGGTTGTAGTTACAAAAATAATTCTAATGTATAAATATCTAAGATCTAGAATTCAATACCATAAATATTATTTAAATAACTGAATTCTAATATTAGGATTTGATTAGTTTAATCTCTAAAGAAATGTTCTAATTTAATACTAGTTATAGTACACATAAATTATACTAATTATACTACAATTATACTTAATTATTTGTTCTTAGACTAAAAAATAATATTATTATATCATTAATTAATAATTTATTCTCTAATTTTAGAAACATTATGGTTAAATGAATATATTCTAATTAGGAAAATTAATATAATAAACTAAATTTTTTTTTGAATTTTGAGAATAGAACAATATTTTAAAATTAATTTAAGGTGTTTAAATCTCATAATTGATTTGTTTTAGATAGTTATATCAAGTTATGTTAATATTTTGTTTCCTAATGTGTTGGATAATATTTTATCTTGATATTCTTTATTATAGTATTAATTGATAATTTTTTTTAATCTTAAATAATATTATGCTTATGGAAAGAGCATGAAATTCAAATTAATTAATGCTAACATAGTAACATCTTATATGATTATATTATTAGGAGAAAGATTATATTTTCATTTATTACTATTATACCTTTTTTAAATTATACAAATTATACTATAATTTTACAAACTATTTATTTTTAAATTATAAAATCAAATTATTGTATTATTAATTAATATTTTTTTCTATTAATATAAACATTATGCAATTATTTTATGAAAGTTAGTTAAAAAATGTTCACCGAAAACATCTCCATAGAAAAGTTAACAACTTTACAAATCTTTGCATAATAAGATAATTGGAGTCTACGATTATACATTGACTTTAAGTCAAAAACACTTTGAAAGGGAGTCAATGACTTTTTATACCAAATCGAAAGATACATTGAAAAAACATTTATATGAAAATGGTCTCAATTCAAAAGTATTTATTTACACTTCCTTAATTATTATATAAATTAAAAAATAAAATCTCTCGAAATACCACTATCTTTAGCAAAGAGAAGTTAATGTCACTTAAATAAATATAAAAGAGCTACAATGATTTTTGCCAAATTTCGGAAGAAACCTATATAAATTGCCATTAAAAAAAGAAATTTTAGCTACTACATACAGTATATGCATACCAAATGAAAGTGGCAGCCCAAAATACATAACTAAGTGACAAAAATAACATCATCTAGTACACGTTATCCTGATTTACATTTTCTATCAATATAACAACAGAAGACAGGTGTATTTGTATATTGCAAAGATGTTCTTAGTACAAGAATCACTGCATTCCTATATTATCATTAGAATACAAAAACATTCTAATATATTTATAGATATACAAAAGACATTTTATGAATGGCTAGGAGAAGAATCGTTACCATCATCTTCATCTATGAGTTTAACACCATTGATTTTAAGGGCATTAACAATAGCCCAAACCTTGGTTTGACTCTTAAATCCTTACTACTCTATTTCCTTAATTACATTGACATAAATTTCTCTTCCTTGACCATCCTTAAGTCCTCAACTTTGAAGAGACAGACTCTGCTCGCCGAAGCCTTTTACGCTTCAAAATTTCTAACCCATTTCTAGCTTTCTTAGATAAACGCACTCTCCCTTCTACCTTTTAGATTGTTCATCATTTCACACTCACATTAGCAGGTAAAATTAGGATGAAGTTGACCACACAAAAGATAGTAGAATATCACAAAACTGTGAAACTTGACATACACGTAGAATCAACAATAAACAGACTAAAGCACAAACTCAAAGAGCATCACTAAAACTTCAAATCAACTTGCAAACAGTCAAGCAAGACATTGGTTACTAATTCTTCAAAAATAGAACGAAAGATTGTCAATGCACAGCACCGTTTTTTATGCACTAGCTAACTCCAGCAGGAAAAGTATTTTGCAAGGAATAAACTTTCAACCCAAGCAAACTAAAAATAATTCTGGACCAAAAACAAACATGATCTTATTTATTTGGCTTGTTACTACACCATTTAGGAGTCAACGACTAGGGGTGTGTTTGGCAACTACGTTGGAGAGGATAGAAGTGCATTTAAGTTCATTGAATGCTGTTCTTTGATGTTTGACAATTTTTATTCTCTGAATGCAGAAGTGATTTTACATCCCAAAAGCCCGTTCACTTGAAGCAAAAAATTATAACTTCTGCATTCACTCAACGTATGTTTAGGTTTGTTGCTGGTTATTGTTGGTTTTCTGTATAATTTTTTTTATCACTTTTAATACTTTTTTTATATTTTAATTTTTTTATTAAATTTTTTTATTGTAATTTTATTATAATATGAATTATTGATTTTATTAAAAAAGATAAAATAAATAAAAGTTTGATCATATATAACAATAGAGTCATAAGTAATAAAATTTTTATCATTCAAAATAATACTAAATAAAAGAATACTAAGAGCATTAAAATAATTATTCTAATTTGTGTGCATTGTTTATTATTCTAATTTTTTATAATATGTATTATTGTTCCTATTAAAAATGATAAATTAAATAAAAAATTAATAATAAATAATAATAAAAATATAATTGATAAAAAGTTAGAATTTAATATAATAATAAAAATAAAATTATTAAGAGTACTTAAAAGAGTACTAAAATGTGTTATTTTATATATTATTTTTAATTTAATAAATAAATATTAATTTTTATTATAAAAAAATACTTAAAAAGTTGTCAATTTTTACATGTTATTTAATTTTATAAATAAATATTAATTTTTATTATAATAGTAAAAAATTATAATATACTAAAATAGAGTACTATAAAGAATATTATATAAAAATATTAAAAGAAGTATAAAAAAAGATTAAATATACTTTAAAAAATAATATTATAATTTAATATTATATTTTTTTAGTAATTAATTAATTATTTATCTAAAAGTAATTTTAACTAATATAATCCAAAAAATATTTATTTTATCAAAATCAGTTTTAATATAAAATTACCAAACATAAATTATGTTGGCATAAACTCACTTTTATCCAAAATCAATTCTACAAAATCACTTTCTTTTAAACTCCAATTTCACCAACATAAATCCAAACACACACTAGATGACTAGGGTTGAATCTAAATCAGCGAGGTCAAAACTGCCTCTGTAACTAAGCGTGAATCAAGTCCTTTGGAAAGTAAATCGCCAGATAAAAAATAAAAATAAGTTTCTAGAAATCGATAAAGGAGATACTGAAGGGTCAACACACAACAATCTTATAGACACATCCAACGAATGCATGCGTGCTGAAATTTGTAAAGTTTCTTTCTCTCAGCATCATTACCGCCACCTTTTTTTTTAACAAGGGAGCTCAACACAATAAAGTGAAGCAAACAAAAAAACAGACAAACAAAGCACAATACATAATCAAAAATAAAATAGTCGCATTCGTTGTCATCTCCGACATTACTATCAACAACCAAACAGATCGATTTCACACCATTCCCTGTAGCTCAGGAATGATCTATGCTTTACTCCTTCAACACTTGTCTGTAAGCTCTGGAATACTCTGCTATTGCACTCCAACCAAATATTCCAAACAACTGCACGGAATCCTATCAGCCATTTCCTTTGCTCAGATTTATCCATTAGTACTCCAGTCCAACTCTCAAAAAACTCATTACCACCACCTTAACGTAAACCAATCAAACAAAAGATAATACTATTAAACATGTATCCGAAAATACAATGAACCACACAAATTTCACATAGGCAAAAGAGAAGAAAGACTCAGAATAAATTATTGATCCTTGATTAAACTAAATCCTCGAAATTCCCTTCCAGATAAAAGGAGAAAAAAGAAAATAGAAGAGTCCTGTTCATTTAATTTTCAAACAAGGTCTATACAGTTTACTGAATAAAGGAAAAACAACAATTTTTTGCAAAATGCACCATATACATCAATCCGCAACATGAATTATAACGGGGTTCACACATACAAAAAAGAAGAGAAAAAAAAAGAAAAAAAAATAACAAACCACATGGCGAGTTATGTTTTGACAAAAAAAAACAAGTTCATCATTCAAGCTAACAAAATAGGAGAAAACCCATCCAAACCGTAATAGAGCACAACAATGTTCGAGATCTGAAAATATACCAGAAGAAAATGTATTTTGCATAAAGTTTTTCAAGCTTTTAAGAATCAAAGTAAAAATCAAAAGAACGAGAAAAAAATTCAAATAAAACATGATTGACTTACCATCTCATTACGAAGCCGCTCCCTGTAATTCTCCGTCTTCGCTCACTAGAACAAAATGAATCACAGAGAAAAAACAACAAAAACCAAATCCAAATCACAGAGCCAAACTCTAAACCACGATCTAGAAGGCTGCAAATTATTTCACTGTTAGGCTTGAATTTGGGCTTGGGCAGGGATAAGGGGTTAGGGTAGAATTTTTTTTATAGAAACTTAATTGTATTTTTAAATTATTAGGAATTTAAATGTCCGCAAAATAAAAAGTTAAGGATATATTTATCTTTTTATCAAAAAATTTAAATATAATTCGGTTTATATTATGTAAATCGATCGGAATAAATCGGATCTAATAATTATAATACAGACAATTAGATTTATTATTTTTGCTATAATAAACCGATTTTATTCTGATTTATTAAAAAATAATTTATTAACCGATTTAATAAAATGTCCAATTATATTATGACACTTGTACACATCTTTAAAAAAAAGATATTTTTTGTATCTTTATTAAAATGGTGTCTTTGTCAATATTGAACAAAAATACTAGTTTTCTTTTCATACGAAAAATAAATTTCGTCATAATAATAACCGATATAAAAATAAATTTCTTGATCACACATTCACACCACAATTTAAGAACCCTTGAGCCTTGATCACTTGCCAACATAATAATCATCTACATTTTCCGATCCAAATAATTTAATAATTTTATTGATTTGTTAAAGTTGATTTTCTTGAAATTTTTTTGCGCGTTGTATATATTTACCGAAAAGCTTTTTCCATTTTTTCCCAATAAAGTTGTAATCACATATTCTGTAAAGCAACATTAATATATTTACATATGGTTAGTTAATGTAATCACAGAGTCTTTCTATTTAAGTATTCTTAACCAGAAGGGAAAAAAAGAAAAAAAATATCATATATATATAATTCATATTCTAATATGCACGTGATCAGTGGCGGAGCTTAGTTCAGACAAGGGGGCTATGACCTCCCAAACTTTTTATAAAAAATTTAGTAGTATTTTTTCAAAAGATAAAAAATAGTCCAATTGACTTAAATACTTTATTATGACTTAAAGTATCTAATAAATTCAATAAACAACACTTTCTCTATCTTTAAGTTCAAATATAAAAAATTAGATATTTTTATTTATTTAATTTAATATTATTTTATATTTTATTATTTATTTAATTTAATTTTTTATATGATAAAAAATAATAAAATATTTAATAAATATTAATATTATTGTATTTGTATAAATTGATAAAAAAATTTAATAAATATTATAAAATTTTAATATTTGTCTTTCTAACTTCTTCTTTACATATTTTACAGGATATATATTCAAATTTTTATATAAAATAATAATAAAAAATCAAAGAATTGATACATTTTTTAAGAGGAAGACTAATATTTAAGAAGGAGAACATATAACTTTTACAATATCAACACCTGTAGATAGTTCTTCTACTTTAATGAATCACGAAAAAAGTGAGATATAACCTTCAAAAGTTACATATGATGACTTTAACCTTAATTTTTTGGAACGAGATCTTAAAAAACGGCTTTAAATTTAATAATATCACCCAAATTAAACGAACTTATCTTAAATAGAATCTATATTAAAAATATTTTGACAATTATTTTCTATCTGATCATCCCAAAATTTTGTTCCAAGTTCTGCCCATGCACGTGATATTAATTAAATCAAAAGATGATAGTATGATACGATAGAGATGAAGATGATAAAGAGATATAGTCCCAATTATTGTAGACACTTTTGTCGATTTTTGCAATATAGGTAGCACGTGGACTCTGTTTGGATGACCTTTTCAGGTTTTATAAATTAACATGCATGCTCTTCTAATTCATACAAGAGTCAAATAGGTTTTTAATAAATTTTATGTTAAATATTTTTTAAAAAAAATTATTATATAAAGGTTTTTAAATTATATAAAAATAAAAGATATAAATTCTTTTATCATATTTTTAAAAATATATTTATTTAAATAAAAATAATAAATCTAATTAAAATATAAATTTATATGTCTTATTCTTATAAAATTAAAAAAATTTAATATAATAATTTTTTTTTAAAAAACAAAAATATTTGATGTAAAATTTTTTAAAAATTTATTTAAATATATACTCTACCAACTAACTACTTTTAATTTTGATTTGCAGTTAAAGCAGGAAAAATTACTGCGGGTTGAATCCATGACCAACTCTAATTTTTAATATTTTATTTTTTAAGGTATATATGTAACATACTTATTATAAGGAATAACCAAATAAAGAGCAATTTAACTAATTGAACGAATGAAATTTTTTTCTGACTTTTATCTTTTTTTTTTTAGATAATTCACATTCTATCAATTAAAAAATATAATTTGTCTCCTATTTTTTCTTTCTAGCTATTAGACACATAAATCTTTTTGTAAAATTTTTTGGCAAATTTTAACAGAATTTAATGACATGTCAAATTAATTTTTTATGTTAGATTTAATAATGACAACTATGTTACTGAGATATTGAAGACTGTTCTGCATTATTTATGTTTTTTTTTTTTTTCTCTTAAGGTTAGCTTCTTTTAGGTTTAGTAATAGAAATTTTACACAATACATCGTCATTTTGATTATAAGATAGGAATTTAAGTATCCTAAATACATAGTAATCATCTATAGGACTGATAATTTATACCTTATCACAGGTACTCAATTTAGTCCAATCTGTTTAGATAGAGTAGGCTATCTAACTCGTTACGGATAAGATAGAGGTCGGTCTAGATATACTTGCGGGTAGCATAGGGTACGAGTTTAGGATGTATCCTATCCTACTCTACCAACACCTCATATATAACACATATTTTATAAAAATTAGGTATATAATAAAAGAAGTGAGAATTGAACCTACAACTCTCTACTGTAATAAGTTAAATAAGTGAGTAACTACTAAACTAGTTAATTAATTTAGTAATTTAGAACATTAATTTTTAATTTTTATTTTATTAATATGTATGAAATTTGGAATGATTGAATTTTATATTTACTTTGAAAAATTGATATTTTTGCGAGTAGAGTAGGATAGGATAGTGTTTAGAACTTTAGGATGCGAGTAGGGTTAGGGTTGAGAGAGGTAGGGTTAAAATAGGGCCCAAACTCTATCCTACCCTACCCATTACCAGCCCTAACCATCTAGGTCATATATGTATTAGTTTAGAAATCTAATGTAAGATGTCATTAAATTTTATTAAGATTTATTAAAGAATCTCACAAAAAAATTCATGTGTCTAACGAAAAAATAAATAAAAAATAAATTATTATTTTTTATTCAATAAAATACAAATTATCTAAAATGAAAAAAAAATTTAGTAACTAGGGATGGATTTATATACATGGTATGTAGTGGAGGTAAGTGTCTCCACTACAATTTAAAATTTTTTTGAGCAGTATATGATAATAATATTTATTTTTGTCTCTATTAAATTATTAAATTTGATCCCACAATAATTTTTTACTCAACTTTTGGTACTTAATAGTCAATTTAAGAATTTTATATTAAATATTTATTAGAATGATCAATTCTCAATTTAAATGAGATTTGTGTTTTTTCTTAGAAATGAACGCAAAAGATATTATTTATCTTTTTTTAAAATTAGTTTTAGTTTTCTCTATAGCAACTATATTAATCGAAAGAATTTTTCCAACAATGAATATCACTAAGAGTTGGCTTTTGATTGTATGAGAAGTGAATTTCTAAATAATTGTTTAGTGATATATATATATATATATATAAAGACATTTTGATTATATTGTTAAAAAAATTACTCAATTTTTTAAAAAAAATGAAACCTAAAAATAGAATTATAAATTATATATTATTATTTAAATTATTATTTTAGTATTTTAATTTGTAAATTATATATTTTGAAGACTAATCGTGTTTAACAATAACAAAATATAATTATAAAAATAATTATGATATATGTACATAAAAATAACTATTCGTATATAATACATATTGAAAATGAATTAAAAAAATAAATATATTTATATACAAATACATAATGGTTAATGAATAATTTTATAGATAATTTTTATGCAATATAATATTTTTATTATAAAAATTATTAGAGTTTATTTATCTTGTGTCCTAAAGACACATATTAAGATTACAAATTGAGAATATTTTTATTAAAAATACAAAAGATTTAAATTTTTAATGTATTTATTTTACAGTTATTAAATGAAAAAATTTAAAATCTTCTATTAATAATAAGCTTGTTATGTGTTCTTAGAACACATATTAGCTAAACCCAAATTATTTTTATGTTATATATATTTTGTTTTCATTGTCAAAATTTTTTAAATTCGTCACTGTTAACCATCTACGTCATATATGTATTAATTCAAAAATTTAATGTGACATGTCATTAATTTTATCAAAACTTATTAAAAAATCTCATAAAAAATTCATGTGTCTAACAAAAAAATAAAAAAAACAAAAAATAAATTATCATTTTTTAATCAATAAAATATGAGTTGTCTAAAATAAAAAAAATAGTCCGAAAAGAAATTTTACTCTTAATTGAAATCACTATTTCATTTTTTTAATAAAGAAAACCACCGTTGTTTTTTCATACGTTTATTGCGTGCATATACATTCAACTACTATCATTTCTTTTTGTTGCTAAATGTAAAAATGCATTAATATATGATTATATATATAGTTGTGAAATAGTAATATATTAATAATATAGTTAAATTACATTTTAATATATATATATAAGGGTATTACATTATGGCAAATACTCAGGTATTTTTTATATGTTTTTTCTTTATTCGTATTATTAAACTTAGCTAAATTGATAAATATATTTAAATGCTAAATCAATTTTAACATTATTTTCATAGTAATATCAGTTAATTATTAATTTAATTATTTTATATAATCATTAATTTTGTTAAGACATGTAGTTGGAGGTGCTTATTAGCTAATTTTTTTTGTTATGGAAGTAGAAGTGGTGATATACTTTAACATTGTAATTTTTGGTGTTTTTTAAAACTGTGGAAGTACACAAATTGGAGGGTCTGATTTCTGTACTTCCCACAAATCGGACGGTCCGATTTGTGTACATCTAATAAATCAGACGGTTCGATTTCTGCTTCTCTAATTAAACGATTCCACATTTGAGTATAACACCCCAACAATCCACATTTTAAAAAAACACCACTACCACTCCAATATTAAAAATAAAAAATTTGTGCTTATTCGGCCAGCAATTTCAAGTTGACACTTTTTTATTTTACATATTGGGGACTCGTTGGTGTATAACAACGTTATGGGCGTCCATGGTGCTTCACGCAGATGTGACGACTGCGATGAAGAAATCGGACGGACCGATTTCTTCAAGGTAATCGGACGGTCTGTTTTCGGGGCTGGAAGGGTACACAAATCGGACGGTCCGATTTGTGCCCTCCAGCCAGGTGTCACGCATGCAAGTGTCCCCCATCAGAAAGTAGCAACACTTTGGTGATTTCCCTACGCCCCCCTCCCCATTCTCTTTCACTTTCAGCAATGAAACTCTCTTCTCCTCCAACCCCACAAGAAGAGCTTTCATGGCCCTCCATTCATAAAACTGTAAAGAAAAAAATTTTGGACTACTCCTTGACAATGCCCAGAAGAAGAAGAGTAAAAGATGTTAATCGCCGGAGCTCCATATTGCTAATTATCTTGATCATCCTAACTATGTAAGTTTTTATTTTATTTTAAAAAATTTTATTTTAGTTAGAATAATAGTTATTATTATGTTAGAGATTAATAGTTTATTATGATGATAATGTTAGAAATTAGTGTAATAATAGTATTTGACTATTTTAATCTGATTAAAATAATTTTAGAGATTATTAGTAGTAATGTTAGATTATAATGCAGAAATTAGGGGATTAGTGTAATAATATTATTTAGAAGGAAGGATTATAGTATATTATGATAATATAATATAATAAATTAATTATTGTTATTAGTAAGATAATTAAAATAATGATAATAATAATAATAATAATATTGTTATTACTGAATTAATGTTAATTAATAATAAATAAAAGAATTAATGTTAATTAATTATTATTACCGAATTTATTGGAATAATAATAATAATAACTGATACTGATGGTTTAATTATTTTATTAGAATACGGCACTAATAGATAAATCAACGTGTGATAATGATGATAGTAAATAATTTAAGTAGTATTAATTGTTAGTAATAAATAACTTTTTTGTAGTAATAATATTTATTTATGATGATTAAGTATTCGTAGGATAGTAAAATAGATATTATGATTTAAAAATTATTAAATTAACTATTTTTGTTATAAGTATAACTTAAATATTTAATAAATGATTAATGATATTTTGATTTATTGTTGTATGTATGTTGTTAGAATATAATTGAATAGTTAATTTAGTATTAGTATATAATATAATAGTTATTTATTTAATAGTTATTTTTATTGGTTGTGGTTGTGGATACGTTTTACTGGTTATTTGTTAATGAAAGTTTGAGTTGATAAATTTAATTTGTTAATTATTTAATATTATATTTGTGTTTAGGGTTCTCGAATGTTGCAATGTGACCACTACATGCCGCTGGATCGGTACAATCCAATAGTGGAGGGGTATCTACGGGACACAGGCTTTTATCATGTTTCACAGATTGGAGTTGTCCAATGTCAGTCAGCATTGGTTAATGCTCTGGTCGAGAGATGGCGCCCTGAGACCCACACGTTTCACTTTCCGGTTGGTGAGTGTGCCGTGACACTGGAGGATGTGGCGTTAATTCTTGGTCTTCCGACAAATGGTTTGCCAGTTACGGGACCGACACTGAGCAGTTATGAGGCTTTAGAGACTGAATGCTTGGACCAGTTTGGTGTTGCACCTATGAAGGCAGACTGTAGGGGAAGTTTCATCAAGTTGGTTTGGTTTCGAGCATTGAAAGATTGGTTAGAGTTGGTTGATGATATCCAGATTCAGAGGTACGTGAAGTGCCACATAATATTATTGTTTGGGACCGTTATCTTTGGAGATAAGTCTGCAGCAGGGGTACACTGGAAGTTTCTTCCGTTACTCCGTAACTTTGCCGGGATCATACAGTTCAGCTGGGGATCGGCCTGCCTGGCACACCTGTATAGATCGTTGTGTAGAGCAACTCGGGTCGACTGTAAGGAGATTGATGGTCCGCTGACACTGTTGCTTGCCTGGGCTTGGACCCGTCTACCATTCATTGCGCCGATTCCAAGCAATCCTCGAATCTTTCCGATTGCAAATAGGTAAATTTAATTAGTAAACGCTTTTAAATAGTGTATTTTAAATTGTCTCCATAAATGTAAGTTAGCGACTCGCTTGATGTTAGGTGGCGTAACTGGGAACGTCAGAATCGGCCTTACAGATTTCGTACCCTTGAGAACTATAGGAGAGATCTGGATGTTCTGCAAGAAGGATAGGTTTGTTGTAATAAATAAGTAGTTCTTTTCGTTTATCCGTGTTATTATTATATGTGTAATCCTCGGTTACTTGCATAATGTGTGCAGTTTGTTTGGGAGCCTTATGCAATTGGAAGGACCGATCCGGACGTGATTCCTCCTAACATCCGCCAGCATTCTGCTATTTGGAGTGCCACAGTTCCACTTATATCTTTTGAATGTATTGAGTTGCATGCATCTGATAGACTGAGGAGGCAATTTGGCTTGACTCAGGGCATTCCTAATCAGGAGCGAGACCTAGGTGAAGCACACAGTGAAGTTCTGACAGGTTCGAAGAATCAAAATTGGTCTGGAACCCACTCATTCTGGGTTATGCATTGGATGAACCGGTATAGTCATATTCTTGTCGATGACACGGTGCCCTCACAGCATCAGGCAGATATCTACTTTCATTGGTACCGAGGTAGATTTGGTTTACACTTGCATCTGTCACAGATTGAACCACAAGAGAATCAGCCCGGTGATCCTATGCATAATCAGGAGGACCAAGAAGTACAATCACCGCCACCACCATCCCCACCGCAACCACCACCGCCTCCCTCACAAACACAGGCACAACAAGAGCCTGAGCAGTTCACTCCATACATTCCTGACACGCATTCTGCGGATTACTTGACTCCACCAGTATATCAGCAGTACTGGAGTGTCCCGCACCAAGAATCAGGTGAACAGGGTTCTTTTAGCCAGCTACTTGGGTTCATGGCTCCTGTGCCAGGTTACTCATATCCAGCTTACAGAGACATTCCCATCGACCAGATGGCCCAACCGAGTGGGATTTCTCCAGGTAGATTGTCATTGGATACGAGACCTCGACAGCTCACTTCTTTTGGTACTTCTGGTACTGCAGGTAAAACGATTTGTTGGTCATTGATTATTTGACTTGCTTGTTGATTATTGAATTAGTTGTTTGTTAAATTAGTTGATTTAATTAGTTGGTCATTGATTATTTGACTTGATTATTGATTAATCGAGTTGATTATTCAATTAGTTGTTTGTTAAATTAGTTGGTTATTGATTATTTGAGTCGATTAGTTGATTTAATTAGTCGGTCATTGATTATTTGACTTGATTATTGATTATTCGTGTTGATTATTGAATTAGTTGTTTGTTGAATTAGTTGGTTATTGATGGTTTGAGTTGATTTTGATTTGATTAGTTGGTTATCGAATGTTTTCATAGGTACAACTACTAGCGAAAAAGGAAAAGGATACAACCTTAGAGCTAACCCCCCTCGGCAGAGCGCTAGTCGGTATACCCCATCCGCTTTTAAGAAGGTTGCAAAGAAATGCAAGAAATTAGTCAAAGATGTAAAATGGGCGATGAGAAAATGATGTTGGACTTACTTATGTATCTTGTCGTGGACTTATTTATCTAGCATGTGTTGGACTTATTTATGTATCATGTCTTGGACTTATTTATGTAGCATGTTGGACTTACTTATGTAGAATGTATTGGACTTATTCATGGAACTGGTTCAATTTTCTAGAATGTTTGAGATTTGGAAATGGTTGAGAACAGGTTTGAGAAATATTTGGATGGGACCCGAATAGGGTGGCAAAGTCCGAGTTTTAGAGGAGATGCTGCCGAAATTTTATAAAATTGAAAGTTTCGTTTGAAGTAAATATTTAAAAAGATTTGGTTTTAAACATGATGTATTTTGAGATTGATTTATTTAAAAGAAGGAATTATGTCTTGAATTGGAATTGTTAATCACGTCATACAAAAACGTCACATACGAAAGTCATAAAATATATAAAATATTCAAAGTCATACACTAAATCGAGTGTCCATCTACTGCGGATTAGTTGGACCACCACGTTGACGACATCTACTACGGCTATGGCCCTCGGCCCCGCATTGTTTACATCGCCTAGGACCACGCAACATCCGAGTGTCCATCTCATTCAAGAAACGGGTCATCCTTGGCCGACCTTTGGATACCCGTCTAAGGAATGGATTACCTACGAATCGAGGTCCATGATAAACAGGCCATGTTGTTGGATTCCCGAGTGGCCTAAACCTAGCCTTGTACACTCGTTGAACCTGGTCCATCTTGTAAACATCATGTACATACAGTTGCCAATCAAGACGTTGGTTTGCACAACAAGCAAACACATGTCGACACGGAAGCCGGTCAACTTGGAACTCACCACAGTCACACCGTTGTTGACGGAGGTCCACTGCATACTCCACACCACTAGGACACTCACGCACTTCGAATACCTCATTCTGTCGGTCAAAGCAACTCACTTGGATGTTACCTGCTGCCCACTGATTTGCATGTAGTTTGGAGGTTACAAGCTCAGAGAACACATGTCCTGCATTAATTCGAGTCTCAGCCTCGACTCTTTTTCGGGTGAACAATTCATTAAGCCTGTAAAATGTTGTCTTAACAAGTGCAGTGACTAGAAGATTGCGAGCCCCTTTCAGTACCGAGTTGATGCATTCTACTAGATTGGTTGTCATATGACCCCATCGATATCCCCCATCAAATGCTAAAGCGTACTGCTCATGCAGAATTCGATCCAACCAGTTGGTATAAGCCTCACCCCGCTCACGTAAACGCTGATAACGCGTCTCGTACTCGCGAACTGTTCGCAAGTAACCTGTCACATAAAAAAGGACCCACCATAAAAAACGTTCATCATAATAACTGAGTTCAGGAGTAAATGTAATCGTAACTATCATACCGATGTTGACGATAAGCTTCTGCAGATACGGAGCCTTGAATTTCCTCAGAAAGTTGGACTCTATGTGTCTGATGCAAAACATGTGGAATACTCTGGGAGGAGACCAAGCTCCGTGACAACGAGCAATAGCAGACCTAATGGAATCGTGTCGATCGGAGATAAAACCCACACCATCACGTGTCACAACATGCTGTCACAAGTTACTCAGAAAAAAGTGCCAAGCCTTAGATGTCTCTCCCTCAACTATCGCAAATGCAATCGGCACGATGTTGTTGTTGCCATCCTGTGAGACTGCAACCAACAAACAACTCTTGTATTTTCCATACAAATGAGTTCCGTCTACCTGCACTATTGGCTTGCAATGTCTGAAGGCTCTAATACAAGGGTAATAACTTCAGAAGACTCGGTGTAGCACACGAATATTAGGAACCAAGTCATCTCCCTGGTACACAGGCATTGTTTCAAAATGAACAACTGCAGATGGCTCCTTATGACACATGGCCTCAAACCATATCGGCAAGGCTTCGTACGAAGCTTCCCACCATCCGAAAATTGACTCCACTGCCTTCTGTTTTGCCAACCATGCTTTGCGATAACTAATGGTGTAGTTAAACTTTGACTATACATCCGCAATCACTGATTTCACCCTAATAGACGGGTCAGCTTCTACCAATGGCTTTATTGCTTCTGCAACTGTGTTGGAATCCAGCTTCGAATGATCTTGAGAAATGGTGGCCCTAGTATAGGTGTGACTACCATTGTACCTCCTTATCTCCCAACAGAACTTTCTGGACATTTTGCTCACCCTAATTAGCCAATCACATCCTGCACCATACTGGGTGCATTTAGCATAGAATGTCGTCGGTTCTGACTCATGCATCCGATAATCTACACCTCTGCGGATTGTATAATCTTTCATCGCCTTAATCACTGCGTCCCTAGAACTGAATTCCATTCCCACGGTAAATTCACCATCTGGCATAAGGGGAAGCTCTGCGGCAACAACATCACAAATTTTAGACTTGTCAGAACTAATAATGTAATAAACTAATAAGCACAGAACAATGGAAAACGTACTTCTCAAAACCGAACCGGTGATCGAACCGGTCAGATCACTGGTTTAACTGATCTACCCGGTCTTATGTAATTAAAAAATAAAGCATAGTAAAAAATATTCACTAACAATTCAACAATTTTCGTTGCCTTCTGCGGTCTCACCATGAGACCGGACCGGTTAAGATTCAGTTTACCAGTTTGTCGGACGAACCAACCAGTCCGGTCGAACCGGTTTGTCAGTTGAACCGGTCGGTCCAGTCGAACCATCAAGTCCCGTCCTAATGCCCTGCCCGGTCGGACCGGCCGGTCTGGTCTAGATGGCCGGTCCGGTAAAACCGATCATTTTGGTCGAACAAGCCGGTCCGGTCGAACCAGCCAGTCCGGCCCAAATGGCGCAGAAATCATACTATCACAAATCTTAATTTAAATTAACGGCGCACCTGCATTTACATATTCAGGAAACTCCGGTGCATGCATGGCCTCCAAATCCAACGACCGCATGAAACTCGGCTCCACAAATGGCTACTGACTTGCTAGTGCATTTGCCACATCCGCCACATCTGCCACCATAGCCTCGTCAGCTTGATCTTCGTCTACACCCAGATCAACGACCTCGTAGTTACTTTCGAACTCTTCTTCACTATCACTGTTATAATCTTCCAATTCAATATCTCAGTCCGCTGCAGATTGCTCGAACTTGATATACAGTTCAATAAACGTCATTCGCGACCGACTTTCAAGATACACTGAAAATATTTCTTGCATGCTCGCTTCATCGGTCACGTATTTTGTTTGAAATTGCACGAACCCACCAAAGACAGATATAGGATATCTGTACAGAATACACGACACTCTCCTAGATATTTGAGAATCCATCCTCTCACAAATGACCTCTTTTAATTCTTCAAATGACAGTGTGAATGGAATAATAATATCTAACGGATTATCACACACAAATTTCACTCCTTCTGATGTTTGTAATAAAATATGGCCATGATAATACACTTTTAATCTTACTCTATCATCCATGATAATAGAGAAGAAGAGATCTACAAATAAAGAAGAAGAGATTTGCAGAGAAGAGATTTAGAGAGTTGTAGCACCGAAGAAGAGGAATGAAATGAGCTGCTCAGATTGGGTGGGTACATCTATATATATATATATCACACTCAAATCGGACCATCCAACCGCAAGTGTGGCCATTTGAATTTTTTAGAACTAAAAAATCGGACGGTCCAATTAGTAGACAGCCCGCCCAAAAATTTTTTTAAACCCAGAAATCGCTGGGTCCGATTTGGGTTAGCTAGAGTTTTTCTGAAATCAGCCTTTAAATCGATAGGTCCGATTTCCTTGGGCAAAAAAAAAAAAAAACCCTATGCATGCTATAATTCGTATGGTCCAATTTCCATGCATGCAACATCACCACGCACAAATCGGACAGTCTGATTTATGCCCCTCACCCCCTGCATGAAATCAGACTGTCCGATTTCTCTCCGTTAGCTAACCGCTGTCACACACTAGTTAAACACCTCTCAGCGCCATAAACGGGTGTTACACAAACCCTTGGTTCATATCCAAAAAAATTAGCCTCAAGTTGATGGGGCCTTTCCATTGCATTTTTTTTTCCCATGGAAGGGCCTTTTATGTTAGCGCAACCTGTAAAAAACTCGTCTCCTTTATTAAAGTTTTAGCTAAGGAGGCACCTATTGGTTTAGCGCCTACTAATAAGCACTTAATGTTATTTAAATTATTTTTTTTCAAATGAATGAAAATAAAAAACTAAAAAAAATATTTTATGGTTAATCTTATGTATTTCTATTATAATTAATTATTATTAACATTAAACTAAAAAAAAAGTTAGGTAACACTTAAACAAAAAATGAGTAGCATTTTAATAATAAGTCTTGAAAACAATGACATGTTGGTAAAAAAAATCATTTAAACCAGGTATAAGTTAAAAAGCAAGGTTATTCTTTTTATTTATTGATAATTATTCATCAAATTAAAGATGAAATATGATTAAGTGGACATTCCACAATGTAAAGAAAATAAAATGGGATATAGAACAATATAAATCCACTAGAATTTGGGGGCAATAAATAAGTAATAGAATGCAAGCACTAGCATATATAAACCATGTTCTCCCTCTTTTAATTTCTCCTTATCCCCACACAAACCCCATATCTCAATTCCCTTTCTGATAAGGATCTAAGCCATTCATTAATAATGGCTGCAGAACATGTTCTTGAGTTGTTAGATACCTATTGGTTTCAAACAACAGTTCTATCAAGTTTATCCAAAAAAACAGATATTCCAACATCATCACACAACCACCAAGATCATGTTTTGGAACAACTTTGTTTAGATCCAAAAAAGCTTCTTAGAGTTCCAACACTTCAAGTGAGGTCCTTCAGTGACCAAAACTTATTATTAGGTGATGCTTCTTTCTCTGATGATTCTCCGTCACTGGATTCTGTCCTCCTCGCACCACAGAAACTAAGGCCAATTCTCTCTGGCAAGGAAGTGGGTGAAGAATTTTCAATGGAGGAGGACAAAATCAGTGCCAAAATCCATGCAGATGAAGAAGAACATAACAAAGAAGAAGCTTCTACAAGGAAGAAGAAACAAGAAGGTCAAAGAATAAGAAGAAGAAGATTCAACAGAGGGAAAAGTAGTAAGAGCCTTTCAGACCTTGAGTTCAAGGAGCTAAAAGGGTTCATGGACTTGGGTTTTGTGTTCTCTGAAAAAGACAAGGACCCAACTTTGGTTTCTCTCATACCAGGGTTGCAAAGGCTCGGAAGATCAAAAGAAGAGGATAATAATAATGGAGAAGAAGAAGAAGGTGTTGGTGTTGGTGTTGGTTTAGAGAAGCAAAAAACTGATGAAACTGTGATATGTAGGCCTTATCTATCTGAGGCTTGGGGTGTATTAGACAAAAGGAACAAGCTTGTGAAGAATCCATTGTTGAATTGGAGGGTGCCAACACTGGAGAATGAGATTGATATGAAGGATAATCTTAGGTTCTGGGCTCACACAGTTGCATCCATTGTAAGATAACAATAAACAAGGATGTTTCTGTTTTTTTTTTTTTTTTTTTTTTTGGTATTTTCGGTCAATGTTCTAAGTACAATGTTGTTGTTTTCCTTGGAAAGTCTTCAACTGTATAAAAATTTTGATTTGATCTCACTATCACAGCTAGAGTCATGGATGTACATTATCAAATTATCATGTTTATGTACCTAAGAAAGAGTTTCTTTTTTCTTAGTGCAGTTTTGTCAATTTGTCTGCAAAGTTTAGCAGAGAAAGAGAGGAGGTACTTCTGCAATGAGAGATAAGCTTTCATCATTGTTTTGGTATATGGCCCATTTTTCCATGATGTTGATAGGGCAATAATTGAGACAATTTTCTTATTGAGAAGAATTCCATTAAGTCTATTTTATATGTAAATAATTTTCTAATATATACAACTTTTCCAAATAACTCATAACAGGGGATGGCCGTGCAATGACTTGTTTGGAAGAATTATTCAAACTAATTGTAGAAATAATATCTATGTATATTTTAATATAAAATTAGGAATTTTTTAACAAAAAATATTGTTTTGATATACAATTTTTATACATTATACTCACACTTATTTTTTCATTTCTTTTTAAGATCTTACAAAATATTCATTGTAATGTTTTAAATTCTTAATCTTAAGTTTTAATAAAAAAAAAAAGAAACTGGTGAGTATTAGTTTAAATAAAAAATAAAAAAATAAAAATATTAATTATTTAACATTTTTCTTAAATTAGATTAGATGTTAATAAATACTCCACTTTTAATGTTTAAAAAGCACTCCTCATAAGAATCTTGATTTGTTTAATCTTGGTGCATTAACATACTTTTTCTTTCTATCTTCCAATTATTTTGTTACTCTTCCCATAATAATTGAACATTACAATGTAATTGGCTTATAGTAGTGTGGTTGACAAGGAGTTTTCTAAACCAACCAAAATTAGTAAAATAATGTTATATTTAGTGAATTACAAGAAAGTGTGGGCCTAATTGATAGAGACAAGAAGAGAAATAGGGCCACCAAGTAATTATTTTATTTATACACACTTGAGTGGGGGTACCACTTTTCTAGCATAGTAGTGTTTGTATTAGCAAAAAAGTTAATTAAGACCAATGGCAATGGGAATCACACTTTAATCAAAGATGAAGAAAAGTAGCCAATGGGGGGTTGGGATCACCTACACACACCACTTTCCATCCACTCATGCAGCTCCACTGCCCAATGGCCGAATGGGGTCTCAACTCTCAAGTCTCAATACTCAATGCTTTAGGCAATAACTGATTTTTAGAACATGTGAAGCATTATAAATTTAGGGTTTAACTAATTTATACACTAAGAACGTATATTAAAATCATAAAGTGCAAGTATAATACTCAAATTATATTGGTCCTAAAATTACTCAGTTATATAAATATATTATTATATTTTTTTTATTTTTTAAATTTATTAGCATTTTAGAATAAAAAACTAAAGAGCACCTCTAAATTTTCATTACACATTTTTTTTATTGTTTGAATACACAAAATACATAAGGTATATGTGCCTTTATATAGATAATACTTCATACTAATAATTCATGACTCTATTAGCTTTTTAATACATATATTTGTTCAACTTTACTTTTAATTAGGGGTGTTTATGGGCTAGATTGGGTCGGGTTTAAGTAGAACCAGACCCAATCCTAAAAGAATAACGGGTCAACTTTGATCCGACCTAAAATGACCCAAAAAAATCGAGTTAAACCGAGTCGATTCGATAAAACATTAGTATGTACAAATTTGTAAATTTTCTATATTAAAATAATAAAATTTTATTTTAAAAAAATAAATTTAACAAATATTATATCAAAATAAATTATTTCAAAACAAACTAATACCGTATAACATAAAAAATATTAATTCAATTATAAAAGTATAATATAACATTACTAATTAACTTAAATATATATTTTTTATTGTAAAAAGCAACTTCAGGTCGAGTCGGGTGACCCGGAAAAAAAAAAAAAAAAACCTGAATCCAACCCGAAAATAGAAAACAGGTAAAAAATGAAAACCCAAACTTGACAAAATATATCTCGGGTCTGGGCCAAGTTTCGGACCGAGACAGGTCTTGAACACCCTTACTTTTAACTTTGACTATTTAAATAAGTAACTTTTACATCTTTATTAGTTGGCATCTTGTAATTTCTAGCACAACTACTATAAATATCTTAAAAATTCTTTAAACTTAGTCATCAACTTGAAGCTTCCAATGCAATTCATGATTCTTCTAGTATGGATGTGATGAGTACAACTTGTTATATATATAGATGTTTCATGATTCTTCTAACTTGATTTGTAGCCTCTAACTTTGACTAAGAAATAAAGTTTAACTTGTGATTCTTGTAGCTTCTAGTTTCATTACTTGTAATTTTATAGCTTATATTTTCATGATAGTTCTAGTATGGTGTAAGTTGATTTAGTTTTTACTAATATTACCTCCCTTAAATCAAGCTTGTAAAATTAATCATTTCAAGCATATTTTTCAACTTATAAAATAACTCGATCTTTAACGGCTTTGTAAATATATCTGCTACTTATTTTTCAGTTGGACAGTATTCGATCACAACTTCTTTCTCCTTTACCAACTCTCTGATTTTATGAACCCGAATATCAATATTGCTTAGATCTTCCATGTAATACTGGATTTTTGCAAAGTGCAATAGCTGACTTATTATCACACAATATCATTGTTGGAGTACTTTGTTTCTCATTCAATTCCTCAAGAATTTTTCTTAGCCAAACCACTTGCATTGCACAACTTGTTGCTGCTATATATTCTGCTTCTACTGTAGATAGCGCTATTACTGATTTTTCTTCGATGACCATGAAATTGCACCAGAACCAAGATGAAATACAAGTTTCGAAGTATTTTTTCTTGTTTCTATATCTCCGACCCAATCACTATCAGTGTAACCGACAAGATTCACTTCATTAGTATTTTCATAAAAAATACTATCACTTAAAGTACCTTTATATCGAAGAATCTATTTTGCCGCTTGCAAATGATTGGTACAAGACTCCTCCATAAATCTACTAAGCAAACCAACTCCAAACATAATATCTGGTCTGGTCGCAGTTAAGTACCTCAAACTTCCAATCAAGCTTTTATAATATGTAGGATTTACTGCTCTTCCTTTATCTTCTCTCAACAACTTGAACTTCTCTTTGACCGCAGTAGGAATTGGTTTTGAGTGCTCTATTTGAAATTTCTTCAAAATATCATTTGCATATTTCTTTTGAGAAATAAAAATTCCATCATCATTTTGAATTACTTCAATACCAAGAAAGTAAGACATTAAGCCCATATCCGTCATTTCAAAGTGCTTTATCATAGCCTCCCTAAATTCTACAATTATCTTCAAATTGTTGCCAGTAAAAATTAAATCGTTAATATAAAGACACACGATCAAGATATCTCCAAATTCAATGAACTTGATATAAAAGCGTATGCTCAAATGGACATCTTTTGAAACCATGCTGAGTGAAATAAGAATCAATCTTCTTGTACCACGTTCTTGGTGCTTGCTTTAACCCATACAAAACTTTCTTCAACCTGTAAACTTTATTTTTTTCTCTAGGAACTTCATATTCCTGCAGGTTGCTCAACATATACTTCTTCTTCTAAAGTACCATTTAGAAATGCCAACTTAACATCCATTTGATGTATTTTTCACTTATTTTGAGTTGAGAGTAAAATAATCATACGAATAGTGTCTAATCTAGCAACAGGAGAAAATACTTCAAAGTAATTGATACATAGCTTTTGTTTGTATCCTTTAGCAACTAATCTTGCTTTGAAACGATGAATTTTACCATTGGATTTGTACTTAGTTTTGTAAACCCACTTTACTCCAATCGGCTTCTTATCTGCTGGTAAATCTGTCAGTTCCCATGTGTCATTCTTCTCAATGGAATGAATATCCTCATTCATTGCTTTCTTCCAACTATTGTCTCTAGAGGCTTCTTCAAAGTTCAACGTCTCACAATCTAAAAATAGAGCAAAATTTATGATTTTTCATCGAACGGATCGTTGTCATTGCCAACTTCATAATCTGCTAATCTAGTAGGTAGTCTATGCTCTCTTTGAGGGTCTTCTAGATGATTCTGGTTGTTCAGTTGTGTCCGATTGTCTTTCTTCTTCATCATCACGTGTTTGAAATTACAATCGGCTGCTTTTCTGTCTTTGTGTCCCAGTCCCACATGCCTTTCTCACCAAACGTCATGTCTCTATTGATGATTACTTTCTTTGATTCTGGATTATACAGCTTGTATACTTTTAAGTCTGTGCTATAACCGATAAAGATACACTTCTATAGTCACGGTAAAAAACCGTGACCATAGCTAGTAAAAAGGTGACCATAGATCTATGGTCACGGTTTTTTACCGTGGCCTATTCTGTCGTGGCCATAGGTCTATGGTCACGATTACAATTTTTAAATTCTGACACTTTAGGCCACGTTTTTTTACCGTGACCATAGGTTAATCTATGGTCATGCGTAAAAACTGTGACCATAGCCTTAAACCCTAAACCCTAAACCCTCTATGGTCACCCCTCCTTAAAATCGTAACCATAGCCTTATCTATAGTCACCCCTTCTTAAACCGTGAACATAGCTTTATCTATGGTCACTCCTCCTTAAAACCATGACCATAGCCTCTATGGTCACCCCTCCTAAAACCGTGACCATTGCCTTATCTATGGTCACGGTTTTCACCGTGACCATAGCCTCGGTCACGGTTTTCACCGTGACCATAGCCTATTTTGTTTTATGAGATTTTTTTTAAAAGCATAATCACATCCCAAAATGATGATAATTACAAAATAAATCTAAAAATAAAAAATGATAATTGACAATTAAGATAAGTTGTGATTAAAGTAACCAACTAACATATCAATATAGTTGATACTGATTTTCTGCTTCAAAAAGTATACACATGTAGATCTACTAAAATCATTAATAAAAGTGATAAAGTACCTGTTACTACTGTTGCTTGGAATTTCTACAGAACAGAAATCTGAATGCACAATTTCAAGTAATCTTCTGGTTCTCAATGACTTTCTTGTCGAGAGTGGATCTCTGTGCTTCTTTTCTAATTGACAAATCTCACAAACACAATTGAGAATATGAACCCGTAGTAGATCAGAAACAAGTCTTTTTCTTGACAGATAGTTTAGGCTAGAAAAATGAAAATGCCTAAACTGCATATGCCACAACCAGTTATCATCAAGTATCACAGAACTCATGCAAGAGGAATTAACATGTTGAATTTTTAGTGAAAACATTCTCTTTGAAGTTATCTTTGCTTTATCTATGAACCTTCCGTTGTTGTTAAACACAATGCAATATCCACGATAAGTTATCATCTTATATCCCTTCTCAAATAATTGTCCCATACTCAGTAAATTGTAATTAAGTTCAGGAGCATAGAAAACATCATAAATATAACTCAGAGAACCATCATTCAATCTAATTAGTATGTGCCCTTTTTCTTTGACAGGAATCTTTGTACTATTACCAAACTCCAATAATAGTTTAAAACTGAATCATCTAATAAAAAAATAACTCCTTTTTACCCGATATATGATTACTACAGGCATTATTCAAGTACCATATATTTTCATCTTTAGCACATGAATTACTTGTAAAAAATAAAGTCTAAGTACCCGAATTATCATCAGTATTTTGATACTGATTTTCTACGTGTGCTTGATTGTCATTCACCATTTTAAATATGCAATCTGTTGCTTTGTGTCCATACTTTTCACAATGAAAGTAGTTGAAGTTGGTTCTTTCCTGATAAAAATTGTCTCGACCTCTTTCTTGATTGGCATGTCTGAAATTTGTTCCACCTCTTCCTTAATTAGGCAATGTAAAATTATTATAATTTTCTTGGTTGTAATTTCTGCGACCTCTTTCTCTGAAACTTTTTTTTACTCTACTTTGAAAATTGAAACTACGACCTCGTCCTTCTTGTGTACGGCTTGATTCTGTAACATTGTTTAAATTCACTCGTCTTTTCAGAACTTTTTCGGTTGATTTTTCTGACTTCTCTAATATTTTGCTGATGTGGCTTTCCATAGTTCCTTGCAACTCTACAATCGTCAGGGTATCCATATCGTGTGACTCTAATATTGTAGTCACCACATGGTCATACTTCATCGGCATGGTGCGACGAATTTTCTCCACCACTTTGTTATTGGGCATATCTTCTCCATAGACTCTCATCTTATTGACAAGATCTGTAACATGAGTAAAATATTTCTCAATAGTTTTTGAGCTAGACATCTCGTACCTTTCATATTCTCTTCTGAAAGATTGTAGCTTTGCTTTTTGAGCTTTATCTATGCCTTTGTATGACAGCTTCAATGTATTCCATGCTTATTTTGTACTTTTGGTATTTGCTATTTTGCCAAACATTGTATAATCTACAGTTTGATGAATTTGAGAAGCGCCAATTGATCTCTCCTTTGTTGGGCAGCATCTGCTCCTTCTTGCAAATCCGGTTCAATAAAATTTCACAAGTTCTGGGCCTTCAAATGGGTAGACATCAAAGTCTCCCAATAACTATAATCAAGTTTTTCATCTAACTTGGGACCAGACCATACAATATTAAAAGTGTTTGTAATACCGATTCTATGAATAAACAACTATGTGAGAACTCTCTCACACCTTACAAACTTTCAAACACCAGGCGCTGGATTAACCAGATCTGATACCAAATGTAAGTATAATACCCACACTATATTAGTCCCAGGATCACTCACTCACATAAATAACGCTATGATATTTTTTTATCCCTGAGACTCACTAACACTCATAGAATAAAAAACCAAGGAGCACCTCTCAATTCTCATAACACATTTTTCATTGTTTGGAACACACAAAATACATAAGGCATATGTGATTTTATATAGACATGCTTCATACTAATAATTCATGACTCTGCTAACTTCTTCATACAGATACTTCTCTAATTTTATTTTTAACTTTGACTATTCAAATAAGTAACTTTTACATCTTTATTAGTTGGCATCTTGTAATTTCTAGCACAACTATTATAAATATCTTAAAAATTCTTCAAGTTTAGTAATAAACTTGATGCTTCTAATACAATTCATGATTCTTTTAGTATGGAGGTGATGAGTGCAACTTGTTATATATATATAAATGTTTTATGATTCTTTCAATTTGATTTGTAGCCTCCAATTTTGACTAACAGATAAAGTTTAACTTGTGATTCTTGTAGCTTCTAATTTCATCATTTATAATTCTTGTAGCTTCTAATTTTATGATAGTTCTAATATGGTGTAAGTTGATTTAGTTTTTATTAGCATAAAGTAAATTCTTTTTATTAAAATATAAAAAAATAAATATTTATTATATTTATTTTGTATTATTAAAAAAATTTAAAATTTTTTATTAATAATAATTTTATTATGTGTCTTTAAAATTTTAGGACAAATATTAGTTAAATCTATAAATAATAATTAGATAGATTGGGATGGTAAAATCTATTTATCTAACATTTTAAGTACATTATATAATAATAATTTATTTTTTTGGACTTAGTCTAGCTTATAAATTAAATTTTTAGTATATTCAATATGAAAATTATTGAACAAAAAAGTGAAAAACACACAAACTTTGAAAACCAGGGATTTGATGGTACATAGTCAATTAATACATGAAATATTAACAACATGAAACTTTTTAATTGGGAAAAACTGAAAAATGCTTTAAGAATCTCCGAGTCTTCCGACCAATTCCTGGTACAAAATATTATAGTCAACTCTTATACTAGAGACACTATCTCTAATAATCATGTTGACATTGAACAATCAACCAACAAGAACACGTGTGAAAAGGCCCGTTCATTGTAATAAAAAGAATAAGTATACCTTTTTTTTAAGTTTTTGAAAAAATTTAAAGATATTTGTGATATTTAATTTGTTAATTTTTTTTAATGCAGAAAATATGTTTTAATATGATGAAAATTTATATACAGATATCTTTATATAAAAATAATAGTTAAAATTGTTAAATAATTTAATACATTTAACTTAAGAATGATAATGACTCATTTTAATTAAATTATCTTTTATACTATATTTGGATTAAAGGAATTTGAGAGGAAAAAAATGTAAAAAAAAAAATAAATAAAAAATAAGTTTTTCTTTGATTAGATGAAAGAAAAATTGAGTGAAAGACAAAAAAAAAGTGATGTAAAGTCTATGTCAAAATTTTTTTCACAATTATACAAAGAAAATTGATGGAAAGTTAACAAATTATAAATTTATTCTTTGTGTAATATAAAAAATAATAATAAATTATAATTTATATATAATATAAATAAAAATATTAATGTAATTTCATTTTATTAAAATTTTTTTTATTATATTTTTTTTCATCTAAATATTTTTTTTTATTTTTTCTTAATTCAAATAACACAAATTTTTTTTTATTTTTTTTCACTCAGTTTTTTACATGATGATCACATCAAACAATTCTAAACTCGCATGTCAATAATAGGTCATCATATAATTAATTAATTACCACGTTACAGGATGTCAATGTTTAAGAATATATTTAAAAAAAATTATATAAATATTAAGAATAAAATTAAAGTTAAATTTAAAAAATAAAATAAAATTAATATAAATATAAATGTTTAGAATAAAAAATATTTTATTATTCATAATTTTTTTATTAATAAAATATAAAAATATTCTTAAAGCGTGTCATCTTAGAGCATTTTTATAAAGTAACATTTTTATTAAAAATAATTAAGTTTATGACAAACATCATATATTTTTCACATATTTTATATAATACATATATTCTAACAAAAATATTAAAACTATCTTTTTATGAAGATATTTATTCAGTCATACTTTAAAATATGTCTTATAAAAAAAGTAGCGATTTAAAATAAATAATAATATTTTTAGATAAAAATAATATTTTTATAACATACTAAAATTAAACTCTATAATTCACCATTTAATAAAAAATAATTATCTTCACATAAAAAATTATTATAAAATTTTTATTAAAATATTTCTAAAAAAAATCTCTCGCATATCTTATTTCTCTTCAACTTTTATGTTTGGTTTTAATTTTATTTTAATGTTTAATTTTGATTTTATCTCTTCATTTTAATATCCTTAAATATATTTAGACATTGACCTTTTATAATGTGACAATCGTATGCTGTGTTGTGAGATAAAAGATATATATATAATAGAGATGAATAAATAGAAGATTTTAGTATTAAAATAATTAGCTCAATAATAATTTATATATATATATAATAATATTATATGTTGTAATGTGTATATATATACAAAGATAGAAAGAAGTATTAAAAATAAAGAGAGAGAATCGCATTTGTTTATTGTTACAATCTCAATATAATAAAGATGATTAATATTGCTATTAATATTATATGTAAAGAGTAATAGAAAATAGAATTTAAAATACTTATAAAATAAAAGAAGAGAAAGAATTGTAGTAGAAATATAAGGAGAAGAGTATTTGATTGCAGCATAAAATAGGATTATTTTATTTGTATGAAAAGGAAGGGAGAATAGTATTTTGTTATTGCTTGCTTACTTTTCTCGGAGGCAAAGGCCTCTATTTATACATGTACGAGGGGGATCAATTTCAACATTCATTAATTATTATTCCTTCTTTGAGAATGTGAGTACTGCATGGGAATGGGCATCCACGTCCCATTCTTATCACAACACTCCCCCTTGGATGCCCATTTAGGATTATTGCCTCATTAAAACCTTACTAAAGGAAAACCCTGTGGGAAAAACCTTAGTGAAGGAAAAAGAGTACAATATCCCTTGTGATGGGGACTGCCTCATTAAAAACCTTGTCAAGAAAAACCCAATGGGAAAAAAACCTGACCAAGGAAAAAAGAGTACAGTCTCCCCCTCTTGCCGACATCATTTAATGTCTCGAAATCGGCGCATCCCAATCTTATGTACCAATCTTTCAAAGGAGGATTTTGGGAGTGACTTTGTAAATAAATCTGCCAGATTGTCACTTGAACGGATCTGTTGGACATCAATTGTCCCTTGATTTTGAAGATCATGAGTGAAGAAGAATTTGGGAGAAATATGCTTTGTTCTATCACCTTTGATGTATCCACCCTTAAGTTGAGCAATGCATGCTGTATTATCTTCAATCAGGACAGTTGGAGCTATCTTATGATCAATTAGTCCACATGATGACAAAATATATTGAATTAGACTTCTCAGCCAAAAACACTCGCGACTAGCTTCATGAATCGCCAGTATTTCAGCATGATTAGAGGAGGTTGCTACTATCGTCTGTTTCGTGGACCTCCATGATATAGCTGTTCCACCATATGTAAACAGATATCCTGTTTGAGATCTCCCTTTATGTGGATCAGACAAGTATCCAGCATCTGCATAGCCAACTAGTTGTGACTTGGATCCATAGGGATAAAACAATCCCATATCAACCGTTCCATGAAGATATCGAAAAATTTGTTTGATTCCACTCCAATGTCTTCTAGTTGGAGAGGAACTATACCTTGCTAGTAAATTCACCGCGAATGATATGTCAGGTCGCGTATTATTAGCAAGATACATTAGCGCTCCAATGGCACTAAGATATGGTACTTCAGGACCAAGGATATCTTCATTTTCTTCTTTAGGACGGAATTGATCCTTTTTCACATCCAAAGATCTTACGATCATTGGGGTACTTAATGGATGTGACTTATCCATATAAAATCTTTTCAAGATCTTTTCTGTATATGTTGTTTGATGAATAAAGATCCCACCTTTTATATGCTCGATCTGCAGGCCGAGACAAAACTTAGTCTTTCCAAGATCTTTCATCTCAAACTCTTCTTTTAGAGTTTTTATAATTATTGGAATCTCTTCAGGAGTCCCAATGATATTTAAATCATCAACGTACACAGCAATTATAATGAATCCAGATGCAGATTTCTTTATGAAAACACACGGGCAGATATCATCATTCTTGAATCCGTTTTTGGCCAGATACTCAGTAAGACGATTATACCACATTCGTCCAGATTGCTTTAGACCATATAAAGATCTTTGCAATTTGACTGAGTATAACCCTTGTGAATATTCATTGGATGGTTTGGATATCTTTAGTCCTTCAGGGACTTTCATATAGATATCCCGATCTAATGAGTCGTACAAATAGGCTGTTACCACATCCATTAAATGCATATGCAGTTTATGATATGCAGATAAACTGACCAAATAACGCAATGTTATCGCATCCACTACAGGGGAATACGTTTCTTCATAATCTATGCCGGGCCTTTGTGAAAAACCTTGTGCCACAAGTCGGGCTTTATAGCGCACAACTTCATTTTTCTCATTTCGTTTTCTCACAAATACCCACTTATATCCAACAGGTTTTACATCTTCAGGTGTACGGACTACAGGTCCAAAGACTTCACGTTTTGCAAGTGAGTCTAATTCAGCCTTCATGGCTGCTTCCCATTTTGGCCAATCATTTCTTTGTCGACATTCTTCAACTGATCTTGGCTCAAGATCCTTACTTTCATGCATGATATCTAATGCCACATTATATGCAAATATTTCATTGACAATTGTCTTATTTCGGTCCCATTTCTCTCCTGTAAAGACATAATTTATCGAGATCTCGTCATTTTCACAATTTTCAGGTACCTGAACGTCTTCTGGCGTTATATCAGAATTTTGGACAACTGCCGGTGTCTTTACTATGTCTTTTCCAACAGGAATCGTATTTACCTCTTTTCTCTTTCGAGGATTTTTATCTTTGGAACCGACAGGCCTGCCACGCTTCTGGCGCGTATTTGCTTCCGTGGCTATTTGCCCTACTGGGACATCAATTCGAATTGGGGCATTTTCCGCCCTGCCACGCTTCTGGCGTGAATTTGCTTCAGTGGCTACTTGTCCTACTGGGACATCAATTCGAATTGGGGCATTTTTCGCTGGTATATAAGATTTGGTTATCCTCTTTGTATCAGAAAATGCATCAGGCAATTCATTTGCTATTCTTTGCAAATGTATAATCTTTTGAACTTCCAGTTCACATTGCCCTGATCGAGGATCTAAATGCATCAATGATGATGCATTCCAGTTAAGTTCCTTTTCAGGAAACTTATTCTCTCCCCCTAATGTTGGAAATTTTGATTCATCAAAATGACAATCTGCAAACCGGGCTTTAAACACATCACCAGTTTGTATCTCAAGATACCTCACTATAGAGGGAGAGTCATATCCAACATATATCCCCAATTTTCTTTGGGGTCCCATTTTGGTGCGATTAGGTGGCGCAATGGGAACATATATCGCACACCCAAATATTCTTAAATGGGAAACATTTGGCTGCTGGCCAAAAGCTAATTGTATAGGAGAGAACTGATGGTAACTCGTTGGCCTCAAACGAATAAGTGCTGCAGCATGTAACACTGCATGCCCCCAAACCGAGGTTGGGAGATTTGTTCTCATAAGCAAGGGTCTAGCAATTAATTGGAGACGCTTAATAAGTGATTCTGCTAACCCATTTTGTGTGTGAACATAAGCTACTGGATGTTCAACACTTATTCCATTAGCCATACAATAAGCATCAAAAGCTTGGGAAGTAAATTCACCAGCATTATCAAGACGAATTGCTTTAATTGGATTTTCTGGAAATTGTGCTTTTAATCGAATAATTTGAGCCAGTAATCTCGCAAACGCCAGGTTGCGAGAAGATAATAAGCACACATGTGACCATCTCGAAGATGCGTCTATTAGGACCATAAAATATCTAAAAGATCTACATAGTGGATGAATAGGTCCACATATATCACCTTGAATCCTTTCTAGGAATTCAGGGGACTCAAATCCAATCTTTACTGGTGATGGCCTTAAAATTAACTTTCCTTGAGAACATGCAGCACAACAAAATTCACTAGTTTTAAGAATCTTCTGGTTCTTTAGTGAATGTCCATGAGAGTTTTCAATAATTCTTCTCATCATGGTTGTTCCCGGATGACCCAAACGGTCGTGCCAAGTTATGAATTCATTTGGGCTAGTAAACTTCTGGTTTACAGTGGCATGTGATTCAATTGCACTAATCTTAGTATAATACAACCCAGATGAAAGAGAGGGTAATTTTTCTAATATAACTTTCTTATTTGAATCATGAGTTGTGATATATAAATACTCATGATTTCCCTCATTCATTGTCTCAACATGATATCCATTTCGGCGAATATCTTTGAAACTCAACAAGTTCCTCAGAGACTTGGTAGATAATAGTGCATTATTTATTATAAATTTTGTTCCTCCAGGAAACAAAATTATAGCTCTTCCGGAGCCTTCTATCACATTGCCTGAGCCAATAATAGTGTTAACATATTCCTCTTTTGGCACAAGATGGGTAAAATATATATCACTTTTGAGAATAGTGTGCGAACTTGCACTATCCGCAAGGCATACATCTTCATTACATATCCTTGCCATTCTCTTCAAAAACAAATAATAATAAAATGAGTAGTATGCACAGATAAATTGAATACTTGATCAGAATTATTTTTCTAAGAAATACTGTACATAAAATAATGTCATATACTAAAATTTTATTTTAAAATTTGACACATTTAATAATTTCAAAATTCATATTAATATATCATTATTTATGTACATTACATTTGAAACTTAAATACATAGAAAATAAAACTTTAACAATAAATTTTTTTTACATTATTTATTTACATAAATACTTCACAATTTCACACATTAAACTATTTCATCATTGATCAAATGGCCAATATTTCCTTCAGGGTCCTCAAAGAAATAAGATACATCATAATGAGTGGTGGAGTTCTCAGCATCATTTGAAACAAAATTTGTTTCCTTTCCTTTGTCGTTCTTTTTCAAAGATGCCTGGTAAAGATCGACTAGGTGCCTTGGGGTACGACAGGTACGTGACCAATGACCCTTTCCACCACAGCGGAAACACTTTTCCTCGGTTGATTTATTCTGCCCGATATTCTTTTCTTTGTCCCACTTCTGGTGAGATCCTCTCTTTTGAACATAATTCTTTTTCCTTCCATAATTTTTCTTGTTATTAAAAGCTTGCCATTTACCTCTTCTGGGGTAATGATTTGCCGCATTTACTTCAGGAAATGGGGCGGCGCCAGCTGGGCGTGCTTCATGATTTTTTAATAACAACTCATTGTTGCGTTCGGCAACAAGAAGGCAAGAAATTAACTCAGAATATTTTTTAAACCCTTTCTCTCGATACTGCTGCTGCAGGAGCACATTCGAGGCATGGAAGGTTGAGAAAGTTTTCTCCAACATATCATGATCAGTTATCTTTTCCCCACATAATTTCATTCGTGAGGTGATTCGAAACATTGCAGAATTATATTCATTTATAGATTTAAAATCTTGTAAACGCAAATGCGTCCATTCATATCGGGCCTGAGGAAGTATCACCGTTTTCTGATGATTATACCTTTCTTCAAGGTCTTTCCAAAGATCTGCAGGATCTTTTAATGTAAGATATTCATTTTTCAATCCTTCGTCAAGATGACGACGGAGAAAAATCATGGCTTTAGCTTTATCCTTCTGGGATGCATTATTTTCAGCCTTAATGGTATCTCCAAGATCCATTGAATCAAGATGGATTTCAGCATCTAGTATCCATGATAAATAATTGTTTCCAGATATATCAAGAGCATTGAATTCAAGATGAGAGAGCTTCGACATAATGAAAATTCGTTACCTGAGTCTTCTTAAAAATTTGATCAGAGTCTCGTGCTGATAACGTGTTGTGAGATAAAAGATATATATATAATAGAGATGAATAAATAGAAGACTCTAGTATTAAAATAATTAGCTCAATAATAATTTATATATATATAATAATATTATATGTTGTAATGTGTATATATATACAAAGATAGAAAGAAGTATTAAAAATAAAGAGAGAGAGAATCGCATTTGTTTATTGTTACAATCTCAATATAATAAAGATGATTAATATTGCTATTAATATTATATGTAAAGAGTAATAGAAAATAGAATTTAAAATACTTATAAAATAAAAGAAGAGAAAGAATTGTAGTAGAAATATAAGGAGAAGAGTATTTGATTGCAGCATAAAATAGGATTATTTTATTTGTATGAAAAGGAAGGGAGAATAGTATTTTGTTATTGCTTGCTTACTTTTCTCGGAGACAAAGGCCTCTATTTATACATGTACGAGGGGGATCAATTTCAACATTTATTAATTATTATTCCTTCTTTGAGAATGTGAGTACTGCATGGGAATGGGCATCCACGTCCCATTCTTATCACAACATGCTGAAGTATTAATGACATGCCAGTCTAAGATATACCATGTGTCATTCCCTCATCAGTTTTGCATTGTTTCCTCACCATCTCTGATTATCAATCATGTTAATCCCAATTCCCACAGAATAAATTATAATTTACCCAAAATTAAAAAAAATAAACACAAATGCCGTTGTCTGAGAACACTGCAAAATAACTATATAAATCTAGCTTTCCCATGTATATTACTCTAAATCATCTATATCTTCATGAATTCATCTTCTTATCTTAATTATACATATACAAATTGTTGTTTCACAACCATGCAACAAATGAATTAATTACATATTACATTGGATTGAATGACATAAGAAGGTATACTGAAAGTACTGATCAACT
The DNA here is from genome assembly GCF_059453495.1 of Arachis ipaensis. Taxonomy (NCBI): domain Eukaryota; kingdom Viridiplantae; phylum Streptophyta; class Magnoliopsida; order Fabales; family Fabaceae; genus Arachis; species Arachis ipaensis. The sequence continues at coordinate 14,994,160 of NC_142443.1, read as the reverse complement.
GTCCTTCCCTGAACTTGCCTCTGGAAGTTTGAATGTGGGAGGCTTATCAACACCTTTTCTAGAGTACTCCCTCCATCTTCGTGCCGCTGCGGCAGCTCTTTTTGCTCTTTCTTTAACTTCCTCTTCTGCAAAATAACGGTTTCCATTTCAATGACTAAGTAGGATTACAGTCTAACATAATCTATAGCATTTCAGAGTGTACAAATTTTTGGTAATTTCTCATTTTCCATACCTGAACTTTCATAGTCTTTCGGGTTCCCCCAAAGATTTTCCCAGTATGAGTCTGTTCTATCAGAACGTTGCTGCTTCATCATTCTCATTTTTGCTCGTTCCTGCGAAAAATCCATGACAATTCAACTCTGGAGGCAACTCAAGTGCATCACATATTACAGATAACGAAGCCGGAGTGAAATTTCAAGGGTTGTAAGAATTCAGTATTATTCATCAATTATTGTATTATCTTAAATTGCAGAGCATTTCATCTCTGTTAAAAGAATACTATTCCAGATTATGTACAACTTTTTGTTACTTGTATAGTTGTATAGGGCTGGGATGAATTGGAATGCTTGAATTCATTCATATCAAAGCTAAGATGTCTATTCAAATAATCATTTTCGAAACTGAGACTTACCAAGACTCTCGATTGTCTCTTTTCCCATCGAGAACTAGCCTGTAAAAAGTGCATGCTTCTCATGTTAGACGAGGAAAGAACTTAATAAAAACATGCATTAACCCGAACTCTTAAACATTCAGATAAAACATTTTCTCTGAAACCAAGTTTGAAACTTAAAGAGGCATCTAGTGCAGATTGCAGGACGGAAAATGAAATGTTCTTGTAGATTATAACATTCTAAAAATGCTTCCTCAATCCATGTTATGATGTTCTTTCATTATTTAAGCAGAATATGACAACCACTGCTGTGTTTCAACCGAAGAAATCACATCAACCCAGCACTATCCATTGCATGAATATGAAAAGTTGGCAGGAAAACCTATGAATATTTAAATAATCTAACTGTCAATGCACTAGTCTTACCATTCTGAAAACATCAAATGATGCTCCTCCCATTCCTGAAAGCATTAGGGCTACCTGCTCATGATCAAAGGGACACAGTGCATAAATTGTGTACCAAACACTTAACACAAAAACTTTACTTTATAGGCCTTACGTTGACTCTTTCTATTCGACGCATTTCATCTTCAAGTAATGATAGTTGTGCAGCAGATGTCCAATGAATGCAGTCTACAGGGCTAAAATACCCCAAAAGAAAAAAATGGTCAAATTAATTCTAGTAATCTTGATTAGCTTAGTTGCTACACAGAAATATCATTTCCATGCCAGAACTTCTAATACTCAAATATCTGAGATCCCAATGGAAAAGGAAGGAACTGTGAACTTTTAATAGGCAGAGGCATGGATTTTTTAAGTGTGTTTGGGATTGGAATTATCATCAATAAAATCAATACATGGCCAGTTTCATAATTTTTTTATGCTGTTAGAAAACAGTGAATATCATAAAATGTAATTAGCTTGATTCATGAGAGTTCATTCATCATGTAGCCTGTGACTAAGAACTTAATCTTACATTCACTGTCACCAGAAGTAATCTTGTTCAAGGCACGGTCAAGAAAGGTGCAATAATATTAGAAATGATCGATAAATATAGTCTATTAGAGTGATGTTCATAGACATACCAACTGTCAATCGCCTGCTGAACTAATTCAGGGTTCCCACATTGGCTATATACCCTAGCTCTTCCAAAGTCTTCCTCTATTGCAAACACATCAGGGGCTACATTGGTACAATTTTTGCAGCCTGTTGAAGGATTTGAAGCATAATTACATACATGGAAAATCTTTGGAGACTCTGAAGCATCATCTTACACTAAAAATAAAGCATATTATTTAAAGCATTTTGCACTCAGGAAGTAGTCCCTTTTGCATGACTTGAATAAATCCTACTAATACATTTTTAAATACAATTTTCTATAAAAGAATCGTTACAGAGAGAATCACAGCTCTTCTTTGTTTGTAAAGAGGTAAAATAGGTAGACATTAAGGGCATATGAAATGTGTTTGGTGCTGACATGAATATAAAAAACAACACAGTAACACTGTATATAGAGTAAAGTACCTATGCAGCTGAATTCATCAACAAAAGCATGATCCTTGGGGCTAGAATCATCCACAAAAGGATTCATTGAAGTCAAAGAATATCCATGAATTTCATCATAAACCTTGCGCTGGACGGGATCGCTGAGCACCTAATAAAAAGCACAAGGTATAGAACCTCAATAACATTTGTCTCAAACTCAATTGAAGAAACAAATGGAACTCACTGCATAGACTTCATTGATGAACATGCAGAAATTCGTAGTCTCAAGATCATTGCCACTCAAGTCAGGGTGGCAAGATTTCATGCAATCATAGTAAGCCTTCTTGATCTGAGATGGTGTGGCATCTGGAAGCTATTAACAAAGGACCAACCAAGTATTAGACACTATATATATATATCAATCATGCTTAAGATTCAGTAAAATCCACCCAATTTAACAATTATTACGCAACTTCCAATACTTAAGTTTGAATTTTCTAATTTGTGGGCTAATGACTAAAGCGACAGATATAATATAATACACTAGAGAGTCTATTGATTTTCTAATAGGACAGTACCAAAATCAATGAGATCATGGATAACAATTAAAGCAAAACTCTTAAAAGTCATTAAGACATTTTAATTGAATTATTATTTTTTTTTCCCCTTCAAAATGTGTGAGTACTTGAACTTTCTAGAAGAGTTTGATTGATGCATTACCAGGCCCAAAACTGCATAATAATCATCAGCAACAGACTCACTCCGAGAAACTGAGTCCTCAGCAGCAACTCTAACTCTGCCACCACCACCACCTCTTCTCTTGCCACCGCCACAAAGTGGTGGAGTTACAAAGTTACAAGAACTTGCAACCTTGTTAGAAAGCAAGCGCCATGAGCTTCTAGAACTTGACCACCAATTCAGTGAAGGATTCTGGATTTTGAGAGCCTCAGCAGCATACACTGGAGAGAGCAACTGAGCCATCATTCATTTGATTCTTCTAATGAACAATTTTCCAGTGAGAAGAAGCCACCTTGTTTAAACGGTGGAGTGGTTGAACAAAAGTATGAAAATTTAGAAAAGAACAAAAAAGAAATTGGAAGAAAGAAAAATAAGTAAGCAATTATTATTTATTTATTTGGAATTTTTTGAGGTGGAAGAAATTTTGAGCAGAAAAAAATTGGAAAGGGGAATACTGAATGTGCTGACATGGCACTTCCGCAGCCACAAGACATCCTTAGTAACGTGAAATATGACTTAGGAAAAAGGGCTAAAAATGTAATTTACGCCTACATTTAATTGATTTCTTTTTTTGTTTTGGTGTCTATTTAATTGATTTCTAAATTACTTTTGAATGATATATTTTTAAAAAATATGTAGTCTTTTTTTTTTTCTAACTTAAAATTTTAAGAAGTTAAATTGTATATTCTAAAATTTTAAAAATTAAATATATAGAAAGGAGTTTAGTGATCATCTATCATCTCGTGTATGTATATATGCTATTTTTTTGGAATTGAATCTTTTAAATTTTAAACTTTACTTTAGAGGATAAAGTACAATTTTTCATCATTTATTTTATAAATAGGACCAAAAAAAATATAAAAAAAAAACTATTTAAGAATAAAAAATTATATTTTTTTCTCTAAAATAAAAATTTAAAATTTAGAGAATCCAAATTTTATTTTTTGTGCTAGTCTAATATACATGTTCTTTCAGCTATCTTCTTTCATTTTTTCTCTCTCTCTCTTGATAATTATGTTTTTCCAAATATATTTTTAATTAATGGTTGGATTGGAAACTATTTATTTTGTTAATTTATTTTCTTTTGCCCCTAATTCAATGAGTTTTCTAGGGTTCGCGTCTATGTTCTTGCTTCAAGCAAGAGACAATCTAAACCGATATAGTTGCTGAAGCTGAAGGCAAACAAACAAAAGAGATCTTTCTTTGAATTGCATTTGTTGCGTAAAGGGAAGATCATTGTTGAAATAGAAGATAGTGGATAAACAAAATAAACACCGGTATATATTGGTGTCACTGTCACTTCATCTTTGGCCCCAACTTATCTGTGTCTATTTTTTAAGGCACCATTAATTTACTTTATCTTAGTTAGTTGCTCAAGAGAGGTTTACTTCATTTCTAATTCTTGAGTTCAAAATGTGAGGGGCCCAAACAATATTGTAAAAGGTATAGTAAATTTACATTTTAGTCTTCTAAAAATAACCTAAAAAACAAAAATTCACTTGTGCTACCCTAAGACTAATAGTAATAGTTCTTGATAAAATATTTCAAAATACACTTGTTATTGCTTATATTTTATAGTATTTCATCAAATAATATTATCTTTTAGAGGATTATACATATACTCTCTTTTTCTCCCATAAAGATAAAATTATAATCATGATAATTTCAAGGTTTAGAAAACCGAACCGGTCATTAAACCGTTCTAATTATTAGTTTATTGGTTTAGTAATTTAACCGGTTCAACTGTGGTTCATTCGAAATAACCGTTTTATAGTAAAATAATAAACTTTAAAATATCATCCAAATTAAAATTACTACATCAACCACAATGTTGTAATCTCATCTAAATACAAACTTAAAAACTCAAATAAATAGCAAAGGAAACAATCAAACATGAAAGGCCAACATCAAAATTTGTCATTAATAATCAAAATCCGCAAAAATTTGCTCCAGATTTACCAACAACCTAATAACAGATATAGAAGATATAGTGAATAAAATCCTGTGAGCAAAAATTTAAAGGCTGAGCTAAGGAGAGCTATCAAAATAGCAATAGAAGGCTAGAGAATAATGATGAAGGAGTTAGCCAAGCCAACCAAACTCACCCATCGGAGGTGCCAGAAGAAAGCAATATTGTTGTTCAGGACCATGAACTATTGGAGGAAGATCAAGATAACACCAGTAAGCTCCAACGCACAAGCTGTATAGGTAATGAAGATCTTAACACGAGCAAGGAAACAAAGCACTAGACAATGGAGCAAGATGATGAGCATCTGAGAATGATTAAACCGCGAAAATCAAATTTATTCATTATTATCATCTTTCAACAACACATGATTTCACAATTTAAAACCTTATTCATCAGCTTCTCTTCTAATTCATCTGGAATATGCACTTTACAGTATCCAAATATCCAAATACAACAACTCAATAATCTCAGGTTCTCAACTCTCAAGGACAGCAACAGGTATACAACAAAAAAAAATTAACATCGAAAGACAGAAGCAGAACCATAACAGAATCAAACAAAATCAGTCAATCACTATAAAAACTAAAATTCAAAATAGAAATTAAAGACAATAGAACTACAAATTATCAATCTTAAACCACAGACAACAATAATTGAATAAGAAAAATGAAAAATCAGTAAATCACAAATTAAAAATTATTAATTAACAATATTCAACCATTATTCAACCCATTATTCAACCTAGGAATTCATAGATTAATTAACAATTATTCAACCCATAAGGCCATAACAAGTTCAGAGATTATTCAACAATAATTATTCAACAATTATTGTTAAAAAAAAATAGTAAAATACCTAGAAGAACAGAGCTGGTGACGGAGGCATGAACAGAACTGGCGACGGAGGCAGGAACAGAGCTTGCGACGGAGGAACAGAGATGGCGCCGGTGACAGTGGAACAGAGCTACTCGACGGAGGCAGGAGGCGAGCCCGGCGACTGTGCTTCCACTGCTGAGAGTCTGAGACGTTAGCTGAGTGAGGGACCGAGTGAGCTTTGAAGCTCCAACCGGTGACAGCGTCAGGAGCAGTCCGGCGGCTGAACGAAAGGGAGGGATTGAGCTCGTCGGTGTTGAGATGAACGGCCAGCTCGAGGGTGATGGGATGAACGAGGGAGGGAAAGTATGCTGCGCCGTTGGAGAGTTGGGGGGAGTTAGGGTTGGTAGGGTTGGGGGTGTTTTACTGAATGCTAAACGGTTGCGTTTGGCGTTTTTGGGCAAAATAAGAAAACCGGCCGGGTCCCGGTTCAGTTCGACCTACCGGTTACCGGCCGGTTTAGCGGTTCAACCGATTTTCAATTTTTACGGTTTTAGAATATAATCGAACCGTGATTCTCATTGGTTTACGGTTCAATCGGTTCGACCGGTCGATTCGAACCTGTTTTCAGAACATTGATTATTTCAGACTTCAATCTGTGTTAATTAATGCTAAAAAATGATGTTGCATTCATAAGACAAAAAGAATATCCGAAAATTTTCGACTAATTCTTAGTTTCAATAGAATTAAGCTTTTGGTGGAACTAATTACAACACTATCCGTTTTAATATCCTTTTTTTGTTGTATACCTGTTGCTGTCCTTGAGAGTTGAGAACTTGAGATTATTGAGTTGTTGTATTTGGATACTGTAAAGTGCATATTTCAGATGAATTAGAAGAGAAGCTGGTGAATAAGGTTTTAAATTGTGAAATCATGTGTTGTTGAAAGATGATAATAATGAATAAATTTAATTTTCGCGGTTTAATCTTTCTCAGATGCTCATCATCTTGCTCCATTGTCTAGTGCTTTGTTTCCTTGCTTGTGTTAAGATCTTCACTACCTATACAGCTTGTGCGTTGGAGCTTACTGGTGTTATCTTGATCTTCCTCCAATAGTTCATGGTCCTGAACAACAATATTGCTTTCTTTTAGCACCTCCGATGGGTGAGTTTGGTTAGCTTGGCTAACTCCTTCGTCATTATTCTCTAGCCTTCTATTGCTATTTTCATAGCTCTCCTTAGCTCAGCCTTTAAATTTTTGCTCACAGAATTTTCATTCACTATATCTTCTATATCTGTTATTAGGTTGTTGGTAAATCTGGAGCAAATTTTTGCGGATTTTGATTATTGATGACAAATTTTGATGTTGGCCTTTCATGTTTGATTGTTTCCTTTGCTATTTATTTGAGTTTTTAAGTTTGTATTTAGATGAGATTACAACATTGTGGTTGATGTAGTACTTTTAGTTTGGATGATATTTTAAAGTTTATATTATTTTACTATAAAACGGTTATTTCGAATGAACCACAGTTGAATCGGTTGAACCACTAAACCAGTAAATCAATAACTAGAATGGTTCAATGACCGGTTCGATTTTCTGAACCTTAGAAATAGTCTCTTAAGAGATGTATATTTGTTTTGAACATGACATGTATATAATGATATCAGATATATATCATTATGCACAAAAAAGAAAAAAAAAATTAAATAAACAATTCGTTTCTCAAAAAAAATGAAAAATGACGTTTGTTGTATTACCTTTTAATATATATACCAATGTTCTGAAAATCTGTTCGGACTGGTTGGTCAGACCAGTCGAATCGTGAACCGTCAAAAAAACGATTCGAACAATAGATAAAACCGCAGATTTTAAAAACCGATTGGAGATCGGTTGGTCGAACTGAACTATGACCCGATTGGTTTTTAGAGAAGGCAACTAAACGTCGCCGTTTCAATCACCAGCAATCCAAAACTCAGTCTCGCACACACACTCAGTCAGGGGGAAGGCTCCTCAATCCTCTCAATCTCATCGAGCTCACCTCCGTCCAGCCACCGTCTCGTGCCGCCGCCGTCTTCGTTCCTTCGAACAGCCACCGCCTCGTGCTCGCTCACTTCCCCTCCATCGCGCAGCAGCCAGTTTTCAGAACCTTGGCCCTCACTCACTCACCCCCTTCCCCCAACACCCCCTGTTCGTGAATCACTATCTTTGAACTCAAGCAAAGTTCAAAATCACCCAACCAAAACCCTAGGTTCTCCCTGCAATGGTTCTGAGACAGTGCCGCCGCCGTCCGTGCTGTCGGCGCCTCCGCGTCCTCTCTTGTAGCCCAGGCCCTCTCTTGTAGCTCGGCGTCCTCCTTCCCCCTGTCCCCGTCCTCCCTGGCTTCTCTGTTCGAGGTTGGAGTAGCTTGGCGCCGTCTCGCCGGTCGCCGTTCATGTCTCCATCGAAGGTTAGTGCACTGCTTTCACTTCTTCGGTTCTTCTCTTTCTTTTATGCTCTGTTTGCTGATTTTTGAATGTGAAATTGTGAATGGATTAATGGAAATCAAATAATTGATTTTGTGCTGCTGCTCTTTTTTTTTAATTCCGGAATTTTTTGTTGAAATTTTCTTGTTGCTGCTAAAAATGGAAATCAAATCATTATTGAAATTTTTTTGTTTAGCTTTATTGATTTCAGGTTTAGTGTGATTAGGGATTATTTGTTGCTGTTTTGTAATATTTGTTGCTGAATGTTAAAAATGGAAATCAAATCAAATACTGTTTGTTGCTGAATGATAATTTTTGTTGCTGAATGCTGAATGCTGAATGCTGAATGCTGAATGCTGAATGCTGAATGTTGAATGTTGAATGCTGAATGCTGAATGCTGAATGCTGAATGCTGAATGCTGTTGGTAGTATTAATTTTGTGCTGCTATTAATTTTCTGGCTGTGCTGCTGCTGCTGTGGGTTCTGGGTTCTGGTGTGCTGTGGTGTGTTTTGTGGCTCTGCTGTGTTGATCATCTTTCTCAATTGTGGATGTTCACTCCCCACTCTTCACTTGCTTTGTGTTGATCATCTTTCTCAATTCTCTCACTCGCATGAACAAGAAAACTAACTCTTTTTCTGCCCTCTGGTACCACTTCATCTTTCCTTCTATTTCTGCACTCCTTCATTGTATAGTAAGTCAACTCTTTGGATTGTTGGCATAATTGAATTGGAGATTCAAGAGACACAGTTAATTTCTTAATACTGAAAATTCACCCTTAGTTTTGATCTAATTGTTTTGTTTAGTAGGAACTAATAGAATCACTTCATGGCTTTATCATTGTTGTTTTCCAATTTATACTAGTTTCTTGTAAGAGAATTAAAGCTAGCTAGTCTTGCCTTCCATTTTGCACAAATAGGAATATGTAAATAGGGCCATTTTATCAAAACTATAGTCACAATTAGCAAGTTTAATTTAATAGTATGTGATGTAGATATGCCTATGGTACAGATATTTGAATAGAAACGAAGTATTTGTACATTATAGCTTGCATATGTTGCGGAATAGGATAATAACAATTAAGAGTATCGAGTATTGATATACTTGTTATCTCTCTTTGAAATGTTACTTTCTGTATTTACTGTTTTTAATTTAGCTTTGCATTCTCTCAGGACTTCTTGGAACAGCGATTATAGTGTTGTTTATTGGGTTTCTTTCAATATATCATGGTATTATCTGATATCTTCACACTTTGTACTATTTGAATTGGCATTTCTTTCAATAGTCACTCACAAGCTGCTTCTAATGAAAGTGGTTTTCAGAACATTGGTAATAACGCTCTTTTAATGAGAGTGGTTTTTGTTGGTGTTGGACCAACTTGGATAAAACTTAGATAAAAAATACTTGGATGTGTAGCATAGCCCAGAAAATAATTCATTACCACGTCATATATGACTTTAATTTAATAAAATTGTGACAGAAGTTAAAGTTAGTTTATAAACCAACTAACACATGATATAATTTGTAGGTTGATTTCAGAATCTAAATTCTAAATTCCTCCAACTTCTTCGCGACTTCACCAATAGAGCCTCCATCTTCATGCGGGTGCTGAATTCAACACTCTCACTTTGTGTTGATGGGGATCACAAAACCTCCCTGCACTACTTCTTATGCTTCCCATTCCGATTTATACGCCGATGTTCTCCAATCCGCTATCAAATCCAGAGACCCTTTTGTCAGAAGATCCGTTCATGCTCGAATCATCAAACACGGCCTTCACTTGGGTGTCTTCTTGATGAACAATCTCCTCAATTTCTATGCTAAAACTGGTTCCTTCTCTGATGTTCACCGCGTGTTCGCTAAAATGCTGCTGAAGACCATTTTCTCCTAGAACACCATTCTGTCAGCATATGCCAAAAGGGGGAACTTCGAAGCTGCACAGCGAGTGTTTGATGAAATTCCTGAACCCGATTCTGTTTCCTGGACTTCAATGATAGTGGGGTATAACATGTTGGGTCATTTTGATAATGCCATTCATATGTTTCTCAGGATGATTTCATGTGGAGTGTCGCCAACCCAGTTCACATTTACCAATGTTCTTGCTTCATGTGCTGCAACTGAAGCACTGGATATTGGTAGAAAGGTTCACTCCTTCATTGTAAAACTTGGATTATCCAGTGTTGTTCCTGTGGCCAATTCACTTCTTAACATGTATGCAAAGTCAGGTGATTCAGTAATGGCGAAGGTTGTGTTTGACCGGATGAGGTTAAAAGACAAATCAACTTGGAATACTATGATTTCGATGCATATGCATTTTGGTCAACTTGACCTTGGACTTGCCCTTTTTCAGGAAATGATGGATCCAGACATTGTCTCTTGGAATTCGATCATTACAGGATATACTCATCAAGGACATGATGTCAAAGCCCTTGAAATTTTTTCGCTTATGCTTAACAGTTCATCTTCAAAGCCAGATAAGTACACCTTGGAAAGTGTTCTGTCAGCTTGTGCCAATCTTGAAAATTTGAAACTTGGGAAACAAATCCATGCGTACATGGTAAGAGCTAATATAGACATATCTGGAGCCGTGAGAAATGCTCTGATCTTAATGTATGCAAAGGCTGGTGGCATTGAAATTGCTCATAGGATTGTAGATATTACAGGTATCTCAAAACTTGATGTTATATCATTCACATCACTACTAGATGGCTTTGTCAAAATTGGGGATATAAACCCGGCAAGAGATATATTTGACTCACTAGAATTTCGAGATGTAGTTGCATGGACAACCATGATTGTAGGTTATGTACAGAATGGTTTACTTAGCGATGCTTTGGATCTCTTCAGGAAAATGGTTAGAGAAGGTCCAAAGCCAAACAGCTATACTTTAGCAGCGGTTTTAAGTGTGTTTTCAAGCTTGGCTTCTCTTGGTCACGGTAAGCAGCTTCATGCAACTGCCATAAGATTGCAAGAAGCATCATCAATTTCTGTTGGTAATGCTTTAATTACTATGTATTCAAGATCAGGAAGCATCAGAGATGCAAGGAAAGTATTCAAACAGATATGCTCTAACAAGAATAAATTGACTTGGACTTGCATGATTATAGCTCTAGCTCAACATGGTTTTGGAAAAGATGCCGTAGAACTGTTCGACACTATGCTAAAACTTGACATAGAGCCTGACCAAATTACTTATGTTGGTGTCTTGTCTGCTTGTTCGCACGTGGGATTGGTACAACAGGGTAAGAGTTAATAGTTTAATGAAAAATATTCATCACATTGAACCTACCTCTAGCCATTATGCTTGCATGATTGACCTGTTTGGGCGTGCTGGATTGCTTGAAGAAGCATATCATTTTATAAAAAACATGCCTGTTGAACCAGATGTTATAGCTTGGGGTTCACTTTTGGCTTCTTGCAGGGTTCATAAAAATGTGGATTTAGCTAAAGTGGCAGCGAAAAATTTGCTTCTTCTTGATCCCAACAATAGTGGGGCTTACTCAGCACTTGCTAATATGCTTTCAGCTTGTGGAAGATGGAAAGATGCTGCTATGATTAGGAAATCCATGAAGGACAGAGCAATAAAGAAGGAACAAGGAATCAGCTGGGTTCAAATCCAGAACAAGGTCCATATTTTTGGGGTTGAAGATGGGCTTCATCCACAAAGAGATGCAATATATAGAATGATTTCAAAAATATGGATGGAGATAAAGAAAATGGGCTTTATTCCAGACACTGATTCTGTCTTGCATGATCTAGACCAGGAAGTGAAGGAACAAATCCTTAGACACCATAGCGAAAAACTCGCTATTGCATTTGCTTTGTTAAATACTCCAGGATATGCCACACTGAGGATCATGAAGAACCTTAGAGTCTGCAATGACTGTCATTCCGCTATAAAATATATCTCTAAGCTTGTCGGTAGAGAAATTATTGTAAGAGACTCCACACGTTTTCATCATTTCAATGATGGTTCATGTTCATGTCAGGATTACTGGTAGAAGAAACAGTGGAATTTCATGAAGAATCTGACTAGAACTGGGGAGTAATTTACAAATATATTAAACTGAAAATATAAAAATGTACACAGGAGCTTAAAATCATTCACTTTTTTAGATGAGTTTGCCTGAGGTCTGACTTCAAGTGGACGCGTGCTAGAATGCTTCTTGAGTCAATCAAATGCTTGTGTTCTTGTTCATGCATGTCAAGATATCTTGCAGTTGAGGTCTAATCTTACCAAATTGGAGGCGGCACATTTTCTATAACCCTGGATTTGAATCAATCAGTTCAGATAATTCGGTGGTCTCTCTTTACCTGGTCTGCTTTGGTTCATAGTATCCACACCTATTTTAATTGACTTTCATTTTTTATTTTTTTGGGGTATATTGATGACAGTTAATCATTGTATTACTCATAGTGGCTTAAGGGAAATGTATCCTATAGGAATGTAGTTTGTAGCAAGATTAAGAACATTAAGACGAGCATAAATATGTAGGTGTGATGCTTTCTCGAGAGTATATCTGTAAAGCAGAGTAATGAGTAATATGTAAGATGGAAATGTACAAGAACATAATTGACAGAAGTTGCTGATTTTATGTGTTATTTGTGTTATTCATTGGAATAATGAATATATGTCCATGATAGTTTTAATAAAAGCTTGGAAGATATATCCGTTAAGCAATGTAATTTTGCTTAAAATCATGGACAAGTCAATATTTTATTTTACACAATCATGGATCTGCTATGCCGGTGTTGATAGTACGTAGCTTTTGCTTTTTGTTTTCCAACTAGCGACTGCCTAATCTCTATTATATTTACCGTTCAATTCACTTGTAAAGTGCCATTATTTTAAAGTTGAATTATAAAAGTATTTGTCTACGTGTATAAATTATGATGCATTTCTTCTTTCATTCGTGTACATGGCCGTAACCTTTTATATCTTCCTCTTATCCTATAATGCCATGCCATATTGAAGTCTTTTAGTGGTAAAAATGGTGGACACCATACCCTGCCTCTCCAGCGTGTGCATTAATGACAACAGATAATCATCCAAGAATAACAGTGCGCCATCACATTATTTTTCATTGTTGCTGATGTGTTATACATAGTTACTTCTATAAATAATCTTGACTTGTCTCATTCAGATGTCTTTTTCTTTAAGATCTAAATTGAGAGTTTGAACCTCCTTCATCACCAGTGTTACATTTTGCTGTATTTTTCTTTATTGTATTCATATTTATGTCTAATTTTGATATAAAAAATAGTTAGATGGCTCATTTATAAAGTGGCCATTTAATGGATAGGGACCTAACCTATTTATACCTTAGACCTTCCTATTATATTAATATGTGTATGTATATATACCCTACCAAGTTGGCCACTAGTTATATGCAGCAGCAAAACTACATGGCCGTTGTTATGTTTGTGTGTTCATATTTTGTAGAAGGGTGAACAAGCATCACGCAAATTTGTTGCTTTGTCCTTTGAAACTGCCCCACAATATTTGTCAGAGGGGTCATCTGATCTTTGGCGTTATCCATCAAAATGGAGAATAGTAGGTAGGTGTTGGTCAAGCTACCTTTGTGCATGCATATATAAAAATCTAAGATATTTTTCCCCTACATTCTGGATAAGGTATGCATACAACTCACACTAGGGAAAATTAAAAACTAACAAGAAAGAAGAAAATTATGAATGTATAAGAACTTGTATTATATCAAATAGAGCATTTTATGAACCAAGCATACAAGAAAGCATTTCACAACAATAGCATCTCATAAGTAGGTACCTCTAACTAGGAGATGGAGTTGCAACACAAGGGGAAGATTTTGCTTATATTAATGTGATTGTGTTAATCTGTGTATGATTTACATCTGACTCTTTTTCATAACATGTCAAGTTCGAAGTGATTTTCATAGAGAAAAGGGTGCCTAGAACTACGTACACTAAGTTACATCTGGGTTTTCTTTAATTTTACTTACAATGGTGCCCCATTTAATGATGAGAAAATTATGGAAACTTGAGTGGTTTGGAGATTCTAGACATCTACTGCATCAACAGGAAGAGAAGTGGCCCTGTAAAGGGACTGTGTAAGCAAAGCTCCTGCAAAGAATGAAATAAAAAACGTAAGAAATCAATTTTAAGGAGCAACATAAATATTTACTGCTCCAAAACCACCGTGGATAAACCTAAAGAATATGTATGATATAGGTAATTATAAGTGTCCACAAAAATTAGAAAGTACCACGGTAAAGAAGGAACTCAGTATGTGACTACAGACCATAAGGTGATTGCAGTTTATAGGGCTGTTCTGAGGACAATACCTGCTCAACATTTGTGAAGGTTGTCTCTTCGGGGATGTCAGAGGTTCCATTGGCTAATAACTAGCGAGCACGTTTGCGTGTATTGTATAGTTTGTCCCTCACATCACCAAGAATAACACGATATGGCTCATTTGGAGGAATCTGCTTCCAAAATTCTGAAGGAATGAAGAAATTATTACAATGAATGACATTCAAGAGCAACTGAATTTTACTTGCCAAGTATTCAACTATAAATGAATCAATAGGTGTGAACAGTTCAGTTTTGTAGATTCCAATGAAGATTTCAATAGTTCATTATGCAGTTCAGAGAAAAGTAGAACATACCAATGTAATGTTTTGCATCTCTCCTTGAGGACACATGGAGTTCATCAGCACGAACACGAAGCTCATCATTGCAGTGCCACATAGACAGCTAAAAATGCAGATAGAATCAATAATTTAAGAATCATGCTTTTAATGCTTTCACAAAATTATTACATACCAAATACATTGTTATAATAGCAGCATATTTGATACCTCAAACATGAGATCTTCTATCTGAGAGAAGTATAAATTAGCAGCCATCATTCTAGCCAGCAAACACACATCCCTTGTAACTTCAGGGGATACCCTAGGGTTACCTGTAATGGACATTATACATATGAAGCTGAGAATCAAAACTCAAGAAAAACAAACAAAGAAATAGCGAAGCATCATGGACGAGGTGAAGATATTTTAAATCCATGCCACATGAATATTTTAAAGATTATTAAGTTTGAGATTTAACGAGAAATAAGTTTGTGTGCTAATTTTTGGGAAAAAAAGTAAGGTACCATCACGATCTCCTCCCATCCAAGAAGAGAATTGAATAAGAGGGGCATTGTATGGGACACGCTCATTTATTCCGGTGTTCTTCAGAGCTGTATCAACACGGCGCAAAAACTTTGGTACACCTTTCCATATTGTCTCATGAAAGTAGCTCATTCCTGCCCTCATCTCATCTTGTGGTGTTGGAGGACTACTTCGAATTTCATCTGTGCGAAATGCAGCTTGAATCTGCATGAGAGAAACATCTTTAGAGCCATTGCTTTACCATAAACATAGCCACATATATGTAACCACAAATTTGAAACCATAAAATTTACTGACATATCAAAGGGAAATGGTAATAGAAATCATACACAGCTGACAATAAATAAGAAAAGAAACCCAAATGCACAACAGTACACAGAATCAAGAATGCACCTCTCTTTGGAGAGCCTCATCAAGTTCCTGCTTATCATCCGGTGTTATGTCTTTCGCATACAACTGTGTCAGACAGTTCCTTATCCTGAAAAAAGAGGACAATGATTACCAATGAGATCAATGATTTCCAGATTCTGGTGAATTGAAACGATAAATTCGCAGTTAATGGACTATAATTATTCCTGAGTCCAGTGACAAACCTTCCATGCTTTTGCAGCAGAGATCGACGAATGGACTGAGTGGGATGAGCAGTTAGGACCAAATCTACAGTTTGGTTCTTCAAAGCATCAAACACTTCCTGTGGGAACTTCTTCAGTTCAGTCACAAGCCTCTTGAAGGTTTCTTCAATGTCAGATTCAGTGATGGCAGAGTTCTCATCAGCAAAATCGCCCTTCTTTAATAGCTTAATCCTTCTTCGGTAGGCAATTTGGACTTCTTCTGCCAAGTTAGCCAAATTAAGCATGTGGGAAAATGATTTGGCAATGACAATAGAATCCCCAGCATCAAGACCAGTTAGCATATTCCCAAGTTCCTCCAACTTCTCAGTCTTATGCTTCCCTTCATACTCAGCTGAAAGCTCATAACAATCTTGAACCTATTAAGCATCAAATTGTTGAAACTATAAGCCACAACAGGAAAATAACAAAAAGAAAAAATTACAAAACAAAGCGGAATATTTGGTTCCCCTTTTTGAGTCAGTGACAATCCTTAGTATGTAACATGTTTGAGAGTACTTGTGCATATTAAACTTCTCCCCTCTTTTCTAGAGTCAATAGATCAAAATATTACCAGGAAAGAAAAAAAGGAGCAGATTTTGTGCATCATATCAAAGTGGAACTGAATTTATTTACTTAAGAGTTTGCATTTACTTATGACTCTAAAACAAAATAAAAAAGAGTAAAGGCCCCTGGTTCTAGATTAACGTTTCTGTTGCATTCCAATTGCTACAATTGAAGAAAAATTACGAGTAAATGCAGCTGAAACATTGAAGTACTACCATGATAGTGACACAGAGCAAAAATCTACAGAGTAATTTGAAAACTGTATAGTCAACTAAAGATTGGAAAAGTGAAAATTTCTCAAATCCAGGGACACACTACCATACAAATCAAAAGGGAAACGTCCAAACACCAACAAGGATTAATCTTTCCATGAAATTCGAAATGGGGTTTTAAGAAATCAGCTAAAATTAAACCAAAAGTAAAGTCCTTGATAGAAAATTGAGGTGAATTACCGTTTGCCTGATATCTTCACCATGCAAATCCCGAAGAATGTCAAGGAATCGATCAAGCAACAAAGCATCATACTCAACAAGCTTGTCATCATCAGAAACCTTCCTTGGTACCACGCTTTAGGGTTTAAAAGCGTGGTCATATCTCGCTATCGCCACGCTTTTAAAGCGTGGAAAGGGAGGCTTGCTATGCGATATCCTTTAGGACTTACTCGACTCTAGATAGCCTTTGGAACCTATTCCATTAAGCCTAGTGACATCAATCCCCTTAGTTCAAGCGCAAGGGAATGGATCAAAGAACAAAAAACCTTTCCAATTCAGTCCCTTTACTAGGCAGCAGCTCCTGCTGTACCGTCGCCATATCTCACTATTGCCACTTTTAAAAGCGTAGCCATATCTCTAACTATTGGCACCCTTTAAAAGCGTAGCCATATCTTTCGTTGTTGTCACGCTTCAAAAGCATAGCTGTATCTAGTTATTGGCACGCTTTAAAAGCGTAGTCATATCTTCTTGCATATGGCCACTCTTAAAAGTGTGGCAATAGATAAAAGCGTGGCGACAAAAAAACGTGGTCATAGGTCACCAAAAACGTGGCGATAGAGCAACCGGCACGCTAGCAGATGTGATCCTTTCAAAAGCGTGCCGGTTGCTCAAAAAGCATAGCGAAAAGCTATCGCAACGCTTTTTTCCACTTTTCGTCACGCTTTAAAAGCGTAGCAAAATCCTGGTTATCTTGTAGTGAGGGTTTAGAGTTTAGAGTTTTAGGGTTTAGGGGTTTAGGGTTTTAGGGATCTAGTATCAGGGGATAACTTTAAAGGAACCGTAACTTGTTTCGAGTGTGTTTTTCCCTAATTTAAAGGAGTTAGCCAACTCCTTTAATAGTTTGTGATGCACCCTCAATGGCGGGATGTGCATCAGTCCACCAAAACCTAATTTCCGAACAACCGCTTTCTTTGCCTCGCTCATATTTTTAAAATTTTCACTTAATAATCTGGTGGCACAATTCAAGTCTTTGGTTTGCTGTAAAAAAAGTAAAATTAGAGTCATTTAAATAACATATATTTGTATTCGGAAAAATTGATTTGTTCTAAGACATATATTTGTACTTACATTGTATTTTTTTCACTTTGGTTCTTGATTGCCATTTTTACAATTTTACTGCAATGAAAAAGAGATACTGTCATTAGATAAAAAAATAAACCCAAATATCAGAGATATACACCCAAATATCAGTTAGACACACCCAAATATCAGCCACATGCACCCAAATTCAGTCCTATAAATATTTTATTTTTTCAATTAAACGAAATTAAATGAATTCAAAATCATATCTAACTCAACAAAATATGTATAAAATGACACTATAAGGTCAAGTACAATTAGAACAGTACCAGTTAGACTTCAATAATCCTAATATATATATCAGTCCCATACGCCTCTACATTTTTTTGGATTACATGACATTATATGAGTTCAGAAAGATATTTAAGTTTAAAATACCACTAGAAGCAACAGTCGCATTCCAAGTCCGACATATACACCCAAAAATCCGCCATATACACCAAAAAATCCGCAATACACCCAAAAATTATTTAGAAGTGGAAGAGTCTTTCATGTAAACATGCATAAATCTATTTAAAAAACATGTAAACATGCACAAAATATGTACCAAAACAGGTCAAAATATACGTTAAAACATTCACTAGAAGTACGTAAAATAGGGTAAACGAAGAACAGTTTCATCAGAACAGTAATATGATATCTAAACCAAGAACAGTGAAACAGAGAGAGAAATACTGACGATATAGTGCTTCGATTTCGAAATCAGAAACAGAAATGTGAAAAACCTAGAAGAACAGTAAAACAGTACCTTGTATGATGTTTGTTCGTTCTTTTTGGTATTTTTTGATGGAGATTTAAATGATTCCTTCTTGATTTCTTCTACTTTTTGCCAAGAGTTGGACGGTTTCTTCAGAACTTTGTTTTGTTTCGAACTTGGCTTGAATCTCGAGAGTTTGGGTATTGATTGAGGAAGAAGAGGAAGAGTTTTTCATTATGAGTGCGTTTTGGAAAAACGAAACGTTTGAGTAAGGTGCGTGGTTTTTACGTTCGAGTGTGGGGAGTGTGGTGCGCGTCGTTTTTGTTGGGTTCGGGCAAACTTGTAGAACTTGTAACTCAAAAAGGCTTGTATGTATAGCAGGCTTGTAAAATATATTTTTAATAAAATGGCAATTATGATTATTCCTGAGTTTTTTATTTTGATGACTTACTATTGAAAATTTAATATATTCTATCGTATATAAGTTATTAAAATTATTAAATTTGTTTATAAATTTTAATTAATTAATAAATTTTATTTTTATTTATTTTAATTATTTATTTGATATTATAATTTATCTCATAAAATTTGAAATTTTTTTAAATAAATAATTTAATTATTTTAGTTACCAAAATAAATAATTTGTAGCGTATTTATCAATTTACACCACATTTATTTATCTCGTTTACAGTGTAAACGAGAGATGTGTATTTTTTTAATTTTTATATATCTTGTTTACACATAAAAAATTATCTCGTTTATAATGTAAACGAGATATATGTATTTATAAATAATTAAATATAACTTTTGAAAATAATAAAAAATATTAATAATTTAAATTGGACTAAACGTTGTAACAAACTAAGTAGAAAAAATTCTATATTTTATGCCAATACAATTGTGACATTCATTAAATGTGTCATCAAATAAATCAAGTATATTTAAATTATATTTCAAATTTTTATATATTCTCATGTGATAAACGAAATTTGAAATATATATAATTTAAATTTAAAAATTAATACTCAAGAGAGTACTTGAAAAATTTAAAAATTTTGTCAGTTAAAAATTATATCTCAGTTAAAAATTTAAAATATTATTTGAATTGATTTAGTGCAAATCCTAATAAAAAACCATCAGTGATGGAAGTGAGTGAGTGGAAAAAATAATAGTTTTACGAGTGAGTAGTTAAAAAAAAAATAATCGTGTTAATAGTGGGCAGTTTAATGGTGCGCTTAGACGTGTTAACGTGTCCATCTTTTCTATTATTTAAAATAGACGGTTTATTTTCTCTATTATTTAAAATTGTTCATCTTCTCTATTATTTGAAACATTCCATTTTTTTGAGTTTGGTCTAATTTAAATTATTAATATTTTTTATTATTTTCAAAAATTATATTTAATTATTTATAAATAAAAACGAGATCATTTTACACGTATCTCGTTTATAAGATAATGTTGCACGTATCTCGTTTACAGTGTAAACAAGATACGTGTATTTTTTTTTATTTTCATATATCTCGTTTACAATATAAATATAAATTGGTAAAATTATTTATTTTTAAAAAAAGTCTCTAAAATTTGTCTTATATACTACTTTTTTTTTTCATCTATAGCATCATAATTTTAAAAATTAACTATATTATAATGTACCATTTAATTAGGATATATATAAATATATATTAGGAATAGAATTAATATTTTTTTAAGTGTTATTTTAAATTAATTTGTCAAAAGATATTTCAAAAGAAAAAGGAGATATTAAAAACAAATTTAGATTCGTTGAGATACTGTATAAATTTTTTTTAAGATTTTATTGAAGATGTTTATTTTAGATTATTTGTTAAATGTAATTTTAGATTTTTATAGTTAAAACTAAATTTAAAAATAATTTTAAGTAAGTAATCACAATTCAAGGAGCAGAATAATGTTACATTATTATCATATTCGTAACTAGAGTTGTTGCTTCTAATATTTAATCCATGAAATTAGGGTGTAATAGGATTGGTTTGGGTTGAGTTTGAAAGAAATTGAGAACTGAATTGATTAAATTTGATCGTTTTAAAATAGATAGGATAAATATATTTTTGTGATTAAATCCAAAACGATCATATCAGTTGGCATTGATTTGAATACCAATTAGAATTAGATTTCTAAAAAAAAAAAATTACAACGAAGAAAAATAAGAATAAAAGATATATTTTAAAATGATCAAATTTAATGAGTTCAGTTCTTAATTTTTTCCAAACTCAACCTAAGCCCATCCGATTATACCCTAACTTTATGGATTAAACATTAGAAGCAACAACTCTAATTATGAATCTGGCGATAATGTAACACTATTCTACTCTTTGATTTGTGATTACTTACTTAAAATTATTTTTAAATTTAGTTTTAATTATAAAAATCTAAAATTACATTCAACTAATAACCTAAAATAAACATCTCCAATAAAATCTAAAAAAAAAAATGTATACAGTACCTCAATGCATCTAAATTTGTTTTTAATATCTCTTTTTTCTTTTGAAGTATTTTTGACAAATTAATTTAAAATAACGCTTTAAAAAATATTAATTTTATTCTTAATATATATTTATATATATATCCTAATTAAATGGTATGTTATAATATAGTTAATTTTTAAAATTATGATGCTATAGATGAAAAAAAAAGTAATATATAAGACAAGTTTTATGAGATAAATTATAATATCAAATAACTAATTAAAATAAATAAAAAAAATTATTAATTAATTAAAATTTATAAACGAATTCAATAATTTTAATAACTTATATACCAATAGAAGAATATGTTAAATTTCTAATAGTAAGTCATAAAAAAAAAACTCAATAATAATTATAATTATTATTTTATTAAAAATATATTTTAGAGATTATAATTAATGTGTTTGTAGTTTTAAAACTCCTCTTAAAAAGTTAAGAATAAGTTACGATTTTGTAGTTTAAATAATATTTTTTTTGGGTAATAGTTTAAATAATGTTTGGGCTAATGTTATTTTTTTATTTTTATTTGGGCCTGTTTTAGGCTTATTTTATTTTTAAATTGCTATTGGATCTTTACAAAATTATAATAGAAACAAAAATTAAAAACTTCTTAACAAAAAAAAATTAAAAACTTTAGAAAGTTAAAAAGACAAAATACTTCTTTATAGTGAATTTGAAAAAAAAAAAGTATAATATGTTTTAATTAATTGCAAAAAGATAAAATATTTTTTTGGGAATTAGAGTTGTTTTTTTTTTTTTCAAAGATAGGGAGATTTAAACCTACAACTTCTTATATGAGTATGGAAAGACTATGCCATTTGAACTATAACTCATTGACTAGATTAAAGTTGTTTGATTTTTAAAAAATAAAATAAATTATGTTTGAATGTAAAAAAGATAAAATTATTCCTGTTGAAGATTTAGTTTAAACTTTCAAAATATCCATTTAAAGTTTAATTAAAAAGATAAAAATATATTTTTAATATTAATGTTGTTTAAATATATTTAAATTTAAAAATTTGAATTTAATATTAAAAAATTAAAATATTATGTTTAAGATAAATTTTAAAAAGACCAAAATTTTTTTAGTATTAATGTTATTTAATAAAAATTAAAATGTTAATTTTTTTTTTTTTTTTGTCAAGGCCAGTCACCCAGTCCAACACAAACAGAGACCTGAAAACCCCACTCCACCCAACGCCTAATACCATCTCCTTCGTCACTGCAGTTCGTGCACCCTTGAAGCAAGATTGGGATTGGTAGAAAAAGTTTTAACGCGGTCTGTTCTCCATCGCTCTGGTTCTGCAGTCATCTCTGCTCCTCCTTGGTCACATGTAATCTTTCCTCTATACTGGATTCAAGTGCTCCAGTGATCGGCGACGCTTCCTCCACCTCGATTTCAAGAGGTTCACTCTCTGGCGTATGGGTCTTGCCTTCGGCCGACGCCGCCGCTTGTCTTCTGTGGTTCCATGTTGATTCCCTGTTGCTAATTGATCTCCGTCTGCAACGGCTTTAAATCCCTAACGTTTTAAAATTGGCTCAATGTTGTCCTACCGTTTGGGATCTATTAACAGAATTGGCGGTGGGATAAAGTTGAGACGATTTTGAAACGTTAGGAACTTAAATAAGACAAAAATGTCGGGGACAAAAACGATACATAAAAATAAATTTTAATTTTATCTTTCAATAATATCAATTTTTTACGGTATATCGTTATTCAATTATTTTTAACCACATCTAAGTAAATTAAATTTAATCACATTACTTTTATTTTAAATAAATTTATTTTTTTTATAATTTTACTCATCATGAAATTTTTATAAAATGACTTGTACATAAACTTACGAAAAAGAAAAAAATAATACATATACAATAAAGTATAAATTGTACCTTTTGTCTCTAACGTGTCAAAATTCTTTAACGTTTAAGAGTAAAAATTTTTAAAAGTAAAATTATAAAAAAATAATACATATATAAAGTATAAATTATAAAAATCTTCAACATTCTCACTATTTCCTTACACGTGTGAAGATGGAGGTTTTGTGATCCCCATCAACACAAAGTGAGAGTGTTGAATTCAGCACCCGCATGAAGATGGAGGCTCTATTGGTGAAGTCAGCGAAAAAATTGGAGGAATTTAAAATTTAGGTTCTGAAATCAACCTACAAATTATATCATGTGTTAGTTGGTTTATAAACTAACTTTAACTTCCGTCACAATTTTATTAAATTAAAGTCATATATGACATGATAATGAATTATTTTTTGGGCTATGCTACACATCCAAATATTTTTTATTCAAGTTTTATTTAAGTTGGTCCAACGACACCAACAAAAACTACTCTCAAAAAGCGTTATTAATTATATACTCTTTACAGTCTTTTGTATATTTTTTATGGTATTGTTCGGTTGTTCGGTTCCTGAACAGGTTGGGGGTGCTGAATACTCTGAATTGACAGGGGATCTAGATCCGAATCGTTCTCGGGTGATGGGATCTCACGAACTGACGTGGTGGGGAGAGGAGAAGGGCTCGAGGATCTTCCAAACTGGTCGGTGCGACGTGGGGGAAAGCCATCTGCAAAAGAGACTCCGACGCTCAAGTCAGAATCTGTAAAAGGTGGCAGAAAAAATAAGGGATAGGTGTCATACCTCTAGGAGGGGTAGGGCTCTCCCTTTGTATAATCTGTATTGGAGTGGATCTCTCATGGGTAGTCCCACCTTTCAGGAAGTTTCCTTCTCCAGCTGTCAGGTGCCTCGTGGAGGGATATTTGGATCGTTCATCGGTTCGGGTTTTGTCAACCCATCGGATCGACCGGCCGCTCGGACTCGAGCATTGGGCCAGCTGGGCTAGGCCGGAACAGGTATGAAAAATAATTTTTTCATTTTTTATCAATTATTTTTATTGTTAGATATAACAAATGTAGAAGGAAAAAAAAAAAACAAATTCTTAAAAAAATAACGGGAATGGAATAAGCTTCGCTTGGCTACTGAACATGAATCTGTTTGTACATTGTTGATTGTTCCTTCATATGATTAAGCTCTTTATTGTCCTTTTATTCCTTTTAGCTAAGAATACTTAGGATATACTGATATAGCATTCATCTTTATAAAAAAATGTCATTATCAAAGACTATGGCATATATATATTACAATAATAATGCTAGAATCTAAGAGGAAACAAAAGCATTGAATATATGGCATATATACCAAGGACCATTTCTTTATATGATTGAGAATAAGATTATTTTTCATACATAGCACCAGTACTTACAAAAACACACGAGAAGCTTAAATTAAGAGCATGCATATGCATATAATAATAACAATTAACCCTTTATTTTTATTTATAATTATTATTATCACATCATGCATGCATGAACTAGAGTACTTAATTAATTAAGCAAAAGCGACTGGATAAAGAGGATTAATCGCAAGACCACATAAACCCTTGTTAGATTTTATGTCTCTCTTCATCCTCATGTAACCATTTTCGCCCCAATTTTTGCCCCATGAATTTTTTACTATCCAATACTTAGTACCATCTTCGGTTGAACCGTAACCAACTACGGCAACAGCATGGTCGGTCTTAGTTCCACATTTTCCGGCGAAAACCCCGCCGGAGTAGAACTGGAAAGCCTTTTGGCCGGCTTCAATGTCAACTCCGACCGGTTGGTTCGCGACGGCTTTGAGGAGCGCCTTTTCATTGTTTTTAGGAACATTTTCGTAGCCCTTGATAGAGGCTACAGGTTCCTTCTTCTTAGAATTGCAAGTCCTATCAACATGTTTGTAAGGGTATTTTGCTTCACTTGCAATCCCTCCTTTTTTAGCTATGAATTTGAACGCATCTTCCACGAAACCGCCACTACATCCACCAGATTTTCCTCTAACACAATCTACTAGTTCTTGCTCTGAGAGGGATTCTAATTTTCCTGTGCTAATTTGGTGGATACCTTCTACTGTAGCCACGGCTGCAAAAGCCCAACAGCTACCTATAGTGTTGGTTAAAAAAGGAAGAACAAATATCAACGTTACGTTAGCAAATAATTAATTCCATAATGTTAGAGAGTCAAAAAGAAAAATCAGAATTTTTTTTTATTTAATATTTATTAATTATTCAAGTTATAGTTATTTACTTATTTTTAGTTAAATTTTTTTAATTATTAAATAATTTCGTAATTAAATTTTTACATATTAGTGTCTTAACTAATCTAGCTCGTACATTTGTTATTACTGTACATACTTAATTTATAAAAATAATTAGATTAATAGGTATATTAGTGCCTACTAATACATTAATATGATATACATATAACAAAAAAATGTGTATGTTTTAAAATTATATTTCATCTATGTACCAAAAAATAAACAATTTTTCATCATTTTTAGTTTTCAACATTATTTTTAAAACATTCAAATTGAAAATAAATAGCTATATGTTTTTACAATACATAAAAAATGCATATTAAATGTGTTTAAAGAATATCCAAATATCAAATTAAATTTTATTTTTATTTTTATTATTATTATTATTATTATTATTATTATTATTATTATTATTATTATATATACAATTATTTTATATTAGTAATACAAAATTATCGTCTCAAAAATGTTACATGCAAAAACATCTAATATTTAGATGAAAATATGAAACTCAGTTCATCATGATATACTACACGCACGGAAATTCCTTAACCTGAAATAATAATAGAAATAAACATGAAAAATACAATTATATATGGTAATTACATACCACAATCTTTCTGGTCCTTGATTGGAGTAACAGCACCTCTTTTCCTCCAGTCCATAGTTTCAGGAATGTCTGTGACATTTTCATACTTAAAAGGTGTTTCAATTTCTTCCATGCCCAATAAACCAAGTGACCCCTTTTTACCATTAAGTGATGAAGCCTTAAATTCTTCAAAGGTTTGGTCAGCAAATTGATTAACACCAAGTTTGAAAGTTAAGTTCTTATTATTAGCATTGAATGACTCAATGAACTCAACGTTTTCTTTGAATATTTGGTAACGTTTTTCTTTTTCAGCAACATCTTTGTAATACTTCCCATGTTCTACCATCCATTGCTCGTGTCTCTCGGGTGACCATGCCTCCAGCTCAACAAGCTTGCGAGACATTGTTACCCGAGAGTTCCATAAAGCAAGGATGACGAACAAAGCTAAAACATAAAGGCTTTGGCTAAAGGAAGCCATGGATTGATGCTTGGAATAGTGTAGGGATATATAGGTGATGAGGGTTTTTGTTATGATAAACTGAGAAGGAAAACTTGAATGTAACAAACATATATAGAGGGTGCTATTTATAGTTGCAAACTAAGTGTGTGATGTTATGATTTTCGATTAAAATTTTTAATTTATTTATTTAGTTTTTATGTATTCAAAGAGGACCCGTCCTTATCCAAGTCGTGCGTGCGTCTCATTCCCAATCTCACATTTGGACTCAAATTCTTGAAGATAATCATGGTCTTAATATAAATTTCAATCGAAGAAAAAGTTGAACAAAATAAAAGTTTTAAATTTGAAGTAAGAACGAAAATAAATTATGAAAATATTATAATTAAAAATAAAAAACAAAAAAAGATCACAAATAATAAATACTGCATTTTTCGTCGGGCATGTATATGTATATATAAAAACAACTATATTATGTGTGCACCAGGCCAAAATCAGTCACCAAAATCAATTACTATAAAATATATATTAAAATATAAATAGACATAAAAAAAATAAATTAAATAATACATATATTTATACACAAATATATCTATAATTGATTTTAGTGACTAATTTTAATGTACACATAATATTTTTGATAAAAAATTAAAAAAAGTCTATTTGTGTATCATCTTTAGCCACTACAAATTTTTTTTTTCTTTTAGTTTATCTTTCTTTAACTTACATTTAAGAACTTTAACTGAAAAAAATTCGAATTGAAATTAAAAAAATTAAGAACTTTGTTTAGCATCAAACTTGAACTAACATTCATATAACAATATTTATAATTAAGTTAGCTTGGTCTAATAGTTAGTTCATTAGTCTGTTTAAATAAGTGTTAGGACTCAGAAGTTCAAATCCTGTCTTATGTATGTAACAATTTATTAGCCGACACCTGTCAGACTGAAAAATACTGTGAGAAACCAAAATATATATATATATATATATATATATATATAACAATATTTACAAAAATATATTTAACAAGTACCAATAATGCATGGATAGTTGGTTTAGTTATAAAACACTAAAACATGGCCGTGATTGATCTCAAATTTGAATTCTGTAAATAGAAAATTTGATACTGAAAGCGATTAATTTTTCTTTTATCCAAATTAATGACATTTCTAATAATAAAATCTAAATATCAAATACAAAGAGAGAAAAGTGTATATTATTATAGAGTTTAATTTTAATACAGTATAAATAATTTTATATACATGATTATCTAATTAGATTTATGTATTTAGATTATATTTTAAATAATAAATTTAAAAATTAAGTATTTTTATTAATGTAATAATATATAAGTAATTATTCTATGAAAATTTATACTGAACAGCATGTAAAAATTAAGTTCATTAAATTAATGATTTAATGTAAAGTTAATCTCATATATTTTGGGACTTAATGCTAATAGGTGTCTATGAAATGGGAAGATAATTCCCCATACATAGAGAGTAGTCGTCCATGTATACTTGCTTTAATTTATATCATAAATAATCTTTTACTAAAGATATTTAGTGTCAAAATAACTTTTGTACTATGTATCTATATGACACAAATAGTATGTATAAGAACATTTGTAAAATGTGAAGGAAATACAAAAGAAACTATCTTCTTTTGAAAATAGACAAGTTTACTCCTCAAAAGTCTCTTTTCAAGAGTGGAATATTGATTCTTTCTTAGACTACTATAGTGTAGTGAGCATCTACCACTAATTAAATCAACACCCTTATTATTAATAGTTTTATTACTTCATTTCAAATAACTCAAAAGAAAAAGATGATCAATACAAAAATTAAACTATGTTATCTTATTCTGAGATAAAAATCTACGTGCATGTAAAAAATTAGTTATTAAATACGTAATAATATATTTATATATAAATATATATTATTTAATTTAATTTAACATATATTTTATATGTTTAACCTATATTTTATATGAATGAACTGATTTGGTCAATTGTTAATAATGTATGTATAGAGATTAATTCTCATATATAAACAGTATGTGCTATTCGATCACATTAGCAGACAATTTGACATGGTAGATCCTTAATGATAAAATGAAAAAAAATTGTCTTTTATAAATCTCATATATTATCATGAAAATTAATTTTTTTTAAAGTTTAAATGAATAAAAAAATCATAAAAATAATTATATCTCTAACATATTCTCTTATACAAGAGTTTTTTTTTTGGATTTGTATAAATTTTTTATATAATTTTTTTATTTATCTTATATTATTATTTTTTTTGAAAATAACAATGATCGAATATTAGACATCTTAATCATATAAGTTCTCATATTATATCATGATACTCTTTTTTTTAAAAGTTTAAATTAATAAGATGAGACATGCAAATAATTATATCTCTAACAAATTAAACATAAATTGAATACTAGATTTAATCTCTTTTTAAAATGCATATATTTTTTTTAGATATATCATTATTTATATGTATCTCTATTTATCAAGTAAATTTTTAGAATAAACAATCTTATCATATTCTTGTTGCGATATATATATATATATATATATATATATATATATATATATATATATATATATATATATATATATATATTTTTATCATATTCAGAATGCATATTTTAATTATAAATATCTTTTTAGGTACTTAAAAAAGCATTAAAACATATTTGAATTATCCTACTAATAAGAAAACTACTATCAATTTTTTTAGGAGGGAAATCCATTGCATGTTGTGGGTCCTTTTTCCTTTTATTGAAAAGTAAAGTGTTAAAATGGTCCTTCAAATTTTGTTTGTTAGTTAAATTGGCTTTTTAAGTTTTCACTCGATCAAATTAATCTTTAAAATTTTCTAACGCTAATCATATTTGTTGCTAGTTAATTTTTTTTGTCTATATTCTTATTTTTTACTCACATAAGGAAGGGGTGGGATTGACAACAGGATAGATATATAGAGATAAATTTTTGTCCTACTCAATTCTATTCCATCTTATAATAGTTTATATAAAATTTGTCCCATTGTTATTTATAAATAGTAAAAATTTATACTTTAATTCGCTTCTGTGGATATTTATCTCACTTTTATCCGTTTCTATTAATTATTAAAATCAATAAAATTAAATTTTAAATTTTATATAATCATAATTATATACATAACATATATTAAACTAAAGCTTAAAAATAATATAATATTAAATATATATATCAGGGCGAGTATTCTCTAAATTTGACTCTATTCTATTATGTCCAAAATTCTGTCCTTATTTCCGACCGTCAAAATTCGCCTTGACTGAGTAGGGATAGGTGGAATACTCGTGATTTCGAAAATAGTATTGTCACTTCTAAAGGAATTTTAAATTTGTAGAAATTTTAAATTCTTAATAAAAACTGCAGTAATATTTTAAATATATTGTAAATTTTTAAACCTCTCACAAATTTATAATGTAATTTTAACATAAACTAGGAATCCTCATAAAATTTTAATGATTTTAATTATTTTCCCAAAGTGTATTCCTTTAAAAAAAAACCCTACACTTGAATAAAATATAAATTGAAAGAAATGGGGATTGGGGAAATAAAAAATAATATAATGTAAAAAGAAAATATTCAATTTCTTTTAAAGTGACCGTGATGTTTTAAAAATTTCATGCCACAAATATTTTTACCAGAGATTTAAAACGGCTACAACTTAGAAACGATAAATTTACAAATTAAATGAACGAAAATAACGCAGCATATACAAAAAATAAGGTAAAAATGAATATGATTAATATTACAAAATTTGGGGGACTAGTTGGTATATAGAGTAAAACTTTACAAGACCATTTTAACCATTCACTTTTAATTTTTATTATTGGATGTTAAATTGTAGTTTCATAAACCATATACAGAAATAGTTGCAGTAGTTGATGCAATTTCAATTATTATCAAGTATTGTCACCTGCTGTCACTGAGATTGTTTAATTTGGAGGGAGAGGGACAAGTTTGTTTGTACAACTTAAAATTATAAATCTATTTATTACTTAACAAACCTTAGTAAGTTCATAAAGCCTTGGTAGTTGGTACAACCTATTTACTGCAATGATGTTGTGACATTCTAAAAATTTAAAGTGAATATGTATCCTATATAGCATTAGGGGTAAAAATGGGTAGAGTAGGGTTTAAAGCTAATCCTAATTTTATTAGTGAATTGAGATTTTTATATAAATTCAATCTTATTTTATTCGTGGGTTAAGAATATCTTAATCCTAACCCTATTTGTTCTTAACTGCGGGTATTCGATCATACCCGTGGGTTACAAAAAAAATATAATGTTATTATATAATTTGATGATAATTTAAAATATAACATTTTTATGTAAAAAAAGTTATTAAATTATCAATTAATGATCTTCTTTTAGTGGCTAAGAATCTTTTGCATTTAATGAGAGATCTTTAGTTCAATATCCACTTAAAATATATTTTTAGGATTAATCTCTACATACAAGTGTTTTGCGCCTACAAGCTTTACAAGTCTGAAGAGAACGAAACCCCATAAACGCACTGCTTATATTACGGGCCTTTTTAACAAACTTTTAAATCAATCAAAATCAATTAATGCGTGAATATATAACTTCTATTTTTCAAAAGATTTCGTTTTCTTTTTCGAATTTTTTGCCAAATTTGTTCGATCTCCTTCATGCGTTCTCTGATTCTCTCTTTGCCTTTGATCTCCTTCTGTTTTTTTTTTTCAATTTTCACGGTTTCTGATATCAAGTTTTGAAATTATTTTGAAGATAATGGAACTTCAGAAATACACCCAAACGATTACAGAAATACACCCAAAGGATTATAGAAATACACCCAAAGGATTTAAGAAATACACCCAATATCAGGGAGAGATAGTATATTTCTTCTTGAAATCTTTTAACGTTTTGCTGGTTAAGGATGAGGCACATACATAGAAGAGACAATCTAAAAAAAAAAACCTAGAAGAACAGTAAAACAGTACCTTGAATAATGTTTCTTCGTTTTTTCTGGTGATTTTTTATAGAGATTTGTATCTTTTCTTCTTGATTTCTTCTACTCTTCGCAGAATCGTAGTTTATTTTGAATGTCGCTTGAATCTTGACGATTTGGGTTTGATTGAGGAAGAAGAGGAAGAGTGCGGCATAATGAACTGTTGTAAAGCGCGTGCGTTGGACTCTCAATTTAAAGGAGTGGTGCCCGTATTTTTTTCTTAAACTTGGGCCAACTTGTATAATTTGTAAGTCAAAAATACTTGTATGTGTAGCAGGCCTCATATTTTTATATAAGTATATAATATGAAAAGATATATAAGGGTAAAATTGAATTTGATTGAAACTTAATCTGCACCGTACCGATCCGCACAAAAATTCTATTTGTATCCTACTCTATTTATTGTAGATCAAATTGATAATTCTACTCGATCGAATAGAGTCAGATTAAATACTCATAGATAAGATGTATCACAATTACATGATTCAACAAGTGGCTTGTAATTTAAAACCATGGTTTATTACAATATTACTCCGTATTTGTTTTCTCCGTTTAGTTATGCAATACGGATTATTATTCTTTTTTTCTTTTTATATACATAACTCTATTTATACAACTTTTACCATTCATTTTAGTATATGGTTGGCACATTATTGGTAACAGGCGTACTCATTCTATGCGGAAGACAACAATTAAACAACTTGATTAATAACTTTGACTACATACCAAGATATTCTATATGAAACAAAACGGGACCATGAAGTCCCTCTCGAAATAGAAAAGCTACAAATAAATGAAATAATACAAGAAAGGGGATCATGAATATGGCATATAAATCAAAAGCAATTTGACTTGGAAAAGGATGTTAAATTGAAGGCAAAATATTATGATGAGAAATAGTTTTTTAGAATTGCGTTTGTTTACAGAGACATGACACTGAAACAGGGACACAAAGACACAAAATCGTGTTTGATAGAAGAGACATAAACAGAGACAATGTGTCCAGAGATACTAAATTAGTGTATTTTGTGTCTATCCTAACAGAAAGGATACAAAGACACTAACAAGAGACACAACTTTTTTTTTTTCATTATTCTTGTTGATTTTTTATAATGATATTTTTTATTATTATATTTTTCATCTCAAATATTTTGAATGAAAAAAATGAAAATAAATTGGATTTTTATAATTTGTTCTAGTTTATCACCAAACAAAATACAAAAACATAAAATTTTATGTCTCTAATCCATCAATGTTTTATCCTGTTCTATTCTTAATGTCTTATCCTATTCTGTTCTCAGAAACAAACGCAGTCCAGATGTTCTGATTGTAAGCTAATATTTTGTTAAATTAATTATTTTTTATATCAGTATTATGAGTTCATTATTATTTTTAATTTAAATTTTAAAAACATTAATAAAATATAAACTAACCTCATAGTAACAACATAATAAATAAACATACAGAGAACAAATACATTTATTTATTTAAACACAAAAAAATACATTTATTTATTCTCAGAGCATCCAATAAATTTTCCAATATTATATATTGATTAATGCTATATAATATTCTAGAACTACTCATTATATGATTGTTGTGCACGTGGATGGCGACTACTTAAGTGATAGTGTTTCAACTTTTAAAAGAAAATAAATATTCAAATTAATATGCTCTAATCAAAATAGTATCGATATCCATATCCTTATATTATTTGTGGTTGAAAAATTTACTATTTGTCTTACTTAATTAAACTAACAATTTTATAAGTTTATCATATATTAAATCCCAACCGTTAATTGCATTTCTTTTTATATTAAAAAAACACTACTCACATGCAAAATTAATATAAGACATGAAATAATTAGTTACACAGTTAATATAAAAATAATTATTTTTATTAATATAATATTATATAATTAAATATAAATATAAAATAATTTTACACTCTTAATATATTAAAATTAAATTTGTAACCATACCCTCTTTTTATTAGCTACTTCTTATAAGCTATTACGCATAACCTACACATCATCACTATCATCATCATCATTATTAGACGAAACAAGTACCCTTTTTTCCAATAAAATTAATCACGGTTAAAAAGTGGGGAGAAAGAGAGCAAGAATGCATGGGGATATATATATATATATGCTATTATTAGTTCTCAATTTTCACGCAATTAAAGATGGATACCAACAATAAAGACATACAATAAGTCGCTGGTAGAAGCCTTACTACGCATGATAATATAATTTTTGATAAATCATGTAAAAATTGGACAGGTAATTTGTTGTTTTTAATATAAGAAAAGTTAGAAGATCATTAAAATTTATTATTTTAAAAATTATATTATATATTTAAATTTTTTTATAAATTTAATTTATTCAAATTAAATAATAAAATTTAAAATAAAAATAATTATAATTAATTTTATTATGTTTGATTAATTTAATTAAATTTAATTAACAAAAAAATTTAGATATATAATATTATTTTATTTATAATTATTAATTAATTATTAATTAATTATTAATATTTAAAAATAAAAGTTAAAATATATTATTAAATTATTAAATTAAATAAATTAGATTGATATTAAAAATAATAATTAAAAATAATAAATTTTAATAATTTTTTAATATTTTTCTTTTAATAATTAACTTTGAGGGGACTATTTGGTCTCGTTGTCGTTGACCAGTCAGCGCGCAACTTTTCTGTTTGAAACGCAATTCGCTGCATTATTTGATTGAGATCGGAATCTTGAAATTCTAGAATGAATTTAATTTACAGATATGGACATTCAATTGTATTGTTATTTTAGTAAAAATTGTTTATTTTAATTTATTATTTAAAAAAAAATCTTGTTAATATATATATATATATATGTGTGTGTGTTCTTGATATATATGTTTAAGATTATTAAAAAAATATTTTTATTAAAAAATATTCTTTTTTAAATTAATTTTTTTATTATTATATTTTTAAAATATATTTTTAGAAAAAAGACTAAATTATTAAAAAATAATCTAAAAATTAATTTTATATTGTGAATATATAAAAAATATTGGTATTATTAATACTTTACTAGACTTGATCAAATTCTAGAATATTGCTAGCGTTTAACACCTAGAATTTATTAGTTAGGGTGTCATAGTTTAAAATATAATTTGATTCGTACGTGAATTTACTACTGAAAAATTGTAATTATTACTGCTAGAGAAGGCATCGAAAACTTAATTTTACAGACAGCCACAACCTTGATAAATATTCGTCGGTTGTGTTGGTGTTGAAAAATTTCGACCTATTTTACGATTTTGGTTCCTATAATTTTGGCTGAAAATTTTATTCGTTATCAACTTTATTTTACATTTAAATTCGTCTTTAGTGTTCAACTTAATTTTAAAATTATTATTTTTACCCGAATCTTAAAATTTTGGACCTAATGACCTCTAATAAAAAATTATAAAATAATAAAAAAAAAAGAAAGAGAGAGAAGTTGTCACCCGAAAGAGAGAGAAAAAATGGAAAAAGAAAAAGAAAAGGAGGAGGAGAGAAAGACACTATTCAATACTGCGACCTCCTTACTGCTTCTTTCGATGTGCTTGTCGTTGAGCAAGAGAGCAATGGAGATGGAGAGGGAGTTTGATGGAGTGGACGGCGGCGATAGAGCCACAGAGGTACACAAGGTCGAGGGTTAAGGCGATATGGATGAGGGAAGGGTCGCAGACGGTGGTTAGGGTGCGGTTGTTGGGACGACATTGCTCGTCATTGCGGAATGAAGAGGCCTTGCGGAAAGAGAAGCGGTTCTGTAGGTCTGGCTGGCAGAGGTAACCGTCGAGTTGCAACAAAAATCAGATTGCCTCTGCTGGGTGGAACGATTGTAGGGAATGGGAGAGAATTATCTCCAGCATTATATTGCGGCTGAGAAGAAGTCCGAGAATCTCATTGCCCACGACATGTTGTTCCTCTTCCTCTTTTCCCTCTTGGAAAATCAGAATTTGACACTCTAGGGTTTTGTGTTTGAATCTAATTGGAGATGGGATATTATTGGACAGGGAGAGAAGGAATGTGGTGCGTAGTATTGAGTGTGAATCAAAGCAAGGACATCGTGGGCACGAAGAATAGAATTAGAAGGTGGCGACAATGCCGACGAGGGAGAAGAGGGTTGTTGCAGAAAGGTTGGTAAAAAAGGGTATTTGAATCCGAAGGATAATTTTAAAACGGATTAATCTCTACATACAAGTGATTCTCCTATACAAGTCTTACAAGTCCTCTAATTGATATTACGCTCAAACGCGCCTCTAACAGATTTTTAATTTTTGAAAGGAATTTGTTTCCTTTTTCGAATTTCTTACCTTCTCTTTCTCCTTCTTCATTTACGTGCTTTTCTCTATGTTCTCTTTCTTCGTTATTCTCGATTTTCATTATTTTTTGACATCAATCTCTGAAATCATTTTTGAAGTGTTTCATCTTCATCGTTGTGTTTCTCCTCATTCTTCTTTTGAT
This sequence comes from Arachis ipaensis, assembly GCF_059453495.1. Lineage (NCBI taxonomy): Eukaryota > Viridiplantae > Streptophyta > Magnoliopsida > Fabales > Fabaceae > Arachis > Arachis ipaensis. The sequence goes on along the minus strand of NC_142443.1, from coordinate 14,958,252 downwards.
TTTGCAACATTAGGTATTTTTTTTCTTCTTTGTTTGATTTTTTCCTCCCAAAAAGAATTATGAGAATATAAAATAAGAAAATGAAGATGAAGAAGCAACAGAAGATGAGGAGGAGAAAGAGGAAGAGTTCTGAATTATGCATAAGGTGTACTTCAACGAATTTTAGGTGTATTTCTTAAATCCTTTGGGTGTATTTCTTAAATCCTTTGGGTGTATTTTTGTAATCTTTTGGGTGAGTTTCTGTAACCGTTTGGGTGTATTTTTGTAAACCTTTGTGTGTATTTCTGTAATCTTTTGGGTGTATTTCTGAAGTTCCATTATATTCAAAACGATTTCAAAGCTTCATTTCAGAAACCATGAAAATAAAAAAAAAACGAAGCAAGAATACCAGTGATAAACGCAGGTAAAACAACGAATGAAAAGGCGAAGAAAGAACGCACGAAGGAGATCGAACAAATTTGGCAAGAAACTCGTTTTCATGGAGAAAGAAGAAGAAGAGTCGTTCATAATGCATGGTGAGTAGCGAGCTTTGGAAACATGAAGTGGTTGAATAACGTGCGTGTATTTATTCTTGAATGTGGGAGTGTAATGCGCGTGTGTTTTGTTGGGCTTATGCCAACTTGTAAGACTTGTAAGCCAAAAAGGCTTGTATGTGTAGTAGGCCTCTTTTAAAACCAAGATGAACCTTAGGGATGGATTTTATGCAAAAAAAGTTGGGGACGAATAAAATTTTTCGTCTAAATTTTAGAGACCAAAATCGTACTTAACCCTTGTTATTAATATCGACGCCAGTAATTATCAATAAAATAGATTCGTCGATGATTATATCTATATTATTACCAATGAACTTGACATCCATAATAATTTAAAAAAATAGTTTTTAGATTTTATCGATAACCAATAAGTAACAGTACAAGTAAAACGCTAAGTACTGTCAGAAACATAATTAAAATCCGAGGGACCGTCGAATAGAATCGGATAGTATAAACCTTGCCGGTAAAGTAGTTACCGTCGGATTCTGTGATAGAATACGTGTATCCAGAAAATGAAATCGTATGCAACATACCGTCAAAATTTTCTAACAGAAAAGTTGGCACGAAAAACCGCCATCTTAGCAGTGGACTTATCCGAAGGTAATTCCGACGGAAATATTTTTTTTTCTTTTTTTGGAAATTTAACTTCGCTGTTACTGTCGGTATATTCCGATGGTAATTTCGACGGTAGCTTTTTTATTTTTTGAAATAATATTTTTTTGTCCATCTATAATGTACCCCGATAATTAATAATTGAAACATTGCTTTAAATCTGATGTGAAATATCAAATATAAAATTAAAAATACAGTATAATGATGGTAATTAGAATATCTAAAACAATGCTAATCATATTACATTCTCCTCAAAGTTTGGTAAAGAAACACATAAAACAATGCTAATCATATTCCATTATTCTTAAAATTTGATAAAGAAACACATAAGATAGTACTATATGTACATTAAACCTGATCAAATTCATCATCTTCTTACTCTAGTTCACCATTTTCATCTTCTGAGGTAGTTTCATGATCATCGAACTCGTCTTCCTCTTCGTCGTCATCAATCTTGTCTTCTTCTTGGAGACCATCGTCCTCTTGTGGTAGTGTGGTGCCATCATTTCAATGATGTTATCATCCATAACAGCTGATAAGGTTCCTAACCCTGTGTCCCATCATCAGACTCAATGCAGCATCTTGGCTTAGTCTTAACCATAACCACCTAACTAAACTTGCATGAACTCGGATAAAGCAAATAGTATACCTGTTGTGCGTTTTGCGGCAGAATAAAAAGATCGTAGTGCCTATATTTCCTGGTTACATTAATTTCAGTGATATAGTAGTCCTTGTGCTTTCGTATTTCTTGTCGCGAACTTGGATCATATCATTCATGCACATTTAACACACACACACCTTGTACGTAGTGCGACAGAAATACTGTTATTCAATTATGTTGTGCAACACACCAAACCAATTAGAATGACCACCACCTGAATCCCCACGAACCCAAACTTCTGTGTTATCTATTTTTCTTCCAATTGACCAGTGTAAAGTGTTAGAATATAATTAAGATCAATTAGGATCAATTAGTATTATTTATTATATCTGAATATTTATTATAAGAGATTACGTCTTTATTATTACGATTCTCTTATTACCTATAAATACCCTTTTATATTGTATCATTCCAGACAACTTGAATACACTCAATAATACACAAATTCTTTCTCCAGTTTAGTCTCTTGTTTCTAATATGGTATCAAAGCTATGGTATCCTCCTTGAAGAGGATATGTTGTTTTCCTTGTAGTGAAATCACCGTAGTTTTTACACTTTTTTCTATTCCATTTTCCCTTTCCTTTTGTCACTCCTTTGATACTTTTTTCGAGTCGAATGATCAAATACCATTGTCATCCGCTGCTTACCTATTCTCATGAAGAAATCATATAGTTTTCACTCTCTTTCGGCATTTCCATTTGCGTTCTCTTGTGTCAGTTCCGTCTGCATTTTCTCGTGGTAGTTTTGTCTGCGTTACGTCTATGTTTTCTTGTGGCAGTTCCGTCTGCGTTTCTTTTTGGTAGGTCCGTCTGCACTTCCTTCAGATAGCGGCAGTTCCGTCTGCGCTTCTTTCAGACTAGCGGCAGTTCTGTCTGCACTTCCTTCAGACAAGCGGCAATTCCATTTGAGATTCCTTCCGGTAGTTCCGTTTGCACCCGTTTTATCAGTTTATGCAGTTTTTTTTCTCTTTATTTCGTTGTTTTAAATAAGTTTCAAACTCAAGTTGTCACTTGAGTTTGAGGAGGGATGTTAGAATATAATTAGGATCAATTAGTATTATTTAGTATATCTAAATATTTATTATTATAGGAGATTACGTCTTTATTATTACGATTCTCTTATTACCTATAAATACCTTTTTATATTGTATCATTCCAGACAACTTGAATACACTCAATAATACACAAATTATTTCTCCAGTTTAGTCTCCTGTTTCTAACATAAAAAATAGAGCTGATATCCATTAACGTTGTACATTGGGTAGCTAGTGCCCTTATTCATTGGCCCACAACTAAGTGCATACTGACGTATTCTCTGAACCAATATGAAAAGTTGTTCAATGATGTATCAGAATTTGTCTTTTGGAATAACCTATATGATACAATAGAATAAAGAAGTTTGGATTAGATTACGAATTTAGTATCTTATAAAGTTGTTGAATATTAATGAAGACTTAAAAAACTCACATGAGGTAAGGTGAAATCTGGTCACAGTTAAGTAACACATGCAAATGTGCGGCATCGATTTTCTTCTACTCTAACCAGTAATTATTATTGCCTGCACCTGTTACAGCTCCTTCTAGAGCAAAGATTGGATATGTCGTTGTTCTACTTGACGAGGATTCTCCCCTCTCGTCGTTCTATCCAACCTTTGTTCTACGTGACTCAACATGAGGCTGAAAATAGAATGAGCAAAATGTGAATCTTTCCTTAGCTAGAAATGCTTCGCAGATGTTGCCCTCAATTCGAGTTTTGTTCTTTACCGTGCACTTAAATGACCCAATCATCCTCTCAAATAGATACATCTACTTAAATTAGACCGGCCCATATAGTATTGCTTCGTATGGTAGGTGGACTGCTAAGTGTTCCATAACGTCAAAGAAGGATGGAGGGAATATCCTCTCTAACTTATAAAGTATGATGAGAATGTTCTTGTCCATAACTGTGAGATCATTAAGGCTAAGTTTCGTAGCACATAACTCACTAAAGAACTCATTTATTTCTGTGAGGGATTTTCAGATGTTGGTTTGAAGCTCTCTGAACACAACAAGAAGCAAAGACTCTATAAAGACGTAATAATCATGACTCTTTAACCTAGTAAGCCTATCCTGTGATATATTTGCTCACCTACTCATGTTAGATGCGTAACCATAAGGAAACCTTAATCCTCTAATCCACTTACACACATTTTGTCGGTGTTCCTTTGTAAGAGCGAACACCACCTTCGGTTTAGCCCACCACCCATTCTTAAGTCTCTTTAAGTTCAGATCTGACTGCCTGCAAATGTCCACCAAGTCCAACCTAGCCTTATCTATCCTTTATTTGTGCATCGTCCATTACTATATGCTTGATGTTATCAAACACGTTTTTCTCAATGTGCATCATGTCAAGACAATGTCAAACCAAGTTGTCTTTCCGATAAGGCAACTTCTAAAATATACTCTGTTTAATCCAATTATGCTCCCTACCATATCCCGGTGGTCTCACACTTGCCCCGTTATCGACAATCCTTGGTATTTTACTGACACATTGCCAAACTTGCGTACCACCCAACCTCACAAGTTCCTCTTCTTGTTCAGTTTTATTCTTTTTAAACGAGTCTTTGTTGCGCTGAAAAGGATGTCCATGTCAAGGAATCTTTTATGGCAATCAAACCATGAGTTCTTACCGCCATTCGTCAACCAGAATGCCTTTATATCTTTCATACAAATGGGACATGTCATTCTTCCTTGAGTTGACCAACCTGACAACATCTCGTATGCAGGAATATTTGTTAACGGTCCACATCAATGCAGCATGCAGTTAGAAGTTTGTCTTCTCGTCAAAATACCATATGTATCTACACCATGGATCCATAACTTCTTTAACTCATCCACCAAGGACTGTAAGAAGACATCTATTTTGGCTTTCAAATGCTGAAACCAGGTATGATGCAAGTTAGGAACATGTATGGCTCCTTCATACACATTTCGGGACTCAGGTTATAAGGTGTCACAATTACAGGCCAACAAGAGTACGCATTACTGAAATTAGAATTTCATGCAAAACCGTCAAAGCAAAAAGCTAGTCTAACATTTCTAGGCTTGCTCGCAAATGTAGGTTGCACCCTATCAAAATGCTTCCAAGCTTCTCCATATGACAGGTGCATCATAATTCCATCTTCTCTCTTGTTGGTACTATGCAGGTCATGTTCAGTGCGGAACTCATTAATACATACAATCGTTTAGCCTAGGGATTAAGGGCAAGTAGTGCATCCGTTTCATTGGAACTCTCTTTAACCGCCATTTACCGACCTGTTCTCTCTCGCCTCGAAACCTCGGTGATTGACAAAATCTACATTCAGTTAGGTCTGCATCCCTCTTATAATACAGCATACAATCATTCAGACAACAATCAATTTTCACTGAATTTAGACCCAATTTCGAAACTAACTTCTTTGCTTCATAGTGATTTCGAGGGATGCCAGTAGTCCCGACAGGTACCAGTTCGTTGTAAAGGGTGGCCCACTTATCAAAAGAATCTTGAGTATGATTTGAATCCGACTTAATACTCATCATTCTAACACATGCAGACAACTCCGAATGAATGCACCCCTCAAACAAAGGTTTTGTCGTGGACTCTAACAGATGATGAAATCTCTTTGCCTCTGGGTTAGACTCTTGTTTAATATCTTCTAATTCTGTAACACCCATTGCATCAAACACCATTTCGTTGAATCTCTCTTGGTTACCCACCTAATTTATTTCTTCCATCTTTAGTTCTCTCACCAACCGAACCTTCGTTGTTTGAAGATCAGAACTATTCAAATTTGAGGCAAACTAGTTAATTCCATGCTCGTCCATTTCTTCGTGTTCCGTCCATATCCAATACCCATCATTGAACCCATTATGATAGAGGTGAAGCATTATATCCGCAGGCCCTAACCACTTAGTCAGCAACACTTATGACACAGATACCTAGATACCCCTTTAGATCTAAATGGTTCTATGATGAAGACATGCGTAACAAATGTGTTAACCCCGTCAAATAATTCAATTTTTAAATCCCCCGTCCATAGTTATCCTTATTATACATCCATAGACGATGACTTGGAAACATATTGCAACATACGCTCTATAATTCAACTAACAACACAACTTATTATTATTTTTAGAATATTCGACAGAGTGTACCCTATAATTAGAACTCCCGCCAACAATAGTTATCATTTCTTGACAAATCAAACATGTTTTAAACAATTTAAATGATCATTCGGCAGAACTTTTCCTTAATTCAGAGACATCCATCAAATAAATATAACATTTTTCATAGAGAAAACAACTGCAGATATAAATTATAACATACATGCACTCAATAAAACATTAAATCCTAACCTTTCTAGTGCGCAACCCTTTATAACTCCACAATTTTTCAGTAAACAAGGTTTCAAAAAGGCGCCACTATGCAACCTTCTCATACTTCTGTCATAAAACTTTATCCTAGAAAAAATAAGTCCAACATAAAATTTAAACAATTCATTATATTTAGAGATAGAAAACTGACCTGGAACATTAATGCACAGACAACAAAAGAAGAAAACTCCAAATAAGCTAAGAGAAAATAGCACCGTCCTAATAAAAAGAATAACTTATTAAATTCACAAGCTTAAACTAATTCGAAAACTAATTTAAAAGAATAGGTACAACTCATTATTCCAACTAATTAAAACCTAATTCTTAATATAACCAACAAATTAACACAGCAACTCCTAATAACATACTTCATTAAACACATTTAACCAGTGATTTAACGAAAACCCTAACAAAATGTTAAACTCACAAAATAATATAACAAAAATTATAATAACCATACCAACAAACTAATCTGATTATAGTGGTTGCAATTTCTCTTTAATGTGATGGTGACAGAGGCGGCGGTGATGGCAACGTGAACAGTAACGGCGATAAAAGATGCGATGTGACAACAGTAGCAGAATTAACGATCATGTGCAGCGACGGTGAGAGTGGGTACTCCTAGCGCGATGGCGATGACGACAGCTTGTTCCGACTGTGGCGACAATGAGAGCTGCACGGCAAGGGAGAGAGTGGACGAGAAGAGAGACAGAGATAGTAGCATTACAAGAAAAAAGCATATTTGTAACAAAAAAAAAACTGTTACAAAACGTCAAAATTTTGAAACAAAAGTTTTTTGTAACAAAAAAAGGGGTCGTTGTAGTAAGTCCCGTTACAAAAAGTTTTTGTAACGAAAAATGGAACTGTTACAATTCAATATGATATTTTGTAACATTTTTTTTTGAAACAAAAAATCAAAAACCGTTACAAAAGTGGTAACAAATTTTGATCTTGAAAGTATTTTTCGTGACAATCTATTTTTTTTATCAACAAATTTTGTTACAAAATGTAACATGATTTTGTAACATTTTTTTTCTTTAGTTATAAAAGCAAATTAATTATTTTGTAATAACTTTTTTTTCTAATACAAATTGCATGCATAATTTACTAAATTATTTTTTAAATTAACTAATATATTAACTATTTTAATAAGCAAGTTTATATCTATATAATATGCAAAAATATACATAAGTCAAACAAGATCATTTTAGCTAAAATTGTTTTCAAACAAAATAACATTAGTGAGTATATGTCTACAAGTTCTACAAGTTCTACAAGTTATATGTCTTACATATATAAGTTCAACCAAAATATAAAAGTTCTAACATAGATTAGTGTCGCTATGCATCAAAATATTCTTGAGCCCTCAAGGTAGCATATGATCACCATTTCAGCACTCCTGTAAATAAGAAAAAACGGAAGAAACAATTAGAAACAAGATGTAACACTAATTATAATTTTCCACTAAGTTTTATACAAAATGTTTAAAAAAATTTTGGCAGAACCTCCCCTAAAACTTGGATATTTCCACCGTTTACGGTTCCAACAAAAATAACCAATTCACAACTTATGTCTCAGCCAATACCCAACCAAATTTATCAAAGCAAATAATAGGACATTTGTCATTTTTCAACCATGACACAAGTAAAATGTGATAAATAGATTCACATACAAATTAAAGTATACTAATATAAAAAGGGAATCATCTACAAAACTGTATTAAAACCATAAGCAATTTTAGGAGTACCTTTAGGATCTAGTTTGTCTCATTGTCAAAGCGCGCTATGAGAGAGTTCACAACAGCTTGTTGAGCTTCCAACTGAGCTTTCATTTGAGCTTCTTCTTACCGTATTCATTCCTCACGGTCTTGCATTGCCTCTTGAAGTTGTGCTTGAATCCTTAACTTAGATTTTGGAGCCTTTATGCCATAACTTGTACCACTTTTCTCACATCTCACAAGTAGAAAAGCTTCATTTGGAGTGATAGGATTTTCCAAATCATAGGATTCATCGAGCATACAGCTAATATCATCCTGCACAATCCAATTTGTGATTTAAAAATGAAGATAAAATTTAACTTCTATGCAACAGAAAAAGGAAAAGGTTAGTAATGTTACATCAATTTGTTTAGCTTTTTCATTGACCCATTCTCCATTACTCTTTTGATGAGTAATTTGCCACAATTCTTGGATGTCAAGCTCGACACCGGTTCTAGGATGGCGCTGCAAATTTTTTGGAAGTTTAAAATATAAGATGTAGTTAAGTGCAAACGTGACATAGCAAAAAATATAAGACCAAATTAAAACTTTAAGACTATTTACCCGATCACGTCTAACAACTTAAAATGTCCTTCGACCAACAATATGTGTTACAACATGATGCTTTCTATTATCTTTGTTTCTTAAACTTTTTTCCTATATAAGACCAAACTCACAAAAGACAAAAGGAGTTAAGTTATAATTATTTCATTGACCTAAAATAGGAAAACAACATAAGAACACCTCAATGGTTGTCACAATGAAAAATTCAAACCTGAAAAGAAGGACTTCCAAAGTAGGACACCAAATTCTCCCATGTCTCCGGCAGAACATTGTTTGGTGGATTTTGAAGGCGCTCCTCATCAGTTTGATACAACTCATAGTGCTCACGCAATCTTGAGCGCCAACTTCGATAACATATATTAGCCTTAGCTAAAATCATTTTGTGATTACTTGCATATCTGCTATATCAAACTTTTCCTACATAAGATTTCTCAAAGTTAGTTAGCAGAAATAAACCCTATAATATACATAATAGCAGAAAATATAAATATGTATTACCAAAACAAGGTCGCATATTTTTTGCTTGACATCATCTCCAACTATGCTCCATTTCTTTAAATCCAAAGGAGCATTTTGTCTTGTAACAATACCCACTTCAGATGCAAACAGATCAGCATGGATGCCATTAGGAGCTAAGTTCTCCAAAGAGATCAGCAATTCCAATTTTCCATTTGTCTTTGTTTTGATAACCCTATTTGTTGCAATCCCACGCGAAGGTCCCCTTTTACCAATACGCCTATCAACAGGGGCAGTGGCTGGTGCTGAAGTAGGGTTTGTCGGGGCTTGGACAGGGGCTGCCGGGGCTGGGGCTGGGGAAGGGGCAGGGGCTGCCGGGGCTAGGGCAGGTGCTGGTGGTGTAGAAGTAGATGTAGCAGCCCTTGTCAATCTCCGTGTAGCCATTATGTTACACAATCTACAATAAAGTTAATAGAGATAACATTAAAGAAATGAAATAATAAAATATCTACATCATTTAATACACAATTACACAATAGAAAGCACATCAATAAAAGTGGGACATGATTCAAAATATATTATACTTTTCAAAAAAGTTAAACAAATGGAACAAAGAGTGAATAACTTAGCAATTGCAAATATGATGTGAGTTCCTAAAGTTTAACTACTTTAAAGTCAATCACCATCCTATACAAAAAGTTGATAAAGTCAATCACCATCCTATACAAAAAGTGGATAATTTAGCAATTGCAAATATCTTGTGATCCCCAAAATAAAAATACTAAGAAGTCAATCACTATCATTTGAATCTTCTTCTTCTTCTTCTTCTTCTCCTTCTCCTTCTCCTTCTCCTTCTCCTTCTCCTTCTCCTTCTCCTTCTCCTTCTCCTTCTCCTTCTCCTTCTCCTTCTCCTTCTCCTTCTCCTTCTTCTTCTTCTTCTTCTTCTTCTTCTTCTTCTTCTTCTTCTTCTTCTTCTTCTTCTTCTTCTTCTTCTATAGACATAGGCACGTCCACACTTGATCCCTCTATGTCACCTCTGCCCAATTCCATCAACAAATTGATATCACCCGAAGATGGTACTTGATTAAAGCTTCCCATTTCAGCTTGTTGGTATGCCTCTTCTTGCATGATATCTTGCTCAGACACATCATATGTATTGCGAGGCTTTACTCGGACTACAGTACACCAATTAGGCCTTTTAATTGCCTTTACATAGTATACTTGCTCAGCTTGACATGCTAAAATGAAAGGCTCATCCTTATATCTAACATATGTGACATCCACATTTATGAATCCATACTCATCTTTACAATATCCCCTACTTTGATTTCGTCCTACTGGAGGAACATCAAACCACTCACACTTAAATAGGACCACTTTATGTTTTCCGACATAATCTAACTCAATAATATCAGTCAACATGCCATAATAATTCACACCCCCAGTCAATTCATCTCCCTTCACAACTACTCCACTATTTTAAGTCTTCAAAGATGCTTCATGGTTTTTGCTACGAAATGTAAAACCGTTGATAGCACATGTTTTGTAGAAATGTGCACGACGATCAGGACCTCTTGCTAGAGAAAGTAGTTGATTATTCACCCGTGCACTCCCTAGTTTGTGTAGATCTGAAATCTACATTAATGAATAGCGATTAAAACTAAATACTAACAAGAGACTCTTCAATTCTACAAGTATCAAAGTTTACTCATTTACCTTCCTTTCAAACCATTTCACAAATTGATCCTTGTGCCTTTTCTGCAGATTTCTTGGATTTTCTCTTGTTAAATCTGCCATATGTTCATCAACCCATGGTTGAACTTCTTCACAATTCTTCAGCACATAGAATTGAACTTCTCTATGCTCTAAGATACTAAGTTCCTTGTATCCCTTTTACAACTAACTGGCCAAGTACTTTGAACACAGCTATGCCTCGCATAGGTTCATTCTCACCATGGTCAGAAATCTTAGAATTTTCATCCAAATATCTTCCCACAAGGGTCATTGCTTCTTCAGAGATATAACCCTCAGATATTGACCCCTCAGAGCGTGCTTTGTTTCCCACATAACTCTTTAGTGTGCGGAAATATCTAAAATTGAATTTTTAAGGAATGTTAGAAACCTACTTAAAGAATACTATAAGACAGATTCTAAGTTGTTGTCAATTCTAAAGGGCTAACCTCTCAACAGAGTACATCCAGCGATATTGAACTGGTCTGACTAACTTAGCTTTCATGGGCAAGATGAACGGTTAGGTGAACCATGACATCAAAAAAAGTCAGAGGAAAAACAATCTCTAGTTTACAAAGTGTTATTGCAATCTGGGTTTCAAGTTTGTCTAGAACGTCCATCTTCAATTCCTTGGAACAAAGCTCTCCAAAGAAAATACTTTGATGTATCAAAGGTTAACAAACTTCTTTGGGTAAAAGCTCACGAATTGCAAGTGGTAGCAGCCGTTCTATTAGGACATGGCAATCATGGCTCTTCAAGCCATAAATTTTGCAATCTTCAACGTGCACACACCTTCCAATATTTGATGAATACGAATCAGGCAACTTGAGATCCTTCAAGAACTGACAAAGAAGTTGCCATTCATTCTCCTTCCTGGTCTTTGACAATGTATATTTGGCTATCAGCATCACAAACTTGTTGTCCACTCTACGAGGATGAAGGTCTCTCTTGATACCCATAAGTTGAAGATCAAGTCGTGCATTAAGATTGTCCTTTGTCTTTCCATCTAAATTTAACAGTGTACCCAGTATATTATCGAAGACGTTCTTCTCTATATGCATTACATCTAAATTATAACGTAATAATAATGTCTTCCAATAAGGCAACTCAAAAAAAATGCTTTTCTTTTTTCAATTCCCAGCCACCTTGTCATGCTCAGACTTCTTTCTCTTTTTAGTATTGTTCCCAAACTCCGTTTGTTCAAAAGTCTTGAATTCTTCTAGGACATCATAACCAGAAAGTGGCTTAGGTGCTTCGCCAAGTTCCCTGGTATTGTCAAAAGAACTCTTATTCCTTCGCCATGGATGATCATGCGGCAAATAGCGGCGATGACCCATATAGCAATGCTTGTGTCCATGTTTCAGCCTTTTAGAACTAGTTTCTCTGTGGCAACACGCACATGCTAGTGCACCTTTAGTACTCCAACCGAATAACATGGCATAAGCTGGATAATCATTAATTGTCCATAAAACTACAGCAGACAACTTAAAATTCCGTTTCTGCACCACATCAAATGTTTCAACGCCCTCTTCCCACAATTCTTTCAACTCTTCAATTAACGGTTCTAAGTATACATCAATAGAATTGCCAGGGGACTTAGGGCCTGGAATAAGTAGAGATAACATCCAATTTGAATGTTTTAAAACCATCCATGGAGGATAGTTATATGGAATGAGAACAACTGGCCAAGTACTATAGGAAATGTTCATATTGCCGAACGGATTGAATCCATCACTAGCAACTCCAAGCCTGATATTTCTAGCATCACGTGCAAACCATTTGTGCTCCTCATCAAATGTCTTCTATGCCATCGAATCTGCTGGGTGTTTTAGGACTCCATCATCAAGTCGTTTCTCTTTATGCCACCTTATTGCTAGCGCTGTTTCTTCACACATGAAGATCCTTTGAAGCCTAGGTTTTAACGGAAAGTATCTTAGTATCTTCTGGGGTACCTTCTTACGAGGGTCATCCTTTTCATTCCCCTTCCCCTTCACCCATCTAGATTGCTTACACTTTGGACATTCATCAAGATTAGCATATGCTTGCCCCCGAAACAAAATACAATCATTCACACAAGCATCTATCTTCTCGTAATCTAATCCCAAATCTCGAATCACTTTTCGAGCATCATAAAATGAAGTTGGACAAGTATTTTCCTTTGGAAATATGCTTTTTAGAAAGAGCAACAAAGCATCAACTGAATTGTTGCTCCATCCATAGCGACATTTCATTTGAAACAACTTGACAATGAAAGATAACCTTGATATCCCACTGTCTGGATACAGGCTTTGTTCATAATCCCTCATTAGCCTCTGGAACCTCTTTGCCCCCTGATGAGGTTCTTCTTCTATATTGTAATCTATGTTGGTAGCGAAATCTCTCGGCATCTCCCCTAGTGTTTCTCCTCTAAAGATGTTATACAACATCTCATAAGTGGCAGAATCATTCTCCCTTTCACAATCAATTTGATTTAGATCAGACACATCTATAGTGGATGTATCTTGAAGTATCTCACCATGATGCACCCATGTTTTATAAGAGGTCACTATCCCCCTTTGGCACACATGATGATGAACTTCATTTCTAAATTTGAACAAAAAATTGTTGCATTTGGGACAAGGACAACGTATTTGATTTTTCACACCGGGTTGAGAGAAGGCAATATCCAAAAATAATTCATCGAGGCACTTCCTAAACTCAGGAGTACGCCTATCAAAATTAACCCAACATTTCTGGTAATTGACCATTGGACTAATTTCTGCAGCCTGCAGGAGACGAGAATGGATAGAAGGATGTAAAGAGTGAAAAAAAGAGAGCAGCATGACAAAACATAGCATCACAGCGACTATCACTTTCAAAATCACCAAAAAAAGTACAAAAAATAGAATCAAAATAATAAAACCCAGAAACAAAAAATAGAATAAAAATATCAACTCTCCAAATAACTAAAAAATCAGATAATCAACCATGTTACACACCAATACTTTCAACCACAACAACATCATCATAAGTATTTTCAACTACAATATCAGCAGCCTCAAGGTTCAATATTTTAGCTAAGATTATCAACTAACAACATATTTAACAATACTCAAATAAACTGAAGTTACCTTTAGCAGAGACGTAATCGGACCAGACCAGACCAGTAGGAGAAGAAAGACAGCCGAATCAGACCAGCAGAGGCAAAGGACAACGCCGGATGAGCAGAGCAACATAAACTATCCTAAATCAATGCAATGTAAAATACACCAAATTAATAACAGAATTTAATCAATATTTCTATATTACTAAGGATCACGTAGTTACCTACTTGGTGCACGAATTATGAATCACACTTTTCACAACTCGTACCACTAACCAGCAAGTGCACTGGGTCGTCCAAGTAATACCTTACGTGAGTAAGGGTCGAATCCCACAGAGATTGTTAGTTTGAAGCAATCTATGGTTATCTTGAAATTCTTAGTCAGGAAGTCAATTATATTTATCAGTTGAATTGCGAATAAACAAGAGAGCATGGGTTAAAAGTTACTTGTTATGCAGTAATGGAGAATATGTTGGAGTTTTGGAGATGCTTTGTCTTCTGAATCTCTGCTTTCCTCTGTCCTCTGATTCACGCACGCACGTCCTTCTATGGCAAGCTGTGTGTTGAGGCATCACCGTTGTCAATGGTTACATCCCCTCCTCTTGTGAAAATGGTCCAAATGCTCTGTCACAGCACGGCTAATCATCTGAGGTTCCCGATCATGCTGGAATAGGATTCACCCTCCTTTTGCGTCTGTCACTACGCCCAGCACTCACGAGTTTGAAGCTTGTCACAGTCATTCAATCCCTGAATCCTACTCGGAATACCACAGACAAGGTTTAGACTTTCCGGATTCTCATGAATGCCGCCATCAATCTAGCTTATACCACGGAGATTCTGATTAAGGAATCTGAGAGATATTCATTCAATCTGATGTAGAACGGAGGTGATTGTCAGACACATGTTCATGGATTGAGGAAGGTGATGAGTGTCATTGATCATCACCTTCTCCGTAATTAGGCGCGAATGGATATCTTAGATAGGAACACGCATGTTTAAATGGAAAACAGAAATACTTGCATTAATTCATCGAGACACAGCAGAGCTCCTCACCCCCAACAATGGAGTTTAGAGACTCATGCCGTCAAAAAGTACAAATTTTAGATCTAAAATTGTTATGAGATACAAAATAAGTCTCTAAAAGTTGTTTAAATACTAAACTAGTAGCCTAGGTTTACAAAAAGTGAGTAGACTATGACAGATGGTGCAGAGATCCACTTCTGGGGCCCACTTGGTGTGTGCTGGGGCTGAGACTTAAGCAATTCACGTGCATAAGGCCATTTTGGGCGTTCAACGCCAGGTTTGGATCCATTTCTGGCGTTGAACTCCAACTTTTAATCCTTTTCTGGCGCTGGACGCCAGAATTGGGCAGAGAACTGGCGTTGAACGCCAGTTTACATCGTCTATCCTTGAGCAAAGTATGGACTATTATATATTGCTGGAAAGCCCTGGATGTCTACTTTCTAACGCAATTGGAAGCACGCCATTTCGAGTTCTGTAGCTCCAGAAAATCCACTTTGAGTGCAGGGAGGTCAGAATCCAACAGCATCAGCAGTCCTTTTTCAGCCTGAATCAGATTTTTGCTCAGCTCCCTCAATTTCAGCCAGAAAAATACCTGAAATTACAGAAAAATACACAACTCATTGCAAAGTCCAGAAATATGAATTTTTCCTAAAAACTAATGAAAATAAACTAAAAACTAACTAAAACATACTAAAAACTATATGAAATTAACCCCAAAAAGCGTATAAAATATCCGCTCATCACAACACCAAACTTAAACTGTTGCTTGTCCTCAAGCAACTAGACAAATAAAATAGAAGACTAATAGGTTGAGAAGCAATAATATCTCAGAGTTTTTGAGTGAAGCTCAGATTCTAATTAGATGAGCGGGACTAGTAGCTTTTTGCTTCCGAACAGTTTTGGCATCTCACTTTATCCATTGAAGCTCAGAGTGATTGGCATCTATAGGAACTTAGAATTCAGATAGTGTTATTGATTCTCCTATTTCAGTATGATGATTCTTGAACACAGTTATTTCACGAGTCTTGGCCGTGGCCCTAAGCACTTTGTTTTCCAGTATTACCACCGGATACATAAATGCCACAGACACATAATTGGGTGAACCCTTTGGATTGTGACTCAGCTTTGCTAAAGTCCCTAATTAGAGGTGTCCAGAGTTCTTAAGCACACTCTTCTTTCTGCTTTGGACCTTGACTTTAACCGCTCAGTCTCAAGTTTTCACTTGACACCTTCACGCCACAAGCACATGGTTAGGGACAGCTTGATTTAGCCGCTTAGGCCAGGATTTTATTCCCTTAGGCCCTCCTATCCACTGATGCTCAAAGCCTTGGGATCCTTTTTATTACCTTTGCCTTTTGATTTTAAGGGCTATTGGCTTTTTTTTTTTGCTGCTTTTTCTTGCTTCAAGAATCATTTTTATGATTTTTCAGATCATTAATAACATGTCTCATGTTCACCATTCTTTCAAGAGCCAACATATTTAACAGTCTTAAACAACAAATTCAAAAGACATATGCACTGTTCAAGCATTCATTCAGAAGACAGAAAGTATTGCCACCACATGTAACTAATTAGAATTTTTCTTATTAAAACTCAAAATTTTATTGCTTCTTATTCAAAAGATCTACTATTTTATTCATGTTTGCTGATGATGAGAAAAATAAACTATGGCTTAATTGGAGATAAAATCAAAATAGATACTAATTACTACTATATGACTCCTAAGGTGAACTTCTATACGACACTATCACAGAGTTAAAGTAGAAATTGGAATTTAACAACCTTTGTTCTGGGAGATGGGTGTTCCTCTGATCTTTGGGGTGCTTGATTCTTCAAGAGAAAACTTCTGGCGCTTCAATTCCCTTAAGTCACGCCCTTGCTCCTCTTGTTCTTTAAACATATAGGTCAGCATTTGACTGTGTTCCTTCTGTTCTTTTATTATTTGCTCCATAGCTTCCCGTATCTTGGTGACAGACGTCTCAAGATACTCCCAGTATTCAGATTGAGGGATTTCTGGGAGAAATTCCTGTGTTTTCTTCTTGGTGGGATCCTCCTACGCCTGTCGTTTTTCCATTGATGCTTTGGTGATTGGTTTCTCAACTGAGATATACTCAGTTATTCCCATTCTTACTCCGGCGTCCTTGCAGAGCAGAGAAATCACGCTTGGATAAGCCAACCTGGCCTCTTTAGAATTTTTGTTAGCAATTTTGTAGAATTCAGCTGAGATTAGCTGATGAACCTCCACTTCCTTTCCCATCATGATGCAATGGATCATCACTGCTCTTTTAACTGTGACTTCAGAACGGTTGCTAGTAGGCAACAGAGAATGCCCAATGAAGTCCAGCCATCCTCTGGCGACTGGTTTGAGATCCTCTCTCTTGAGTTGATTTGGGACACCCTTTGTGTTGGTGGTCCACCTGGCTCCAGGGATACATATGTCCTCTAGAATCTTATCCAGGCCCTTGTCTGTTCTCATCATTCTCCTGTTGAAGGAGTCTGGATCGTCTTTCAGCTGAGGTAGCTTTAAGATCTCTCTGATCTTATCAGGGATGGTATGAACAATCTTTCCTTTGACCATGGTCCGATATTCATAAAAAGCAGTTCCAGATAGTTTTTGCTTGTCAGTCTGCCACATATTAGCATAGAACTCCTGGACCATATTCCTTCCCACTTTCGTTTCAGGATTAGCTAGGACTTCCCAGTTCCTGATTCGAATTTGCTCCTGGATCTCCGGATATTCATCTTCTTTCAGATCGAATCTAACTTCCGGGATCACTGATCTCAGACCCATTATTTTGTTATAATGGTCTGAATGTTCTTTAGATAAGAACTTCCCTTGATTCCAAAGGGTTTTGGAACGCTCTCTTTCTTGCCTCTTGGAGTGGGTTGTTTTCCTTTGGGAGCCATGATCTTAGTGATCGCGGATAAACACACCAAACTTAGAGGTATGCTTGTCCTCAAGTAAAAGAAAAGAAAGGAGAGGGATAGAAGGAGAGCTAGGTGCAATTGTTGATGGGAGGGGAGGGTGGCCGAACTCAAATTTATAGGGAGGGAGGGTGGGTTTTCGAAAAAGAAGAGATAAAGATATGATAAAAAGATTTATTTGGAAAAGATAAGATAGAAGATATGATAAGAGAAGATATAGTTTAAAATTGAGAGGATATAAAAGATTTTTGAAAAAGATAGATTTAGATTTTAAAAAAGATAAAGTGGAGGTTTTGAAAAAGATATTGATGAGTTGAAAAGATAGATTTGTAAAAAAAAGTTTTGAAAAGAGTTGGATTGAATTTGCAAAGAGGCCTGGTGCTTATGGATTAAAATACATTTGATATTTTTAGGGTAGGGTTTTTAGAAATTATGGAATTTAGAAATCAAGGTTCTTAATATGTTTATGTAAGAAATCATTAATTGAAGTAAGAAAATCAAGATTGGAATGAAAAAATATGAAGAAAAATAAACTTGCCTCCTCCCCATCATCCTGGCGTTTGAACGCCCAAACACTGCCTGTTTTGGGCGTTCAACGCCCAAATACTGCTCTCCTGGGCGTTCAACGCCCAGCAGCTGCCATTACTGGCGTTCAACGCTCAGTGGGTGCCCATTTCTGGCGTTGAACGCCCAGATTGCTACCATTACTGGCGTTCAACGCCCAGTGGATGCCCATTTTGGGCGTTGAACGCCCAAAATACACTTTTACTGGCGTTTTTTTGCCAGTGAGCTCTTTTTCTCTGTTTTGTGTGCCGAGTCCTTCTGTAACTCTGTGGACTTATACAAATGATTCCTCACCTTAGTGTCAGTGAACTTTATATAAACAAATAAAAATAAAAATAAAAATAGGGCAAAATGCTTAGAGGATTGTTGCCCCATGGCTAGGTTGCCTCCCAGCAAGCGCTTCTTTATTGTCTTTAGCTGGACCTTGCTGAGCTTTTAATCTAGCTTCAGCCTTGAGCACTCTTGCTCAATGTTGCCTTCAAGATAGTGCTTGATTCTCTGTCCATTGACAATGAACTTCTTATCAGAATCAATATCTTGAAGCTCCACATAACCATATGGTGATACACTTGTAATCACGTATGGTCCTCTCCACCGGGATTTCAGTTTCCCGGGGAATAGCTTGAGTCTAGAGTTAAACAACAGAACCTTCTGTCCTGGTTCAAAGATTCTAGATGACAGCTTTCTGTCATGCCACTTTTTTTATTTCTCTTTATAAAGCTTGGCTTTTTCGAAAGCTGTGAATCTGAATTCCTCTAGTTCATTTAGCTGGAGCAATCATTTTTC
Organism: Arachis ipaensis; assembly: GCF_059453495.1. Lineage (NCBI taxonomy): Eukaryota > Viridiplantae > Streptophyta > Magnoliopsida > Fabales > Fabaceae > Arachis > Arachis ipaensis. Next base: position 14,939,169 of record NC_142443.1, on the reverse strand, counting down.
TCCTGCTAATTTGGCATCAAAGTTTAGGAATCTGGTTGCCCAGTAGGCCTTATGTTCCAGTTCCACGGGCAGGTGACATGCCTTACCATACACGAGTTGGTATGGAGAGGTCCCTATAAGGGTCTTGAATGCTGTTCTGTAAGCCCACAGAGCATCATCCAAGCTCCGTGCCCAATCCTTTCTATGGGTATTTACTGTCCGTTCCAGGATTCTCTTTAATTCTCTGTTAGAGACTTCAGCCTGCCCATTAGTTTGTGGATGATATGGAGTAGCCACCTTGTGGCGAATTCCATACCGAACCATGGCAGAGTAAAGCTGTTTATTGCAGAAGTGAGTGCCCCCATCACTGATTAGTACTCTAGGGATACCGAACCTGCTAAAGATATGTTTCTGGAGGAACTTTAGCACCGTTTTAGTATCATTGGTGGGTGTGGCAATGGCCTCAACCCATTTTGATACATAATCAGCTGCCACCAGAATATAAGTGTTTGAGTATGATGGTGGGAAAGGTCCCATGAAGTCAATTCCCCATACGTCAAACAACTCAATCTCCAAGATTTCTTGTTGAGGCATGGCGTAACCATGAGGCAGATTGCCAGCTCTTTGGCAACTGTCACAGTTACGTACAAACTCTCGGGAATCTTTATAGAGTGTGGGCCAATAGAAGCCACATTGGAGGACCTTGGTGGCTGTTCGCTCACCTCCGAAATGGCCTCCATATTGTGATCCATGGCAATGCCATAGTATCCTCTGTGCTTCTTCTCTAGGCACACACCTACGGATTATTCCGTCTGCACATCTCTTAAAGAGATAGGGTTCATCCCACAAGTAGTACTTTGCATTAGTAATTAATTTCTTTTTTTGTATCCTGTTGTACTCCTTGGGTATGAACCTTGCAGCTTTATAGTTTGCAATATCAGCAAACCATGGTGTTTCCTGAATGGCAAATAAATGCTCATCCGGAAAAGTCTCAGAGATCTCAAGAGAGGGGAGGGGCGTCCCTTCTACTGGCTCTATCCGAGACAGATGATCAGCCACTTGGTTCTCTGTCCCTTTTCTGTCTCTTATTTCTATATCAAACTCTTGCAGAAGCAACACCCATCTGATGAGCCTGGGTTTTGAATCCTGCTTTGTGAGTAGATATTTAAGAGCAGCATGATCAGTATACACAATCACTTTTGATCCTACTAAGTATGATCTGAACTTGTCAATGGCGTAAACTACTGCAAGTAATTCTTTTTCTGTGGTTGTGTAATTTTTCTGGGCATCATTTAAAACGCGACTAGCATAATAAATGACATGCAGAAGCTTGTCATGCCTCTATCCCAATACTGCACCAATAGCGTGATCACTGGCATCACACATTAGCTCAAATGGTAACGTCCAGTCTGGTGCAGAAATGACTGGTGCTGTGACCAGCTTAGCTTTCAGCGTTTCAAACGCCTGCAAGCACTCTGTGTCAAAAACAAATGGTGTGTCTGCAGCTAGCAGATTGCTTAGAGGTTTTGCGATTTTTGAAAAATCCTTTATAAACCTCCTATAGAATCCTGCATGCCCCAGAAAGCTTCTGATTGCCTTAACATTGGCAGGTGATGGTAATTTTTCAATTACCTCTATTTTTGCTTGATCTACCTCTATTCCCTTGTTTGAGATTTTATGCCCAAGGACAATCCCCTCAGTCACCATGAAGTGACATTTTTCCCATTTTAAAACTAGGTTGGTCTCTTGGCATCTTTTCAGAACAAGTTTCAGGTGATCAAGACAGGAGCTGAATGAGTCTCCATATACTGAGAAGTCATCCATGAAAACTTCCAGAAATTTTTCCACCATATCAGAGAAAATAGAGAGCATGCATCTCTGGAAGGTTGCAGGCGCATTACATAGCCCAAATGGCATCCTTCTATAAGCAAACACTCCAGATGGACATGTGAATGCTGTTTTCTCTTGATCCTGGGGATCTACTACAATTTGGTTATAGCCTGTGTAGCCATCCAAAAAGCAGTAATAATCATGACCTGCTAGTCTTTCTAGCATTTGGTCTATGAATGGTAAAGGAAAATGATCCTTTCTGGTGGCTGTATTGAGCCTTCTGTAGTCAATACACATGCGCCACCCTGTAACTGTTCTTGTAGGAACCGGTTCATTTTTTTCATTATGAATCACTGTCATGCCTCCCTTTTTTGGGACGACTTGGACAGGGCTCACCCAGGGGCTATCAGATATAGGATAAATAATCCCAGCCTCTAGTAATTTGGTGACCTCTTTCTGCACCACTTCTTTCATGGCTGGATTTAGCCGCCTCTGTGGTTGAACCACTGGTTTGGCATTATCCTCCAATAAGATTTTGTGCATGCATCTAGTTGGGCTTATGCCCTTAAGGTCACCTATGGACCACCTAAGAGCTGTCTTGTGTGTCCTTAGCACTTGAATAAGTGCTTCCTCTTCCTGTGAATTTAAAGCAGAGCTTATGATCACTGGAAAAGTGTCACCTTCTCCCAGAAATGCATATTTCAAGGATGGTGGTAATGGCTTGAGCTCGGGTTTAGGAGGTTTTTCCTCTTTCAGAAGAAATTTCAGAGGCTCTTTCATGTCCTCTGAATCCTCCGAATCAGGCTGAACATCTTTAAAGATATTTTCCAACTCTGATTCGAGACTCTCAGCCATGTTGATCTCTTCTACCAACGAGTCAATAAGATCAACTTTCATGCAGTCTGTTGATGTGTCTGGATGCTGCATGGCTTTGACAGCGTTCAACTTAAACTCATCATCATTGACTCTCAGGGTTATTTCCCCCTGTTGGACGTCAATGACGGATCGTCCAGTTGCTAGGAAGGGTCTTCCTAGAATGAGAGTAGCACTCTTGTGCTCCTTCATTTCCAGCACAACAAAGTCAGTGGGAAAGGCGAATGGCCCAACTCTGACAATCATGTCTTCAATCACGCCTGATGGGTATTTAGTGGAGCCATCAGCAAGTTGGAGACATATCCGGGTCGGTTTAATTTCGTCAGTTAAGCCAAGCTTTCTGATAGTGGATGCAGGTATTAGGTTGATGCTTGCCCCCAGATCGCATAAAGCTGTCTTGGTGCAATTACCTTCTAATATGCATGGTATCAGAAAACTCCCAGGGTCTTTAAGCTTTTCAGGAAAGCTCTTCAGAATGACTGCACTGCATTCTTCAGTGAGGAGAACTCTTTCTGTTTCTCTCCAATCCTTTTTATGACTCAAGATCTCTTTCATGAACTTGGCATAAGAAGGTATTTGCTCAAGTGCTTCTGCAAATTGAATCTTTATTTCAAGAGTCCTGAGATAATCTGCAAAGTGAGCAAATTGCTTATCCTGCTCCTCTTTCCGGAGTTTTTGAGGATAAGGTATCTTGGCTTTATATTCTTCAACCTTAGTTGTTGTAGATTTACTGCCTACAGAAGTGGTTGAAGAAGCCTTTTTAGAGGGGTTGTTATCAGCATTTGTGTGTGTCTGATCCCTCACTGGCAATTGAGTGCCAGAGTTAGAAACTGGAGTGACGTTAGATGCCAACTCCTTGTCTGTTCCTGGCGTCTGAACGCCAGAATTGTGCCTATTTTGGGTGTTCAGTGCCAGATCCTGCCCATTTTGGGCGTTCAACGCCAGATCCTTGCCCATTTCTGGCGTTGAACGCCAATCCTGCTTTGTTTCTGGCGTTGAACGCCAGTTTTGGCTATGGTCTGGGCGTTCAGCGCCAACCTTCCACCAATTTTCTGGCGTTTTAGCGCCAGAATTATTTTTTCCTGGGCTCTTACTGTCCTCAGGTGAATCTTGGGTGGTTTGCTCATTTCTTGGCTTTTTGCTGCCTTGAGGTGGGGTATTTAATGTTTTCCCACTTCTTAGTTGAACTGCTTGGCATTCTTCTGTTATTTGCCTTGACAGCTGCTGCTTTGTTTGCTTAAACTGTTCGTCCATATGTATATTAGCCATCCTTGTCTCTTGTAGTCTATCTTTGAATTCGGCTAACTGCTTTGTTAGAAAGTCCAATTGCTGATTGAATTCAGCAGCTTGTTTTACAGGACTGAGTTCAGCAGTTGCTGTTTTAACCTCTTCTTTCATGGAAGGGTCACTGCTTAGGTACAGATGCTGATTCCTGGCAACTGTATCAATGAGCTCTTGAGCCTCTTCAATTGTCTTTCTCATGTGGATAGATCCACCAGCTGAGTAATCTAGAGACATCTGAGCTCCTTCTGCAAGCCCATAGTAGAAGATGTCTAACTGAACCCACTCTGAAAACATTTCAGAGGGGCATTTTCGTAGCATCTCTCTGTATCTCTCCCAGGCATCATAAAGAGATTCATTATCTCCTTGTTTAAAGCCTTGGATGTCCAGCCTTAGCTGTGTCATCCTTTTTGGAGGGAAATATTGATTCAGGAATTTTTCTGTCAGCTGTTTCCATGTCCTTATGCTGGCCTTAGGTTGGTTATTCAACCACCTCTTAGCTTGATCTTTTACAGCAAATGGAAACAGTAATAGTCTGTAGACATCCTGATCTATTTCTTTATCATGTACTGTGTCAGCAATTTGTAAAAACTGTGCCAGAAACTCTGTAGGTTCTTCCTGTGGAAGACCGGAATACTGGCAACTTTGCTGCACCATGATAATGAGCTGAGGATTCAACTCAAAGCTACTGACTCCAATGGAGGGTATGCAGATACTACTCCCATATGAAGCAGTAGAGGGGTTAGAATATGACCCCAGAGTCCTCTTGGACTGTTCATTTCCGCTTAGGTCTATGATGGAGAAAGGGAGATGATGTAAAATAGGAAAAATATTTTTATTTATTTATTTATTTATTTATTTCGAAAACAAAATAAATCAAAATAAAATAAATAAAATTGAGTGAAAGATTTTCAAAAAAGTGAGGAGAAGAAAGTGGTTAAGAGATTTTGAAAAGGATATGATGATTTTTGAAAAAGGTTTTAAATTTTAAAATAAAAATCTAAATTTTAGAAGTAGATTTCGAAAATTTGCTTTTAAAACAGGGAGAAAAGATATTTTTGAATTTAAAGAGGAGAGAGAAAAATAATAAGATAGCACAAGATTTAAAATTTTTAGATCTGATGCTCCTTGTTTTCGAAAATTTTTTTAAGGAAAAAAAAAAAGAAACACTACGGAACACCAAACTTAAAAATTTTAAGATCAAGACACTAAGAAAACTCAAGAACACTTTGAAGATTCACAGGAACACACGAACACGAAGGAAGAACACCAAACTTAAAATTTTTAGAAAACCAAACTAAAATTTTCGAAAAACACAGAGAAATCAACAAGAAAACACCAAACTTAAAGTTTGGCACAGGATTTAATAGAAAAATTATTTTTGAAAAAGGTTTTAATAAGAAAATAAGGATTCTAAAATTTTAACACGACAATAATACGAGACTCTAAACAAAAAGAGAAAATTTTCCTAATCTAAGCAACAAAATAAACCGTTAGTTGTCCAAACACGAACAATCCCCGGCAACGGCGCCAAAAACTTGGTGCACGAATTATGAATCACACTTTTCACAACTCGTACCACTAACCAGCAAGTGCACTGGGTCGTCCAAGTAATACCTTACGTGAGTAAGGGTCGAATCCCACAGAGATTGTTGGTTTGAAGCAATCTATGGTTATCTTGAAATTCTTAGTCAAGAAGTCAATTATATTTATCAGTTGAATTGCGAATAAACAAGAGAGCATGGGTTAAAAGTTACTTGTTATGCAGTAATGGAGAATATGTTGGAGTTTTGGAGATGCTTTGTCTTCTGAATCTCTGCTTTCCTCTGTCCTCTGATTCACGCATGCACGTCCTTCTATGGCAAGCTGTGTGTTGGGGCATCACCGTTGTCAATGGTTACATCCCCTCCTCTTGTGAAAATGGTCCAAATGCTCTGTCACAGCACGGCTAATCATCTGAGGTTCCCGATCATGCTGGAATAGGATTCACCCTCCTTTTGCGTCTGTCACTACGCCCAGCACTCGCGAGTTTGAAGCTCGTCACAGTCATTCAATCCCTGAATCCTACTCGGAATACCACAGACAAGGTTTAGACTTTCCGGATTCTCATGAATGCCGCTATCAATCTAGCTTATACCACGGAGATTCTGATTAAGGAATCTGAGAGATATTCATTCAATCTGATGTAGAACGGAGGTGATTGTCAGACACACGTTCATGGATTGAGGAAGGTGATGAGTGTCACTGATCATCACCTTCTCCATAATTAGGCGCGAATGGATATCTTAGATAGGAACACGCATGTTTGAATGGAAAACAGAAATACTTGCATTAATTCATTGAGACACAACAGAGCTCCTCACCCCCAACAATGGAGTTTAGAGACTCATACCGTCAAAATGTACAAAGTTTAGATCTAAAAATGTTATGAGATACAAAATAAGTCTCTAAAAGTTGTTTAAATACTAAACTAGTAGCCTAGGTTTACAAAAAGTGAGTAGACTATGACAGATGGTACAGAGATCCACTTCTGGGGCCCACTTGGTGTGTGCTGGGGCTGAGACTTAAGCAATTCACGTGCATAAGGCCATTTTGGGCGTTCAACGCCAGGTTTGGATCCATTTCTGGCGTTGAACTCCAACTTTTAATCCTTTTCTGGCGCTGGACGCCAGAATTGGGCAGAGAACTGGCGTTGAACGCCAGTTTACATCATCTATCCTTGAGAAAAGTATGAACTATTATATATTTCTGAAAATCCCTGGATGTCTACTTTCCAACGCAATTAGAAGCACGCCATTTCGAGTTCTGTAGCTCCAGAAAATCCACTTTGAGTGTAGGGAGGTCAGAATCCAACAGCATCAGCAGTCCTTTTTCAGCCTGAATCAGATTTTTGCTCAGCTCCCTCAATTTCAGCCAGAAAAATACCTGAAATTACAGAAAAACACACAACTCATAGTAAAGTCCAGAAATATAAATTTTTCCTAAAAACTAATGAAAATAAACTAAAAACTAACTAAAACATACTAAAAACTATATGAAATTAACCCCAAAAAGCGTATAAAATATCCGCTCATCACTACTTTACTCAATTCACAAACACAAAAATATATTAAAAAAAAAACTGAATCAAAATCACTGAAAAAGAAAGTAAAAACTAGAATCAAAATAATAAAACACAAAAACAAAAATTAGAATCAAATATCAACTCTCCTAATAAGCTAAAATAAGATTATCTACGAGATATAACACTAATATTTTCAACCACAACATCAGCAGAATCAACGTTCAATATTTCAACTAAGATAATCAACTAACAACATAGTTAATAAGGATAATGTAGTTACCTACTTTACTCAATTCACAAACACAAAAATATAAAAAAAAAAAAACAGAATCGAAATCACTAAAAAGAAAGCAAAAGCTAATAACACTAATATTTTCAACCAGATATCCAAATAATATTTTCAGTCACAACATCACCAGAATCAAGGTTCAATACTAAATTAAACTGTACTTACCTTCAGCAGAGGAAACGATTGGAGCAGACCAGCAGCAGAGGAACAAAGCACGGCTGAACCAGAAGACTTTAAAGAGTGCTACACAACACCAGAAAAAGACCCTTTTATTAAATCTTCATCATTACACTAGCAAGCTAGGAGACAAACTTAAAAAAAAAACTCACCTCTACACTGCAGAATAACTCTACACTGCAGAATAACTACACACCAGAAGAAGACCCTTTTATTAAATCTTCATCATTTCTCTTCTAAACCTACAATAAAACAGCAAAAATGAAGTCCACAAAATTAATATAGAATAACTATATATTAAAAAAAAAACTCACCTCTACACTGCAGAATTCAGAAGCAGAACCAAAGTCAGCACTCAGCGATGGGTTGGGGCCATTCCACCGTCAAAGACGCAGGCCACCGGCAAGGAAAGGTGACCGCACGAGCAGAGCTTCGGCACGAACAGAGCAGATCCAGCAGAGGAGCGAACCAACAAGAGGACGACAGAGACGGAGGTAGCAGATACAGAGGAGGCACGACGCCGGAGGCAAAGGAGGCGGAATACGGCGGAGCCAAGATGGCCAGTTCGACACAGACGGAGGTGAGCAGTGGCGCACACGAAGCAGATTCGACGTGTGACTGGAGGCGCTTGCGACGGAACAAACACCACGGAGGACCACGACGCTGCCGCAGACGCTTCGCAGGGGCTACGCCGGTGATTCTTCTTCCGGCAGCAACTGCATGTTCCCTCGCAAATAGGGATGGCGCGGTGAGGGTTCAGAGTAACTGAGTGAGACTTAGAGTGAGGGGTGGAGACTTAGGTTTTTTTACAACCTTACCTTCACCGAATCCATTTGGTTTTTACAGCTTTACCTTTAGCATTTTAATTTTTTTTGGGATATATTTAATTATTGTTATTTATATTTATAAATTAATAAAAAAATTAATTTCACAAATTAGTTTTTAGTTACTTTAAAAATCTGGTTATTAATTAAAATTATATACTAATTTTCTAAAGGCATATAAATTAATATTTACATCATTTAAAAATTAATGAATATGTCAAAAATAATATGTAAAATATATTTTACAAGAATTATATGAACAATTTTTTTAATTTCTGAAACAAAATAAAATTATTTTAAAAAATTATATATACAATTCTTTTTTATTCTTAAAGTATTTAATATTTTGAAAAAAAATTATAAAATATACATATATTTTGTGACACAAAAATAACTTGTTACAAACAATGTTAAATTTTGTGACAAATTAATTTTTTATTACAAAATAATTTGGATTTTTCAGACAAAAACATATTTTGTTACAAAATATGTAGAGTTTTTGAAACAAAAAACTATTTTGTTACAAAATACTTCGAATTTTTGCAACTACTTTACTTTTTGTTACAAAATATTATAATATTTTGTAACAATACACCGGCGCGTTACAGAAACTAACATAATTTGTAACAAAAAAAAAATAAATTGTTACAAAATATTTGAATGTTTTGTAACAACTTGTAATGTTGTTACAAAACATAGTTTTTTTGTAACAATTTTAAATTTGATACAAAATTTTTGTTACAAATGTTCCATTTTCTTGTAGTGTAGAGAGAGAAAGACGTCACACAAGTAAGGGGAAATAAAGGCTTCGCGTATGAATTTTGCCCCAACTTTATCGTCGGATTTACCGTCAGATTAGTCTGACAGTAAATTACCAAAACGATGCGTTTCATTAAACCATTATACCGTCGGAGTTTTCTAACGTTAGATCCGACGGTAACATTGGCGCGAGTGACTTTCGTTTTTGTGCCAATAATTACCATCGGATTTAACGACAGAAAATCTTTTCCAATGGTAACCTTTTACAGTGACGAATCTCTTCCCCTTTCAGTCAAAAAATTCAATGCTAAATTCACCAGTACAGGTCGACGCTGATTCCAACGATAAATTTAACGGTGCTCAACATTTTTTTTATAGTGTAAAAATGAATTTTTTTAGAAAAAATAAACTTGCTGCATTATGATAACAATAATATATCATTCAAAATTAATCAATAATTATACTTAAATAAAAAATAATACACTAAATACAAATAAAAATAATAAAAAAATTAACAAAATTAAAAGTAGAGTATTTATCCATTTTGGTCCCAAAAAATTTCGAATCAGATAAGTCCCCAACTAAAATTAATTACTCGATTGGTCTCTAACAATTAACTTCGTCAGTCACTTAAGTCCTTTGCTCCGTCAACTCTAATGGAGAACAAAATAGTCCTGACAACTCTAACAGGGGACAAAATGGTCCCTGACCCCTCTGTTCAGAAATGACACTGTTCTCCCCCAATTTTCATCATATATCGGATAACTCTAACAGTTTAACACTGCAACTTCAAGCTGCATGTGCACACTCTGCAACTTTAATATTCATAAGAAGAAAAATCCTCAACTTATTCCCAACTGATTCATACTCAAGAAATTAATGACTATGTCTCTCTAGTACTTGTCATCTTCGATGGATCCCATGAATCTAGACAGCAAGTCTGATTTGTTAAGACCCGTCATCGTCGTCGTCACCATCTCACTCCTCCTCTGTCTTATCATCTCCATGGCCGCATTGTCCACCACTCGGATCGTTTCCTTCATCTTTTTCTCCGAACTAATATTCAGTAATTGCTTCAGTTTCCATATGAGCAGTGAACGATAACATTGCTTGTTGTACTGATAACTTGGATGTGAGGTCGAAACTGTCTGCCAGCTTGGACTCCGGGAGATAAGGAATGAAGTACTCGGAGTCCATTCCAAATGAGAGTTTTTATATGATATCGAAGGAGAATCTTCTCGTGATGTCCTAATGTCCAAAAATCTATATTGCTTGCTGGAGAGTGGAGAAAGGCGTGCCTTTGGAGTAGTTGTAGAACTTGATCTTGAGGATGTGGTGGACGGTGTCGAGGTTGGAGGTGATGCTGCTAATGAAGATGTGAAGGTGGATTTTTTGGTGGGTGAACTGCAAAAGAGGTGGGTGTACCAATCACAGAAATTTGGAAAGTATGTGGTCCATGACATGTTGAGGTAGGTGCAACACGCATGGCAGTTACACCATGTTTTGATCTTGGAGTTGAAGAAGAGGAAGGAGAATGTTAGAAACAAGAGACTGAGAGAGTAATCTGAAAAGTGTATTATTGAGTTGTGTTCGAAAGGTACAATATACAAGGGGTATTTATAGGTGCTAAATGAATCAAAGTAATAAAGACATAGAATCCTACAATTAATGTACAGATATACTATATAAATATAGACGATACTAATTGATCTAAATTGATTCTAATGATTCTCTAATATCCCCCCTCAAACTCAAGTGGGAGCTAAGGAGACCAACTTGAGTTTGGATAACAAAGTCCGGAAACGAGTCGGGTGATGAACTTTCGTGAAGATATCAGCAGTCTGATCTAGTGTTCCAACAACAATGAGACGAATAGCATCAATAAGGATACGTTGCCGAACAAAGTGACAATCAATCTCAATGTGTTTGGTGCGTTCATGAAACACATCATTATGGGCGATCTGAATAGCACTACGGTTATCACAAAAAACATCAGTAGGGGACGACTGAGGAGCACCCAAATCTTCGAGAAGCCAACGAACCGAGATAACTTCAGCAGTGGTGTCAGCGATGGCACGGTACTCATCTTCTGTGCTTGAGCGAGCAGTGAACGTTTGCTTCTTAGCACGCCAAGAAATGAGAGCGTCGCCAAGAAACAAACAGTAACCAGTAGTAGAACGACGATCAGTGGGATCACCAGCCCAATCAGCATCGGAGTAAGCCTGAAGAGACAAAGAGGAATGGGCAGACAAATAAAGGCCATGAAATAGAGTGCCTTTGATGTAGCGAAGAATTCGAAGAACTGCCGCATAGTGAGTAGTACGAGGAGCTAACAAGAACTGGCTAAGTACATGAACCGGATAGGCGATGTCTGGTTGGGTGACAGTCAAGTAGACGAGACCGCCAACTAACTGTCGATAGAGAGTCGGATTATCCAAAACAGTGCCATCCATAGGGGTAAAGCGAACATTAGGCTCAAGAGGAGTAGACTCAGTGCGACTATCTGTAATCCCAGCGCGAGCAAGAAGATCTGAAGCATACTTAGCCTGAGAGAGATAGATGCCATCATCGGTGGAGATGACCTCGAGACCAAGAAAATAGCTGAGAGAACCAAGATCTTTCATCTCAAAGGTACGGTGAAGTGAGGCCTTGAGATCAGAGATACCATCAACATCATCCCCAGTAATGATCATGTCATCAACATACAAAAGTAGAAGAACAACTCCACGTTTGCTTTTACGAATGAAAAGCGCATTCTCATGAGGGCTAGAAGTAAAACCAAGACTGCATATGGTAGTGCTGAACTTGTCAAACCATTCACGAGGAGCTTGCTTAAGTCCATAAAGTGCCTTGTGGAGGAGACAAACCTTATTAAAAGGACAAGGATATCCCGGAGGTGGTTTCATATAGACTTTCTTTTTCAAATCCCCATTAAGAAATGCATTCTTCACATCCATCTGACTGAGAGACCATTTTTTAACCACGGCAATGGCAAGAAGAGCTCTAACAGACGTAAGACGAGCGACAGGGGCAAAGGTCTCTTCATAATCAATACCATACTCTTGCGTACAACCTTGAGCAACCAAGCGGGCCTTATAACGGTTAATAGAGCCATCAGAGCGAGTCTTGATCTTGTATACCCATCTACTGCCCACAACTTCTTGATCAGAAGGAGGATCAACCAGATCCCAAGTGTGTGCTTTTTCAAGTGCCTGTAATTCTTCTTGCATTGCTTGTTGCCAATTTGGGTTTGAGGAGGCTTCTCTGAATGTCTTAGGTTCATGTTGATGAAGAATAGTAGAAAAACAATGGTAATCAAGAAGATGAGGAGGTGGATTCCTTATCCTAGAACGAGCGGGAGGAGGAGGCATGACGGTAGGAGCAGGATGGATCGAAGAAGAAAACTGTGAAGAAGAAGGAAATCATGATGTTTGGAGATATAATGAAAACTTGGGGGAATGGTATCGTTTTCGAATAGAGAATGTTAGAAACCATTTTGTCTGCTGTTAAAATTATTAGGGACCATTTGTTTTTCGTTAAAGTTGACGGAATAAAAGACCTAAATGATTGACAGAGTTAATTGTTAAAGACCAATCAAATAATTAATTTTAGTTAAAAATAAAAAATGTTCGATTTAAAATTTTTTTGGATCAAAATAAATAAATACTCTTGAAAGTAAATTACAAAATCGGTCATAGTCCTCGTCAATAAAATTGCCATTATCCTCATCAATACGCACAACATTATTTGAGATCATCTTATTAGAGAATAGAGACACTCCTTTACTTTAATTTGCTCTCGATGCATGTATTTATTCTGCATATATATATATATATATATATATATATATATATATATATATATTGAATTTTGACGTTTTACATGTGTTAAAGTGGAAAGGCTATTTGCTCTAGGCTATATAGCATTCAGTCAAAGTAATAACCAATTTCAACTTATAAACACTAATTATTATTCCTGGTCATCATGATGTGAAATCTGATGAACCAAGTTTGAAAGAAGACTAACTGTTTCACTTCAATTCAGCATTAGTAATAATCTAGATATGTCAACAAACAATAATGTTGATCTTTTTTTTTTTTTTAATGTATGACACTTAAAATTAAATTAAAGTTTGAGTTTCTAATAATTTTGAACAAATTAAATTACTCCTTATTCAAGTTTATCCAGTGCAGGCCTCTTCTCCAATTGGATCACACCATTATTCCTCTCTGATCATTAATTGGAAGAAAGGGGAAAAAAAGTGCTACCTTGCATTTTTGGAACTAGAATTAATTTTACTTTAGGTTTCTTAATTAGTGGTAATTATTATGAAATCATTTTTTAAAAATTTAAACAGATAAAAAAATAATATAAATAATTATATTTTTAATATTTTTCTTTAAATAAGAATTTTTTTTAGAGTTTATTTGATTTTTGCATAAATTTTTATTTTTTTTATTTATCTTACATTTTTTATTTTTAAAATTCATGAAAGATTGAGTTCTAATCGTTTTAAATATAAAACTTTGACATTATATCATAAAATTATTCATTATAAAAAATTAAATTAATATAAAAAGATATAAATAATTATATATGTAACAATAATACAACCTAAAAAGAAGAATATAGAGTAGCATTTTTTTCTCTCGCAATTGGGTTACAGATAATACCACTGGGCACTACTGGCATGTCCACTAAATGGACTTGGTCTTCGATAATAATAGTTGTGTTGATTTTAAGATTTGTCATGTGTAAAAAAGGAAAATGTTTGGTAACAAAAAAAAATTAGCCAAAAATAATCATAAGTTATCTTATTTAGTATTTATTAATTGTTGTGATAATTAATAAATGTTAAATAAGATAAGTTTTGTTTTTTTTTTTTGTCGTCCTAACATTATTCATAAAAAAAAATATGCATGTCACGATCAATGCTTGGTCTTTGTATTTGTTATCTGTATATAGGTGTATTAATAAATTGTTTTTCATTACGCTGAAAAAGATTTTTCGTTTCGAACAAATTGTTTTCTCCCATATATGCATCCATCACACCATCAAAATTATTTTTAAGCTTATATATCTATATACTATTGTTAAAATCTTATTAATAATATAAATATTTAATTATATTAGATATAAATTAAACAAAAATAATATCAATAATAAAATATCATTTAATAATAAATTAATGATAAATATTGATACTCACAATATGATTGAATAATTTAAACTTGTATTAGTTTGAACGAAAATACAAGGATGATCATTTAAAATACAAAGGCTGCAACTAAGGTTTAAATGTATTTTAGAATATGAGAGATTATGTGTAAAAGCGGATGCCTTACAACTTTTTCTCTCTCATTTTATAGTGGGCTATTTCTTTTATTTTTTTATAATTTTATTCTTAATTTTGTAAATTTGCTTATTTTTTTTGTGGGTAATTAAGGGATTCCATCTTAGATTTGATGTGTTCTATCATAATTTTTAAAAATTTGGTAGCTGATTTTGTAATTCTGCTAGTATTCTATTGATATTCTGCTAGTAATTTTTGTTATTTTTTGCATATGATACCTTTATTGATTTTTGAGCTGTTTTGACATCTCTTCTTCTGTTATCGAACAAGTGTCTGATTTTTTGATTCTGGGACTTTCTTTTTTAATATCCAAATAAATCTTGGGTGTCTAGTATGTACAGTCCTGGGTTGGATTGAATTTCTTTGTCTTTATCAGTTAGGATTGCTTTTATTACTTTTAGAGAATTATGAATTTCTTTTTCTGAGATGGCCGCTATAAGAGCAGCCATCATCTATTTTTTATGAGCTAAGAAACGAGTCTCTTTTTTGTATGATATTTTTTCAAATCTCAAACTATGGCTTGGGAGTTCTGATTTTTTTTTTTTTTTTGAGATATAGTTATCCAGTTATCAATGACCATTTTACTGATTAGATTAAGGTCGAATTTGTTCCACCATTTTATTTTTATGTTTTGAATTAAATATTGTACACTTGGAATATCTTATATCCCGCGGAGTCATATTCCCATGTCATTATCCAACATATTTCCATAGTGGAAATGAAGAAAATCAACTTATATCCATTTAAAAATAAAGTTTTATTTTTAAAAATATTTATAAGCCATACTAACCTATCTCCTTTAGAAAAATAGTTTCTATCGATCCAAACTCTTGAAACCATACCTAAAATTACTTAGAAAACTATAAAGAAATTTCCTTGCGAAACTATATGAATCAAGAGTGCGAATTCAGAAAAAGATATAGGATGTACCACTAGACATCTATATAATCATAATAGAAATAATTGAGGTTCGAATTTTCTAGTAAAATTTTTACCGTGAAAGGAAAGTCTTTTCCATTCTAATAAGATTATTACGTTGATCATTTTAATTTTAGAGTATATTATGTCTTTTGTATGGTTGAGTCTTTATTGTGGGTTAATTCAATAGGTTCTTCGTCAACTAAAATAAATTTATAGAAGATTCAGGTTTTTTTTATACTTACTGATGGGTAATGAAAAGATATATATATATATATATATATATATATATATATATATATATATATATATATATTAAAATTTTTTAACAATAGCTATAATACATGGACATTGATACAGACACAGCATACGACACGAGACGGGATACATCGACATTTGATAAGACATGGAACACGCATATATATAAAATATAAAATATTTTTAGATAAATTGAAATGATATTTTGATATTTTATTAATATTAAATTATAAATTAATTTTTTTTAATTATTTTGTGTCTTATTTTAATTATATAAAGTTTTAAAATATTTTTTATTTTAATAAATAATAATATATACTATTTCCAAAATTTATTTTAAAAATACATTGTTAGAAACAAGAGACTGAGAGAGTAATCTGAAAAGTGTATTATTGAGTGTGTTGAAAGGTACAATATACAAGGGGTATTTATAGGTGCTAAATGAATCAAAGTAATAAAGACATAGAATCCTACAATTAATGTACAGATATGTTATATAAATATAGACGATGCTAATTGATCTAAATTGATTCTAATGATTCTCTAACATCCCCCCTCAAACTCAAGTGGGAGCTAAGGATACCAACTTGAGCTTGGATAACAAAATTCGAAAGCGAGTCGGGTGATGAGCTTTCGTGAAGATATCAGCAGTCTGATCCAGTGTCCCAACAGCAATGAGACGAACAGTATCAATAAGGATACGTTGCCGAACAAAGTGACAATCAATCTCAATGTGTTTGGTCCGTTCATGAAACACATCATTATGGGCAATCTGAATAGCACTGCGGTTATCACAAAAAACATCAGTAAGGGACGACTGAGGAGCACCCAGATCTTCGAGAAGCCAACGAACCGAGATAACCTCAGCAGTGGTGTCAGCGAGGGCACGGTACTCAGCTTTTGTGCTTGAGCGAGTAGTGAACGTTTGCTTCTTAGCACGCCAAGAGATGAGAGCGTCGCCAAGAAACAAACAGTAACCAGTAGTAGAACGACGATCAGTGGGATCACCAGCCCAATCAGCATCAGAGTATGCCTGAAGGGTCAAAGAGGAATGGGCAGACAAATAAAGGCCATGAAATAGAGTGCCTTTGACGTACCGAAGAATGCGAAGAACTGCCGCATAGTGAGTAGTATAAGGAGCTGACAAGAACTGGCTGAGGACATGAACTGGATAGGCAATGTCTGGTCGGGTGACAGTCAAGTAGACGAGACCTCCAACTAACTGGCGATAAAGTGTCGGATTATCAAAAACAGTGCCATCCATAGGGGTAAATCGAACATTAGGCTCAAGAGGAGTAGACTCAGTGCGACTATCTGTAATCCCAGCGTGAGCAAGAAGATCTGAAGCATACTTAGCCTGAGAGAGATAAATGCCATCATCTGTGGAGATGACCTCGAGACCAAGAAAATAGCTGAGAGAACCAAGATCCTTCATCTCAAAGGTACGGTAAAGTGAGGCCTTGAGATCAGAGATACCATCAACATCATCTCCAGTAATGATCATGTCATCAACATACAAAAGTAGAAGAACAACTCTACGTTTGCTTTTATGAATGAAAAGCGCATTCTTATGAGGACTAGAAATAAAACCAAGACTGCATATGGTAGTGCTGAACTTGTCAAACCATTCACGAGGAGCTTGCTTAAGTCCATAAAGTGCCTTGCAAAGGAGACAAACCTTACTGGAAGGACAAGGATATCCTGGAGGTGGTTTCATATAGACTTTCTTTTTCAAATCCCCATTAAGAAATGCATTCTTCACATCCATCTGACTGAGAGACCATCTTTTAATCGTAGCAATGGCAAGGAGAGCTCTAACAGACATAAGGCGAGCAACAGGAGCAAAAGTCTCTTCATAATCAATACCATACTCTTGCGTACAACCTTGAGCAACCAAGCGTGCCTTATAATGGTCAATAGGACTATCAAAGCGAGTCTTGATCTTGTATATCCATCTACTGTCCACAACTTCCTGATCAGAAGGAGGATCAACCAAATCCCAAGTGTGTGCTTTTTCAAGTGCCTGTATTTCTTCCTGCATTGCTTGTTGCCAATTTGGATTTGTGGAGGCTTCTCTGAATGACTTAGGTTCATGTTGATGAAGAATAGTAGAAAAGCAATGATAATAAAGAAGATGATGAGGTGGATTCCTTACCCTAGAAGAACGAGTGGGAGGAGGAGGCATGACGCTAGGAGTGGGAACGCCGTCCGGACTGGAATCATCGGGAGATGGAGAAGGCGGAGGATCAGGAACCTCGAGGGGTGGACTTGGGGTAGACCCTGTAGTATCATCACTAGGAAAGAGATCAACATTTGGGTTAGTAAAAAATGGTGACGGAGTAGAAGGAATGGACTCAAAAGAGGAAAAACTAGAGAACATGTGATACTCCCATAAGACAACATGACGAGATATACGAATACGGCGAGAGATAGGATCCCAACAACGATAACCCTTATGTTCAGAAGCATAACCAAGAAAACAACACATGCGAGCCCGAGGTTCAAGCTTATTATGTTCATGAGGCTGAAGAAGGACAAAAAGACACAACCAAAAACACGGAGAGAACTGTATAAAGACGCTCAAAGGGAGTAATGTTACCAAGAACAGAAGAAGGAAGTCTATTGATAGCATGAACAACAGTGATGACAGCTTCACCCCAAGCACGCTTAGGACAGGAAAAGGAAATAAGTATCGCACGGACAGAGTCAAGAATATGACGGTGTTTACGCTCAGCTCTGCCATTTTGTTGAGAGGTACCAGGACAAGAAAACTCGGACAAAGTGCCCTGTTCAGCGAGAAAATTTAAAAGTTTGGAGTCACGATATTCCATAGCATTATCACGTCTGAGAATTTTAATGACCTTTGAAAACTGAGTTCGAACCATAGTGGGAAAGTTAATATAAATCTGAGGCAACTCACAACGATTATTCATCAAATGGACCCAAGTAAAACGTGAATAATCATCAATAAAGACGACAAAATATCGAGCCCCTCCCATAGAAGCGGTGGGAGCGGGGTCCCAAACATCAGAATGAATAAGGTCAAAAGGAGAGCATGCAATAGAGGAATTATTATTAAAGGATAAGGCATGTTGTTTTGCAGTGCGACAAGAAATGCAATCTAAAGACTCATTTTGAACTTGACTTAAAACACCCGTAGATATAAGAGGACGTAATTTTTCTAAGGAGCTATGGGCAAGACGATGGTGCCACAAGTGAAGAGTAGATGGAGAGGAAGCAGCACAGAGATTTGTAGAGGGAACATGAAGGTTCTCGAGCTCAAATAAGTGTCCGACCTTACATCCAGTCCCGATGATCTTTCCCGTCCGACGATCCTGCACACAACAACCAGAATTAGAAAAAATGACATCAAAACCAAGTTCAACAAGCTGACCGACAGAGATAAGATTAAAATTCAATTTTAGAATAAAATAAGCATCAGAAAGATGAATATTGGACTGTGAAATAACCCCGTGATGTGTTGCATGCAAGAGGGAACCATTAGCAGTGTTAACAGAAGGTGCATTTGTAGTGGAAGACAACGACGAAAAAAGATGACGCAAAGGAGACATATGATTGAAACAACCAGAATAAAAATACCATTTAGAATTACCTGGAGGGGTGGAAAGAGTAGCGGGGGTATTACCAGGAAAGGAGAGAAGTTGCCTAAGAAGGGTTTCAATATCTGATGGAGAGACAGAAGGTGTGTTGAGAGATGTGGAAGAGGTGGACTCAGTAGCAGCAGCAGCAGTAGAGGCAGGCACATGCGGAGAGTTGTTGGGACGAGGTTGACACTTGTTCTGATCTGAGCGTGGTGGTCGAGTAGGACAGGTAGCAATCAAGTGACCCGAGAGCTTACAATAATGGCAGAACAGTTTTGGGCAGTTGGAGCCAATGTGACCTTTTTGTTTGCACTTATGACATTCAATAGAAGGACAGTCGGAGAAGGAATGCCCAGGCCGATTACAGTTGCGACAGATTTTGCCCTTTCTGTCAGTGGCAGCAAAGACAGTTTCACTTTTAGAACGAAGCAATCCCAATCACGTTTCTTCAGACTTAAGACGAGGAAGAGCATCTTCAAGACTAGGCAAGGGATTCTGATGAAGAAGAGAAGCCCTGACCGGCTCACAGTCATCAGTAAGTGCCATCATAAATTGGATGAGACGTGTCCGGTTCCGATAATCCTCATATGCCTTAGCATCAGTGGGATCTTTAAGAACAGGCTCACAAGAGGTCAACTGATCCCAAATAATCTCCATCTGAGCAAGAAAATAAAAAACTGCTTGGCTACGTTCTTGCTTAAGGCTATGAAGTTCCTTAAGCAGTTGGTACTGATGAGAGAGATCAGAGATAGTGTAACATTTCGCCAAATGATCCCATACCTCTTTAGTAGTTTCAAAACGTCCAAACTGTAAATGAATGGCAGGAGTAGAAGTGTTGCGGAACCAAGTGATAATCTGATGATTTTTACTATCCCAATCTTCCAATTTCTCTGCATAGTCCTTCTCCTTCTCAGCATCCTCCTTGGATTTGGAGGCACCATCTTTGGATTTGTCAGTCACAGTTGGCTTAACAGGACAGGCAATATCACCAGTCACATATCGCCATAATTTTCACCCTTTAAGAAATCCTCGCATAGCTTCAACCCAATGTGCATAGTTGGAGTCATTAAGGATAACAGGGATAGGCTGAAAGACATCTGATTTTTCCATAGTAATAGAAGAAATAGCAAAAGCTAAAGAAGAAGAAAACTGCAAATTCGGGGCAGAAAACGAGAAAACAGGGCGCGGAATCGGAAAGAGCTCACCAAAAAATCTTAGGGAGGGTCCCGCTTGTCCGCCACGTCAGCGCCACATCAGCGCCACGTCAGAGAAGCGATGACACATGGCGGCACCGGAGAGGAGCGAGAGAGACACGCTGGCAGTGAGGTGGACGCGGGTCAACCACGGGTCGGGCCGGGTCGCGCGTGGGTCAACCAAGGATGGCTTCGTGCGACACATGGCAGCACCAGGAGCGTTGGATCTACACCAAGATCAACGGCTGCTGAAAACTGGAGGGCGAGGAAGGCTGACGTCGCGACACGTGGGAGCGCGAGGAACGTCCGATCGGCGCCGAGATCTAACGGTTGCTGAAGCTTCTGGAAGGAGAAATAATGGAGGTGGACAGCAAACTTTCGGCGGCGTTGAAAAGCTGACGAAGAGAAGAACACGATGATGTCGGAGGTGACGAACCAAAGCGTTGAAAACAGATCGAAAAACGAGAGAAAATAGACACAGTCGGAGGAGAAAAACAAGAAGGCTATGAACAAAAATTCATTGAAAAAAAAAAAACTTTAGGCTCTTGATACCATGTTAGAAACAAGAGACTGAGAGAGTAATCTGAAAAGTGTATTATTGAGTGTGTTGAAATGTACAATATACAAGGGATATTTATAGGTGTTAAATGAATCAAAGTAATAAAGACATAGAATCCTATAATTAATATACAGATATGCTATATAAATATAGCCGATGCTAATTGATCTAAATTGATTCTAATGA
Organism: Arachis ipaensis; assembly: GCF_059453495.1. Taxonomy (NCBI): domain Eukaryota; kingdom Viridiplantae; phylum Streptophyta; class Magnoliopsida; order Fabales; family Fabaceae; genus Arachis; species Arachis ipaensis. Next base: position 14,918,024 of record NC_142443.1, on the reverse strand, counting down.
TTCTCTAACATACATATTAAAAATAAGGTTGGACACACTGATACGTAATGGTATTTAAGGGTATTTAAAGATATCCAAAAATTTTTTTATATGATTAGATTCAACAGATACGCATATTAAATAGTGTTGATTATGTCTAAAATATATCTGAGATGTAAATACAATAACTAAATAAAATATCGGTACTTGAGAAGCTATTGTAACCACCAAAACTTAAAACTTGACTGTAGTTGTATATGATAAGATTGCGTGGTGATGCATGCGTGTATGATGTAAGTACAGGCATATCATTCCGTTTCAATTTGTTTTTTCAGCATACATGTAATTAATTGAATCTGATGCCCTCCGTCCACACGTGTTCTTGTTTTCTTCTGCATTTGTCTTGTATTGCAACAATTGCAATAATGCTTTATTTGCTCCTTTTTTTGACTATAAGGCTGTTGCTGTTACCTTGGAATATATACGATATGATCTAGAAAAATGATATTTGCATTATGTTTTTATTTTTTTTTATATTTTCTTATAGTATAAGTTTTTATTTTTATTTTTTATGGATCACGTTTAATATTAAAAATAGAAAATATAAAAACAGTGCATATAACAGTACTCCATGGCGTTCATAAAGAATTCGTCCTTTGGTCTATTTGTCAACGTCAATGATTTAATCTTATGACGAGCAGCGCTAATGCTTGATGAACCAAAATAATGGGATTAATAGATAGTTAGATACTATTAAAGATAGCATGGTTTAAAAAGATAACATGGGATTAATAGATAGTTAGATACTAAAATTGGTAGTTTTATGTTATATGCTCTTGATTTAAAAAGATACTTCTGCTTACAAGATTTAATTCACTCACCGGAATTACAAAGAACCTAATAGTTGTTTTTAAATTTGCAGAAAATAATAAAGTTTATTTTCAATTTCATGCCAAAATATGTTTAGTTAAATGTGAGCATTTTAACAAAGTGTTATTGCAGGGATTTAAAAAGTGATGGTATCTACAGATTTTACAATGTAGCAGTTCCTCATGTTTCTAGTTTAAAATAATCCTTCTAAATCTTTGTATCTTTATAATTGTGGCATCTAAGACTAGGCAACACAACTACGAAATTTGTATCTTCTATTCTCTCAAATTTTAATGTTATTGTTCAGAATAAAGATAAAACCTTGAAATCTGAATTGTGTGAAAATTGCATGAATGCTAAAATGCACAAGTTGCATTTCCCTTTATCTTCTACCACTTACAATGATTCACATATGTTTAGGGATCATCTCCCTATACTTCACATCTTATTTTTTGTTATTATGTCACTTTTATTGATACATATTCTAGATATACTTATCTCTTTTTGTTACAGACCAAATCTCAAGTTTTGTTAGCCTTTCAGCAATTCAAATTATACATGGAAAACCTTACAAACCATAAGATTAAAGAGTTTCTTCAATACAAGACATAATTTGTTCAAGCAGGTATGTGCAAAGATTTTCTTGTCCTTACACTCCATAATAGAATGGTATAGCAGAAAGAAAACACAGACATCTCATAGAAATGAGTCTTACCATGTTATCTACTGCTTCTAAACCTTGTTACAATTTCTTTAGGGTATTTGGTAGCTCATGCTATCCCTTTATCAGACCTTACAGCAATACTAAGCTAGATGCAAGAATCCAAAAGTGTGTGTTTATAGGTTATGCAACCAAATCTAAGGGTTACAAATGTCTTTCACTTTGTGGAAAAGTCTATACTACTAGACATGTTATTTTTGAAGAGCACGTTTTCTAGAATTATTCCTCCAAACTGAGTCTCCTTAAAACAAAAATAGTCAGTCTGATATCCTTACTAAGGTTCTTGTTGTCTAAGAATACTCAGAATCAGATTGTGCCTAAAAGTATTAATACTAAATTCAATAATCCAGCTCCGATCCTCAAGTAGCAGATTTAGCTAATAATGGGGAAATTTCCAATCTTCAACTTCAAGATCATTTTGATGATCACCATTAGAATGGTGTTGTCCCTATTTCTGGGACTCAAATATGCATACCCTTTATAAACCAACCCAATTCTGATTCTCCATCTATTACTGACACTTCACCTCATACTCATAATATTACATCCTTACATAATAACAAGCATCTTATGTTAACTAGGTCCATGACTGGTAGCTCCAAACCAAGAGTTTTAAATACCAATGTCAACAATCATGATAGTGCTGAAGATATACCAAAATTAGCCTCTGCTGCTTTGCTTATTCCTCATCGAAAAGAAGCAAAGCAAGAACAGTTCAAAGCCCTGATGAGAACTCACACTTGGACTTTGGTTCCAAAACCTGAAAATGCAAAGATTATAGGGTGTAAATAGGTCTTTACTATCAAAAGATTCTCTGATGGTTTTATATAAAAACACAAAGCTAGATTGGTGGAACAAAGGTTCCATCAATCACAGGACTTTAATTTTGAGCAAGTTTTCATCTCTGTGATTAGACTAACTACTATTAGGATTGTTTTCAGCATTGCTTTATCTAAAGATTAGATTATAAGACAATTTGATTTTAACAACACTTTTTTCAATGGCAACTTGCATGAGGTTATTTATATATGTATCAACCAATTGGTTTTGATCAAAATTCTGAGACATATGTATGCAAACTAAACGAATCTCTCTATGGCCTAAAGCAAGCCCCTAGAGAATTCTTAAAATTAAGCAAAATCCTTCAATCTTTTGGTTTTCTTAGTACTAATTTAGATACTTCTCTGTTTGTGAAGCATGGCTCAAATTTTTTTATCTATATTCTATGTTATGTTGATGATATAATCATAACAGGAAATGATCCATTTGAAGTTGAAACCAGGATTCAAAAACTGAATAATAGTTTTACTTTGAAAGCTCTTGATGCCTTATCTTATTTTCTTGGTATTGAGATTCAAAGGTTGAAATATGGATAGCTACAACCTTTTCAAACAAAGTATGTTAAAGATTTGTTATCCAAACTTGGCATGAACGAGGCTAATGGTATGCCTACTCCCATGATATCTCTTCACTTCAGTTACAGTCTACAAGCTAAAAAAAATTGATGATCCAAAATTTTGAAGAGGATCTTGAGATATTTTCAAGGAACAAAGGATCATGCTCTCATTATGTATAAGTGTTCAGACTTTAAGTTATATGATGTTACAGATTCGGATTGGATAGCAGATGTAGAAGATTGATAGTCAATTTCGGACTTTTGAGTTTATCTTAACACTAATTTGATTTCTTGGTCTTGTAGGAAACAAAACACAATCTCAAGATCATCCACAGTGGCAGAATTCAACAGTTTAGCTGCATGTGTTGCTGATATAGTTTGAATAAAGAATCTGATTGCTGAATTAAATATCAAATTGCCTACTGTTCTATCGATTTTTTGTGACAATTTGAGTACAGTTCTTCTTACAGCCAACCCTTCTTCATGATAAAAATAAACCTTTCCAATCAGACATTGAAGTAGTTCGAGAGAAGGTTAATACAATACTAATAGTTTTGCTTAGTCTCTTCTGTAGAATCATAGTTTTGCTTCTAGTATAAACTTCTAAGGTGTTTTCTTCCAATCCAAGCTATCTGAACTTGGACTTCCATAGATACTATTTCTTTTATACAAACTAAAGAAAAACCAAAAATAAATAAAATAGAGTAAAATGTACATAACAAAGAAATTTATATATGAAAAAAAAAAGGAAAGAAGAGGCTATGGTGTAATCACTCACTGAGACTTGTTTTCTACTTGATCAAAAAACTAAATTGAATACAAAATAATTAAATGCAGTAACCACACATTGATCTCCAATAATCTATATCTAATCCCCAATCTAAGTTTAAAAATGCAAACAATTTTAAATTAGTAGGAGTGAAAAGGTAACTCTTGATCGTCAACCATTCCAACAAGATACATCAATATGTGTTTTACACATTTTCAATGAGAATTTAAAGGATGTTATATATTGACTAACTTTGTTAACTAAATTAAATATACAATTTCAGGGCTTGTAACTTTTTGCTACTAACTGTATCACTTCACAACTACTTATCAAATGACTTTTAGTTAGTTTACAAAATGATTTGTAAATTTAGTTATTACAAATAATGTAAACTTTGAAAATGCTTTGTAATTTTAGAAAGTAAGATGTAATGTACAAAATATTTGAGAGAGAAAATGTGTAACATTATAATAAGAGTGAATATTCAATCCGACATTGACAATTATCTCAAAAAGACTACGAGACCTCCAAACAAAAAAAAATATTCAATCCGATCTCTGAATTTTATTTTTATGGGATTAATTAGTCCTTGTGCTAAAAAAAATTACTAACACAAGGACTCATCAGTCCCATAAAAATAAAGCTCACGGGTCGAGTTGGGTATTTTTTTTTGTTAAGGATCTCGTTGTCTTTTGAAATAATTGTCAGATATCGTTTAGGATTTTTCTCTTATAATTAAACATGTATATGAGCAATAATATCAATAAGGAGAGATGATGTATGTCGAACAAAATCTACAAAATTGTTTTATTAGAAAGCAAAAAATAAAAATTACAAATATGTAGTTTACATACTAGAAATTTAAATTTCTGAGAATAATCATCAATGTATCTCCATCCATCCGGAGATAGACTAATGAATTATTAAAACAAACAAATAATTCTTGAATCTTGTCTTAACCAAAATTCAAGAAGTACAAAGTAGTTTTCGAGAATTTAAATTCATTGATTAGTAAATAATTTATTTTTAACCATTTGAAAAAGCGCACATATAATGATAATTATTCCATGGAAATTAGTTACACATAAACACATATGGTACGTAACTCTTTTAATTAAGCAGTGGGATAAGAAGCATCCATGGCGATTCCACACAAACCAAGACCAGCACCAATACCTCGCTTCATCCTAATGTATCCATTCTCACCCCATTCAGTACCCCATGAATTCTTAATAATCCAATAATCAGTTCCATTCTCAGTACCATAACCAACGGCTAGAACACCATGGTCAAGCTCAATTCCACAGGGTCCATCATAAACACCACTTTCGTAAGAGAACATACTATCTGCTTCAATGGCAACTGCTATGGGTTGGTTAGCGAGAGCTTTCATGAGCTCGGTCTCGTTGTTCGCCGGAACCATCTCGTAGCCTTTGATCTGAGCAACTACGGAGGCTTCTTCCGTTGCATTGCATACACTGTCCGTTGCGTTGTAAGGGTAATTTGCGTCGCTTGTGATTCCGCCGTTTTTCCAAATGTATTGAAATGCACCTTCCATGTAACCGCCGCTACATCCCATATCCCTACCGTGTATGTCACAACTCACCACTTGTTGCTCGGAAAGTGACACCAGTTGTCCGGTGGTTAAGGCGTTTATGCCCTCCACCGCCGCCACCGCGGAAAATGCCCAGCAACTTCCTGGTTTTGCAAATAATTCATAATCACATGATTGACTACTCTCAAAAGAGTGAAGTAATAATGAAGAGATAGATTCATGATGCTACAAAGTACAAACTAGATGAAAAATATCAAAAGAAACAACCCACGACCATAAACCTGAATCTAAAACTAAACCAAAAAATATAAAGTCGCCGAGTAATAAAACTATTGAAGTTAGAGAAAAATCCAAATCAGTTCCTGACAATTACCTCGAAAGATAACGAGGCTCCTGACAAAAAAAACCCCAACCCAACCCTTGGCAAAAAAAATAAACCCAATCCGGCCCTGACAATTATTTCGAAAGGACAACGAGGTCCCTGTGCCAAAAAAAATAACCTGTGCCAAAAAAAATAAATGTTATTTTTTTTGGCACAGGGGCTAATCAGTCCCAAAAAAAAATTATCAGGGGTCGGATTGGGTGTTTTTTTTTCTTGGAGGCCTCGTTGTCCTTTCGAGATAATTGTCAGGGCCGGATGGGGTATTCACTCTTGAAGTTATCATCTAATTTCTTATTAATTAGTTAATGGAAAGTATTGTAAAAAGAAAAAAAAAACATCTAAATAAAAACACTCAACTAATAAATTAATTGTTATGTATTTGTGTATAAATAGCTATGTTATTTATTTATTTTTTTGAAGATAGAGATATTCGAACCCCGCAACTTCTTAATTGAGTATAGGAAGACTATATCATTTGAACTATAATTCATTGGTAATAAATATGTTATTTAATTTATTTTAAATAAAAATTTTTATATTTTAATATATATTTTATATGAATGATAATAAATTTTAGGTGAATTCTACCCAACCCCCTCTAAAATAACATGTAAGTTACCCTTCATGATGTGTCACATTTTAATTGGTCATTACTTAACTATAGTTGGGTTATTTTGTAATTTATTATTTGAGATGGGTAATTGTATAATTTCTTAAAATATTAAAATTCTACCCCATTAATTGAAGCACGTTCTCACGCAATCTCTTTCTACAGTGCATCATTTCTTAACAGGTCGTTGAATTCCCATGGCTCGTAACTTCTCTGTTCTTCCCAGTATAGCCAAGGCGGACTTCATTGCTATCTCTTGTCCTCTCATTCAATCCCCCCCTTTTTTTTTTTTTTTTTACCATGAATCACTCTTTACCAACATCAACATCATTAATGGTTAGTTCGGTTATTAAATTTTTTTATTAAAAAAATATATATTTATTTAATTACAAGATGGAATATATATTCATATTTAAAATATAATATAATAAAATAAATCTATTTAAAATACTTAAAAGTATAATTAAAATCATGAATATATAAATATAATAATAAAATTTGTACTCTAAACAAGTAAACATATTTTTTATCATACATAAATTATTTAAAAAATAAATATATTATTAAAATTAATAATACAAATTTAAAATAATAAAATCCAATTTTTTACTGTATTTGTTATAATATTTTTATTCTTTTAAGTTACAATTTATTAGTACTTTATTATTTAATTAATGATTAAACAAATTATTTTTATAAAAAATTATGTTTTGTATTATCTTATAGAAGAGACCAATATAGTAGTTTAAAAAATAAAGTAAAAATGAAATTTTAAATAAAAAATATTTAATATTAAAATTTTTAAATATAAAAATAATTTGTATAAATATTTAAAAGATAAATATAAAATATATGCATAAAATAAATAAAACAGATAAAATGGAAGTATTCATGAGAAATAAATAATTATTTTTGTTTCCTTTATTTATTTTTAACATGTATTTTATATTTATATCCTGAATATCTATATAATTTGCTTTTGTATTTAAAAATTTTAATATTAACTATTTTTTATTTAAAATATCATTTTTACATTAATTTTTAAATTGGTATATTGGTCTCTTCTTTAAGATTATACAAAAAATATTTCTCATGAAAATAATTTGTTTAATCATTAATTAAATAATAAAATATTAATAAATTAAAAATTAAAAGAATAAAAATACTATAAAAATTACTTGTAAGAAAGTTGAATTTTATCATTTTAAATTTGTGTTATTAATTTTAACAATTTATATTTTTTTTAAATAATTTATGTATGATAAAAGATATGTTTACTTGTTTAGAGTACAAATTTTATTATTATATTTGTATATTCCTAATTTTAATTATACTTTTAAGTACTCTTAATAGATTTATTTTATTATATTATATTATATTTTACATATGAATATATATTCCATATATTATTTTTAATGAAAAAAATTTAATAACCAAACTAACCATTAATTATATTGGTAAGGAATGATCCATGGTTAAAAAAAAAAAAGAGATTGAGTGAGAGGACATGAGATAGCAATGAAGTCGGTGCTGACTATACTGGAAGTCGGTGCTGACTATACTGGGAAGAATGAAGAAGTTACAAGCCATGAAAATTCAACAACTCGTTAAAGAATGATGCAGTGTAGAAAGAGATTGCGTGAGAACGTGCTTCAATTAATGGGGTAGAATTTTAATATTTTAAGAAATTATACAATTACCCATCTCAAATAATAAATTACAAAATAATCCAACTATAGTTAAGTAATGACCAATTAAAATGTGACACATCATGAAGGGTAACTTACATGTTATTTTAGAAGGGGTTGGATAGAATTCACCTAAATTTTATGGTTGATATATGTGTGTTTATATATATATATATAAAGACATGCATACTTTGTATTTATATTCCAAATGATGTATTTATCTCTATCTTATTTCTGTATTGTTATCTTATGTAATTATGAAAGAAAAAATATAATAATGAAAATAAGAAATGCGAATGCGAATATATAAAACAACTTTATGGATATAGATTTATATAACCATTTATTTCAATAAAAAAAAATTTGAAAATGAATTTTGTGAATACCAATAGAAAGTGACAACTAAAAAGCATACGACCTAATAATTAATAGACTTGGCTTGATATTTTTATTTTAAAGATTTTATAACAAAAAATTAAAAACTAAACAAACTATAAGCACGTACATGATTCTATTGTTCTCATCAATTTTTCCTCAAATTATATAAAAAAAATTAAAAATGAAAGTAAAAATGAAATGTATGTAAATAATCATGCCCTAATATTATTATAATAACTAGAAATAATTCATATAATTCTGTAATATTATATTGCTAATCTTACCACAATCGCCTTGGTCCTTAACATTAGTAACAGCTCCTTTAGTCCTCCAATCTATGGATGAAGGAATGGAATCAACATTTGCATACTTAAATGTTGATGGTGTTGATGATACCCTCTGTGGCCTCTTGAATCCATTTAGGGAAGCCTTAAGCTCCTTAGTGGTTTTGTCAGTTAAGTGGTTAATACCAAGTTTATAAGACTTCTCCCCAGCAGCATTGAAGGATTCAATGTATTCTACATTCTTCTTGAATATCAAGAACCGTTCTTGCTTCTCCTCATCATCTTTATAAACTTTGTCATATTTAGTCATCCATTGCTCATGCCTTTCTAGCATAATAATATTATTGGATTCTTCATCATTGAGTTTTCGGGACAACACTTGGGAAATCCCAACTACAACAATCACGAATAGTAATAGCTTTTGGCCAGTGAAAGCCATGCCTAGCTAATTAATAAAATAGAAGCTTGTGTTAGTATGAATTATGAACCAATGGCTTGGTAGTTTATATAGAGATCTCCACTTCAATTTTGAATTAATTATTTAAGGAAGATATATATATAGTTTACTACGTACCTCTTATATCATTGTCCTTTTTTTTTTTTTGCATTTTATTTTCTTAAATTTTAGTATGCGTTTAATTATTAATTAATTAATTAATTATACTCCTTAAATTTCCAAATTTATTTATTTTTATTGAGAGATTATTATGTCAATAAAATAAATATAGCATAAAAGTAGTTTTAAAAGAGAGAAAAAGTAGTTATTAGTAAGATTTCTCTTATAATAACTTTTAAATGAATTACACATCTAAAAAGAATAAAAAAAATTATTTACATACTAAAATTTGTCACCAAAATTAGTTATTATATATTATATATAATATATAAATATATATAATTTAATTTAATTTTAATATATATTATATATTTTAATATATATTTTATATTGATGACTAATAATTTTAGTTTACACCTAACATATTTGAAAAAAAAAATTAGAGGAGAGAAATCGTAGAGATGAACAAAGTTAAAGGAAGTAAATTACAACTTTTTCTTAGTTTAATAATGCTGGATTGATTTTTTTCCCGGTTGGATTAACAGACATGATGTAGCTATTATTATTATTATTATTATTATTATTATTATTATTATGTTTTCTATGATATCACTTAATCCAGCGGATTTAATGACTAATTTATTATAAATTGAAATTTTATTTAAAAGTTTATCGTTGTCTAACAAATTATTGTATACAGTATCTTAAAGTACAAGAATGGAGCATTGTTTCAATTATTGACGACCGTTTACCATTGTTTTTGAATTTTAAAAGAATTAATGGGGCATTGTTGGAGGGATTGGAGCTTTGTTTCACAATTTGACATTGTTCATCTAGTTTTGATCGCTTGCCGGTAAAAGTATGTTGTTATCCGCTTTTTTAAACACATACGAATCATATTACAGGGAACATTGCGTCCAACTAAAAGAATGAAATGCATAAGAATCCAAGTATATGAAAGAAATTTCAGTGTTGTATCCTTTCGGTTAAAGTTTTCTTTATCGGATTTATAGAGGTTGACATTCAACATATACAGCTATGTTACCTTTGGACTAACATTAGTCTATAAAACAAGATATCTGTGTAAATATTTTACACATTTATGTGAAAAAAAATTATTTCCTCTTTTTTTATTATTATTTTCAATATAAAAATAAAAGATATAAAAAATTATATACAAATTAAAATAGGCACATATATATATTTTTTTAACCCATTGACAATCTATATATTATGTGAAAGGTTGTTAACAATAGATAATGGGTAGTATGTACTTCATATGGTATAAAGAACATATATATAATAGGTATGAACAATGAAGAACAATGAAGATATTAATTCACAATAGAATTGGGATACTTCTATATTGATATTAGATAATTATTGTTGGTGGAGAAAGTAGTAGTTCATCCACGCAAATAAAACAGTCATGTTATGGAAATAACAATCCAAACTTTAAAATTATTTTATTTAATATTTATAATTTTATGTATGTAATATTTACGTTACACATTTATTATATTTCAAGATTACTCAATTATTTTAGATCAACAATAATTAAAAAATATAAAATAAAGTAAATAATAATTAAAAAAACAAAATAAAATAATTTTATACTATTTTAAACTGATCTTTTATTATTTATTTTAAGAGAAGTTTTTAAAAAATAACAATTTTTAATATTTTTTGTCATTATTTGACAAATTATATATTTTTTGTATGTAAATATATATAGGTGTAAATTATTACTAATCAAATACTAATAAAAAATAATAATATTTATTAGGCATGTAACATTTTTTTTAATAGTTTTTAATTCGAATATAAGAGCACAATGTTTCATCTCATATTATTACTTCAATCACTATCCTTAGAATTGGGTTTTTTTTTTCTTTAAAAAAAAAATGCATTTTTCAACTAGAGAAATCCAAGTATGGTTGCTTGAGTATGAAGCAACAGCAGCACATAGATTTATGACCAGCAATATGAATTGAAATGTAGCAGCAGTTCAAAGAATGAGGAAATGAAACTTGAAAGCAGAGATCATGAATGAAAACTATCAATGATAAAGTGTATTACAGAATCATCTCTTAAAGAATAGAGCAAAGAAGCCTATTTACATCATCATGAAGATTCTTTGGACGAACAATAACACGGATACGAGACATGATACGACATTGGACATGCAGACACACGAATTTTAAAATTTTATAAGACGAGGACACGATATATATATAAAATATAAAGTATTTTTTAAATAAATTACAAATAATTTTTTATATTTATTAGTATTAAAATATAAACTAATTTTTTAACTGTTTTTAATGTCTTCTTTTAACTATATAAAAGTATTTAAAATATTTTTTGTTTTAATAAACAATAATATATATTATTTCTAAACTCATTTCAAGAATACATGTTAAGAATAAGGTTGGACATGCTGATACGTGATGGTATATATTTAGGTGTGTCCAAGTGTGTCTGAAAAAGAATTTTTTATTTTTTATTAAGACAGGATTGGACACGGCAAACACGTGTGTCGGATGAGTGTCAATGAGTATCGTGTTCAAAATGTGTCCGACACGGAAACACGACAAATCAACGAAGTGTGCATGCTTCGTAGCTTAATACCAACCCTCTCAAGTTATAAAATTTGTTCAAAAGAAAAATGTATATGAGCATGAAAAATTACATATTAAAAATTTAATTTCTAGAAATAGTAAACCATTTGGAGAGAGAACAATCAAAATTATAAGGTAATTGTTCTGGTATCATTCCAAATTTTGATGATAAATTATCATTTAAGTATTATATGTATAATAGATCTTTTTTTACGTACTTTAATCATGCAAAAATAATTATCTAACATATGGTTAAAATTTGGATAAAAATAAACTTTCAAAATGCGTATTGAATATTTTATAGAAGTACATAAGCATTTTCACTTGCATGGTCGATGGTTGCTGCGGCACGCGGGGGAGGAAGTTGTGATGGCGCGACGCAAGAGAGAAGAGGACGAACGGCAGCTGCCCTTGCATGGTCGGTGATTGTTGCGGTGCGCGGGAGAGGAAGTTGTGATGGGAAAGTTCTTACTCCTGAGTGAGAACCAGAGGACTCTTACCTTGTTTGAAATTCATAACGTTCCCAAAATGGTAATTTATTCCATTCTCTACTCCAGGAGTTGGCACACTGTACCTAAGGCTATATGAAATTGTCTTTCTGGATACTAAACGTGCTTCCAATTGTTGCTTCTCCAAGGTGTTCTTCAGGACCTCCAATTCTAACGCTCAAGCTTTGAATCTGGTTGTTAACGAATATCATCCACATTGTTGAGATTGGTGTGTTTATGCTGGACGACGGCTAGTGAAAGATGGAAAATGCAGCTAAAGAAAGACGGAAAATGTTTTCTAAAGTAAAATTAGGATTAATTGGGGTGGTATTTTTTAATGGATTTTTTAAATTTAAAATTAATTTTACTTTTCTTTTTTAATTCGTTGTTCGCATTGTTTATTATATGGGTCGTTTTCTTATATTTTCTCTTATGTTTATTATTATCATTATTACTATTATATATTAGAGAGTTATTAACTTAAATAGTGGGATAAGATGCATACATAGCAATGCCACATAAACCAAGACCAGCACTTATGCCTGGTTTGATTCTTATGTAACCAGCCTCATCCCAATTAGTACTCTATGAATTCTTCACAATCTAATAATCAGTTCTATTAACCAATCGCAGTATCATCATGGTTAAGATTAGTTCCACAAACTCCATCAAAAACACCACTCAAATAGTGTAGAAAATCAAGCAAATTTGCTTGAATAGCAACTGAAACTGGTTGGTTATCCACTGCTTTTAGAAGTTCTGTCTCATTATTTGGTGGCACGCCATCTCATAGCCTTTGATTTAAGCAACTTTATAGGCTTCTTTTTTCGTATTGCATCTACCATATGTTGTTAAATTGTAAGAGTAGTTTTCTTCACTTGTAATTCCTCCATTTTCAAATATGAATTCAAATGCACCTTCCATGTAACCACTGGCACATCCCAAATCTCTACCATGTATGTCACAACCACTTCTAGCTCCGACATCTTACCACAAAATCCTTGGTCCTTGACAGGAGTAACAGCTCCTTTAGTCCCCCAATCTAAGATTTTTAATTTTAATAAATAAAAAAAATGTAATAATTACTGAAATAAATAAATTAAAAAATTATTACTGAAATTCGTGACTCTTTCTTATTTCGTTTATACTGTAAATAAGATAATTTTGCACGTATTTCGTTTACAGTGTAAAGGAGATAATACACGTAGACGTGACATGCGTATATCTCGTTTATACTGTAAACGAGATACGTACAACAATATCTCGTTTACAGTATAAATGAGATGCATACAATGAGACAAATTTTCAATAGCTATAAAAGGATATGTAACCCTTGACATTCTCACAAACATTTCATATCTTCTTCTGTCCCGTTTTTCTCACAAAAACAAGGCAATAATGGCCAGTAACAGCGTATATATAATTATGTGTCTACCTCAATTGTCGTATGAGAAATGGAGACAACGGGTTGATATTTGAGTGTGAGAATTCGATACTGTTGCGGACTCAGCATGTAAGTACGTTGTCGGAGTTGAAGAGTTTGATATTGAACAACCTCGGTGGAATAGAAACGAGGGAGGTTGGAAGGATGGGGTATAGGTTGCTGTTACCCATGGGTAATGGGGTTTTTCAGTTTCGACTATTTCGGCTTTTAGGGGGCAAGCATGTGCAACTCATGTTCGACATCCATGAAAAAATCATGGCGGAACAAGTGATGGAGCTTTCCGTCGAGGTTGGAGATGTTGATCGTGATGGTTTTGTACACTCGACCTATGTGCAGGACGATCGACCTCTCGCACTACCACCCCATTCATGTCGCCACTCTAGTGGAAGAGGGTGGAGGAGGGTGACGAAGAGTCTGATAAAGATTACATGGCGGATAGTATTGGTAGTAATTTGTCTGAAGGGGTGATGAGGAGGACTTTGTACCGGAGACGCCCGCCGAGACTGCGGCGCGCCATGTCTTGCCTCCTCCCACCCAATTCTGGCGCTATCGGCAGTACAAAGTCACTATCATACATTAGATATGGACGCCATGCATGAGAGGATTCCGGTTTTCAACATGGGGGAAGAGGATTACAACCTAGACAGTGGAGTAGAGTTTTGGGTCGGCCACAGATTCAAATGTCGAGATGCAGTGCTGCAGGGTGTGAAGAACTACAGAATTCGCAGGAGTACTGAGTACTGGGTGATCGAATCGGACCGATTAAAGTACCATGTGCAATGCCATCAAACTGCGATTAGGTGTCCATGGAGTCTCCGTGTTGCCCGTTGACAGAACCTCAGATATTGGTGAGTTCAAGTTTAATTGAGCTTTTAAGTAGTTTTGTGCAATATATTTAGTAGTTTCGAAATATGGCTGAACCGATGCTGTTTTATTTCGTTAGGGAGGTTCGGAGGGTTGGTGGAGTGCACAGTTGTTTAACACCCACCATGTCCCAAGACCATCGACAGTTCGATAGCAGTCTCATCTGCAAGGTTAGTTATACTACCGTTGATATAGTCCAACCCCTCCGTCAGCATCCTAGTCTTGCAAGGTGTGGTCCGAGCGAGCTATCACTTCAAACCCTCCTATAGAAAGGTCTGGATGGCGAAGCAGAAGGTAATTGCACAGATCTACGGGGATTAGGAGGAATCATAGGATACATGTAGATCCCTCTATCTAGTGGACACCACTGAAGAAATCTCTAGTAGATCTAGGACATCAATAGCGGAGTGCAGCCCGCGATGTCCGTGACGCCTCAGTGTGCCGCCGATCGACACAGTGACTGGTACGTCCAGGCAAGTACCGCCGAGCCCCAGGACAAAGCCCGGCACCGCCCAACGTCCTGAAGAAGTGGGAGCCAACGCAAGTGAACCAAGTTGTTCGACTTATTCGTCATCAGATATCCTCCGACCAGTAACATAATGTAGCACCTGGTGTACTGTAGGAGGGTCTTTAGGTCGTCTGTAGGGGGCATCTGGCGGACACGGTCCCGCAGCCACACAAGTTTCAGCGTTAACGACTCCTTCCTCTGCGCCGCCTACTGTGGAGCTACCGGAGGCCTGGCACCTAGCTCCACCAACTGCCACGTCTCCGTGTGGTACCACCTACCGAAGTCATGGAGGCAACCCCAACTAGGGCTCCGTGTGCGCACAGCCCTAGGTGGTACACCACGTCCTATAGGGTGATAGTGACCTCACCCCACGGGAGATGAAACGTGTGGGTCTCCGAACGCCATCGCTCCACGAATGCCGTAATCAGGGAATTGTCGAATGTGAAATCCCCGAGGGGTACCATGTCGTCGAATCCAACCTCAACCAGATACGGGACAATGGCATCGGGTGGAGGAAGGGTGTGACTCACTCGTCGGGGCAGTAGAAGGCGAGGCCTCTGAAATAAAAAAATATTCAGAATTATCAAAAAATAATTTTAAAACTTTTATTGGGTCTTCTACGTTTAATGGTCTTTGTATTATCAATGAATTTTTAAATAGGAGCCCATTTTTTTGTATTAAATTCTTACACCGTTTTTTAGTTTTGTAATTTGATCATTTTAGTATAACAAATATTAAAGTTACACAAATATTTCTTCCTAAATTAAAGCTATTTTAATTAAAAAAATATTTAGATCTTCAATCACATATTTTTAAGACAAATATTATTCTTTTAATTTTAACATATTTGAAACTAAAAATACTTAACTAAAAGATTATAAGTAGTACCAATGTACCACATATAAAATAGAGTTTCAAACTAATAGGGGTGGCAAAGCAGGCCGGCCCGCCCCAACCCGCCCCGCTAACTAAAATGGGTTCAAAATTCTAGCCCGCCTCGCTTTATAGTGGATTGGCGGGTTGGCGGGCTAGCACGCTTGATTCTTTTTTTTTTTTTTTTTTTGAAAAATAAAATTTATTAAAATTAACTAAAAAATAATAATTAAAAAATCAAATACAAATAAAAAATAGTCATATTATAATATATATTTTTTACTATCTTGATTTTTTTTAATTTTTAACTTCAATAAAAATATTCAAAATAATATTTGTCAATAAAACTATCTTTATTTTAAAAAACATAATTCGAACAAATATACAAAATTGTAAAATAAAATAAATAAAGTTAATAACGAAAAGAAGAATAAAAACAAAAACAAAAAAATATTTAAAAATTCTATAATTATTAATTTTATAATAGTAATCACTCTTTTATTTAATAAAAAAAAGAAAAATAAAAATCTTCGGCCCGGCGGACCGGCCCGCCCCGCCCCGCCAAAACCTGCCAATTTGGCGGTGCGGATTTGGCGGATTTTTTTAATTTGGCGGGCTCCAAATCCTAACCTGACCTGCCTTTTTAGCGGGTTTAGCGGGTCAGCCCGACGGCCGGTTCAACCCGTTTTGCCACCCCTACAAACTAATAATTATGTAGTAACAACCTATCACAAGTAAAATAACATACAGTTCCAAATTTCTACCAGCGACCTATTCCTAACGCTACAAACTATATTCTTGTCCTTCGCGATTACCCTAACCATGGCTACTTACAAAAATATATCTATATGCGATTGTACAAAATTCAACACAACAGAATTAATTTCAAAGTTGGCTACTCCAGCGTAATGAGAAGTCTCGTTCAGCCTGTTGATGTCTCCATCATTTTTCGCCTGGCGTGCCATCGCAGTATTTGTCGATAATATGGTCAGAAAGGAATAATAGAGAGGAAAAAGTGGTTGAAAAGTTCAAATTCAAGCCCAATCAAACACTGTCAATGACATATACTTATAGGCGTGCATCAGTCTTATCTCGTTTACACTGTAAACGAGATAAGCTTTCACGTATCTCGTTTACAGTGTAAACGAGATAAGAGATTATCGCAGATTTCGGTAATAATTTATTTATTTATTTATTTCAGTAATTATTATATTTTTTATTTATTTAAATAAAAAATCCTCCAATCTATGGATGTAGGAATTGAATCAACATTTGCATACTCGAATGGTGTTTTTCTAGACCCAATAAGCTCATGTGACCTCTTATTGTATCCATTTAAGGAACCCTTAAGCTCCTCAACGGTTAGGTCGGTTAAGTGGTTAATACCAAGTTTATAAGACTTGTCACCAGCAGCATTGAAGGATTCAATGTATTCTACATTCTTCTTGAATATCAAGAACCCTTTTTGCTTCTCCTCATCATCTTTGTAAACTATGCCATATTTAATCGTCCATTGTTCATGTCTCTCTTCACTGATGATTCTTCATTGAGCTTTCGGGAACACTTGTGAAATCCCAACTACAAGAATGAGGAATAATATGGTCAATGTATATAATTGTTTTTTGATAGTGAAAGCCATGTTTAAGAAGAAAGATTAAAAATAAATAAAAGCTTCTTAATATGAAATATATATATATATATATATGCACCAAATAAAGTCTAGACTGGTTTGTTTATATAGAGATCTATATATTAATACGTATTAATAAATTAATGAAGAAGTAATTTAAAATGGCTGGAGTATTGATAGAGATGGAACTAGCGTTATTTCAAGGTACATACAAGAATTATTCTATGACGGAGCATTGTTACAATTGACCATTGACCAAATTAAATAAAGCCTTGTTCAAATTATAAATGGAGTATTATTGGATAGCTTTGTTTGACAATTATTGACATTGTTCATCTGATCCTAGGTTTGATCGATCGCATGAAAGAACATTGCGTTAAAATTATATAAATAAATATAAACTCCAAATATACTATGAGAAATTCCAATGTAGAATCCTTTGCATGGAATTTTGATTTCTTTCGGATTTATAGAGGTTGAGACTTGAAATATACAGCTGTAGCCTGTATGTGTATGTGTGACATGCACTTAGGCTGATATTAACCCTCTGTATACATGTAAGGTAAAAAGTTATTAATAAAAAGAAAGAAACAAAAAATTAATCTGTACATTGTCAAAATAAGAATGTTTATATAACAAAAAAAAGAAATTTTTTTAACAAATCTAAATAAGAATTTTTTTAGTTATTTTTAAGATTATTATCGTTAAAATTTCGGTTACTTTTGAAGAATGAGATATAGAAATGGTAAATTGTACGTGAGAGTGTGAAGCATATTGGTCAATAATTATTTAATACTCCCTCTTCACACTAAATCATTAGAGGTCCAACGAACTCTAATAACATTTTTCACGCCAAACCGTTGTATGTTAAAACGAACTACATGAAAATTTCGAGTTTGTTTTTAGGATACTACGAATTACATAAAATTAATAAAAGACATAATCGTAAGCAATTTTCAATTAAGATTTTTGTTTAATATATTTTGTCAAATGATTTATTTATATAAATTATTCAAATAATATTTCTTCATTAATATTCAAATTAAAAATCATTTAACATTAATATAATGGACCAATTAAGGTTCTTATACTATATTGACAAAGAATAATACCTATATATTTCTCTCTCAGTTAACCACATTTTACTCTCATAATTTAATTATTGTTATGCTTAAAAACTAATAAAAAAATAAATATAAATAATTGTATTTTTTAATATATTTCTTCACATAATTTTTTTTTAAGTTTGAAATGTGACTGTGAATATGTATATTTCTTTTTTTTTTTTTTGAGTTTGTTTTATGTATGTTAAAGGATAAAAAATATTTTTTATTTTTAATATTTGTGATTTTTTTTAAATATTTTTAACGTGTAATTGTATTCAATTTTATTTCTAACATTTTTTATTTGTATCAAAATTATCCCTAGATGTTAATTCCATCTGAAATGTTGGAACAAAATTAAAAACGTTTAGGGATAGTTTTGAAACAAATCGAAAATATTAAAGACAAAATTGAATTAATAAAAAATGTTATAGACAAAATTGAATAAAATTAAATGTTAGGGATATTTCTTAAAAAAATTACAAACTTTAAGGACAAAAATTAACCGTGTTTTGTCAAGTAACAGCTAGCTGCACATGTTTCCTTCTAATACGGTGATTAGGCTGCAGGAAAATGGATCTGATCATGCCCCTTTATTATTGGACACCAGCTCTCAGATTGAGAGATCTAAATGCAGGTTTAAGTTCCAACAGAGATGGTGTGGGGTCGAGGCGATTAGAGGGGTTATTACTACTGAGGCTTGGAACTACTACTTTGAATGTTCTGCGATGTTTATACTAGCTCAAAAATTGAAACTTTGTAGACATCGTCTTGTGCAATGGCAGCAAACATCCAAATCCAACTCTAAATCTAAAATAGAGGAGATCTTCAAAAAAATAGAAGAGCTTAGAGAGGTAGGGATTAATGGAGGAATTGAGCTTGAGACACTACAAAAAAATAAGCTTTCCGTCACGCCTTAAAAGTGTGCCGAAAAGTGCAAAAAAGTGTGCCGATAGCTTTTCGCCACGCTTTTTGAGCTATCGGCACGCTTTTGAAAGGGTCACATCCGCCAGCGTGCCGGTTGCTCTATCGCCACGCTTTTGTGGATCTATCGGCACGCTTTTTTTGTTGGCATGCTTTCATCTCTTGCCACGCTTAAAAAGCGTGGCCATAGGTCTTAACCTATAGGTACGCTTAAAAAGCGTATCGAAAAGTGCACATATCGCCACGCTTTTAAAACGTCACAGAATATTTGTTTTGGCTACTCTTTAAAAGCGTGCCAATAGGGGAAGATATGGCTACACTTTTTAAAGCGTGGGCCATGCTTTAAAAGCGTGTCAATAGCCCTATAAAATTAAAAAAAAAATCATTTTTCTTATTTTTACCTTCATTGTTGCGAAATATAAATTTTCAATCCTTTTTTATTACCAAACCTACAAATATAGTATGCAATTTTTAGTACAAGATAAATCAAACAATAATTAGTGACATAATTTTTGCGATAACTGTTTTATACATTAAAAAACTAATACTCAAATACAAAATAAATCTCAAGTTCGAATTCTAAAACTAAAAACTTAAAAAAAAATACAGAAACAATACAACTTAAATTCTATTTCCTTTGTTGTTCCTCCTTCCTCTAGCCCTCTTAAACCTCCTTCTCTTAGATCATACATAATTATTTCTGGAACATTTGTGAACTTGTTTACCTACAAAAGATAATTCCTTGAGCTAAACGTTAGTGGTACTACACTGAATTACAAATTGTAATGTAATATTCTAGAGCAACAGTCATAAGAATGGTAAAACCAGGAATAATTTAGTTGTTTACTTGTTGAAAGCTGGAGGTGCCATATCCACTGTAAGAAGATGACATGAGAAATTGAACCAGTGACCAATTTTCACGGTCCAAGGCATTTGCGAGAAGTTCCAAGTAGCTGGAGGAAGGAATAAGGAAGAAATCATTATGACAATAAAGCATTAAATAAACTATCAACTGAAAAAAGGGATCAACCACTATACTTCAAATAATAAATGTATTAAAAACAGTTCGTAAACTAATGTGATCAAAAGGATATATATCAAGTTTGAAAAAAAAGTGTTAAGACATACTTGGCAAAGTCCTCTGGCTTCTTGCTGAGACCAAAAGGATCATAACTATAGCTGCATCAACAAATATCAAAGAAAAATTAAGCAAAACAAGTCAAAGTTTCACAATATTTGTGATTCAAAGGGGACTAGCTAGAGAAGAATCCACATACTCTCCGGGCACTTCTCCATTCAAGTATGGTAGGATCTCGGATCGGTCCAAGAGACCCTCTGGCAAGAAGATCCTTCTGTCAGGACCTGTCACCAAATGGAAGCAATGACCAGAAACTAGTTTCCTACCTTGAATTGTACAACTAGAGTATATAAAAAAAATTTTGTTAGTTCATTACAAGAACTTAATTAGGACTAATTAGGAGATTATAGGCTATAGCAATAAGTTACCCTCCTCTTACTGGCGTACTGCTAAGTCAAACTTTGTTAGCTACTTTGGTTCTCTTAGTTTATTTACAAGCAACAATAAGTTACTTTGCCTTCTGTTGGCTTTCCCATGCAACGATTTTGGCTTCCTCTTTCTGAATCCTGCAATGAAATAGAAGTTCATCGGAAAACACACAATCAGAACAACTAAATTATATGTCTCTAGTTCATTGAATGATATGAACATAACAATGATGACATACTTGGTTATGTCCATGGTGGACTTTGCAATATCTAACATGAAGTTTGGATTTCACTATTACTTTCTTGAAAGGAGGTGAGCTTTGTTGCATGACCTTTAGGCCACCTAATAACAGTGGCCTCACTATCAACCTCAACATCTCTAACCTCTAATTTGCTATTTTTCTATTTTCTAATAAAATGCAGATGCTTTAGCACATTAGTTAAAACAGCAGAAAATAACAGAAATCATCCAATAAAAAGAAAGAGCTAACCACTAATCAATTCAATAAAACAATAGAAAATAATCAATAATCATCTAATTTTCTTGTTTACAAATTAAAACAGCAGTACAGCAAGAGCTCATTACTAATCAATAGAACATTCACTTACCCTAATGCTAAAGCACCAGACCACTGAAGCAAGAATCCAAGAATTGCCGAGCCAAAAATCACGGGTGTGTTTCTGAAGTTCCAACCAAAGGAGAGGACACCCGGAGGGTCTAAGTAGGGCATCATAGCAGCCAGGAAAATCAACGTAATAGGTGTTATTTTCTACATCAGACTGTTAATGAATGCATAAATTAGACAAAACAAAGAAATAAATCATTTAATGCAAAGAAATAGATAGGAAGCACAAAGAAATTGGCATTAAAAGGAAGTAATAATGATAAAAATTACTCACGACAAAGCTGTCTAGTTCTCTTGCTGCTATAGCCGAGACCAGAGGATTTTATTTACAGCACTTGGTACAATCCACACCAATGCCACACATGCACCAAAAAAATGGAATTGCAGATCAGTCATCGTAGCCACAGCAACACCGATAGATACCACTGTTAATGCCATAGCCTGTAAAGCGACAAATAATATACTAGGCATTTCAATCTAAAATGAGATAAGCAACAAATAATATACTAGGCATTTGAAGAAATCATGGTTAGTTCCAAATTCAGTCTCAATTTACTTAGTTTAGCTTTGTTGTAAATTAGTGCCACATACAAATGCTAAAAGTTGACCCACCTAACCGAAACTTATGCTTCAACTACATTGTAGTTATAGTTTGTTAAGTGAAGTTAAAATACAAAGCTTTACAACATAAAAGGACTTGAAAAAAAAACTACTCTTAGAAAATTATTAATAAGCAAACCTTGACAGAATATAGATCAATAACGGTAGGTGTGTGTTCTATGGCCTCGTCAATTTTGGAAAGAGCAACTTTATATTGGCCTCGTCTGTCATAATGCTGCACCGGCAAAAATCATCATAAATAGGCCAAAATAGAAGGGGAAGAAAAGATAGTCAAGAAACCAATATGAAAACTAGCTACAGACTTGAGCCAACAAAAACAAAGTCCACATAAGAGTTGAAGGGGGTTCTTTTTCCACCCTGTATAAATTATAAAAATGAGTAAGTCACCAAAAAGAAGAAAAGAACTCTTAACGTGTTATGAGGGGTTTTGTGATTTATTTGTAATGGAACTCCCTGGAGAGAATACAAAAGAAAGAAATCACAATCAACTTTGAAAAACCTGAACGAGGCATAATTTGAAGCTGAAAAGAAACTTGAATACCTAGCAATCTGCATTGTAGTCAAGCAATGTTTTCACAGTTAATAATTCTTCGGCTCGTAGAGAGTACCAAACAGCAAGGTGTAGAGGAGTCATACCATTCTGCAAAGCAAAAGATTGTAAACAAACTTTCATACAAAGCATATAAATGGTTTTTGTTCAGTTTAATTCTAGAGTAAATGATATATGAAGCAAGAAAAAAAAAGCTCACATTTGCTTGGGCTTCAACAACAGCCCCGTGGGCCAGAAGTAACTTTGCAGCTTTGTTGCATCCATTTTTTGCTGCCATGTGCATTGGAGTTTCTCCATACTGAAAAATGGTGATAAAGAAAAGGTATTTAGAACTACAATGCTATTAATAGAAGTTGAGAATCATACATATTCTAACAATAAAATTCAATTAAAAAAAATTGTGACAAGTACCTATCATGTTCTTTGCCTCCAACTCAACTTTATCTGGTCGTTGCCACTCGAGCAGAAATTTAACTATGTCAGCCCTATTTTGACCGGCAGCAACATGAAGTGGTGTCTGAGCCATCTGCATAAATCAGGTTAGATTAGAACTCCAATTTATGCGAAATCGCATGCAATGAAATAACTAATAGTTGTCAATCACAGTTAATCTCCGGCAACGGCGCTAAAAACTTGGTGCGGAATTTATAGTCCACAAACTAACTGACAAGTGCACCGGGTCGTACCAAGTAATACCTCAGATGAGTGAGGGTCGATCCCACGAGGATTGATGGACTAAGCAACAATGGTTATGTGATTTACTTATTAGTTAGACTAACAGAAAATGATGTTTAGAGAGTTCAATTGCATTAAACAGTAAATCAGAGAATCAGAATAGCAAACAGTAAACAAGTTGTGAATTCTATATAGAGAAACAGTTAAGGCTTCAGAGATATCTATTTTTCGGATTGACTTTTCTTACTAACTATTTTAATCATGCAAGATTTAATTCATGGTAAACTATATGTGACTAAACCCTAATTCCTTAGACCTTTTTAGGATGCTCTAAAATTTATCAACCGCCAATTCCTTGGTCACTTAATTCCAATTAGAGGGTGAAGTTCAATTCTAGTTTATATGCCACAGAAATCCTAATTACCCAAATATAAGAGGATTATATGTCACGTATCTCGTTAAGTCCAGATAATTAGAAATTTAGGAGAATATGTTTTCAAGCTGTTGTTCAAGTAAAGAGCTTTTCCAAGTTATACAAGAACTCAATTATAAAGAGGGTCATACTTCTATTCCACCCAAATTCATAAGATAAAGAACGAAAACAATTCTTGAATTATAAATCAGTACATGAATCAAAATAGAAAATAATAGTATCAATCCATACAATAGACATAGCTCCTAACCTTAACAGTAGAGGTTTAATTGCTCATGATTCAGAGAGAAAACTAGGATTCGTAAAAACTGTATATTGCAGAATCAGGTTCAAGAGAAGAGATGAAGATTCCTTTTATATCTAATCCTAATTAATGTAAAATATATTTT
Organism: Arachis ipaensis; assembly: GCF_059453495.1. Lineage (NCBI taxonomy): Eukaryota > Viridiplantae > Streptophyta > Magnoliopsida > Fabales > Fabaceae > Arachis > Arachis ipaensis. The sequence goes on along the minus strand of NC_142443.1, from coordinate 14,893,581 downwards.
CTAAAACTAAATAATATCTTTTCCTATTTGTAATTAAAATAAAAGATCTAATCAAAATTAAATAAAAAACAATCGTGCAGCATCAAGTAGATGGAAGGGGGACCACTGCTCCCTTTTTAACTGGCGCCTGTAATCATGTGCTTTTGGAGAATTTGTGGTTCTGGCGCCTAACTTGAGAAATTCCAAGTTAGGCGCCACCTTGACCATACAGCTGGAAGAGAAGTGTATACTATTATATATTGTTGGAAAGATCTGGAAGTTAGCTTTCCAATGTCACTGGAATCACGTCAATCGAACCTCTGTAGCTCGAGTTATTTAGGTTTGAGTGCAGAGAGGTCAGGGTTGACAGCATCATTCGCCTTCTTCTCTTTTTCTGCGAAAACTCCATCAAATCCAGCCGAATGCTACCTAAAATAAATAGAATTGCACATGACTCAAAGTAGCATCCATAGTGGCTAAAATATAATTAATTCTTTATTAAACTCAATAAATTGAATGCAAATTTACTAGGAAAAATAGGAAAGATGCTTACGCATCACAACACCAAACTTGAATTGTTGCTTGTCCTCAAGCAACCAAAATTAACATAAGCTTAGGATGTGAATTTGCATGTGAGTGAGAGTTCAATTAAGCTCATGTCTCTTCTTGAAGTGGGGTTTACAACTGCAATCCGGAGTAGGTTTGGCATCTCTCTCTCCTTTGAATCAGAAGAATGTCACTGTCATTCGGAATTAGAATCTGGATAATATTATGAATTCTCTACTCTTTTATACTTCAATTTAATCCTTAAACACAGAAAATTCCTTTTAATTCTCTTTTCTTTGGTGCTTTGCACCTTGAGCCTAGCTGTGACTTTAAATATTTTGTCTCACGGATTACTTGACACAAAAACACCACAAGCACTTGACTAGGGAACTCTCTTTAAGTTCTAATTTTTTTTCAGTTACTCCCAGACAGTGGTGCTCAAAGCCTTTGGTATACTCTGTTAAATGCATTTGATCTCGACTCTTAGTGCTCTGTCTCAAGGATTATTTGACACATTCACACCACAAGCATATTACTCGGGAAACAACTCTGAGCCTTTAATCATGTCTGACCTCCCTAGTCATTAATGCTCAGAGCCTTGGACCTTGCCTTTATTTTTCTTTTGCTGTTTCTTTTGCTTCAAGGATTAAACTTTTACTAACTTCAGAGAATTCATAATAGTTCTCTAAATTCCTGTTCCTTATACATCAACATCCTTTGATTCAAATTCAGATATGCACTGTTCACGCCATGCATTCAAAATCACAGAAAACACCACCACATTTAAGTGAATAAGACTATTCTTTGTTATAGACTCTAATTCTCATGCAATACATCATTTTCTTCTTTTTCTTTTGGATTCAAACTTAGTGAGCGATACATGAGACACTTTCCAGAATTAAAAGCAAATAATAGAATAAAAAAAATAGCAAAATAAATTAGAACCTAGGAATTGAAATAACAAAGGATAATGTAGACATTCAAGTAAAACAGCAGAAAACAGGAATATAACATAATAAGAATGGAAGAAAATATAGAATGAAAGGAACTCAACCATCTCAGTTATCCTAGTGGCCGTCTCATTCTTCAGGCTGTGCTCCTCCGTGAAGATGATTTACCTCCCTTTGGTGCCATCAAAATAAACAGAAAAGCCACAAGCGAAGCGACAACACCAAACTTAAAAGTTTGCTTGTCCTCAAGCAAAGAAAAATTGAGGCCATGTCTCCCCTAGCACGCCTAACTTGAGGTCGCTCCTTCCTTTATTGCGCCTAACTTGACATGAGTCATCATACCTTGCGCCTAACTTGACCCTCTAGAGAGAAATTGGATGCTGTGCGTAGTATGTGGCACTTAACTTGAGAATTCTCAAGTTAGGCGCAAAACCTCCTGAGACAAATTCCCTTCTGCGCGTCTGCACTCTGTATTTAAGAACCAGTTCTATTTCAATAATTCTGCATAATCCAAATATATGTAAAACAAAGGAAACAAAACAGTAAAAATCACAACTGAAACCAATTAAATAACAAAATCAAACTAACAGAAATCAAAACAAAGGATACGAAAACATCGGGTTGCCTCCCGACAAGCGCTTCTTTAACGTCACTAGCTTGACGGTCAGTTTTGCTAATTCAGTAGATGAGCGGACCTCTGGCGATCAATCTCACCTCCAAGATAGTGCTTTAACCTCTGGCCATTTACTGTAAACTTTCTGTCTGAATTCTCTTCTTGGATCTCTACATGACCATATGGTGAAGCTCTGTTAACCACAAACGATCCTGACCACCGGGATTTCAGCTTCTCGGGAAAGAGTTTGAGCCTTGAATTATACAGAAGCACTCTTTAGCTTGGCTCAAAGACTCTGATGGCAATATTCTTGTCATGCCATAACTTGGTTCTTTCCTTATAGAGCTTGGCATTCTCATAGGCTGAATATCTGAATTCATCAAGTTCATTCAACTAAAGCATCCTCTTAATTCCAATAGCCTGAGCATCAAGGTTCAGATACCTGATTGCCCAGTAAGCTTTATGCTCTAGCTCCACTGGTAAGTGACAAGTTTTGTCATAGACAAACTGATAGGGGGACATGCCAATAGGAGTCTTGTAGGCTGTCCGGTAAGCCCAGAGAGCATCATCAAGCTTCCTAGACCAGTCCTTTCTTGAAACACCGACGGTCTTCTCTAGAATCCTCTTGAGTTCCCTATTGGAAACCTCAACCTGTCCATTTGTCTGAGGGTGATAGGGGGTTGCCATTTTATGATGGACTCCATATCTCTGCAGAAGTGAGTCCAGCTGTCTGTTACATAAGTGACTTCCACCATCACTAATGAGTGTCCTTGGGACACCAAACCGGCTAAAAATATATCTTTGAAGAAAGCTCATTACCACTTTGGCATCATTGGTGGGCAGCGCCATAGCTTCCACCCACTTGGACACATAATCAACCGCCACTAGAATATAGTTGTTCGAATATGAGGGTGGAAAAGGTCCCATGAAATCAATACCCCATACATCAAATAACTCAACCTCAAGAACCCCCTGCTGTGGCATCTCATGGTTAGCAGGGAGATTGTGAGCTCTTTTACACCTGTCACAGTGCTTCACAAATTCTTTTGTATATCTGAAGAGAGTCGGCCAGTAAAACCCACTTTGAAGGACTTTTGTAGTTGTCCTTTCACCACCAAAGTGGCCTCCATAATTAGAATCATGACAGTGCCAGAGAATTTGCTGTGTTTCTTCATCTGGAACACATCTCCGAATTATACCATCTGAACATCTTTTAAAAAGGTACGATTCCTCCCAAATGTAGTATTTTGCATCAGTCAATAACTTCTTTACTTGTTGCCTACTGTACTCCTTTGGAATAAAATTCATGGCCTTGTAATTTGCAATGTCTGCACACCATGGAGCCTGCTGAATGAGGAACAATTACTCATCCGGAAATGTCTCAGTCACAGCTGTGGGTGGTTGTACTCCTTTTTCAGGCTCAATTCTGGAAAGATGGTCAGCTACTTGATTTTCTGACCCTTTCCTGTCCTTTATCTCAATGTCAAACTCATGGAGGAGCAACACCCATCTGATTAATCTTGGTTTAGAGTGCTGTTTGGTTAGAAGGTACTTCAAAGCAGCATGATCAGTATAAACAATAACCTTAGAACCAATTAAATAGGACCTAAACTTATCAACAACATACACAATAGCTAATAATTCTTTTTCTGTAGTTGTGTAATTTTTTTGAGCATCATTTAACACACGGCTAGCATAGTAAATGGCATGTACAAGCTTGCCATGCCTCTGTCCTAAAACAGCTCCTATAGCAAAATCACTAGCATCACACATCAATTCAAATAGTAAATCCCAGTCAGGAGGAGCTATAATAGGAGCATAGGTAAGGTTTGCTTTCAGAGTTTTAAAAGCATGCAGGCATTCAGCATCAAACACAAAGGGAACATCAACAACCAATAGGTTGCTTAGTGGCTTAGCAATTTTTGAAAAATCTTTTATAATCTTCTATAAAATCCTGCATGACCCAAGAAACTCCTGACTGCCTTAACATTATCCGGTGGTGGTAATTTTTCAATTACCTCCACCTTTGCTCTATCAACCTCAATCCCTTTACTTGAAATCTGGTGTCCAAGAACAATACCCTCTGTAACCATAAAATGACATTTTTCACAATTTAAAACAAGGTTTGATTCTTGACATTGTTTCAAGACCAGAGATAAATGCTTAAGGCATGAATCAAAAGAATTACCAAAAACAGAAAAGTCATCCATAAATACCTCAATAAACTTTTCAACCATATCACAAAAAATTGAAAGCATACACCTCTAAAAAGTTGGTAGAGCATTACAAAGTCCGAATGGCATTCTTCTGTAAGTAAATACTCCAAAAGGGCATGTGAATGCTGTCTTCTCTTGGTCTTGAGGGTCCACTGCAATTTGATTATATCCAAAATATCCATCTAGAAAATAATAAAAAGCATGACCAGCTAACCTCTCAAGCATCTGATCAATGAAAGGTAGGGGGAAGTGATCCTTCCTTGTAGCAGTGTTGAGCCTCCTGTAGTCTATACACATTCTCCATCCTATGACTGTTCTTGTAGGAATAAGCTCATTCTTTTCATTCTTGACCACTGTCATCCCTCCCTTCTTGGGAACTACCTGTACAGGACTTACCCAAGGACTATCAGAAATAGGATAAATAATACCTGCTTCCCATAATTTCATTACCTCTTTTTGGACCACCTCTTTCATTGTTGGATTGAGTCTCTTTTGTGGTTGCACAACTGGTTTAGCATCATCTTCAAGAAGGATCTTGTGCATACACTTGGTTGGACTATTCCCCTTCAAATCACTAATGGTCCACCCAAGAGCTGTTTTATGGCTCCTGAGCACTAAAATAAGTGTCTCTTCCTCTTCAGGCTTCAGGAAAGAGCTAATAATCACTGGATAGGAATTATTTTCACCCAAGAACACATATTTCAGAGAAGGGGGAAAGGTTTGAGCTCAAGCTTGGGGATTTCCTTCTCCTTTATTGGCGTGTTCATCAGCTTCTTTTGGGGTGGGGAATCATCAACTTCAACTAATTCATACTCCGAAATAGGATCCAGAATGTCATCAAGTACCTCAGCTTCCAGTACCTCTTGAACAAGTGGTTCAACAACATCAATTCTCATACACCCTTCAGAATCATTAGGGTGCTTGAAAGCTTCAAAAACATTAAGGACCACATGTTCTTCATTTATCCTCAGGGTTAATTCACCCTTTTGCACATCAATCAGAGATCTATCTGTAGCTAAAAAGGGTCTACCAAGAATAATAGAGAATTTTGCATCCTCTTTCATGTCTAAAATAACAAAATCAGCAGGAAAAATAAATGGTCCTACTTTCACAAGTAAATCCTCAACAACACCGACAAGTAATTTAATAGAAAGATCAGCAAGTTGAAGAGAAATACGAGTGGGTTTTACCTCCTCAATTTGAAGCTTTTTCATCACTGAAAGTGGCATGAGATTGATGCTAGCTCCAAGATCACATAAAGCTCTTTGAATGGTGACATCTCCAATGGTGCAAGGAATCACAAAGCTCCCTGGATCTTGCATCTTCTCAGGAATGTTATGTTGAATAATGGCACTGCATTCCTTGGTTAACACCACTGTTTCTTGTTCCTTCCAATTCCTCTTGTTAGTCAAGAGCCTCTGCAAAAGGAATGATTTGTAACTTCTTGAAGACTTCTAAAAATTTAGAAAATTGCTTGTCTTTGGAAGCCTTCTGAAGCCTCTGAGGATATGACATTTTTGGCTTGTATTCAGGAGCCTTTGGCAATGTAGGATATGTGTCAAGAGAGTTTAGGAATGGGTTGTCTGCACGCTTTGGAGGGGCGTGCTCTACTTCTTCCTTCTTCTCCTCTGGAGCTTCCTTTTCAACTAACTCCTCATTGACCTTGGTCTTAGAACCAGCCACTTTACCACTTCTCAATTGAATAGCCTTGCAATCTTCTCTTTTGTGTTCACCACTATATCACCAGGAAATGTATTTGAAGACTTCTCAGGCATTTGCTTGCTCAAAATTGGCCCATTTGCACCTCCAAGTTCCTAATGGAAGCTCTAGTTTTCTGCATAAAATTCTTCATCATCTCCCAATTATGATCTTGTTGGGGTTGAGAATTTGCCTGCTGAGGTGGTTATTGTTGATGAGACTGAAATTGGCAGTTATTATGATTATTCTGTTGGAAATCGTCCTGAGAATTATTGTTGAAATTCTGAGATCTCTGAGGTTGGTCTCTCCTCCCAAAATTTGGGTAATTTCTCCATCCTTGATTGTAGGTTTTAGAGTATAGATCATTGTTGGGATTTCTAGGACCACTCCCCATGTAATTGACATATTCAGAAGAGGATTGAGCATAATCATAGTTATCATTTTGCACAAAATTACCTGTCATGTCATAAGGGACTTCTTGAGGTGCATTCTGAGTGTTGACAGCCGAAACTTGCATTCCACTCAGCTGTTGAGTAAGTAGATTTATTTGCTGAGACATAAGCTTGTTCTGAGCAACAAGAGCATTAACCTCTTCGACTTCCAACACGCCTCTCTTCTGAGAAGTCTCAGAGTGCAAAAGATTCCTGTTGGAGGAATATAAGTATTGGTTATTAGCAACCAACTCAATAAGCTCAATAGTCTCCTCTGGTATCTTCTTCATGTGCAAGAAACCACCTACAGAATTATCCAAGCGCATCTTAGACATTTCACATAAGCCCTCATAAAAGATATCCAGCTGAGTCCATTTAGAGAACATGTCTGGAGGGCACTGCCTAGTAAGTAGCTTGAATCTCTCCCAAGCTTCATAAAGGGTCTCACAATCTTTTTGTCTGAAAGTCTGAACCTCCACCCTTAACTTAGTCAGCTTTTGAGGTGGGAAAAATTTAGTCAGAAATCCAGTGACAACCTTGTCCCAAGTATCCAGACTCTCCTTGGGTTGAGAATCTAACCATAGTTTTGCTCTATCCTTCACAGCAAATGGGAAGAGCATGAGTTTGTATACCTCAGGATTTACTCCATTGGTCTTCACTGTATCACAAATTTGCAGAAAATCAGAGATAAATTGATTTGGGTCTTCCTGAGGGAGCCCATGATATTGGCAATTTTGTTGCACAAGAGTAACTAGTTATGGCTTCAGCTCAAAGTTGTTTGCAGCTATAGGAGGCACCACAATACTTTTTCTATAGAGATCTTCATTAGGAGCCGTGTAAGAGCCAAGCACTCTTCTAGGTTGCTCATTTCCATTCAGATTTGCCATATTGGCATTAGCAGCATTATTATGATCCATAATGGACTCTGCAGCCTTGTAAAGTCTTGCTTGTTGCAAACGTCGTCTAAAAGTCCTTTCAGGTTCAGGATCAAAGTTTAAAAGAGGTTCTTTGTCCCTGTTCCTGCTCATAAACAGACAGAAGACAAGAAAAGATGGGATTCTCTACATCAGAGTGTGTAGAGAATTTCCAGTGAGGTAACCTGTATAAAGAAATAAAATAAAAACACTAAATAATTAAAGCAAAAAGTTCGAAAATTATAAATAAAATTAAAGTGAAAATTTCAATTTTTTTTTAATTTAAACAGAGAAATTAAAATAAATAACTAGGTGACACCAAACTTAATTTCAGAAATAAAAAAAATAAAAATAATTGATACGAAAATTGAAAATTCAAACTAAGAAGATAAAACAAATAACAAGACAAATGAAATGTATGCAACAAACATAACGAAGCAATATGAAATATAAAAAAAGCAACGAAAATAAAGAAAAATAAAATGAATAAGACAAAATAAAGGCTTTTAAAAATTAATATATAAAAAAAAAAGAAAATTAAACTAAACGGGAATAAAACGAAACGAATGCAAGGGGGTGGGTGTTGTGAACGAAAGGAAACAAGTAAAGAAAAAGAAAAATAAAAAAAACGAAAATGAATAATACTAAATAAAATTTAGTAAAAAAAAATTATCTAATGTAATAGTTTTTTTTTAAATTTGAACAGAAAAATTAAAATAAATAATTAGGTGACACCAAACTTAATTTTAAAAATTAAAAAAATAAATAAATAAATTAATAATATTAATGAACTAGAAAAATAGAAATAAAGAAAAAAAAATGAATAAAGAAAACGAAAATAAAATAGAATGAAATGAATAAAATATATATATATATATATATATATATATATATATATATATATATATATATATATATATATATATATATATATATATATATATATAAAAGAAGGGCGAAACCAATGAAAGTAAAATAGAAAATATAAAAAAAATTGACCTAAAAAAACAAAAAAAGAGGACGGGGGCAAGGGACGTGCTAACGGAAAGAAAGATAAAAGGAAAAAAAAGATAAAAAATTAAAATTAACAATAATAAAAAAATTAATTAAAAAAAATTATCTAATCTAAGCAATCAAATTACTAATAGTTGTCCATCACAGTCAATTTCCGGCAACGGCGCCAAAAATTTGATGTGGAATTTATAGTCCACAAACTAACCGACAAATGCACCGGGTCGTACCAAGTAATACCTCAGATGAGTGAGGGTCGATCCCACGAGGATTGATGGACTAAGCAACAATGGTTATGTGATTTACTTAGTTAGACTAACAAAATGATGTTTAGAGAGTTCAATTGCATTAAACAGTAAATCAGAGAATTAGAATAGCAAACAGTAAACAAGTTGTGAATTCTATATAGAGAAATAGTTAAGGCTTCAAAGATATCTATTTTTCGGATTGACTTTTCTTACTAACTATTTTAATCATGCAAGATTTAATTCATGGCAAACTATATGTGACTAAACCCTAATTCCTTAGACCTTTTTAGGCTTCTCTAAAATTCATCAACCGCCAATTCCTTGGTCACTTAATTCCAATTAGAGGGTAAAGTTCAATTCTAGTTTATATGCCACAGAAATCCTAATTACCCAAATATAAGAGGATTATATGTCACGTATCCCGTTAAGTCCAGATAATTAGAAATTTAGGAGAATATGTTTTCAAGCTGTTGTTCAAGTAAAGAGCTTTTCCAAGTTATACAAGAACTCAATTAGAAAGAGGGTCATACTTCCGTTCCACCCAAATTCATAAGATAAAGAACGAAAACAATTCTTGAATTATAAATCAGTACATGAATCAAAATAGAAAAATAATAGTATCAATCCATACAATAGACAGAGCTCCTAACATTAACAGTGGAGGTTTAGTTGCTCATGATTCAGAGAGAAAACTAGGATTCGTAAAAACTGTATATTGCGGAATCAGGTTCAAGAGAAGAGATGAAGATTCCTTTTATATCATTCGCCTTCTTCTCTTTTTCTGTGGAAACTCCATCAAATCTAGCCGAATGCTACCTAAAATAAATAGAATTGCACACGACTCAAAGTAGCATCCATAGTGGCTAAAAGATAATTAATTCTTGGTTAAACTCAACAAATTGAATGCAAATTCACTAGGAAAAGATAGGAAAGATACTCACGCATCAATCTCATTTATGCTTGCATCTCATTTTTTCTTTCAATACATGGAACAGCAATGGTACTAATGTAGCTAAAAATGAAAATTCAGCTAGACTAATAATCGAGACCAATCTAAAGGTGGTATCTTTTCCTAATACCTCCTACTAATTGTATCGTCCTTTCTTCTATATTATTGATAAGTAAGTAGATCTCAGAGTTATGGGCACAATTCCAAATACTGAAACCCCAAGAAAAGAAGCATTTGAAATAACATCACCCCCATTTCACACAAAGAAACAAGAAAAGATCTCTACATTTCAAAGTAGAGGCCTAATGTAATTATCTGCTGCTGCTCTAAATTTGTCACTTTGCAAAAAATCTGGGGGTATTCTCTGCCAAACGAGATTCAGCAAAGAATGAACTCAGAATGAGCACCACATATCAGTAGCTGAGCACTACCACAGCTGCAGCAGAATATAACCAAATGTTAAGAAATTTAGAAAAAAATTCGAGTTAAACCCCAAAGTGGTCCCTGAGATTCACGATTTGCACCAATTTAGTCCCTGACTTACCAATTGCACCATTTATGTCCCCGACTTTGTTAAAATTGTACCAGGGTCGTCCCTCCCCACATCTCCAGTCAAATTGACTGCCGCCGGTAGTGACATGCCGCTGAGATGCCACGCTGGGTGCCACGCTGGATCACTTTTGGCACTAAAAATATGGATGGATGGAACGGCATCATTTGATATACATTTAGAAACAAAACCCAAATAACCCATGATCACTTCATCTTCCTCTTCGTCTTCTGAAAACCAAAACAACGCACCATGAAGTCCTGAGTTGTGGGCACTGTATAGGGTTTGAAGGTTGAAAACGTTTTGTTCCTTGGAGTTTGCTGTCACTGTGATAGTTTTGTGCAATCGTTGTCGCTGACGGAAGGAGAAGGAGTTCATCGGGAGCACACGAAGGTACGTCTGAACTCGCAAAAAATAATACTTTTCAACAAAAAAATATGCATCAATGTCTGTTTTGTTGAAAATTTGATTTTGGTTGATGAAAGTTTAAAGTTTTTCATTATCTGTTAGGGTTTTTGTGGGTGGTGGAGAAATTTTTTCCATACTCTGTTTCTAATGCAATCTTAGTTGGGTTAGTTGATGGGTGTTTCTGGTGTTTTGTATATGATTGAATGTCAATTTTTGTTTTTGCATGTGTGAATCTGATTGTTTGATTCCTGAATTTGGTTTTTTGCATAATGCAGATGGATACTTTGATGGATATCATGTTCCATCATGGGGGAACATTTAAAAAAATGATGATGGAATACTAGTGTACTCACCAGATAACAGAAATTGCTTAGGAGATTTAGATGAAGATACATTGGATGTGTTCTTTGTAAGGAACTATTACAAGGAGCTTGGGTATGACAACATAATTTAGTGTTGGTGGCTGCCTCCGGGGAGGAGTTTAGATGGTGGACTGAGGGCTCTTACATGTGATGGTGAGTTAAGAGAGATGTGTTTTGCTGCACAGAAGAATGATGGAGTTGTTGATGTGTATTCTGAGCATGGGGTGTCCACACCAGAGGTGATTGCAGGGAAGGAAGTTGTAGTATGGCTTGATGATACTTGTAAGGGAGACTTGGTGAGCAAAAAGAACACTAGTGAGGGTCCCAAAGCTGATGGCAACACATCAAACCCAACTACAGAACCGAATCCCATTCCAAATGCAAACCCAAGCCCCAAAAACAATCCTATTCCAACCCCCTGAAACCAACCCTGTCACTATTCCAAACCCCATTGATGATAACACAACCCCCAATCCAAATTCTGCTAGGGCTCATGACAAACCCATTCTGAAGCCCAATTCTAAATCAAAGCCCAAGCCTAAGTCAAAGCGCAATCCAACATCCATCTCCAAACCCAAAATGACTAAAAACCCCATTCAGAAGCCCAACCCAAGCCTGAAAACCAAGCTGAGAGAGACTACCAAGGCATGCTCCACAGCAAAAGGCAAAGGCAAATCAAAAATGAAGTCCAAACCACAGTTCTTACCTAAGAGAATTACAAGATCTCAGGCTACTGGAACATATAGAAGGTCTGCTAATAAGGGCAAGAAATCTCTTCATGTTGACTTAACTGTAAATGATGACTCCAGTGATGATAATAGTTCAGAGAATAGTTCCTTTAAGCCAATCCAAGAAGACAGTTCTAGCAGTGAAAACAATGCAAGTATGTCCAAACTGAGAAATAGGAAACTAAAAGAAGTCAAGAGAGGTGCATATGCTGCTGCTAAGACAAAAGAGAACATAATGCAGCCAGATGATGCATTGGTTGAGGATGTGTCAGATAGAGAGGTGGACTTGGGATTTATAGGAACTCCAGGGGTTGTTGATGTGTATGAAGCACTTGACCCAGGTGCAGAGTCTAATGGTGCTAATTCTTGGCACTCAGCGGAGATGAAGACTCCTCCTAATTCAGAGGATGACCTGCAATCTGATGAGGACTCAGATGAATTCCCAATCTTTAGAAATATTGCAAGATTCGGTGAGCTACAACTACAAGTGGGTATGAAATTCAACACCAAGTATGAATTCAGAGAGGCTGTAAGAGAGTATACTATCCAAGAGGGGAGGAGAATTAAGTTCAAGAAAAATGACAATATTAGATGCAGGGCTGTGTGCAAGGTGAAAGAGTGTCAAGGGACTGTGACGACTCATGTTGGCAGATCAAAACTTTCAACGACGATCATACTTGTGCAAGGGAGAACACCAACAGGGCTGCTAATAGGGCTTAGATTGCTAGTAAATTAGTGAAAAAGGTAAGAAAATACCCCAATTTCAAGCAATGCGAGGCTGCTGTGTACTTCAGGACAAAGTGTGACCTTATACTGAATAGAAATTCCATTGCAAGGGCACTGGCAGATGCAAGGAATGTAGTATACGGGGATGAGAAGGCACAATATGCAAAGCTAAGGGACTATGCTAAAACTTTACTGAAGACCAATCCTGGATCTACGGTTCAGATCTGTGTCGAACCTCAACCAAATAGAGAGGTCATATTTGATAAGATGTACGTCTGTTTGCATGGTTGCAAGATGGGATTCAAGGTAGGTTGTCGCCCCTTGATTGGGCTTGATGGGGCATTTCTGATAACACAATCTGGAGGTCAGATCTTGGCTGCTGTGGCACAAGATGCCAATCATCACATTTACGTGATTGCCTGGGCTATAGTTGAAATAGAGAATACGGATACTTGGAAATGGTTCCTGGAACTGCTTCATGCTGATCTTGGAGACTACAAGACTAACGGATGGTGTTTTATTTCTGATATGCAGAAGGTAATGTTACCTTTCATATGCCTTTAACAATCTATGAGTCTCTGGATTTATGATGAACTGTCTTGGAATAATGGTTGTTACATATAGCTGGATTTTGTATGTATGAGGTTGCTTGTGGATAATATGCACAGTTAATTATATCCAAATAGCAGTAGGGACGAATCGTGCATTTTACACCTAAATGAAGGGACTAAATTGTATAAAAATGCGAAAGTCAGGGACTATATTAGGGTCATTAATGTAAACTCAGGGACTATTTTGTGGCACAAAAAAAGTGTGTACATCACTTTTTTGGTTCTGACACATAGTGTACCAATAATGTCTTGCAAGGTTTAATTCATGCTGTCCAGGAGGTGATGCCAAGAGTTCACCACCATTTCTGCGTTTGGCACCTCTGGAGGAACTTCAACAAACAATGGAAGGACCTTGAGTTGAGGGGACTGCTTTGGGAATGTGCCAGATCAACAACATTTCAGGATTTCATTGATAATCTGAACAAGATTAAGAGGGTGAACGAGGAGACTTGGGCATATCTCAACAAATGGCCTAGAGAGTCATGGACAAAGTTCTAGTTTAGCCATAAGCCAAAACTGGACAACATTTGCAACAATGCCTGTGAGGTTTTCAACGCAAGAATCAAAGAGGCCAGAAGCAAACCCATCATCACATTACTTGAGGAGGTGAGAATGTTTGTGATGAGAACTATTGCAAAGAATAAGGTAAAACTGGAAAATCATGTTGGCATACTCCCCCTTATAATTCAAAGTCGCCTAGATAAAATCAGAAAAGAATAAAAAAACTGGATGCCTATCTGGACCGGTGATGAAGACTATGAAAAATTCGAGGCTCATGGCCATCCAACAAACATGGTTGTGGATCTAGGAAAAAGACTATGCACTTGCCAATTCTGGATGCTGACCGATGACCTTTATCAATCTCTTTAACTTAATCACTAATATTTGTGTACTTTGATGACTGTGATTGTCTTACTCTATATTTTTGTTACTAACTGTAGGCATTCCTTGTGTTCATGCATGTGCTGCCCTTGCAAGGATAAACAAGAGGCCGGAAGACCTTTGTCACCAAATGTGTACTATGGAGGCATACAACAAGACTTATGCCCATCACATTAACCCTCTTCCTGGCCAATCATTGTGGGAGAAATCCATGTACACTCAGCCACAGGCCCCTAACATTAGGAGGAGGCCTAGAGCTCTGACAAAGAAGAGGAGAAAAGATGCTGATGAGGGGAACAGTGGTAACAAGAAAGCCAAACCAAGTGGAAGTTTGAAAAGGATTTTGAAGCCATTCACATGTAGGTATTGTGGGGGGCATACTAAGAGAGGGTGCTCAAAAAAGAGACTGGATGAAGTAGCTGCTGCTGTTGCAGTTGCAAAGGCTGCTGCAGATAAAGCCAAATCAAAGGCTGCTTTAGAGGCTGGCCCTCAACCTCATACTGCTGCTTCTGCTTCACAGGCTGGCCCTCAACCTCAAACTGCTACTTCTGCTTCAGATCTTGGCCCTCAACCTCATACTGCTGCTGCACCAGTTGATAAACCTTCTGTTGTTGAGATTGAGATATCACAACCAAACTATGAAGGATCACAGGTAATACAGTTCTTGACGTCACAACATAGCAAAATATATTTTTGTTGTTATCTAGGCTCATGTGTTGAGCTATTTTTCTGCTGTAGAACATAGCAGGATCTACTGCACCTGCACCATCAAGGCCGGAGAAGTTGCTCACCAAAAGGAAGAGCTCACCACCATCTCAACCCATTCGTGTGGATCCAATGCAAGGAGCCAATGAGGCAACATCTTTTAGATTGGCCAATTTTATGAATTTTGTTCCAACTCCCAATTTCAGAGCACCAAGGAAAAAGAACAATTGATGACTTTGACATCAGGATGTTTAGGACAGTACTTGATTGTTTTGTTAAAGGCAGTTAATAGATAGTAGCTTTGTGTAGGTTGCTTGTCAAAACTTTTGTATTGCCAGCCTTGATATCTTAGCTGTGGAACTTCTTTTGTTCCTTTAATGTTTGCTACTCAGATATCTTTATCTTTGCTACTCAGATCTGTAATTATTTCTCTTTATGATAACTAGTCTATCAAAAACAGGGCATAATATAACTGAAGATAAAAAAACCAACTCTTACTTTCATTCATGCATGAACACATTACATACAACATAACATTGTCAGAACTTCAATGTCATAACCAATACAACAACTACAATGAACAACACCACTATGCCTAAGAATTGTATCATACATTTTTGAGTCCTCACTTCAGCTTCCAATTTTCCAATCCTCCAGGCTAAATTGACTCTCACTTGCTCATTGTCAACTGCAGTTGCATCCACTCTTCCTTCATGTTCCTCTTCTTCTTCTACATCATCAGCCCAGAGAAAAAATTCACACCATGTTTTGCCCCTAGTCTGAATATGAGATATGATAAGAAGTAAAGAACAAAAAATCGCTAAACAATTTTTCTTACCAAAAACTCACATTGTAATTCGGACAACCGAAGAAGGGCTTATCTGGGTTGGTATTTGTTTTGGACCAACGAAGTACGGGCCGACAGCCGCATCCACAGTGCTTTGGCACCCGCGACGGTCTGGTCCAACTCCGCGTTCTCGTTGTCAATCGTGTAGAGCTTCCCTGACCCTGGCTCGGACACCCAATCATGGTTTTCATTTTAGTTCCACGAGTAACAAAAAGGAAGCAGGAGAAGAACATTGTTGGGCAGAGACAAGAAGAACGTTGCTGGGCAGAGACAAGAAGATGAAGAGGGATAACGATGTCATGCTAGAAAATAGGGTTAAAACTAGGTAAATGGACCAGATTGGGTCAAACAGTTTCAATTGCCACCTCAGCTAGCCGTTATCTACGCCAGCATGGCATCTCAGGGCCATGTCACTGCCGGTGGTAGTCAATTTGGCCGGAGATATGGGGAGGGACGACCCTGGTGCAATTTTAACAAAGTCGGGAACATAAATGGTGCAATTGGTAAGTCAGGGACTAAATTGGTGCAAATCGTGAATCTCAGGGACCACTTTGGGGTTTAACTCAAAAAACCCTAAACCAAATATCATATTAGAACAAAAAATAGAAATTTATAAAAATCAGAAATAATGAAGAACCAAGAAAATCAAAACAAAAAATCAAATTTAAAAACAAATAATCAGATCAATGAAAAATTTGACCAAATAATTTACCACGCCGCTGCGAATGCTGAAGGTGGTTGACGGAGGTGCGACAAGTGAGGAAGAGAGAGATGGCGGCGCGACGACTTCAGAGAGGGAGACGGCAACGTGACGGGTGCTGAACCATGGAGGGAGGAGTGACAATTGAGGGTTTGCGATACAGAGTGAGCGTCGACGGAGGGTTTGCGATAGGGAGTGAGCGCCGAGGGAGGCCTTACCAAAGTGAATCACCGCCGAAGGAGGGATAGGGGTTTACAGGAGAGACGGAAGGAGCGCCGACGCAGGGAGCACTGACAGAGGTGGAACCTACGGAGGGGTTGCGAGAGAGGGTTGGAACGAGGTTGACCAACGAGTGTTATTGGGGGAGAGAGTAAGAGCACCGGTTATGAGCTCTATGTTAGGTGAAGATCGCCATCGCCGTTAGGGTGATGAGCTCAGCTTTTCACTTTTCAAGGCATTGTTAAGAAGAACTGTGTGTGTTTCGAAGAAAGGAAAGAGCGTTGTTAGGGCATTGTTGTGTAAAGAGTAGTGGAAACTTTTTTTTTAGAACTTTATGGCCACGCTTTTAAAGCGTGCCGAAAGAGTTAGAGGAAATGGCCACACTTTAAAAATGTGACGATAACGAAACCATTTTGCCATGCTTTTCAAGCGTGCCGGTTTCCCTCTATGGCCATGCTTTTTAAGTGTGGCAAAAAAAAAGCGTGGCCAAATTTCAAATCAGTGGCCACCCCCAAAAAGCGTGCCAATTTTTCAAAAGCGTGACAAAAAAAAGCGTGGCCAAATCACAAATCAGTGGCCACCCTCGCAAAAGCGTGGCCATTGACCACTTTTGGGTACGCTTTAAAAGCGTGGCAAGAAAAAAGTGTGCCGACAGGCCTTTTTTCTTGTAGTAAGGAGTTGGAAAACGTGCTAGAAGACGCATATGGTAGGGAGGAGAGTTACTAGAAAGAGAAGTCTCATATAAAATGGCTGAAGGAGGGGGATAAGAACACTAAATTATTCCACCAATCCTTTCAATCCCGGATATGGTGTAATAAAATCTGAAAATTGGAACGGAATGATGGGAGCTTTGCTACCTCTCGAGTTGATATAGCCTTAGTTTGCAAAAGACTATTTTAGAGATTTTTTTCTTCTACCAACTCAACCGATCTGGAATTAGAATTTGAAGACTTTATTGCCAAAGTAACTCCAGCCATGAATAAGAGACTTCTACGGCCATTTTCCTTAGAAGAAGTCAAACGGTCTGTATTTAGTACTAGTGTGCACGTTGAAAGTGTACCGAGTGATGATAGGTTCAGAGCGAAGTTCTTCCATTACTACTGGGACATCATGGCTGGAGACGTGTTTCAAGTAGTGAGAAGCTTCTTTATTAGAGGTAGAATACTAAAAGGTTTCAATCACACACAGATTTGTTTAATCCCAAAGGTTCCGAATGCTATAAACATGACACAGGTCAAGCCGATTAGTTTATCTTCTGTGGTTTATAAATTTATTTCTAAAGTGATTGTTCATAGGCTACAGAGTATCATGAATAAACTAATTATTCCTAATCAAAGTGCTTTTTTAAAAGGAAGACTAATTAGTGATAATATACTTATAGCTCATGAATGCATGCACTATTTGAAAACCAAGAGGACGGGCTTGAATACTGAAATGGTCATAATTGATATGAGTAAAGCTTATGATAGAGTGGAATGGCATTTTTTATGGTTCATGCTTCGAAAGTTAGGATTTGATCCTAGATGGATAGGTTGTATTCAGGAGGTGGTGACTACAGTTTTTTACTCTATTATTGTTGAAGGTCAACCTTTTAGTTTTTTAAGCCAAATAGAGGAATCCGACAAGGAGACCCTCTTATCACCGTATCTTTTTTTGTTTTGTGCAGAAAATTTATCCTTTTTGTTGAACAAGGCAGAGCAAAATTGTCTCATTTCTGGTGTCCAGATCAATAGAAGATGCCCTCCCATCAATCATCTATTTTTTTTGCGGACGACTCTATCCTATTTAGTAAGGCCTCGGAGGATAGTTGTTCTAATATCTTGGAGATCCTTACTTTATATAAGAGCTTTAGTGGTCAAAAAGTAAATTTAACTAAATTAGCTGTGTTTTTTAGCAATAATAATACCTTGGGAAAAAGAGAATTGCCTTGGCTAATAGGCTCAACATTAGACACATAGGAGCACAGGACAAGTATTTGGGGCTTCCTTCAACGGTTAATTGGTCGAAGAAGGAGGCATTTGGGGCTACTAAAGAGAAAATGAGACAAAAGATCCAGGGCTGGAAACGACACTTATTATCTACGTCAGGTAGACATGTGCTAATTAAGGCAGTCGGGGAGGCTATTCCTATTTACACACTCTCTTACTTCAGGCTTCCAAATAATTTAATTTGCGAGATTCACAGTATTCTCATCCAATTTTGGTCGGGGCAAAATGGCACAAAAAGAAAGATGGCATGGATTAGTTGGGACACTATGTCTAGACCAAAGAAGGAGGGTGGCCTTGGTTTCAAAGACCTGCGAGCTCAGAACCTAGCGCTACTAGCTAAACAATGCTGGAAACTAGCTGCGCAACCTCAATCATTATTATCCAAATTTTTAAAGGCAATGACTACCGCTACAGCAACATTATGAGAGCAGAGATAGGAAACAAACCTTCTTGGGGCTGGAGAAGCCTTTTGGAGGACCGTAAAGTTTTAGAAGGGTGGGCAACGAGAACAGCATTTGCATTTTTCAGGATCCGTGGGTAGCTACATCCCAATCTTTCCTTGTCTCACATAGCTCAGTTATCATTAATCAGATTCTTGAAGTAGCATGGGTGAATGAGCTAATCATGCCTAACAAACAATGGAACCTAGAATTAATTAATAGTATTTTCTCTTTAGATATAGCTAAACGTATTTCGCTAACAAAAATTGAGGAAGGTGATGATTATTTATTTTGGGCCAGAACCAAAAGCGAAAAATACAAACTCAGCTCAGGCTACCAAATTGCCTATCTTTTCTATCACTCTCCAATTGATTACTGCCTTGATTTGATGCAGCACAAAGAAACATGGATAGAGTTCTGAAAAATGCTCCTACTCCCAAAAATTAGGTTTTTTCTCTGGTGGTGTTTGCACGAGAAGCTTCCGGTTTTGGAGAACCTCCACTACCGCATTCACACAATTTCTCCTCTCTGTAGGCGTTGCAATCTTAGTCTCGAAACTATTAGTCATTATTTATTCTTCTGCCAAAAATCGACGGGGGTATGGACTAGAAGCTCATTACATGGGTTGGTTTGTGGAGACGGGTCATTTTTCTTTTGGTGAACGTGGTTGAAAAGTGTCGGAAAGCTCAAGAGGCGGCGGAGAAGCAACAATCGTGACTTTCAGATGCTGGCGGTGATGTGTTGGCAAATCTAAAAATCAATAAATTAGCTTATCTTCAAAAATGATATTGAAAGAATAGAATAAACCCTGACTTCAGCTAGCAACCTTCTTTAAGACATGCAAGTTCACATATTTTAAATTTTTTGTTGGAATGTTTCATCTTTTTTTTTTTTTAGTTTTTTGATGTTTTAACTCGTAAAAGAGCTTTTGGGAGATTCCCAATTCATATATTGCTATCCTATTTATATATGGACAATGTTTATTTTATCTAGTTAAATAAAATAGTTTACCATAATGAAAAAGAAAAAAAAAATTATACTTTATCCTAAGTAAGTTAAATTTCTTTCTTTTGCTAATAGAAATTAAATTTTAAAATTTTTAATCATAATAAAATTCTTATACTTATATCATAAAATCATCACTTGTTGAAAAATAAGAGGAGCCCACATGTGTGGTGGATTGCAATCTTTTAATTTGCATGGTCATTTTTTTTTTTTTTTGAAAAAGTATAGGTAACTAACAAAATTTTTAAATAATGTGTAAACAATGTGAATTAATAGAATTAAAAGAGTAAATTTAATTAGTAGCATTAAATTAGGTTGTAGTGTATTTAATTAACAATCGTATTTTATCACTTTTTTCATTCCTGGCACACGAGGCCACTACTCTTTGCACGAAAGGGGAGGTTTTATTTCATTTTATTTTTATTATTTAAAGATTTCAGGCATGCAGCCACTCCAGAAGATAAAGATGCATGGAAGGCTGATAGTAGTAAAGCTAAAGGACTAAATTAAAGCTTTCATTGTACAACTTGACTAGAGGACTTATTTCTGTTATACATTGATTATTCTATCATTCACACTCGATTTGTAATCAATCTATAAAACTGAAACCTCAAACAAATTAAACACTAATCTGACAAACTTTCATTAGTTTGCGACATCTTATTAGTACAAGTATGATAGAAGTTAACTGTTAACTTATTCACCACTTTACAACGAACCCTTTTAAGTTGTAAATTAAAGTTGTGTTTTAAACAAAACAACCAACATGATATATAGAAACTTACATACTAGACAATTTCTTAAAAATAGTTCATGTCTCCATTATAAAAAAAAGACTGATAAATTATTATACAAAACTATTTTTCGTAAATTATTATCAAGATTTTGCTACTGGTTAGCAAAATATTACTTTAATTCACCGAAAACAGTTATGCAGTAGGATAAGAAGCATCCATGGCAATTCCACATAAACCAAGACCAGCACCTATGCCTCTTTTCATCCTTATGTATCCTCCCTCGCCCCATTCAGTACCCCATGAGTTTTTAACAATCCAATAATCAGTACCGGTTTCATTTGTACCATAACCAACGGCCGTAACACCATGATCAAGCTCATACCCACATGTTTCGTCAAAAATACCACCGGAATAAAACTGAAAATGTAAGGAACTTGCTTGAATTGCAACCGCCAAAGGTTGGTGAGCCAATGCCTTCACAACCTCACTCTCATTGTTTGCTGGAACCATCTCATAGCCTTTGATTTGAGCAACGTCGAAGGCTTCTGCTGTTGCGTTGCATGTAGCGTCTGTTGCGTTGTAAGGGTAGTTTGCGTCGCTGTTGATTCCGCCGTTTTTCCAAATGTATTGAAATGCACCTTCCATGTAACCGCCGTTACATCCCTCGTCCCTACCGTGTATGTCACAACTCACCACTTGTTGCTCGGAAAGTGACACCAGCTGTCCGGTGGTTATCGCGTGGATGCCCTCCACCGCAGCCACCGCCGAAAATGCCCAACAGCTACCTAGTTTTACATACACCAAAGAAATTAAAATTGCACATAAATTTAGATATTTAAAATATATTTAGAATATTATATTTAATATTAGACTGATTATGTCATTATAATTTATAATATTTTGCCAATGAATAAGTACATCTCAATATATATTTCATTTAGGATTAGTTACTTTATTTGGCCTTATAATTTTATTAAATTTATAATTAAAATTTTATAATTTTTATAATTTTTTGATTAAATTTATATATTATTTTTAATTTTATAATTAAATTTTTTTAGTATAAAAAATATTAAAATTAATTAAATATTTTTTATAAATTAAAAATATTAAAAATCTAATTAAATCTTTGATTACATATTTTTTTATAAAAAAGTATTTAGTTAATTTTATTTTTTTTTATATATAAAAATAATCTAATTATACAGTTAAAAAAATATAAAAATTTAATTAAAAAATATATAAAAATATAATTATAATTTTAATAAAATTATAAAAACCAACAAACTAATTAAAGTTTTTATTGACGTGTATTTAAAATTTTAAATATACCATCTTTATAACGAATTCTAGCATACATAGGTTAGTTTTGTGACAACCTTGAAATGTTGGTGGCGGTGGAATCTATAGTGGGCATTATTAGGAGGAATATGGCGGGGGTTATACTACTTCAATTATAATTAAAAAATATTATTTTCAATTTTTTATATTTTAATAATATTTTTATTTTATTTTTTAAATTAAAAATGCTATCAAATATTCAAAAAAATATTAATTTAATTTTAACAATATTTAAAATTATATCGCCAAAAAATATGATGATACGATTGTTTATACTATTCAATTCATTAAAATTAAACTCTAATAATATACGCATCAAAGCATCCACCTGAATTTTTTTATTCCCCGTGTTTAGTAATACTCTTATAGGAGGATTTAGTTTTTATGTAAATGTTTTATACAAACATCTAATTGTATTATATCCGCATTAACTAATTTTCAATTATTATTTAAAAATTACTAACGTATGAGTTTAGATTATCAAATAAAATCTTTACACTGTGAATGTATTAAATAATAATAATAACAATAATAATATATTTTTCAAGTTTATGAGATGTTAATTACCACAAAAGCCCTGGTTCTTGACACTAGTAACAGCTCCTTTATTCCTCCAATCAATGGATGGAGGAACGGATTCAACATTTGCATACTTGAATGGTGTTGGAGGAGTAGAGCCCCTTTGTGGCCTCTTGAATCCATTTAGGGAAGCCTTAAGCTCCTCAACGGTTATGTCAGTTAAGTGGTTAATACCAAGCTTGTAAGACTTGTCTCCACCAGCATTGAAGGATTCAATGTATTCTACGTTGTTCTTGAATATCAAGAACCGTTTCTGCTTCTCCTCATCATTGTTATACACTTTCCCATGTTTTATTATCCATTCTTCATACCTTTCTTGCATAGATGCCTCATCATCATTCATGAGTTTGCGGGACCACACTTGCGAAATCCCAACAGCAAGAATTATTAGGGATAATAATATGGCTAAAGAACATTGCTTTTGGCCAGGGAAAGCCATTTGCAAAGGCTAATTAATGATATGGTTATTATAATTATGGCAGTTTGGTACCAAAGCCATGGTTTAATTTATATATGGAGATTGCCGCCTTTGAATTAACAGACATAATTGAGCTAGCGTTATTATTACAAGGAACAAGAATATGCAGCATTGGTTGTTAGTACATTTATATTTTGGTTAGATTTATGCCACTAGTTTTAATCGGATGCCAGTAACATCGATATCCACTTCTAACCAAGTACGATAATATGGGCATACACATGAATCCAATAATAACTTTTTCTTCGAATTTTCTTTCGGATTTATAGAGGTTGACATACAGTTGTATTAATCTTATTTAAATATAATTTCATCCTATTTTATTTTATACTTTTGTCATTATCTTTTTTTTTAATGAATCTTAAGATAAAAATTTGGTGAATTCTATGGTGTAGAAGAAGAAAATTTTCTACACCTATATATATTTGTTGTCAATAAAAAAAACTACCAAGTGTCTAGAGAAAGAAAATTTAAAAGACAATATCTGCTATTGTTTTGATAAATTGCAGAGTTTATTTTTTGTTTTTTTTGCTACTCCTTGAAACACGTGAAGGAATTTAATAACTAAATATTTATTTAATTAATGATTATAAAAATGATATTGGGCTTTTTTTGTGAATTCTATTTATTTTGGATAATGATTAAGGTTTAAAAGATTAAAACATTTTCATAAATAATAATTATAGTAAACAATATAAAATTTGCAATATACGTAAATATAATCAAATTTAATATTTGATATAGTCACCAAAAAAAAAATTTAATACTTGATATGTGAAATAATCAAATTTATCTCACAATTAAAAATTAACACATAATAAATTAAAAATAATTAATTATTCATCTATCAACTTAAAAATTAAAATACAATATAAAATACTGTTTAATATTTAAAATAGATAAATTTAAATTTAAATTAATATTCAAATCATATATATTAATTAAAAATTATATTTACGTATATCACAAATTTTATATTATTTACTAGAACTATTATTTATGAAAATCTTTTAACCTTTTAACCGTAATCATATTGTTTTTCTAAATATATATTATTTTCTCAAATTTTTTAACCAAATTATTACCCTTTTCATATTTCTAATAAATTTTGATAGTTATTTTAATTAATTATTTAATTTAATTAGTATTTTAAAATAAATGTTGTTCATTATTATTCCAAAAAATGTATCTAATTACTATAGAATTTTTTTTTATGTATTTCTTGTGAACATTTTAGAAGGAGACTTTTTTTTTCTGCTGCACCATACTTAATATATGCTTTAATACATATAAAAAGTTAATGACTTTTTTCTATAAATCTTGTAATTTATAAAATTTAGGTCTGCATTTTTAATTTTTATTTATAAATATGGTTTGATTCAAAATAAATAAAATTTTACAAAAACAAAAAAATTCAAATAAAGGTCCAATATTAATTTTATAATCACTAATTAAATAAATATTTATTATATTTAACTATTAAATTTCTTCTTGCACGTCAAGAAACAAAAAATTGAAAACATTTTACAACTTAACAAAATAATGGTAGATATTGTTTTTAAATTTTCTCTCTCTGAACACTTGGTACTTTTTTTATTGACAACAAATATATATAGGTGTAGAAAATTTTTTCCTTCTACATCATAGAATTCACCTAAAAATTTATTCATGAGTTGGTCCGTAAGATATAAATAATCTGCAGTCTCTAATACCTTCTCGGAAAAAAAAATTCATATTTATCCTGTATTAATGTAAATAAAAGAAACAGAAATTCTTCGCATACAAGCGATTAAGGCTTATAACCCTTACAAGTCCAATTAAAACTAACGCTCAAAATGCGCTTTGAACCGTTATTCTTCCTCTTCGTCTTCTTCTTCTTTTCTTTCATTTCTTGCCTTCTCTTTCTCCTTCTTCTTCTTCTTGCTGCACGTTCTTCTTCCTCGTCTTCCTCTTCTTCTTCTTTTCTTTCATTTCTTGCCTTCTCTTTTTCCTTCTTCTTCTTCTTGCTGCACGTTCTTCTTCCTTGTCTTTCTCTTCTTCTTCTTCATTTACGTGTTTTTTTCTCTATTTTCTTTCTTCGTTATTCTCGATTTCCATTATTTTTTGACATCAAGCTTTGAAATCGTTTTTGAAGAAGAAGAAGCAGCCGAAGATGAGGAGGAGAAAGAAAAAGAATTCTGAATTATGCATAAGGTGTACTTCAACGAATTTTGGGTGTATTTCTTAAATCCTTTGGGTGTATTTCTGTAATCTTTTGGGTGTATTTCTATAATCGTTTGGGTGAATTCCTGTAACCGTTTGAGTGTATTTCTGTAATCCTTTGAATGTATTTCTGTAATCGTTTGGGTGTATTTCTGAAGTTTCATTATCTTTAAAACGATTTCAAAGCTTGATTTTCAGAAACCATGAAAATCGAAAAAAAAACGAAGAGTAAGAGGAAGAGGAAGAGGAAGAAGAAGAGTCGTTCATAATACATGGTGAGTGTAGCGCTTTGAAAACAGGAAACGGTTGAATAACGCATTAAAAGGCCCATATATATAACGACTTGTAAGACTTGTAAGTCAAAAAGACTTATGTGTAGCAGGCCTCATTATTAGTAATTTAAAATTTTACCCAAAGTTATTATATATAATATGTTCATTCTATTCAAGCTAGGTTTGTTAAGTTAAAGACATCTAGATGCAAGGAAAAAAATGTTCGTATACCAATTATTTTATGTCATCCGTAAAATTAAATCTGAAATATACACTTTATTAATTAAACACTTATGCACCAAATCAATCAAACTCTGTCACTTTTTCTAAAAATTTAAACTCATAAAAAAATACATAAATAGTTATATATCTAACATATCTCCTCAAACAAGAGTAATAATTGAATTTGCTTGAATTTTTTGCATAAGCATTCTTTTTCTTTTTGTTTGTTTGTCTTATGATTATATTCTTTTTTTTTTTTTTTTTGAGAAATTCAACAAAATTCAAACTCTAAACTTTTCGGTGACAGAAATTCTGATGTCATGTCATGTTGTCACTTTTTTCAAAAACTTAAACAGATAAAGACACATGAATAATTATATATCTAATAGTATTAGTACTTCGGCTAGATACTGGATGGTGTGGTTAGCAACCTAAATAAAAGTATGCTTAAAGTAAAAATGAAATTTTAGACATAATGAACCATTTCCATGCTACACTATGCAGTGAGTACATGTATACATATCTTCACGGGATTAAAGCTACATACACCTGATCCCCCTTTTATATTTGACTACACAGACAGGCCTGCTTTCATCTTAAATAAACCTATTGCCATGGACTCCTTCTCTAGATTTGTGTGCTACTTGGATGGGGGAGGCCAAGGCCACCTTGCCTCCTTACATGCTCTGGGATGAGTCTATTGATCAACTCGGGGGATGCTCCGGCTAACTGCAGTCCAAAAAGTTCACATCCTCAATCATATTGAAACATGTATCAGGTTCACTACAAACAAGAAACTACTTGGATTAAGATACATACTTCCTGTTTAAAGTTGAAAAGTGGTGGCAGTGGACGGCCATTAGGTAGTCGAGCATTTGGCTCACGAAGCTCATCAAAGAATGGATGTGCACAAGCTTCCAGCTGAATAATAAAGAAATCGCTAGTTAAAACTATTTGAACTTTGGATCATGTGTATTTCACACCCTAATGAATTAACTACAACCATAACTAATTATGTAATGTGTCTTCTCTTAAAGAAAGGGGGTGAAGGAGGTGTTAAGAGATTTTCTACTCACAGCGGAACAACGAAGACTTGGTGAATATTGGAGAAGCCTTGATGCAAGGTCAATTGCTTCAGGAGGCATTCGCTTGTGAAAAATCTGAAAAATGATTTTTTACAATAAAAGAAATTACCACTCTGAAGACCTCCATTGCTATAAGGCAAAAGGAGAAGTAGTAATGAATGTGATTCACCTTATGCCAAGGATGAGCTTTAATCTGGGGGAACCTAAAATCTGTATAGTTAGAGTTCATGCAACGAATTTCTTCTCGGGTTGGAGTACCAAGAACCTACAAAAAGACACATATATAGTTAGTATCCTGCTATCAGATTCTAGCAATCCAATGTAATATCAAAATAGACAAACCATCACCTTGATAATTTCCACAAGTTGGTCCACTTGATTTTCTCCCGGAAATAATGGCTAACAAAAAATTTGAAACAATGAGGAATCAAAACCATATCTCACAAAAAGGAGAAAATAATTGCTATGTAAGAGGCCAAAAAAAAAAGTGCATAGGTTGCCAGAAGTTTAACAACCTGGCCTAGAAGAAGTTCAGCAAGGACACAACCAGCTGACCAGATGTCAATAGAAGTTGTGTATTCTGTTGCACCAAATATTAGTTCTGGGGCCCGATAGTAACGTGAACATATGTACGAAATATTGGATTCACCCTTGACCTACAAAAAATCAATTGTTATGGTTAGCTTGGACTTTTTGCCAAACTGAAAAACATCAAAAGATTAACTATAATAACAAATACTGGAATGTCATTCCAACAATAGCCTTTCTTCCATCATTTGTAATTGTTCTTCCAATATGTAAAAAGAACAGGATTTAAAGGCATCAGTAACATCTTAATGGAAATCTACTGAGATATCATCGTTTCACATACACAACATGAATTGCATTTTTCGACAAGTGGAGTTTGTGTGATAATTCTACTATAAATGAGCAGCATATGATTTTGGTAATCGACAATTATCATGGTGGCATATATGCACGATCTAAGGACATTCATAGGAATACACAGATCAACAACATACCAGAACTTTTGCACTCCCAAAATCACAAAGCTTAACTTGATGAGTAAGAGGATCAACCTAGAGAAAATATATGCAAATGGTTTAGAATGAATAAACAAATACTGATTGTAAGTTAAAACTTAAAAATAGGCATCAAATAACATACCAAAAGATTTTGGGGCTTCACATCCCTATGGCAAACTCGAGGTACGGTATGGATATATGCTAGTCCCCTGAAGATCTAAACATTACTTCCCAAGTCAATCACCAGAATTTAAAAGAAAATAGTGAGAAAAAGCATATCAAACTAAATTGCAAACAGGGACGAGATCATACTTGATATGTATATAATTTCACATAAATTAAGGGCATTCTCTGGTTCATACTGCTGTAGTGCTTTAGAACCCGGTACATCGTCTCAGGGACATATTCCATTACTAAGTTCAGGAAAAGTTCATCTTTGCTTGTTGTAGAGAAAAAACAGTGCTTCAGGGAAATTACATTAGGATGATCCATCAAGCGCATCAGTTGCAATTCACGATTTTTGTACCGCCTGTCCTGCAAAACTTTCTTTATAGCCACCGCCTCCCCAGTCTCCAAGCATTTTGCCTTTGTTTCAGGTCAACAAGAAACACCACCAAGGATGTGAAGCAATATGAGATACTTGACAGCAAAGAAAGCTTGACAGTTGACACGAATAGTTATCACCCAAGATTTTTGTTACTTTATTTATCCTAACCTGGAAAACAACTCCAAATGATCCAGTGCCAACAACACGCTCAGCCATGTAACTGATGGTCTGCAAGTGGTATCAAAGCATAAGTTATGAATGCATACAGAAATGGAAACCCATGGATATTACAATCAATTTTGATTATTAAAGTTTGATGAACTACACTTGCAACACATTAAAATTCTCCAAAAACACACCCGTTAAGGCCCGAAAATGCACAGCTAAAACAATTAATTTGCAGGCATTGAGGGAGGAAAAACATCTATATTAGATCTCTGAGGAAACAAACCAACTTATGGGTAAATTTTACCAGTGATCCTTAAAAAAAGGTTAATTTGTTTGCTTCATTAGCTATCCCATAAATACAGTTAAGCTCTGTCCCAAAAAGCACGTGAATCATTAAGTTGTTGCTGATAACAATAGTCACCATTCGCAACTACCAGCATCTTAAAGAGTAAAAACTGCAGGTAAAGAATGGAGAAGGAAAGAACACACACCTGTTTAGGTTCACCATTTTTGCCGCCAATTGTGGTTGAGATTATGTGGCCAGTAACTTCACCATTCCCTTCAATTACTGTGGCTGACATTTCCTGAAATTTATAGCAATGAATGGAAATTAATATCGAAAACCCGGTTCTCCTGATACAGAAGTAGAATCTCAGAACCTCCACTATACAATACCTGCACATATGTATTTCAAGTTAACTTACTGCTAAATTTGCTTAATAGCTGTTAATATTTTTTCTTAAACCATTATGCCTATGAGATCTTACATGCATCTCAGCAAAATCACTAGTGGGCATGCATATTTACTAATTAACATAGTCAATTTAGTGCCCGAAGTTTTAGGCTCAGATTCCCGCACTTCATGTTAAGTCAATTTTATGCGTTGATCAAAGCAAGCATTATATGACAAGAGAAACACACAGCAACGGCACATAAACAGCAGAAATGGATGGTTGATACCAGAGGTATTCAGCCACCAATCAGAATCTGAAGCCAAAGAAAGGCAGAGTGTAAAGAGCTCAATGAGTATATGCACAGATAAAGCACACCCAGGTTACCACAGCTCACAAGAAAGCATCACATGCCAAAGAACTTTAACAACAATTAACAGACAAGGCATATAGAGAAGGAATAAAAGGACACTAATACCCTGAAGCAAACTAAAACGGTTTGAACAGCAACACAATCACAATCCAAGGAAAATCCATTTCAAGCAAGGAACCCAACTACCCAAGTATACAAAAACCACAGGAGCAAATAATGTACAACTCAAAATACCACACCACCGGCGACACTTGAACTTTACAATATACTACACATATCTCGGCAAAATGAAATTAACCTAAGAAAATCCAAAGATAACTTGATGATACTCAGCTAAGTATGTAGAAACTAGAAAGTCTCTCTCTCTCTCTCCCGCAACCCCCCGCCCCCCGCCCCCCGCCCCCCCAAAAAAACTCTTGAAAATGCCAGAGTTAAAGCAACAAGATTCCACATTTGTTCACTTCATTTCATTCTCTTTATCTTTTCTGAACCATGCCGAACGAAAAATGTCCACATCAAGCTTCAGTTCTTCAACATTAACATTTCAATAATCATTAATCAATCAAGAACACCCCCGGGGGGGGGGGGGGACCTTTTCTTGGCTGCAATTACGAAAATAAACTAAACTAATCCTCAAAAGTCACTACGACAAGCTGTTGGGCGGAGAGAACCTCCGGCGAGCTTTTCGAGGCCTCCGAATGACGGAAAACCTGTAGATCGTCGGCACTGAGCTAAAGCCGAAGCTCGTTTGTCGGATCAATAACGATCCACGCGCCGGAAAACCACATGAGAGATCAAACGGTGCGTTGCAGAGAATGACAGGGCAGTTAGAAGTACCTTATCGGCATCCACGTCGGAGCCGCGCCGAGCTGGAAGCTTCGGCGCGTTGTTGTCAGGTTGCGACTGCAGCTGCTCCGGCGGTTGTTGGTGGTGGTGCGGCCCCAACGGAATGGAGGCCATGCGAGACGGTTACACAATACACACTATTCTCTCTCTCTCCTTCTCTCTCTCTCTCTCACTGTTTTTCTTTTTCCCTCTGTGTAACTTTCTCTCTCCTCTGAGTAATGGCGTTTGGGAAGAGGCTTTAGCTTTTAGATTAGATAAAGCATAAAGGGAGGGAATGAGAATGAAGGTGATTGTTCATGCGCGCGTGACCTGCACGCTTCCATCGGAGTACTTCAATGGGGGCATCGTGAATGTTAAACTGAGGAGTGTGTAATCTGCTGCGGTGAAGTGCAGCTAATTCCTTACGTGGCAAAATAATATAGGGACAACTATCACATGCAAAGTATACTAATTTTAAAAAAAATAAATCTTCTCAATTTTTTTTAACCATTCAAAATTTAAAAGAATAAAATATAATTTTTAATTTTTACTATTTTTTATATATTTTTTAAATTTTACTTATAAAATTAATAATAAAAAATTATATTTTATTTTTTTAATTGTTAAAAAAAAATTAAAAAGATTCATTTTTTTTAAAAATAATAATAATAATAATAATAATAATAATAATAATTAGTAATAATAATGAGGAAATCGTCACACAATTTATTTTCTACTTTTGTTTTCTTTAATCACCAAAAAAAACTCAAGAAATAATTTAAATATTTTTTTATTAAAAAAAGTTTTTTTTTTGTCTAAAAATATAAACAAACGAGGTTTTTTTTTTTTTGAAAAAAAATTATTCGAAAAAAAGTTACACTTATACATTGCAAAAAAAGTATAAGATTTATAACCAATTTGAATCGGTACAGTAGTTAACTCACTGGTTTGTTTAAAAAGTGTTTGGGAGTTTTTTTTTTTTTTGGTGACTGTGTTTGGGAGTTTGAATCACATATTAAAGTTTCGATTTGTGACGAATTAATCATTAACCTACTAAGATAAAAAAAACATCGCATGCAACAAAAAAAATTGAGATTTATGTCTAATAAAAAAAGATAAACATCTTTTATAATGAACTATTAATTTATATAGAAGATGACGAGTTGAAACCCATTTTGGCCCCTAAAATTTTTGACCGGCCTCAATTTTGACCTCCAAATTTATAGTTACCCAATTAACACCTTCAAATATTAGATTGTGCCCCATGCTTGCCCCTGTAGCTATCTCCATTAACGGAGATTTGATATGGCACATTAAGTTGACATAGTGTGTATCCACGTGGCACCCAACTTGCTAGAATGGATGTTTAATAAGTGAATGACGTGGCAAAAGTTGAATGAACTCAATTTGCAGCCCTCTTTTCCCAATATGTTCGAGACTTTACTGGAGAAATTGAGTTCATTCAACTTTTGCCACGTCATTCACTCATCACACATCCATTCTAGCAAGTTGGGTGCCACGTGAATACACATTCTGTCAACTTAACGTGCCATATCAGATCTCCGTTAATGGAGATAGCTACAGGGGCAAACGTGGGGTCGCAATCTAATATTTGCGGGTGTTAATTGAGTAACTATAAATTTGGGGGTCAAAATTGAGGCCTGTCGAAAATTTCAGGGATCAAAATGAATTTCAACTGAGAAGATGACTCTAAAAACTCTTAGTGATAGAAAAGTAGAAATAGAGACAAATCCAAATCTCTTATATTTTTAAATCTACACAACCGTATTGTTATCATACAGTAGAATATTGTTTGGCGTTCTTCAAATAAATCTAAATACTTTCTAAATTTACATATGAATAATAAACTTTTTTTTGTAAGATATTCCTTTTAAACTATAAAAAATCATACTACCAAAACCATAATAATCATAAAGAAAAACCATTATCACCATAAAAGATGTCACGATAACAAAAAAAAAACACAAAAGATTTATTTTAAATTAGACTAGAAAATAAAAATTAAAAAACTAAATCCAAATACAAAAAAAAATTGACATAAACAAACAAAGCAGGAATTAGAAAAAAGGTGTATAAAGAGGTGGTTGGAGAGACAATAGAAGAGTAACGATGATGAGTTCTAAGACTAATAGATGAGTGATTGAGGTAAAGAGGCAGTGGGAGTGATAGAGTAAAATAGAGGCAAGTCGAGAGAGGCGAAGAAGGATTTTTAAGGAGCTGGATGTGTCTTGGTAGAAGAGGCAGTAGCTAGGAGAGGTGGCAATAGTGAAAATTGAGGCTGGCAAAAGCTGTGATCGGACAGTGGCAGGTGAGGGAGGCAGTGAAATAGGAAGAGGTGATAGATAATAAAGAAGGAAGGAAAAAAAAAGAAGTTTAGATGGGAGAGAGTAGAGGAGAACCATCGTTGCCAAGGCTAAGGCGACAACCTTCGATAAACCTTCTTGTGTTTCTTCCTCTAAGTATTAACAAACGAGGTTATTATATATGAATGTTAGGTATTGAAAATTTATAGTTAAATTGTATTCAATTATCAAATATCTTATATCAGAACTAATTTGGATGGGTTTAATAGTTAGTTCATTACTAGTTCGTTTAAGTAAATATTAGATGTCGAATTTTACTTTGTGCAAAATTACAAATAGCAATTCATTGGCTAATGAAAAATTCTTAAATAAAACTTAATCTACAACGATTTAGTTCTTGACCTATTAGAGTAAGAGATATTGTGAGAAATAAAAAAAATCTTATATCAAAATTTAAATTTTAGAAAAATATTATTTGTATTTTCAAATAAACACAATAAACATACATACCTTAATTAAGTAATTTGACAAAGATATAAATGTAACCTACTATGAAACACTACAAAAAAAATGCTGAATACCATTGGATTTATCGTGGAGATTAGTGGCGAATTTACTGACAGATCTATAATAAATTCGTCAGATAAAAAAGTTAGTCGAATTTGGTTTTTAGATGAAAAATTCGTCAGTAATAATTGGCGGAAAAAAATCGGCGTGATCATTACTGTCGGATTTAGGGAAAAAGATCAGGTAATTAAATGAAACGCGCCATTTTGATCATAGGTTGTGTGTTACTGGCAGTAAATCCACGGGTAAAATTGACTCTAAATTCGACTTTGTAAACTATTTCCCTTCATTTCTGCAACATCATCAATCTCACTTCTCTCCCCTTTCTCTTTCTCTCTCACCGTCAGCCCCATCCCCATCACTCACTACCATTTTGCCATCGTCAAGGAGCATCAATCTGAAACTTGTTTCTGCTACGGAGGATCTTGTTTCTCTCCTACGAGTTGCTGCTTCCGTCATTTGCCGTCGCCGCTTGCATCCATCAACTGCGATGCTACCCTTCCTCTTTCATCCAAATATATCTTCTTCCTTTGTTTCTTCTATTTTTTTTTTGATATTGTTGGCATTTGCTAAACTCTAATAATTAGGATAATTTCTCCAAATGTTAAGTTATATTAGTGTCTATTACTTTATTTAATAGTGCTTATAAAATTTGTGATATTTAATTTTATTTTAGTTATTATAAAAAAAAAAGAAAAAAGAGTGATGAAATTTACATTCATAGAAGCAAAAAAAAAAGATAAAAATAAATAGTAAAACAATTGCAATAAGGGATAAGTACTTTTTTCGTCCCCAAGGTCTGGGGTCAAAATCAAAATTGTCCCCAACCTTTTTTTTTATTAAAATCATCATCAACGTTCAAAAACGCTTTAAAATCATCCTTTCCCGAATTTTTGGACCAAAATACCCTCATCATCATCATTCTCCTCTTCACCTTCCTCACCACCACCACCACCACCACCACCACTAACACTAACACCAACACCAACACCAACACCACCACCACCACCACCAAACAGCAACAACACCCTCACCCCACTCCCTCACCGTAACCCCCTCCCCCCCACCCCTCACCCCCTCACCCCTTTCCTCACCGTAACCCTCCCCACCCCTCACCCCCTCATCGTAACCCCCCACCCCCTCACCCCACTCCCTCACCGTAACCCCCAACCCCCTTCCTCATGCCCCTCTCTTCATGGTCATCATCATCATCATCAACAGATTTCATCAACAATAATAAATTTCATCAAAAATTCAGAAATTCAAATTTCAGCAACAATAAATTTCATCAACAACAATAAATTTCATCAAAAATCCAATTCAAAGAAGAAGAAAAAGAAGGCAGAAAGTAAAAGCAGAAAAACAGAGACAGCGGCGGGCTGGACGCGGGGCGGCGGCAGGCTGGACGCGGGGGCGGCGGGCTGAGGGGGTGATAGAGTGATGGAGTGAGGGTTTGGGGGTAGGCGTAGGAGGAAGGGAAATTTGGGGGGGGGGGGAGGGGAGGAGAGAGACGAAGAAAAGCTTATGGGTGTGGGTGGGGGTGGGATTTTATTTTTTTTTTAATGTTATTCTTAATTTTTATTAATAGTTAAGGGTAATTTGGTCCAAAAAAATAGAAAATGATGATTTTATAAAGTTTTATAATATTGAGGATGATTTTAATAAAAAAAAAAAGGTCGGAGACGATTTTAATTTTGACCCAGACCTTGGGGACGAAAAAAGTACTTATCCCTAATAAAAATATACATATTATCAATATGCATGTTGATTTGCAAGTTATCAAAATTTTGACGGAATAATAATAGAGGAGTGCTAGGGGCCAGTAACTTTTGTGTTTTGTAATTATCAATTGGCTATCAATAGTATTTTTAATGGTGTGAGATTATATCCAATGATGGAAAATCACTCACTTTTCTTTTGATGGTTAAATACTGGCCACAAAACACAAAAATTGTTAGCCCCTAGACTTTCTCTACTTTGTCTATTATTAAAATACATATTAGTTATCTGGAATTATATTTAAGAATTTTAGAAAAAGAAATATAGAACATGCTTAAGAAGATTCGAATTTTATGGAAGAAGTCACAGAAGTAATTGTCTGCTCTCTTAATTCATGGAGAGCTATGAATATGTATTACATCAATATTTTGTGTTACTTTAATTTGAAATTTATCATGTATTTCTCAATGTTCAATATATCTAATATATAATGCACTTGCTATGTTTTATTTTCTCTAAATTATGAATGCATGTTTAAATGTGAAATTGATGGTTCTGTTTTTTTATATATACACATAGTGTTGAATCTTTGAATAATTGAATATCTTGGGAGAAAAATTAAATTTTTATTCTATCTATTATATTTTTGTATTAGAATATTTTTATCAAGTTGTGCATGCTTCAAATAGTCAAGCAATGATGTTATAGTCTTGAGGACATATAAAAGACTGGACAACTTTTATCTTAGCTGGCAAGATATTCTGACTTTGTTTCAAATGAGACTTCGACACCATTAAAATTTGAGACTTCGACACCATTAAAATTTGTCATCAGATATTAAAACTATTAAAACTGATCTCATGAATTATGTGCTTAATTAATCTTATTTGATTTTTTTTTCCCAATCATATGATGGTAATTCATACTATAAACTCTGCATTATATTATTGAACTAATAACTACATGCATGCTTGCACATAGATGAATATTGAATAGCCACCACACTCATTCATGATTCACATTCAAGGGCACTTCTGTTTTCCTCCTTTGGAAGTGAGAGAAGCGTAGCAAGGGTAGGCATTGCGGTTGTCGGCGGTGCTGGGTGACACGCAGTTACATCTTTGGCAGTAGGTATTGAACTGTATGGTTACT
Source organism: Arachis ipaensis (assembly GCF_059453495.1). Classification (NCBI taxonomy): domain Eukaryota; kingdom Viridiplantae; phylum Streptophyta; class Magnoliopsida; order Fabales; family Fabaceae; genus Arachis; species Arachis ipaensis. Next base: position 14,857,568 of record NC_142443.1, on the reverse strand, counting down.
ACTCTTGGAGTTAAGTCAAGTGAAAAATATCGAGAATTGTTTGTTAAATATTCGTATTCGGTCTTTTGTTGTGATTTTACTTTTTTTATTCTATTAATAAAATGTATGTTAGTTGCCTGAAATTATATTTATTACTATAAATATATTTAATTCATATTTCACATATGTATAACTCTTATAATGGTATATAAAATTGTAGATAGTTATGGTTTTTGTTAATTATATTTGAAGTATGTTAGACTTATACAAATATAAGTGAATATATGTATAGAATAAAATTAAATTGAAAATTTTTCAAAAAATTAAATTGCGGGTTTGGTGCATTTTAAATTTGATTCTCTTGCTTAATTGAATTTTCTTATTTTTTTAGTTTTAATATTAAATTTTGATATTTGAACTTGTTTGTGAACTTTTAACTAAAAATTATAGATAAATTATTATAAGAAATTATAAAATTTTGAATTTTGTTAGTTTAAAAATTATTAAATTTAAAATTATATATTGAATTTTCAAACATTTTTTTAAAAAAATTAAAGTTTAAGTTTACTGTCAGATTTATCGTCGGTTAAATCAGTTGGTAACTATCAATTTAATTATTAATAATAAATAATATATTACCGTTGAATTTATCGAAAAAAATTTGACGGTAACAAACTTCAGAATTTCTCCAACTAAAAGTTTATATCTGCCACTAAATTTGTCGGTAATTAGCACAAACAACAAAATTTACCGGCAAACAATTACCAACGAGATTTATACTGTCGAATTTATTCTGTTAATAAATTCGACGGTATTTGACAACTTTTTAATAGTGAAAGGACTAATCATAATAAAAATAAATAGATTTAATGATATATATTTAATAAAAAATATACATGAAAGTTGGAATTCTAAAGATCAATTTTGGTAAATTTTTTACTTTTTTAAATAACTTATTAAAATTGTTTTTAGAAGATATTTTAAATATAATATATGTGTTTGATAAATTAAACTAAAATAATTTTAAATGAACACAAGTAATACTAATTATATTTGGTGAAAAAACTTTAAAATTTAAATAATTATAATAGATATATAAAAATAAATTTATATATTTATTTATATATAAAATTATATTAAATTTTTTAATTTAATAATTAAAAATAAAAATTAAAAAATATTTTTTAAATATTTTTAAAAACGATAAATACAAACACAAAGTTTTTCTATTTATTTACTATAAGATACTTGTGCTTTTAGAAAAAAATAATTCTCTCTTGAAAAAAAGCTTAACCGAATCAAACCTAACAATTATAAATACCAAATACTGGTATAATAACTAAAAATATTAAATAATTATTTTTTTAATCAAATCCAACTAAATTAAATTTATGCACATTTTTTTTTGTACGTTTTTCTTTTTTTTTCATCTCTTCTTTTTTTTTCTTCTGTTCCTTGATTATCATCATCATTATTATCATCTCCTCTTCTTCCACCTTCCCTTTCTCATCATCTTCCTTCTTCATTATCATTACCTTCTTCTTCTTTTCCTCCTCCTTCTGCATAATTCTTTTTCAATGTTATCGTCATCATCATTCTCATCGTTTTCTTTTTCTTCTAAAGAAGAATAAGAAAAAATGTAGCATTTTGTTTTATATATATGCATGCCATTTTCTTTTGGACAATTCTTCTTCAACGTTGTCGTCATTGTCGTCTTCTTTTTCTTCCAAAAAGAATAAGAAAAAACTGCAACATTCTATTTTATGTGTCACGTTTAAGAAATTTTAGTGTCAACATTAAAAAAGTTCTATATTACAGTTAAAAAAATTTGATGTTATTTTTATATTTTATAATTTTTTCAAATAACCCCTCTTCCTTCTTATTTTCATAGTTTTTCTTGTTTCTCATCATTCTTATTGTTTCACCCTATGAGAAAAATAAAAAAATCAAACAAAAAAATTTAAAATAAAAAATTTTGCAATTTTTTTTATTTTTAGGTTTATCCTTTTTTATAATAAACACAAAAAATTTGGAAAAAAAACACATAACTTTATAAATAAAAACACAGAAATTCTGCATGAAGAAAGAAGAAGAAGCAAAAAAAAATTACAACATTTTATTTTATGTGTCACGATTTAAAAATTTCAGTGTCAAAATTAAAAAATTTCAGTGTCGCGGTTAAGCGATTTCGGCGCTAGTTTTCTATTTTATATTTTTTTCGCAAACAATTCTTGTTAGAAAATTATTTTTATTTCCTAATTTGTTTGTGGGCAATACATATATTAATTATAATCACAAATTATGCTATTTCAAATTAAATGACTTATATGTAACATTGTGCTGTCAAGGTTAACATACTCTGCTAGGGTTAACATGCTCTGCTAGGGTTTTACTGAAATAGAGTCTCAGTGTCGTCAAAGTCAACGTCTTTTCAGTGCTCAATTCATAACAAACATAGAAGACAGTTCACTGCGAGAGGTGCTTTCTTACTTTCATAGGAGAATGGCTGATATAAGGGGACAAGGGAATGATGAGGAAACTGATAAGCTGATCCAATTGGAGGAGGAGGACATAAGAGGCGGTATTAGCACTCGCATAAATAGCCTGATCGGGAGGCTTTTTGCTGATAAATAATTTTCAGTAGGAACAATGGAAGAAGCGCTGAGAGCAATTTGGGGACGTTCAGAGGGGTTTCGGGTCACTGAAATCGGAGGTAACAATTTTCAATTCTTTTTTTATAAGGAATGGGATGTGATGAGGATTGAAAAGGGTGCACCATGGTTATTCAAGGATTACGCCTTGTTTGTTTAACAATGGAGAGAAGGAGTACATATGGAAGATCAATTAATCAAATCACTACCGATATGGACACAGTTCTGGGGAGTGCCAGAGTCCTTCAAAACCCTAGAGGTTGCACTTAAATTAGGGGCTGGTATTGGTAAGGTAATGGAAGTGGGTTTATTCGATATGAAAGGAAAAGAGTCTAGAATTATCAAAGCAAGGGTAGAGATGGAGGATAGCAGATCAATAAAATAATCTCTTAGGCTGGCAGGCCCTGATAAAAACCCAGTTACGATAGTCGTTCGGTATGAGCGGATGGGGACAGTATGCTCTTATTGTGCGAAAATTGGACACGATTTCAGAAATTGTATAAGAGCTATGGAGGATATGAAGGATAACCAATTGCAGGAAGATAAAATTGGAGATTGGGCAAGGGCTGACCAAATTGGAATAAGGGTAGAAATAAGGGAGAGTCACAAGCAAACAGGGAGGCAAAACGCTACCAACTCTCAAATGCAACGCTGTAAGAAACCAGTACCAGAGTGTCTCATTGAAGGGCTGATGGGACTAAACTTGAAGGTTAATGATAAGCCAGGTTCTTTGAATAAAAAGAATATGACAGATACAGAGAGGAGTGAGATTAACAAGGAAAACAATTGGATGCAGAATGAAAATTCAGATTTGTTTGAAATCAGCAAAGGGCTGTCAAGGGAGCCAGATAGAACTTTACTAACCATCACAGGTGATGCAAGTGCGGAAAGGCTTCCTGAAATTGCTAACCGTATAGACTGCACAAGAAAGTTTAAGAAATTTAAGCAAATGGCCAGAACATGGGATGGAGGCTTGAAACAAGTCGTTGGGAGTAAAAGGAGGGCAGAGGACGATGTTGAAATGATTTGAGACAATGAGGAAGTAGGGGCAAAGAATACATTTGATTTGGAGATGGTAGAGGGTGCCAGCCACACCATGGCACCCACATCACCATGAGGATCCTCATGTGGAATTGTCAAGATTTGGAGAGACCCCTGACAGTCCACAATCTCAAAGAGATGTGCCAATCCCACTCCCCCGAGTTGGTTTTTCTCTGTAAAACTAAAAATCAATCTCGAAATGTTGAGCGAAAATTCAGATCTTGTAGATATTCAAGTTTCACCATTGTAGACCCAAGTGGATTAGCAGGGGGCATTGTCTTAGCATGGAAGGATTATATGGAAGTGAGGATATTAACAACAACTTCTTACGCTATTGTTGCTTCAATTAAGGGTGAAGGCAAAAATCTGGTTTGGGGGCTAGTCGGGGTGTATCTCAATACTAATGAGCAAATCTGGGTTTAACAATATGAGGATCTATCTGGCCAACTACTACAATTTGAGGATAACCTCATTATCATGGGTGATTTCAATGCTATAAGAAGTCAATATGAGAAGAAAGGGGGCAATCTTCGCACGTCGGCTTCCGTGGATAATTTCAATGGTTTCATTAATGATAATAGATTGATGGATCTTGGGATGATGGGCCAGCCGTATACCTGGTGTAATACTCTAATTACCCTAAATCTTACCTCATGCTGTAAAGCAAAGGTTAATCAAAGGTTACGACAATTCTAAGGCTTATACGTATTATGTAGAAAGAAATAATATATTCTAGAAGCCCGATGAAGAATTTAGCTCAAAAACAGGGTTTGAAAAGCGTAAAATGTACTCACGAAACTACACTAAACGAGGCACAAGATATACATACAGATATCGACATATATATATATGTGTGTGTGTGTGTGTGTGTGTATGTGTGTGTGCGCGCGCGCGCGCGTGCGTGCATGCGTGCGTGTGTGTGTAGATATATCAAAAGATAATAGCTATAAGGATCTAGTCGTCGCTTGCGGAGTTTAAGCCGGTTAGTTATATACAGACATACAGAGATTAGAAAGTCAAACAGCTTATACAAGTTTTTCTCTCAAAGTAAGCCTCTAGGTAAAAATATATACAAAAGTGAGAGTACTAATGAAAATAAATCAAAAGACTCCAAAACATGATAAAGGTCCTCCGCTCTGTCACCATTAAGCAACTCACCGAGGTGGGTTGCGACCTGCATCTGAAAAAGCAACAACAAAGTATAACTTAAACCATAATATAATAAAGGGAGTAATCTAACTTAGTGGATTTCTAAACTAACAACTCTCCGCTGTCCCACAGCCTTCACCAACCTATCCTCCATGCGATTTCATCGCCACCGCCTTCCGAACCTCCTCAATCCCAGTAGAAAGCACAATTAATACAATGCAAGTAAAACATAAGTATAAGCATGTATATGAAGTAATTCAAATAGGCAATTAGGCATGTTATACAAGTAGGCAAACAATACAAGTTGGCAAAGCAAGCAAACAGATAGAATATGCACATGATGAATGTCTATCCTACTGACTGTGATATCACATTGTCGGTTCAACTGCCAACCCGACACATCCCTCCGGGATGTTGCCTTTCGGTCACGAATAAAATGGGTACCCTCGGTGATATCGTGCCCGGTTCACGGTCCAGGGATATAGTGCCCGCGCGCACTCTTGTGATTCCAAAAGGATGTGAGCGGGATACTCTGCACAGACCTCATATCTCAACGTAAGTGGGACTAACCACCGCCCTTATGCCGTCGCCACAACCTCGATAGGCGGGATTAACCGCCGTCCCTACCAGGCGCGTAGCGTCTCAACAATCTCATCAAAATATTACATTAGTGGTTTTCAAAATCATTTCATTCAGTACTCCGTAGTTTACCACTTCCACAATTCATTCAGTACTCATTAGTCCACCACTTTCACAATTCATTCAGAACTCATCAATTCACTACTTTCACAATTCATTATCAATAATCACCAATACCATATGCCGCCTTCTCACTCAACCAAAACTATCATCAGTACTCCAGAAACCTAAGCTTCCGTTCACTAACTTTTTACCATAATTACCGAATTAGATCGCCTAGGACCTTTTCTATGTTTTGACACCCAAAAACAAGCCAAAGAGTCCTATATAAGTGTCACGGAAGTTTACAAGCTTGTCGGGAAGGTGAAACAGTTGAAAACAAGGTTTTTATTGAAAAAGAAGGCAGTGTGCATATGCATAAAAGTGTGCGTACGCACGCCCAGGAAGATTTTCAAGAAGTGTGCGTACGCATAGAGGTGTGCGTACACACAGGAGTAAAAATTTTCATTTTTCTCGTTCGCACAATGCGTGCGAACGGCCTCAACAGAGTGCACCTTCCAGCGTGTGCATGCACACAGCTTACAAAACTTCGTTGGTTGTGTGTGCGTACAGAGCGTGCTAGCGCTCCCAACAACAGCCATATCCCCATGTGTGCGTGCACACATTTTAAAAAATCCACAGGGTGTGCGTGCGCACACAAACCAGAAATCACAAATTCTGCAGCATTCACAGAATTCAGATTTCAGACACCAACTTTCAACGATCATATCTTTTTCTACAAAATTCAGATTTTCACAAAATTTAAACCATTTTAAAGCTTGTTAAATTATCTTTCATTTGATATAAAATGCATTAAATTTTAAAAACGGTAGCTCAAGATATGATCCATTGAAGTTCATCAAAATTTCATTTTTACAAAAGTTTACAAATTCTCCATTCCTAAAGATTCATAACCAAAACCAACTCATGCCTATTCCATCTCATCATACAACAGTACCAAGCATTATACTTTATCTTTCCATCATATTTCAACCATTCTAATCCTATATCCATCAATTCCACCTCTATCACCCCACAAATTTCATTTTTTACATATCAACATTCAATATTACACACTTACACCAATTCCTGCTACTCACAAGCTTTATCTATCATGCATCATCATAATTCTCATTTCAACATATCAAAACCATCACAAGCATTAACATCATCACACATTATCAAGTTAACACCATCATCATGCATCATCAAATCCAACAATCAATTCAATCCAAACCTATCCTATGGGTCACTAGCCTAAGTGTCTAGAAATATTATATATTACATAGAGGAAATTGAAACCATACCTTGGCTGATTTTCAATATACACAAAATCACCAAATTGACCTCCACCAAGCTTCCACGAGCTCTCAAACTCAATCAAGCCACCAAGTCCACTTTCAAGTCACCAACATTTTCCACACAACACCAATTCAAGCTAGAAATTACACAAATTCCATAAATCAAACCTAGGGTTTTATATATACACAAAAACACAAGAGATCAAGCATACTCACCTTACCAAATGTGGTTGGGTCAAAACCCAATAGGAATCAAGTGTTAGAGTGTACCTAAACACCAAAAATCACAAGATTTCACTCAAAACAAAAATCAAATTTTTGAATTTCACAAGGGCAGGAAACTGGGCAGGAAATTTCGACAAGCTTACCACAAGGCTTAGCTAGAAGTAACGGGCTCAGTGAGAGCTTCACGTAGCAGCTGACGGCACGCAAATCGGAGCACCGTAACTCGAGATATGTCCACCGGAAGTGAGGAATGAATAGTATTTTTGAAACCCCTTCCTCTCTTCTCACTTCAGCTGCAACTCTCACTCCCTAATGGTTATGGTGGCTGAAAGGGGGTCATTAATGTGTTTTTATATGTTGGGCTTGGGCCCAACTTGGATCCGGTCCAACCAGTTAACGTTTTTAGTCCGTTTGGCCCAAGCCCGATTTTCAATTCTAAATATTTTTCTAAGGTTTTCTACTATTTTTAATTATTCTCGCACAATACCAGACAGACTCAAACCAGTACTGCCAGTTCATTTACCGGTACGCATTTTTATGCAATTTTCTGAAGAAAATTATATTTTCTAACTCAGAAAAATCTACTGAGTCTAAATATCATATTTATATTTTTTTAATTAATATTCTAAAATTTTGAACCTAATTCAGATAATTAAATTATTATTATTTAATCATTAATTAATCGGTTAATTAATTCGCGATTCTTACACCTGGTTTAATAGGAGGCGTGGAGAGGAACTAACAAGGGATAGAATTGACCGATTCATGACAGGACAAGTGTGGAGAAATGCTTATACTTCAGCAGTGGTAAAAAGATTGACTGAAAATGGTTCTGATCATTCCCCATTATTGCTAGAATCTGATCCACCAAATTAGACCACCAAGAGAAGATTCAAATTCCAAGCTCGTTGGTGCGAAGTAGAGGAGGTTAGGTAGATTATTATCGAGGCTTGAAAAACAGAATTCCATGGTTCTCCTATGTTTTCTTTAGATAAAAAACTAAAGATATGTCACCAACGATTAGTCCTATGGCATCATCAAGGTAGACACAATTCAAGGAAGGAAATTGCTGATATTTCGGTTAAAATAGACCAGTTTCGGGAAGAAGGCATTCATGAGGGTATAGAGTTGATTGAACTGGAGAATAAATTGGAGGATGAACATAACAAGGAGGAGAGGTATTGAAGGGAGAAGTGCAGGTGTAAATGGTTGAAAGAAGGTGACAAAAACACGAGGTATTTTCACCAAAAATGTCAAGTTAGGAACCTGAAAAACAAAATCTGGGGATTGACCACCACTAATGGTGAGATGGCTTCAGACCCTGAGAGCATTGCTAAGGTAGCTGAGACTTATTTTAAAGACCTTTTTTCAACTACGAATCCGGAGGAACCGAGTTACCTCTTTGATGAGTTCAACCCTTTGGTTACAGCTTCTATGAACCGAAGATTGGTAAGACCGGTGACTATTGAGGAAACAAAGAGAGCTACCTTCTCTGTTTGTGCTCAAAGCATCCCTGGAGATGATGAATTCATAGAAAAACTTTTTCAATGCTATTGGGATATTATAAGAGGAGATGTGTTTAAAGCAGTGGCTAGCTTCTTTGGTGGCAGACGGATACTTAAAGGTTTCAATTATACTAAAATATGCTTAATTCCAAAGATTTCAGATGCTAGAGAAATGACACAGTCAAAACACACCTACCAATACTTGACAAGAATTGGCAACTACTCTTAATATTAGACCTGTGGGTGCCCAGGATAAATACCTGGGGCTGCCATCAGTGGTCCAACAATCAAAGAGGACAACTTTTGGAGCCATTAAGGATAAAGTTCAGAAGAGGGTCCAAGTGTGGAAAAGAAAGCTCCTATCAGCAAGTGGAAGGCATGTACTCATTAAAGCAGTTGGTGAAGCAATTCCGGTGTATACTCTATCTTGTTTTCGACTACTAGGTTCATTATTGGAGGAGATTCATCGGATATTGATGTAATTCTGGTGGGGTAAAAAAGGTTCAGAGCGCAAAATGGCATGGATTAGCTGGGATATGATGTCGAGGCCTAAGAAAGAAGGAGGACTGGGTATTAAAGACCTAAAAGCACATAATTTGGCACTACTGGGGAAGCAATTTTGGAGGGTCACTATCAACCCAAATGCTCTACTATCCAGAATTCTAAAAGGGAAATACTTTCATTATGCAGCCACACTGACAACGGATAAGGGTTCACAGCCTTCTTGGGATTGGCAAAGTCTTTTAGAAGGAAGAAAGGTTATAAAAAAAGGAATTAGCTGGAGCATAGGTTCGGGTTCCAATGTTCAAATATGGCATGACCCTTGGTTACCTCCCCCATATCCATTTATTCCTAATTGCAGCAACAACACATAAACCAGAATTTACTGGGTCAAGGATTTACTTATAGTGGATCGCCAATGGAAGCAAGAGTAGATAGAAGAATCTTTTCCTCTGGAGACAGCAACTCGTATCCTCTCCACCCTGCTGAATGCTAATGGTATTGACAAGCTTCAGTGGATCTGGAATAAACGAAAGCAATATAATGTTCTACCGGGTATACGATAGCTTACGGTTTCTATCATGTTTCAACAGAGCAACTTCCCCCTTTGTTGCAAAATCAGAAAATTTGAAAGCAGATTTGTGGATTGAAAATTCAAACCAAGCTACAGTTATTTACATGGATAGCAATTCATGAAAGATTACCTGTGATGAATCTTATCCACTGCAGATTTTCAAACACCTCGCCCCTATGTCCAAGATGCAAACTAGAAAATGAAACAATCACTCACTATCTCCACCGGTGTGGCCCTGCTGTAGCAGTTTGGAATTCCCTTTTCACCGATAGGACTGTTGCTCGAAATGGGTCTCCTGACTTCGCATCGTGGTGGCTGTGGGTCACCACTAGTAGCCAGGGCGAAGTCAATAAGTTGGCTCGAATTATGGCTGTTTGTTGGGAACTCTGGAAAACTCGAAATAGAGAAGTTTTTGAAGGAAAGAAGTCGACGGTAAAGGAGATCGATGAGGCAGTGTCATGGTACCGCTGATCTGAAGCTATGGATTAAGCATATATCTTTATGTTTTGTTCCTTTATCTCTTTAGTCATGTGTTTTCGTTTGCGTTATAACTAGTGGGAATACCCAATTGCTTCTTTTTGTCCCTCTTTGGACACTGTTGTTTCTTTTTTAAAGAAATAAAATTAACTTATATTTGGTAAAAAAAAATTAAATGACTTATATAATGGTAATCTCATTTATTGTCATAAATGTTAAATTGAATAAGTTATAATTACTTTTGATTTGGAATTAAATGAGAATAAAACCAGATATTATTTTTTGTTTTTTAGATAATTATCTTTTGGATTTTAGATATATTATCTTTTGGACTTTAAATACTATTTTATTTGGGTTTTAGGGCTTAATGGGTGCCATGCTCAAATATAAATTGTGCCTTCAGGGTTTCGGTTCCCAATATACCAAAGCCGCTTTCGTCGCTCTTTCCCCATCAGAAGAGTCACAATTCAACCCTATTAGGGATACAGAAGGCTTTGGTTGAGGAAGATCAAAATAGTCACAAGACTGAGACAATCCTTCTATCAATTTTTTATTTCTATGAGTAAAGATACGCTTCCGCATTGTGATATATTTTTTGTGATTTAATATGAATGATCTGGATTAATGAAATAGTTTATTCCAACAACTCCTCCTTCTTATTTCATAGTTCTTTTTGTTTCACACTCACTTAATTCTTATTTTTTTATCCTTTAAAAAGAATTAAAAAAAAAAGAAAAAATCAAATAAAAAAGAACAAAAAAGTTATGCAACTTTTTGGACAATAAACATAAAAACTTTCAAAGGAAAAACACACCACTTTATAATAAAAATACAAAAATTTGGTAAAAAAAAAAGAAAAAAAAAACTACAGTATCAAGTTCAAAATCTTAAAAATATTTAGTGTCAAAATTAAAAATTTTTTGTGTCAAAATTAAAAAATTTATGTGTCAAAAAAATTTTGGCGCTATTTTTTACGGAAAAAAAAGTGTCTAATTTCACATGCAGATGCGGTTTTTGTTAGAGTTGAAATTTGATTGATAAAAATCCTTAGATGTTTAACAAGACTTAACAACTAAGTATCACAACAAATCGTTTTTAAATAATTATTGTTTGAAAAATAACACACATTCATGTACATACGTGTTAAAATAAGCTGGGATGTAGCACTAGTTGCCCCATTATAAGATGGTTAAATAAAAAAAGATAATAAGTAATATGTTCCACTTGATTTAGCATTCGTTATACTGAAAAGGAAGCTTACATTGCATTATTTTGTTTAATCATTAATACCCTTAAACAACAATGCTTCCCCCAAAAAAAAAATGGATTTTAACTTTATGGAACGAAAATGAACCGAGAAAATGCTGGTTTCCTAAAAAAGGTTCTTATTCTCAGTTTATTGAACTATGTTGTTAACTACAAACGGGTTAACTTCATCATAATAAGGAGAAATAAAAAAGAATGTACCACGCAATTATAATAATAATTAACTAAGCTTATTGTCAAAAAGTAGAGAACATATATATAAAGTCGTGACCATAAAACAATTCAATGAAATAAAGTAGTTAGTGACCGTACCCCTCAACAAAATCTAGGTCCAGGTTCAAACACCCTTGACGAGAACCCACGAAGGATTTTCGAATATCAAAAAAAGCTTAATTTCTCTTTTGAAACTCAATTAATATAATGGATCCGATCATTTACCGTAGTATATGTTTCTTTTAGCCGAAAGTGAAAAACTTTGTTGGTTAAATTTGACTTGTTAAACCCCAAAGTAGGCATGGAAAATGACACTCATTATTATGATAAGAGAAAATAACTAAGCAAAGCTACTTCTCATTCAATGTCATTGGCGAGGTAAATTATTATGAGATCCATGCACATGGACAAATAAATAGTTTGACGGTGTAAGCTTCTCTATTTACACAAAAGTATGGATTTAATAAAGGATGATATATACAAAGAAGCGAATATATCTTAAGAAAGGATTAAGTCTAATTAAACCTATAAAAACCTATTTTGTGTAAAGGACTAAAGGGTGAACACTAATCATGATAGCATTTGAGAGCTAGATATGACTTTCTTTCCAAACAAGGCATTAAAATAAAGAAAATTAAATGATACTCAAGAAATATAAGATCTCATCAAATTATAGAAGTGATAGGAATAAAACACATAATTTCTTACTTCTAAGAATTAGAGAAACAACAATACCATTCACAACAGTAGTAATAGCAGTACAATAGTACTCAATAGTAGCAAAAAAATCACATAAATAAAAAATTAGAGGCAAATTAACATACCGAGATTTTTAACGTAAAAAATTTTTTCAATGTGAGAAGTAAAAATCACGAGTCACTAAGACTAGGAAATAACTTTACTATGATGAAAAAAAGGATAGAATAGAGTCATAAATTATTGCACAAAACGTGCATACAACAAGCCAAACAACCTAAACTCAAAACTTACAAAACAAGAACAAGAAGATGAAAATACCACAAAACACTACAATGGAGGCGCCTAATGGCGGCGGTTTTTTTCTTACCGCCAAGGATATTGGTGCCGGCACTAAGTTTGGTGGCGGTTTTTAGTAACCGCCGGTATAACCGTCACTAAATCAATATTTCGCGGCCATCGTCCAAAAAACCGCCGGCAAATGCGAGTGATTCTAAAACCGCCGCTATTTTTTAGTTGTTTTCAAGTTGACGCGGTTTTTGCGACGATTCTAAAACCGCCGCAATTTAGCACACGGGTTAAAAAAATAAACGGTTTAAACCGCCGCAATCTACTGTGAAATTAAAAAATTGGTAATATTACACGCTCTTGACCCTTTTCTTGTCATACTCCTATTTCCTTTTACATAATGATTGATCAAATTTAAGATATTTACATTAGAAAATACACTTAATATTATTAATATATATGCGATGAACTTAACTAATATTAGAAGATAAACATAATAATCAATAATTGATCATAAAATCTAATTACAATGTTTGAGTACAAATTGAATCCATTTGAGGTCATAGTAATATTCACCTTTAAACTAACAATAAAATAATCTTGCATTGATGTATTAATCACTTTGACAAATCAATAAATAAGCTCCTTTTTCATATTCATTAGCTCCAAACCAACACACTGCAACGAAAAGTACCTCATATTAGTCAATATAAACAATGAGAAGATACATTGCGTAATGCACAAAGATAGCTCAACGCAAAGCACAAATTAATAACACAATAACAAAATCGTCATTACGATAAACCTTGATCCAACTCCTATCTACTATTTTATGTTATCATTTTCCTCATCTTAATGAAATTCTTCTTTTATTAAATAATAATTCAAATTGTTTAGGTTTATGATAAATATGAGAGCATAAGACTAATGCTAGAAGTTAAACCATGTAACAAGAGATGGACGTATGTCATCCTTAAAAGAAAAAAATAAACAAATAAATATTTCTAAATTTTCTCTAACACCCACCTAGTAATACTCTTACTATGTCAAGGACAAAGTAACACCCACCTAGTAATACTCTTTTCTTGTTTCTGCTGTAACTTCTGCCATTACCTCATCACTCACACGCTGATTCATTGAATATTAATCCCCACACGACACGCTTATTAATACTAAAATCAATAGCCTGTAAAAAATTCAAAGATCCACAAACATTGCAATTATTAGCATGCAGAAAAAGGGAAAAATGCATAGTAGTAGTGCAACGCCTTATTTTAGAGTCAACAGCTCCAAAACTTAATTAAGCAAATGATAATTCATGTTATCTAATTAATGTGACGTTTACTTAAAAAGGAAAAAGAGTATATATGGGATGTACCAAATGGTGTTGTGTGAATAGAGAAGCCAAGGAACATGGCGTGTTTGGGGCAAAGTTTATGGCTTATATAGAGAGTCATATCATTAGAAGAACAAAATAGAGATTAATTGTTTCTTTTTTTTTATTTCCTTTTGAAGCTGAACTTCCTCCCTCTTCTTGTGCCGCTGGAGAAGCAGAGCAAGCAAAGAGGGATGGGGAACCCCTGATTTTCTTGCTTAATTAGTAGGTTGCTGCTTTTGTATAAAATAATAGTTTTCTTCAATTTTATTTTTCTTTATGCATAACTTGTGAGAGAAAACAGAAGAGAAAATGAGAGGGATGGGACATTCTTTTGAAGTATTGCTAACACAAGAAACAAAATTCATAAATGAAATAACTCAATAGGATTTCATGATTAACAAAGTGTAAGGTTAATCAATTTGAAAAGTGAAATAGCATAAAGAATTTTTTTAAGTAGAAAATCATTGTAAACAATTGAGCATCAGCCAATTGCATGAGATATTTTTGCAAGCAACAAATTAACTAGAAAAAAAGTTAAAATGAATAAAAACACTAGAAATCAAATGTACCTGTAATTAGTTAAGGTTACAAAGTTAGCAAGCTTTCCACATTCTGGATCATCCTCAATACTTTGTGTGTTAAGAGTAACCTTCCAGACCTCAATACTTTGTGTTATCATCATGGCCCTTTAACATCTAAGACCTTTTTCATTAGTTACTATTATCTAGTTTTGGCAAAAGGAGGCAGCAATGTTAAAGCAACAATTGCAGAACTCATAAATCAAAATCAAAATCAAAATCAAATTAGTGCCATGACTGGTGTGAACAAGCTAAAAGTGGCATGATTGTGCTTTGTTTTTATCAACACTAAAGATATCAAATGCTATAAAGACTAAACAAACAACTTCATAAACAATTGGTAGAACTAAACATAAAAAACACCAAAATAAAGCATAAACAACAAATAATAAATCACGTATCCTGTGACTGTGGGAGCTCTCTATCCTACGCTAATAGTCCAACCAATTTTTAATTAGCGATTAAATTAAATGTATTATTAGGTAAAAATTAATTATGAAACTGTTAAGTGATAATCATCACAAATTATCAAAAAACTGAAATTGACATCCAAGTTAAAAAGCAAAAAAATTAGAGACCCAAGGAGTGAAGAACAAACCAGATAAGAGGAGAGGATGAAACAGAG
Organism: Arachis ipaensis; assembly: GCF_059453495.1. Taxonomy (NCBI): domain Eukaryota; kingdom Viridiplantae; phylum Streptophyta; class Magnoliopsida; order Fabales; family Fabaceae; genus Arachis; species Arachis ipaensis. The sequence goes on along the minus strand of NC_142443.1, from coordinate 14,842,443 downwards.
TAGTGACGGTGAGCAAGAAAGACCCACAAACTGGAAGTGCAGGGCGACGAAAAAAAAATTTAGGAATGCAATTGGCTAATCTAAAAAATTTTGATCAATAACTATTCTCGATTATCAAATGAAACCAGCTTGAAACTTCCCTTTATCCCCATCCAAGTTTCAAGACAACATAACAACCAATCTTAACATATTGTTCTTTTGAAAAGAACTTCAAGCACAAAGAGCACCAAATAAAATTGTGTTATCAAAACCAATTAAAGGCATCTTTACCATCCAATACTTATTCATCAGGACAAAAGCTCTTAAAACTGACAAAGAGAGACAAAAAAATCTTACTAACCTTTTTCAAATGCATGTAATGTGAACCAATTGTTAAAAAATCTGAAGCACATAACTTGAGTTCAACAACCCCCAAAATCATCTGATAAGTCACATGATCAAGCAGCAAACTTTATTTGTTTCTGAAACAAATTTCCAAAAATCAAAAGCACCAATCATCAATAACCTAGCAAAAAGCATATGTTTAAGATGTAAAATTGAAGTTATAAGAAATGTTAGTGGAAATTTCTATTAAAATATTGATAGAGAAGAAAAGATGCATAAAATGAAAGTTAGAATTGAGAAATCCATGAAACCTAAGATGAGAATGAGTGAGATTCAGAAGTGGCACACTCTCTGAATCAGAGTACTTGTTCCGCCGATAGAGTCCAGTGTGCGAACTTGTTCTTGATAGTGGTGCTCTCAAGCTTCTTGTTATTTTACTTTTTCAAATCACACCAAAGAAAAAATATAAAAAGGGAAAAAACACTAACCAGGGTCCTCGATAACGGAAAGGAAGCACGACAAAGAGACGATGGAGCCATGGCAAAGCGGCAACAAACAACGATTGGTGAAGGATGGTGAAGGAGCAGCGATTTCGGTGAAGAAGCGGCGGAAAATTGTCAACTTCCAAGATAGAGTGGCAACAATGACGACGACGTCACGTTGAGTGATGATGGTGACGCCGCAATGAAAGACAACGGATTGGTAAGGGTTTGTGGGAGAAAGAGGATTTGTGGATTAGGGTGTTTGAGAGAGGTTCAAATGTACAGGTTCTGGAAAAGTCCCAAATTAAAATGATCTTTTAGGCTTTAGCAGGTATTAGGCTAATTTATCAAATGTTGCTGCGGTTAATAAAATCGCCGATCAAACAGCCGCAATCTTTCAACTTAGTGGTGGTTACATGAACCGACGCCAACTGGCCGCCGCAATCCTCCGTCTGTGTTGTAGTGAAAACAGAACTGTTGTGCGTGACCAATATCTCCAACTACAGACATCAAATTGAAGATCCGAATGGTGAAAACAAAGAACCAGGTATTTGGAATACACTGTCCAAATTTGAGCTCAATCCAACAGTTAACAAATCTACAGCGACCAATTTACAGAGATAGCTTTGTATATGTGCGAAAATAACTTTCTCTCCTCTCTTCTCTTTAATGTTTGGTCTTCTTCTTGCAAATGAGACCTCTCTCACTCAACCCTAACTCACCTCAGCCACTTCAATTATTCATGAGCCTAGATATCAACGTTTGGGCTTTTCTCCACATAGGAAGGGAGCCCAAAAACCCAACAAATCTCCCCTCACGACTATGGGGAGGTAACCACCAATCCGCCGATTAAGTAACAAACTTCAAACTTCCATCTTCGTAATGTCTTGGTCATCATATCAGAACTATTCTCATCAATGTGAACCTTTTCAAGTTCCAACAACTCAACATTCAAAACATCACGTATCCAATGATACCTCGCATCAATATGTTTGGACTGAGAATGAAAAGTAGAATTTTTATGAAGATATATAGCACTTTGACTATCACAAAATAAGACATACCTCTCTTTATCAAACCCGAATTCCTTTAAGAATTTCTTCATCCAAAACATCTCCTTGCACGCTTCGGTAATGGCAATAAACTCGGCCTCAGTAGTAGATAAAGCAACACATTTTTGTAATCTAGATTGCCAAGATACAGCTCCACTTGCAAAGTTGATCAAGAAGCCTGAAATGGACCTTCTAGAATCAATAACTCCTGCCATGTCTGAGTCAGTATAACCAACTAGAATAGGCTTTTCACTTTTATAACACAACTTCATGCTAGAAGTACCATGAAGATATCTCATTATCGATTTTACAGCATTCCAATGCTCTTTTCTTGGGTTTGAAACAAAATGGCTAACACAACCAACAACATGAGCTATATCCAACCTTGTGCACACCATAGCATACATTAAACTACCCACGGCTGATGCATATAGAACTTTTTCATGTCTTTTTTCTCTTCATCACTTGATGGATTTCACTTGCAACTTAATTTAAAGTGTATAGTAAGAGGAGTACTAATGGCATTTGCTTTCTCCATTTAGAACCTGTGCAACATTGTCTCTATGTATTTCTCCTGTGACAATCAAAGTTTCTTCTCTTTTCTATCATGCTCGATTCTTATACCAAGAATCTCCTTTACCGGCGCAAGGTCCTTCATTGAAAATGACATTGCAAGATGCTTCTTCAATATATCAATCCTAGAAGCATTCTAACCAACAATAAGCATGTCATCAACATATATCAAAAGGATAATAAAATCACTACTAGCAAACTATTTAACAATTACACAATAATCAGAAGTAGTCTTCTTGTAGCCTTGTTCTGCCATAACAGTCTCGAACTTGTACCATTGTCTTGGAGCTTGCTGCAAGCTATACAAACTCTTTTTCAATATGCAAACATGATCCTCTTTGCCTTTTACCATGAACCTTCAGGTTGTTCCATGCAAAATTCATCTTTAGGATCACCTTGAAGGAAAGAAGTTTTTGCATCCGTCTGCTTTATCTCTAAATCAAGACTTGCAACCAAACTCAAAACAGTTATAATAGAAGATCTTCTCACAACCGATGAAAAGATTTCATTATAGTCAACTCTTTTTTTCTGCTTGTAGCCCTTAACCGCCAAGCTAACCTTGTACCTTAGAGATTGAGAATTTTCTTCATGCTTCAACCTATAAACCCACCTGTTCTACAAAACTTTCTTCCATTTTGGCAATTTCACAAGCTCAAATATTTGATTATCATGTAAGGATTTCATTTCATCTTACATTGCATCAAACTATTTTTTATTATCATCACCTTCTATTGCTTCCTCATAACAGTCAGGTTCTCCTCCATTAGTCAAGGTCACATACCCATCAGTAAATGTCACATACTTATCAGAAGGATACCTCCTTGAAGGTTGTTGCTCTCTAGTAAATCTCCTAGGATGGAAACATGGTGGATCTTCAGGTAGCTCAGGTTGATTATCAGCATCATCATCAACTGGAACATCAATCAGATCTCCCATCTGTTGATCATCAGATCAAAGGCTCATTTTGCTGCATATGATCTTAATCTTGATTCTTTGCTAGTTTTGGTAAAGAAGACAGCAAAACTGGATCTACATCAGTCAAGTCACTATTCTTTTGTGATTGACTCTTCTTTGCCTTATCAATGTCTTCAATGGTCTGGTCTGCAATAAACTCTACATCACAGCTTCTTACAAGCTTCTTTTCAACTAGATCATAAAAATTGTCACCGAACTCATTCTGATCATACCCAATAAAAATGCAATGCATTATGTTCACATCCAACTTGGACTTTTCATCCTTTAGAACATGAATAAATACTTTGCATCCAAAGACTCTCAAGGGATCATACAAGACATCTTTGTCTAACCAAACATGATTCGGAACATCATTGTCCAAAGCAATTGTAGAACTCAAATGAATCACATGAGCTACTATAAGTAATGCTTCACCCCAAAAGAATTTAGGTAGCTTAGCTTCAGTAAGCATACACCTAACTCTTTCAATTAGTGTTCTATTCATCCTTTTTGCTAAACCGTTCAACTGAGGTGTTTTAAGAGGCGTCTTTTCATGCCTAATGGCTTGCTGCTTGCAATAATAATCAAATGTCCATGATACTCACCATTATTATCAGTGCGAATACATTTAAACTTTTTACCTGTTTGCCTCTCGACTAAAGCTTGGAATTGTTTGAACTTTCAAAGCTTAGTTCTTTGTTCTCAAAACATAAGTCTAAAGCTTTCTTGAATAATCATCAATAAAAATAATAAAGTAAATAGCTCCACTAAAAGACCGTACCTTTAAAAGACCACAAATATCAAAATGCACCAATTCTAAGAAGTCTAATTTTCTTGAAGGTTGATACTTCTTAAAGGATAATCTTCTTTATTTGACAACCATGCAATGAGAATATTTCTCTAGCTCTGCATTCTTCAAACTGAAAAGAACATCCTTTCGAGCCAAACAATTAAGTCATTTTTCACTAATGTGATCAAGTCTTCTGTGCCACAAGCTACAAACTTCTTTACTTTTAACCGCATTCACACTACTTTTTGCATTCATTGAATGCATCACATATACTTGAAGTACCTTTTCTCGAGCCACCACTAAGTTGCCTTTAGTAAGATTCCATTGTCCAAAGTTGAAAGTGTTTACAAAGCTTTCATTATAAAGTCTTTTAACTGAAACCAAATTCAAGCGAACATCTGGAGCGTGTCTAACATCTTTGAATAGCAACTTCATTCCTATATTAGTCTAAAGACAAACATCTCCTACACCAATCACCTTGGCCAAGCCATCATTGTCCATCTTAAGCACTCCAAAATTACCATGAGTATAAGAAGTGAAGAACTCCTTCTTTGGTGTAACATGTATTGAGGTGTCACCATTAATTACCCAGCTAGACTCATCATCAAAAACAAGGTTGACCTTGTACTCATAATCAACAATATCAACAGTAAGAAGATCATCTGAAATAGCAAATATACAATCATTATCACATCATCCTTCTTTTCTTGCTTACCTTTGTTCTCCTCTTTCCAAAAAAAAATAATATTTTTGGACGTGACCCATTTTATGACAGCAATGACATTCAATGTTCTTGTATCTTGACTTGGATTTACTCCTACTTTTACCTCTACTCTTTTGACCTCTTCTCTGATTTCTCCCCCTATTTTCAATGATTTACATTTTAGACTGTGAGTTTGTGACAAAGAATTTTGCGTCTTCTTTCTCACCTCTTCATTTAAAATGTCACCTTTAACAAGTTGTATGTTCACTTTACCATTCGGAGTAGAATTAGTAAAAGAGATACGAAATGTCTCCCAAGAATCCAGTAGAGTATTTAGCAACCACAATTCTTGAACCTCATCTTCAAACTTGATTCCCATGTTTGACAACTGATCGAGAATCTCTTAAAATTCATTTAAGTGATCTAATACCTGTGACGACCCCTTCTTGTATCTCAAATTCATCAACATATTCAATAAGTACAATTTATTATTGCCAGACTTGGAAGTATACAAAGATTCAATTTGATTCCATAAAGTCCTAGCACGAGTCTCATTAGCAATGTGATTATAAATATTATCATCCACCCATTTCCTGATAAAATCACAAACTTGTTGGTGTTCAAACTCCATTCTTTATCTGTTTTAGATTTTAGTTTTTGTGTAGAAAATACAGGTAAATGTAGATTTTTGACAAATAACAAATCCTTCATTTTGTCCTTTCATAGATAGTAATTAGTGTCATTCAAACTTATCATCCTAGTAGAATTATTTTTCTCCATTTTTCAGGCAAGTAATAACCAAATGCCCAAAATTGAGCTTTGATGCCAAAAAATAGAAATAAAATACACAATTTTCTACTTGTAAGAATTAGAGGAGCAATAATACCACTTACAATAAGTATTAACAATAGCACAATAATACCCAATAGCAGCAGAAAAATCACATAAACCAGGCAAACTAACACATTAAGATTTTTAACGTAGAAAACTTCCTCAATGTGAGAAGCAAAAACCACGAGTCACCAAGACTAGGAAATACCTTCACTATAATAAAAAAATAGGATACAAGAGAGTCACAAATTACTGCACAAAACATGCATACAACAAGCCAAACAATCCAAGTTTCAAAGCTTATAAAAGAAGAACAAGAAGATAAAAATACCACAAAAACAGAGCTGCTATGCATGGCCAATATCTCCAGCTACAGACATCGAATTGAAGATCTGAATAGTGAAAACAAAGAACCAAATGTTTGAAACACACTGTTCAAATTTGAACTTGATCCAATGGTTAACGAATTTGCAGCGACTAATTTAGAGAAACAACTTTGTATATATGCAAAAATAACTTTTTCTCCTCTCTTCTCTCTAGTTTTTGGTATTCTTTTTGCAAATGAGATCTCTCTCACTCAATCCTAACTCACCTCAACCACTTCAATTATTCATAGACCTGACTATCAACATTTGAACTTTTTTTTACGTAAAATGAAAATCCAAAAAACCCAACAAACTAAAAACACACTCATAAAATACATTCGAAGCAAATATACTACTCTCTATATATATATTAAATAATGCTAATTAGAGTATATACTTATAACACAATCAGATAATTAAGGTCCCATTATTGTTACTACAACTTATTTACACTGAAGTTTAATAACTTGGAGAAAGTAAATAAAGTACTAATATTTATCAGATTGGATTTAAATCAATAACATTCAGGCTAAAACCGTCCAAACTTTCTATTTTTTTATTTTATTTATTTAAATTACAAACATTTATTTGTCATCCATTCACACGGTCATGAGATTATTTCAATTCAAATTATTTTATGGCTTTTAATGTATAAAAATGTTGATTTCATAACTTATTATTAATGGTAATAAAAGCACCAAAATGTACCTTGTATTGTTAATGTCACTAGAACCTGTTATATATACTCTCATTTATGTAAATTAATGTTATATATCAAATAAAAAAATTTAAGAAACTAACTACTCTATATACAATTCAGCAGTCAACTTTTTTAAAAATTAACTATATATTCAAAAAATATGTACTCTCTTATCCTTTTCACCTTTTTTTAATCTCTTCTTTCTTTGCGTCTCTTCTTTTTCTCTCCCTCTACACAGTCTTTTTCTTTATGTCGCCTCTTCTCTCCCTCTCTCCTTCCCTCAGCATCAGTGCCACCAATATCCTTAACAAAAGCAACATAAATCTCACCGGCATTATTTCTGAAGTTGCCCTCCTATATGATAACATAGAGGGCGGCACAAGCACCACCACCGATGCCAGACCACCCATAAGGGAGGGCCAAGTGCCCCTGGTAGCGGGTTCTTGAGAACATTGAAAACTATAGGGCCGACAGCTCGCATCCCTCTATGCTGCCTCTCCCTCCTCGTCTCTCCTTCCACGCCACCTCTCCCTCTACAGTTCTTCTTCTGTGGATCACCTTTGAAAGTTCTTCTACAATGATTTTAGATGTTTCTTTTTGTTATGTTTAAGATTTTTTTTATTAGGTTTTGAATATTCTTTTTATAATAATTTTGGATGTTTTTTCATTTAGTTTTAAATGTCTCTTTTTTTATATTTCTTTTTTTAAAATAAAAAACATAAAAAAAAAAATAAAACATAACAATCATCATCTACATACTCTAAAAAAATAACATCCAAAGCTAAAAGAAAAGAAATATTCAAAATATAATAAAAGAAATATCTAAAATTAAATAAAATAGCGTGACGGAAGAAAGTGCACGCACGACAGAAAGAAACAAGGGCGCGGTGGAGGGAATCATACACGGCAAAAGGAATTAGGAAGCGCATACACAGCGAAAAAAAACGCTGAAAAAGAAAGAAAAATGTGAGAGAGAAAAGTGATTAGAGTTTCAGATAATTTTTGTTTTCTACTATGTAATAAAATTAAATTTTTAGAATGAATTACATATTTTTTTAATATTTTTTAGATTTTGTTACAGTTTAACTAATAATTAATTAGTATTTTAATTGATTATCTAGTTGAATTAATATCAAAATTAGCATAAAATTAAAGTGAATTTTTTATTTGTCTAAAAGAAAAAATGTGAGAAACAATGATAGGAGATTATTTATGTGAATTATTGGTATAAAAATTCCATTTAAGGCAATAAAATAGAAAAAGCGTTTGTATTGCAATAATATGAAGTCAACAAAGTAACATGATGAAAATATATATTTAAGGTTAAGGTTTTTTTTGTTGTATGTTAAAATATTTTTATTGTTAATAAAAATAAAAAATATTTTTGTCAACATATTAAAAATTGGAATCAATTTTAGTAATTTATCCTAAATTAAATTTTTTTTTTTAAAAAGAAAATTTTGTGTGTTTGAGATTGTATACATGAATAAATACGTGAATTAAATCTATTTCATGTAATGAGAAGTTTAATGACAAATATTCCGTTATTTTCTTAAGTATTTGTTAGTGATGCGATTTTACTATTGTCTTAGACAATTTTATTAAAATGTTGCTTTTTGAGTTTCGAACTATATATTATAGTAAACTAGTGAAATACCCGCGCATCTTTTAATCAATTTTATAAACTCCATACGTACTAATTATACCTGCGAAGGATCATATAGAAAATGAAAAATGTAATAATATTAATATAATTGAATCTCAGTGAAAAAATTAACTACAAAACTATTAATTGGGACGCACTGTGTAGAAGTCTCAGATATTTTTTTTAGATTTTCTGACACAAAATTGATTTTTTATATTTGTTTTTTAATATGTATTTAATTTTTATTTAAATTTTTGTTCCATGGATATGAATTAAATAATTTACAACAACAATCAATTTATTTATTTCAATCAAATTGAATTAATAGTACATACTTTTAATACCAGTTGAACAGTAACTATCTAGAAATATTCCAAAAAAATAAAATCAAATCACGGGTCATATAAGGACTTAATAGGTACGTAGAGTTGGTCAGTGATAATGTAATATATTCAGAAATTGTTTTTGTTAAACCCTGATTCGAAACTCGTAGTTTTTCAATTTTTTTGTGTTGAATAAGTAATTGGGCCTTTTTGGTATAATGTATTGATCCATGATGATGAAAAATAATTCCGGATCAGTTGGTTTAACGGGTTAATCGAAACCGTATTATTTGACCGATTTGATTGACCTTAAAATCACTTGAAAAAACTAGTAGAAATCCGATCGAATTGATGGTTAATCAGTGAACTATTTGAATCGATTCGGTTTTTTTATGTGACTGGTTCTGGAAATCACGTTTAAAATGGGCATCGCTGTAATGGAAAAGATAATCTCTCACTCTCCTTGTCTAATACTAAACCTAAATACCTAATAACCCATACATGATTCACAGATTCAATTCACACTCCTAATAGTCATAGCAGCCACCTTCTCCGTCATCGAACGCCTCTCCTCTGCCAAAGGTGCCATTGTTGTCGGTAATGTGACTGATAGTAGGGGTGTTATCGGTTCGATTTGGTTTGATTTTGGACCAAAAACCAACCGAACCGATATGTTCGGTTCCTACAGGCACACAACCGTTCGGTTTGCTGCTTTTACAATAACCGAACCGAACCGAACCAACAGCAGTTTGGTTCGGTCGGTTTTTTCGGTTTTTAATTTCTAATGAGTAAAATATGAATCACAATAATTAGAGGTTTAAAATAGTCAATAAACTGAAATAATAAGAGTAAAACATTGAAATGGTTAGGGATTGGAGATTTTTGTTGTTAGGTTAAAGGTTAAAATGGTTAAAACATTGAAATGGATGCATATCTTCGGTTCGGTTTGGTTTGGTTCGGTTTCTATCGAGCCAACCGAAAACCAAACCGAACCGATCGGTTTTGTCAGGAAAAAACCAAAAAAACCGATTTTTTTGGTTTTTAAATCGGTTGTTGTAATTTTCGGTTCGGTTTGCGGTAATTTTCGGTCCGGTTTGGTAACTTACACCCCTAACTAACAGAGCGTCTAGCCGCTGTCCTCTTCTGCTCCAGGCTCTGTTGTCTCTCTATTTTACATGCGCATCTTCCTCTTCTGCTCTGTCTGGCGTCATCTGTCTCTTTGCTAGCCAAGGCCGTCCCGCGCAGCTCCTCCATCGCCCTGTTGAAGCATCCATTTACACTCTTAATACCCATTTTGGTCCTCAAAGAATTTTGGACTAGACACTTTAGTCCCCAACTAAAATTAATTACTCAATTGGTCCCTAACAGTTAACTCCGTCAGTCACTTAGGTCCTTTGTGCTGTCAACTCTAACAAAAGACAAAATAGTCTCTGACAACTCTAATAGGGGACAAAATGGTCCCTGACCTCCTCTGTTCAGAAATGACACTGTTCTCTTCCAATTTACATAATATCTTGCATAACACTAACAGTCTAACACTGTAACTTCAAGCTACACAATGCACATTCTGCAACTTCAACTTTCACAAGAAGAAAAATTCTCAACTTGTTCTCAACCAATTCATACTCAGAAAACTAATGACTATGTCTCTCAAGTACTTGTTGTCTTCGATGGATCCCATAAATCTATACAGTAAGTCTGATTTGTTAAGACCCCTCGTTGTCGTTTCCATCTCCCTCCTCTTCTGCCCTATCATCTCCATGACCACATTGTCCACTACTCCAATCGCTTCCTTCAACTTCTTCTCCGAATCAATATTCAGTAATCACTTCAGTTTCCATATGAGTGGCAACGTCGACATTTCTCGTTGTACTGATAGCTTAGATGCGAGGTGGAAGCTGTCTGCCAACTTGGACTTCAGAAAAGAAGGAATAAAGCACTCGAGGTCCATTTCAAATGAGAATTAGCATATGATGTCAAAGGATAATCTTCTCATGATGTCCTAATGTCCAACAATCTATATTGCTTGCCGGAGAGTGGAGAAAGGCGTGCCCTTGGGGTAGTTGTAGAACTTGGTCTTGAGGGTGTGGTGGATGTTGTCGGGGTTGGATATGATGCTGTTATCGAGGATGTGGAAGTGGATGCATCTGGTGGGTGAAGTGTGGAGGAGGTGGGTGTACCAGTCACAGAGATTTAGAAAGTATGTGGTCCATGACATGTTGAGGTAGGTGCAACACGCGTGACAGTTACACCATGATTTGATCTTGGAGCTGAAGAAGAGGAAAAAAAGATGGAAAAGAAGACTGTGAAGGTGAAAAAGAAGAGTATGAATGTTAGCGTTATGCGAGATATGATGAAAATTAGGGAAGAACAGTGTCATTTCGAACAAAGGGGTCAAGGATCATGTTGTCCCCTGTTAGAGTTGTCAGGGATCACTTTGTCCGCTGTTAGAGTTGTCAGGGACCATTTTGTCTTCCATTAGAGTTGACGGAGCTAAAGACCTAAGTGACTGATGGAATTAATTGCTAAGGACCAATCGAGTAATTAATTTTAGTTGGGGACTAAAGTGTCTAGTCCGAAATTCTTTGAGAACCAAAATGGGTAAATACTCTACCTAATAACCCATACATGATTCACAGATTCAATTCACACTCCTAATAGCCATAGCAGCCACCTTCTCCATCATCGAATGCCTCTCTTCTGCCAAAGGTGCGTCATTGTCGGTAATGTAACGGACAGAGCGTCTCGCCGCCGTCCTCTTCTGCTCCAGGCTCTGTTGTGTGTTGTCTCTCTATTTTACATGTGCATCTTCCTCCTCTAATCCGTCTGGCGTCATCTGTCTCTTCACTAGCCAAGGCCGTCCCGCGCAGCTCCTCCATCGCCCTCTTGAAGCATCTATTTCTTCGTCTTGTCTCCACCTGTGCTACTTCCAGCTACGATTTGTCCCTCGACCAAGCTCAGCCTTGGTCGCCTGGAGACCTTATTTCACCCCTCCCAATGTTGCTCGCCTCAATTAGGTTCATGAGTCTCAGTTTTGTTTTTTTTTTATTTTGAACACATTTCGTTGATAGTTGCTGAGTTGCTATGTTGTAGAACTATAGGTTATTCTTGCTTCTTTAGTTTTATTTAATTGTTCAATTTCATTGTTTCTTGCCTTCTTGCTATGCTATTTTTTCAGTTTAATTATTGTTTTGCATTCTAGGTTGTTGTTTTTGTTGCCTAATAATTGCTACATAGTGGTTGCTCTTATTGATTTATTAGTAATTAATGCTTTATTGCTGTCTTGATTTTCGTTATTCATAAACTTTGAATTTGTTTTTGACTATTTTATAATAAATTATATTCAAAACATTCTGTGAATTTGTGAATTTTTGAATTTTACAAACCTAGTTCTTATTAAATTTAAGTGAAAAAATTCTATATTGAATTTATAATGATTTTACATTATATTTAATTAAATTGGTCTAATTACGATTCAACTCCGGTTGAATCATTGAACCAGTCACTTCAGGGTGATTGGTTCGGTTCTTGCAACTTTGTATTGATCTATTGCTGTTATTCATAAAAAACGAATAAAGGGAACTTTCCCTAGAAGATATTCTTAAAACCAACTACTTTTCTTCATACACTATTGTGTCTAATTAATGGTCATAAATGTCTATCTATCAAAATCGCCAAACAGAGTTGTTGTATCTATCCATATAAAGAAAGTCAACCATAGGAAATGGACTATTTTAGATTTTTGTATGGTTGATCCCTTGATAATCATAATAGCTCTTTACAATATACCCTAATTCTATAGATATGCCTCTTGTTAGTTTGGTAACCTCCAGATACTTGGTGTTAAGATGGAGTGGATTTTATTATTCATTTGTTAAAGATTAAATAGGCGAAGCTTAAAGGTATGTATATTCTATGTCCCATGAACATCTTCCTTTCTTTTGTGTTGTGTTATTTACTTATTTTCTTTATTTAGATAATATTGGTTATTTAATTTGGTGTATACTCGATTTATTACTTATTTAGATAATTGTGCTTTCTCTACTAAAGCATTTGAATCATTTCGTGGGTACAGATTGTCACTTATTTTGAAAAATTTGTGGAGTATTCTAGGGTAGGATGCTTGATTGCAGAAAGAGAAAAGAAGTTGAGGATCTTATTGCATCAAGAAATGAGATTCCTAAAGCTCCTTTAAATGAAGGAGTCTATAAAGTATGTGGGATTGATGGGGAAGATGATGGTTCTTACTATGTGATACTTGTGATGCCGAGTATCATACATATTGTCTGAATCCTCCACTTGCAAGGATCCCTGAAGGAAACTGGTACTTCCCTTCTTGTGTCGATTGTAAGCATACCACTGAAGATGTTGCAAATCATGCACAGATTATTGGCAATCGTTGAAGTAAGTAATTCCAGGAGAAGTTCATTCTCTTTGATTGGATGCGCTGACTCATTTATCTGCTACAATGGAAGAAAAGGAATACTGGGAGTACAGTGTGGGCGAGGTTTGTTAATCTTTATATTTTCTGTTCCTTTTATTTCATGCTGCTACTTTTCTTTTATTTTCATTTTTTTTCCGTGAATTGTATTACTTGATATTTGATATGTCATATTTTGCGTTGAACAGGAATCTTTTCATAGTTATTGAATACTAGTGGTATATCGTATATGCTGATTTGATTCTTTTTGCATTGATGATATACTGTCTTAATTCTTGTAGTTGGAAATTTACATTTCTTGCTTGATTTCCTTGATAGAGCTCTTTCTCTTGTATCAGAAAATGATTTTCACCTTTTAAAGTTAAATTCTAATTTTGACATATTATGTTTTATGCTTGTTAAAGTTGACTACTGTTATTTATTGGTTTAAATTGCTATTCTTTGCAAGCTGTTTTGTGATGGCATATTTCTTTGATTGTCCAATTGATATACATCTTGTATTTGTCCATTCATTTAAAGCAATGAGACATGAATCAATACGAGAATTATTCTCTGCTTCTCATGCATAAATTTAAATTTTTCTAGCAGTGCTATATATTGAAGTCCTAATTTAAAAAAAATAATTTACATAGAAAGTTAAACAATGAATATGGTGTTATTGAATACACCCTTACAGTTGTTAAAGGTTTTAAAATAAATGTAAGTGTATTCATTATCTATTCATTTGAAAATGTTGAATTGAATAGTTCATCACTTACAATATATTCAATAGCATTCAAGTTATCGCTATTTTGTAGGTTGTAGAACCTTTAGTTTGTAAAGGAGAGTTTTGTGATAAGATTTCTTTTTTACTAATAATTTTGTTCATTAATTGGACTTGGGATAGAAAAATTTTAAACATGTAATAATGGAAATACTGAGCATGTGTTGTGGATTAATATTTTAGTGATGGCTCCTTTATTTTAGTCGTAAAATTATATATCTAATACATATCTTGTTATATTTAACACTTTAAACTTCCCGAACTTGTTTTATAGATTCAATTGCAAAAGAAAGCAGATCATGTAATTGAGTCCTAGATTCTACGATGCCACATTAGGCTTTGATTGTGGGCAGGGGTTTATTTGCCGATATTATCAATGACGTGTAAGCATTCATTAAGGCGGCTACTTACAACCTAAATAATTGCATTAAATTGTTAAATCGTCTCTTGGAAGCTAAGATACAAATAATATAAACCTTGCATCCAAAATATTTTTTCAAAATGAGTAAGTCTTATATGTGTACTACATTGCATCAAGTTGGCCTTCCATGGGACAACTTAAATTATGAAATTGAACTCAAAACAACATCATTCTATAATTGTACACCAAGTGTGATACTAATGGTAACAGATTAACAAAGCAACGATTTTTCTAAAGAACTGAGTTTGTGATAAGATATGTTGATTGTAAAATCTCTCAAGATTTGTTTACATATGTCGGCAAAATCTACAGAAAGCATAAATGTGCATATAAAATGGTTAATTGTGTATAAAAATTTACTTGTGAGTTGTCCATTTGCCAGATTTATATACAACTTAGGGATCAATAGTTTATCTGCAATGAAGTGTAACTTAATAAAAAAGTAGACACTTGTACATTACACAACTAGGTGCTAATGTGATACATAAATCATAATAGTCTTCTTATAATATAAGACAATCACTATAATATCAAAAATTGAATTGTGCATAACTTTCTTTTGGGTGAATTTCATTCAATAATTCGACAATCACCTTTTAATGGTTTCATCATGTAATATTATATCTCATTATTTTTTCTATATAAAATGGTTAACCACTCACAAATTGGTGCAGTTTAACTTGAATACTACATTGAAAATATCAACGATGAATATAATAATATTAACTCTATTTTTGAAGCTTATACACACTGCCATATTATTCCCTATATTATTGAGATATAATATAATCTAAATTTATTCAGAAAAATTATATTGGAAAGGAATGCATATACAACTAATCTTTGATATTGTTTGCCCATCTAGATATTTATCATTATTACAGGTAAAATTTCAATCTCCATTTATAATTGTAAGAAGGAGCGTAGATTAAAATACAGCATAATACAAGTTAATAAAGCATTGCTTGGTAAAAATGACTTGATAGTTAAAGTCTTTAGTTATGCAAAGTTACATTTGTGAATCTAACACATAATCATAAATAAAGATCATAAACCACCTTATATCATAAACTACCTTATAAAAAAATAACATTAACTGAAGTTTTAAAACATGCATCTGATTAGGAAAATTACTCATAAAATAACTAGCAGGTGATACTAAGATTTGTGTTTTGGAATTAACTGAATAACTAACAAATGATCATACAACACATAATTAACAAATAATGTAACATCTGTGTTGAAAATATACCCTTGTATGACTAAAGTTAACATCTTTAATTGGTTGGGTACCTGAGAATTACCTATTAGAGGATCATAAACTAAACAATTAGCTTATCCTAGTATAATTATAAAAGCATATGAATCTGGTATAAGATCATTCAAGTAAGAAGACTAATAGACTTTTTGGTATAAAAGGTAATTCTAATTATGTTACATGTGAACCAATTCATAAGTTCTGACATCCTACAATATTGAATATCATTTGATGTTTCGGAAGACTTCTTGGTAAACCACATTGCTTGTCTCTAAGGTAATCTAATCACCATGACATAACAAGATCTTGAGACCCTTTCTATTAGTAACTCTAGAAACGACAACATACAACTGTCCATGTGTAAAAACAGGCTTTTTCAATATCAATCCAACCTTTGACAGAGATTGGCCTTGGCTTTTGTTAATTGTCATCGCATAGGACACTATTATAGGAAATTGCCTTCATTGAAACTTGAATGGAATCCTGTGGTCAAATGAGCTTAGTGTCATCCTTGGAATAAAAATCTTCTTACCGCACCTTTTGCCTATGATGCTTTTCGCTTCTATTATGTGCTTGCCAAGGTTTGTCATTACCAAACGTGTATCGTTACATAACCCCATTGAGTGATAAATGTTCCTTAGAAGCATGATTGGTGTTCTAACTTTAAGAGTAAGCTCATGATTTAGCACTCCTGAACATCTAATTGTATTTAAGAACTCTGGAGTGTGAATGCTTGCTAGTATGTCATTGCTTTGCTCAGTTGGACACGTTTTGTCAGAGCTATAGTATGTTTGTGCCTCGAAGGGATTCAAACTCACCATGTATGAGTTAATATCATCAAAAATTTGCAATGTAGGAGCAAGAATAGCACGATCTTCCACTGCAAATTGGGTTACCGTACAACAACATAACTCAGGATAGATTGCATTACATATAGCCTCAATAGGATCGACCCAATCCTTGATCAAAATGTCCGCTGGTATCTTTACTTTCTTGAGGCCATCAATAGATTTGCCACATTTACCATTACCAATATTGAGTATCCATTGAGCACACTCTTCTAGCTCGGTTGATCGTGCATGTTCATCCTGTGCCTGAAGCCGCTTGTTTCTTGTCAATGTGAGTAACTTACAACTATTCCAAAGATATGAGGAATTGATAGTTGCACTAACAATTTCTTGTCTACTACTTTTGGGTATAACGGAAAATATTTGATTAAAGTCACCATCAAATACAATAGTCTTTCCTCCAAACGATTTTTCTTCGGTTTTGGTGTCCTTCAATCTAAAAATGTCTCTCATTGTTCTGTCAAGCGCCTCGATGCAATGTTTATTGACCATGGGAGCTTCATCCAAAATTATAAGCTTAACTTTGATCAATAAATTAGCCAAAGTACTTCCCTGCTTTATGTTGCAAGTAGAGAATTCATCAAGGTCGAGAGGAATCGCAAATCAGGAGTGAGCGGTCCTACCGCCAGGTAGTAGTAAAGAAGCTATGTCACTTGATGCAACAGTCAACACGATCTTGCCATCCGACCTTAACCCAGAAGCTAATGTCTTCCAAACAAAAGAGCGACTACATCTAACATAACATCAAAGAGCGACTACATCTAACATAACATCAAATTCAAAAGAACAAAAGATAATGAGAAAATGCTTCAATGTAAACCATAGTGAATGACTTTGTAGCGTTTCTATTTTAAACTGGATATAATCCTTGCAAGTGCATAGTGACTAATTTGACATAAACATTTTCATGCCATGTATGGTGAATGAGATGCTCCCTTTTAGTTGTCTTATATCTAAACCAAGAGATAAAGATATTAGTTATCTCAGCATCATTTGCCTCTCCATAATTGCTCTTATCATCAATAACTGAAATTATATCCCTATCATCAAATAAAGAAGGGTTGTAAGGTATACCAATGCCAGATATCTGAAGCATTTTGTTCTATTCGAGCTCATCATGACCATGTTTGATCAGTTGGCATATTATGATGTGCCTGGTGAAACCAACATTTTTTTTTGTGATATGAAACTAACACTATCATTGAAATAAGAGCATGATAGATTGACCTAACACCATCAGGTATTAATGCTTCAGAAAAAACTTTCCTTTGTAGATTGAATGTGACAATGGATATTGGTTTCACATTATCCACTCCTCCACATCCTATCCAATAAACCACCCCTTCGTCAATAATTGACTTAGGACCCAATTTTTTCACATTGCTGGTGTAAACACCAGAATAATTCCAGTCATCCTCAAATGAGTTGTATAAACTCCATGAAAGATTCTTATCAGTATAGTGCCTCTTGTATACATGCATCATGCGATACTCGATATGGTTAGCCAAGTATCCAAATGCATAGAGTGAGACAGCATGGCAACAATGCCTCCTTGCCTCATCAAAAACAAAAACCCTCTGACGTGTCAAGAGGATTCCAGATAAGAAAGCTAGAGTTCATGCCACCTTGGAAAAATTTGATGCACACATTACCGTGATCAGACCCGACCAAAGAATAAAAGCCAAAGTTATTGATAGCTATTGGTATATTGAAATCAAGCTATAGACCGCTAATCAACGCACTCTTGTTTTTATTTTTGTTGTGCATGAAGTTCTTCCTGAAAAAAATGGAGCTGATAGCTTGCCGTTCCATTTCTTATTGCAACATCAGACTCTCCCTACCGTTTTGGAATTGGTCCTGACAAAGATCATTCATACTAAGTCATCGTCGAGGTATGGAAGGGGTACTCTCTTGGGTGAAATATCACTCATCTTAGTTTAAAAATAAGAAAGGGTAACTGAGGTGATAAAAGAAATAATTGAGTGATTTTTAAGCATGAGAAACTTGCGTTGTCCTGATCTATACTACTTAAGTGTATTTATATAGAAATTTTAGTTTTTTAAGTTTGTAAATAAATAATAGATTAAAAAAAACACCAACTTGTTTTTTTCTGGTCAATTATATAATTAATATTTCTTTTGATCTATTACTAACAACTAAATTACATGTTTAATTATTTATAAGGTTAATTCATTACAGTTAAGAACATGTATTTTTAAGATTCTCAACAAAATCCTTGTGTATATAAACACCGTATTATTTTTTACTTTTCAATATTATAATTAATAATTTCTTAATTTATTACTAACTCCTAAAGTACATGTTTAATTTATTTATAAGCTTAATCTATAATATTTATATGATGAATTTTGTTTCTATATAAACATGTATTTATATAGAAATGTTATCTTTATAAGCTTATAAATAAACTCTTTAGAAAAAAGCATGAAATTGCTTTTTACCAGTTAATTATATAATTAATATTTACTTACTCTATTACTAACCCCTAAAGCACATCTTTAATTTATTTAAAAGTATAATCTATTTGTGTTTATATCTTAAATAATCCAAAAGACATATAATTCTTCTTAACTATTGATTTATGTAATATATATTTTCATATTCTATCACTTGAACGATATGTATTACAAATGTTAGCTAAATTTGACTTTTGACAGATAAATCAAACTTATTACTTAATGTTATTTATATAATTATTTATTTATATACTCCGAAATATTTATATTAATTATTTTTGTAATAATATCCATTGTACCCTTTATCTACTTCCCCTAAAGATGAATAAAACTGAGTTAATAACATGTTTACACTCGTTATTACTAATAATGTTATTGAAATTGGCATTAGGATTTAAAAAGTGGGTCTTATTCTATCTAAAGCTGAATCAATATAGAGAGTACGCTGCAATTACCTGTTCCATGTTATTGTCAATATAGTTCTTAAAAAGGTACTTATGCTACAAAATAGACTTACAGTTTAAAATCTGTCAAAACAAATAATCAAATTTCCCAAAACTCGTACAACTTCTTTTGGTTAGCATCTAAATATTACTTGTGTGTGGACTGTAAAGAACTTTAGCATAATGAAACATAAAAGCCCAATTGGTGAATTTGCATAGCGTTGCATTGCTCAGTTGTTGTTCTTTCACAAATAAAGTATGCTCCTAACCTTGTTTAGACTTCAATGATTGACCCATTTTTCTCCAATTGTCACAAATATTATATTTATTTGCAAGTCCAATGAGGTTGATATTTTACTTTTTCGTTTTTTCTTTTGGTTCTGATTCACTGCAGCTTCATCGGTAGACAGCATAAAGATAGAAAGTAAATATATGCACATCAACACTTTACATACGACTTTTGTGGTTAGTCAACTACTGTATAGTGTCCCTCTTGCATCTTAATACTACTCTAATAATGTATAATGTGATACGTATTTTCTTAATATTGATATGAAATTGATATTTTATAATATTAAGGTTAATTGTATCTACCCAATAAGTTTATTTTTTCGATATTTTAAAACTCCTTTTTCTATTTGTTATTGTATGATCAGTTTCATTTCTGCCGTTGTCAATCTTAAGACATTTTGATGACAACCTAAGCTTTCTTTATTATATCGATGACAACCTTAATATACATCTAGGATTTTGTCAACTGAATTCGACCATATCTCTCTTTTACATTGTAAAATTTTAAAATGATTTTTGTCTTAGTTTACACTTCATTCATTTTACGGTTTCTATATGGTTTCTTGTGATGAAGACATAAGCCTGCTATTGTCGTGTCGATGAACCATGAATGTTAATCACATTTATCTATATTTTGACCTAAACTCAGAACGTGTATCACTGACTTTATAAGGACTTAAATTTTCAGATACTTTTAATATACCGATCTTCATTGGTTCACTTATTTCTACATTATATATACAGGAAGAGTGTGATAGTGGATAAATATGCCAACCGACTCAGTCTTTATCTGTCTTTTGAATGTTCAAAGGTCTATACAGCTTTTATTCAATTGGTCACTTCATTGGTTCATTGGTTCATTGGTTTATTAGTTCACTTATTTCTACATTATATATATAGGAAGAGTATGATAGTAGATAAATATGTCAACCGACTCAGTGTTTATTTGTCTTTTGAATGTTCAAAAGTCAATATAGTTTTTATTCAACAGATCACTTCATTCCATCTCCAGCTTAGATCATTTCTTGTAAGGATAGTAGTTTGCAGATAATATTCCTAAAATAGAGATTAGATAAATCCTACTATTACAGTTATACCAACAAACTTTTTCCTGCTACTTCTCTTGCGCACATAAAGTTAAAGCGCTTATTTATGATTTTCTCTGTGCAAAGAACAGATCTCTAAAAGGTACTTAAACCACATGGAAACAATACAAAAGAACTAGAAAATAAGCGAATAATTTAGAATTACCTGAATCTATATAAATAATAAACATAATAACTTGTAATTTGATTAGGCAAAAAAAATATTTAGCTATATATGAATAAATCCTTTAGCTATAAATAAACTTTATCATGAAAGATGACATCTATTAGAAATATAGCAATGTGTGATAACTATAGCAGTATAGATGTCCTAATAATTCTCAATATTTTAGTGATAGAAGATAGATACCACAATTAAGCTTTGTAAACTTATAAATAAATCTTTTTAGCTATATATGAATAAACTCATTAGCTATAAATAAATCATTTATCATGAAAGATGGCATCCATTTAGAAATATAGCAATGGATGGTAACTATTGCAGCATACATGTCCTAATTTTTAACCCTCACTAATACATTAATGTATTTCATAGCCTATTCAATTATATAGTTAATATTTGCTAAATCTATTATTTTTATGATGTGAAATACAAATTATAACTGAATTTGACTTGTTTGTATCTTTTGGATATAATACACGATGAGTTATCATATTTGTATAATATCTATAAAATAATCAATCTATTTTTCAATAATAAAAATATATGTATGATATAATTCGATATTGTACATATACTACGGTCAAAGAAACAGTAGTTTATTGGAGGCTTTAATTTGGGGTGATATTTTTTAGCTAAGGTAGAAAATATAATTTGGGCTACAATATTTGATTTGATAAATTATTGATATAGTTTAAACTAAGGTATAAGCTACAATTCAAACTACTTTAGGTGTCCATGAGCCAGGAAATATTAACCTATTTTCGTGGGCATATTCAAGTTACTTTCCATTAAAATTACTTAAAGCTTATGCAATACTTTTGGTGCATTTCCAGACATAAAATTTCCAAATCCTTACATCATACTAATCCTGAAAACCATTTGAGTTTATAGAGGTTGATTGAGGACATTAGTTAATGTATCATAATCAGGTTCGCAATCTATTCTTAATATATAAAAGTAGATACATAGGTTTATCCATATTACTTCTAAGTTATTTCTCTTCTTCTACTTACGTCATGTCAGCACTATCGCTTACTTGGCAAAATTTTAGAATCCACCACTCAAATCTTGTCAAATCAACTTTTATTTTCAAATAAAAAAAAAACACAAAAAACAAAACCCAACAACTTAACTTTTTTTAAAAAGCTCTGAAAACCAAAGACTTTATTACTTTTCTCATACTTCTACCCTCTTCCTCTTGGCACATCTTCCGTATCAAGATTCTATTTCCTCCATCCACTTTCGGTCCCATGAGCCATTGATTTTTTCTCAAAACAAATTGTCCATCGTGATATCCATCCCCGACGGAACCGCATTGCATAAATTACAGAATAATAACATTTTAATTGTGAACTAATTGCAAGTAGCACAGGTTTATGTATTCCTCCTTTTTAAACGGTTTTGTCTAACAGTCACAACCAAAATTAATGTACTTCTACAATTTACATTTATGTGTTCCTATTTTTCAAATTGTTATTCCACATGTACAGTATTGCTTCCACAATTTACTTGGTATGGATTATCATTCTTTGACCATGTCTTATTCTCTTTGTTGTAGAAGGATTTGCAGTGGTAATGACAGACGGAAAAAGTTAATACCCAAAATTACTAGATTAAAGAAGCGGAGAGCAATCCTTTCAAAGAAAGGAAGACAAGAAGATATGTGCCTTCAACATATGAATATGCAGCTTAGTTTGTTTAACATAAATTTTATTGCACATTTCTTATTTTATTGTAAATTGATTCATAAGGTGATTTTGATACCTATTTTGAAAATGTAGAAATACAATTATTTGAAACACTTAGATCTATCCTATTTAGACAAGTAAGGATGAGGAGAAAGCAATATCTTCGGTCAAAGAGGAGTGCTAATTTAGCTTCCACTTCAGGTTAGTACAAAAAGAGTCTTATAAAAAGATGAAAATCAACCAATCACTATTTAGTAAAATATTTTAAAAAAACTTAAAACAAAAAACTCTTATCTATTATTATTCAATTGAAACATCAAGTACTAATTAAATGCAATAAACATACATTAAAAGTGTCATAAGAATAATAATTATAAAAATTTCAGTTACAAATATTCAAATTCTACAATTTATACATATTAAGACTCTTACTACTCTTTATTTCTTAATCTCTCATACTAATTGTCAAAATTTTCTTAAATTTAATGTAACATTTTTATATGTTTTTCATTCTCATTCATTTATTCTTTTAATTATTTACAAACAAAAAAACCACAAAAAGACAAAGAGTAGTCATTAATGCAAATCGAAAAATGAAAAAAAAAAAAAGAAAAATACAGTTTTGTATAACTCTAATATAAATAACTTATATCTTTTTTAAAAATAAATAAATTTAAAATCTATTTATAATATTTTCTCTAAAATATTTTTAATATAACATTTATTAAAATATACTATATAGTATAAATAATCTACTTCTCCGCGCATTGCGCAGGTCTCATTCTAGTATGATTATAAAGTTAGTAAATTTTTGGCATTGCATATCACTTTGGAACATCAGCATGTCAAAAGTTCAGCCCGTTAACGTTCTAACCTTAATCATCTGGTTGATACTCACAGTTGTTTCATCAACCCCGTCGCTGTGGTTAAAGGTTACTTGCATGCCTCCAAGGCTCCAACTCACAGCTCACCACAGTGTCAACTTCACATGTTTATTCCCGCGGTCAACTCCACAGACTTTTCCAATTAATTAATTTATAGAATTTAAATTTTAACCGCAAAAAAAAATCCTCTTCTACTATTGACTATTTTTTCAAAACTCACCAGGAGTGAAGAAGAGAGAATCGCGATCCGATCAACAAAACCTTAGGTCGGTGTAGCTCTCATTTCAGTCACCCGTCCGCTACCGTCACCGAGTAGGAGCTAAGAGGAGAGAATGGCGATCCGATCAACAAAACCTTAGGTCGGTGTAGCTCTCATTTCAGTGGTCCACTACCGTCACCGAGTAGGAGCTAAGAGGAGAGAAAGGCGATCCGATCAACAAAACCTTAGGCCGGTATAGCTCTCATTTTCAGATCTGCATTTTATATTTTTATTCTCTGTTCCACAGTTTCTTTGTTAGGTTGCAAGTTACTCCACTTCAAATATACTATAGTTATGTTGTGTAGTTTGCTGAGTTAATTCGTCACTCCCCTCTGTTGAGTTTATTGTGGAGTTTGCTGAGTCTGCTGATTTAGTTATGCTGAGTTTGCTAATTTTGTTTGCTGATTTAGTTTGCTGAGTTTGCTGATTTGGTTATGCTGAGTTTGTTAATTTTGTTTGCTGATTTAGTTATGCTGAGTTTGCTAATTTTGTTTGCTGATTTTGTTAGCTTGCCCTTTCAGGATGCTTTTCTGATAGGATTTGAAAATGCATTACTATGTGTTATTACTTGTTAATTAATATTACTCATACAACATAATAGCCACCAACATAATAACTATTTAAATTAATTATGCAACATTAAGGTACTTAATGACATGATAATAATCTTTTCTCATTTCTAACATCAGTCTCTTGTTGAATTTCCAAATAATTCATGTCTATGAACATAACTTGTATTAAAATTTCCATATTCAATATGCTGATATTACTATCAATTATCCTCTTCAATGATTTGGATCTTAGACCTTTTGTCCGACTTCCTGCTGAAACTGTTAGTTGATAGATGCCCTTCCTCCTCAATTTCATTCACAAATGATGAGCCACCCTTTCCTCTATTGTTGGATCTTTTTGCTGGAGTCTTGCACTTTAGTGATGATATACACTCGTGAGGACTGTCCTAAACATATAAAATCATAATTGTCATCCTTTAAACGGTAGTTAGCAAATGAAACATTACCAAAATTTCTCCAAATAAAGTATTAAAATGTACCAAAGAAGGTTGCATATCATAATAAGTATTAAGGTTGACAACTCTGCCCAATATATCAATAGAGTTGTTGCAACCATTTTTCTATAAAACAAAATAGAAATACCATTCCTCTACTCAGATTTTATAGTAAAGAAAATAGGTAAAATACTCTTCCTGTATATATATATATAGCATAATTGATGGATGGATGGATAAATTTGATTGGAGATATTATAGAAAAAGAGTTTCTTATTAATGGTAGGAGTAGTGGACACTTCTTTAGGAGTGTTCTTTTCAATTATATCTTCATCATCGCATACCCTCGTGACCGTATACACTGGATCATACTGACTAATATTACCAAACTTAACATTTAGCTTGAAAAGCACTCTCTTGTCCATAATATTGTTAAAAGTTGGTGGATAGTCATCTTGTGTAGAGACCTAAATTTTGGTAGATAATGGGAACAAGGTCCACGTTAAGGTTTTACCAACTTTATACAACAACTACTTCTAATATCCCCTAATATTGAACTCACCTTCTCCTCCATAACTTGTTCAATGTGCTTGCCACACAACATTATTGTTTCCTTGTCCCACAAAAGCAACATGATGCTTCTAGTGCCATCAAAAACTATCACCTCCACCTTGAATCTTCAAATGAATGCACACAAAACACACATATTCAGAATACATACATAAACCCTTCATTAATTTAATATAAGAATGATAACAATAAAACTATATAGGAATGCATGAGTTTTGTCAAATGGACTTATACAATATACCTTAGTGCATCATATCTGTGTGTGTGACCACACTTTCCACATTTATATCTATTGCCAACAGGAGTATTAACTTTTTTCGAACACTTCCTGCACGACTTGTAAAACCAATCATTCTTGCTTATATTGATTGAAACAATAGTTACAATCATCCAAGTGGGACCTTCCTATATGATCATATATTCTCAAATAAATTTGAACTCTAAAAGAGTCTTTCAATAATTATTGAATTCATTTTTAAGTCGATAACTGTATTTCTAATCACCTTTGTTTGATTGAGGATGTCCTCTATTGTTTTCACTGAAGCATTACCTTGTGTCAGCTCTTCAGCACCTGACCATGGACCACGTGATGAAACCTGACTTATATCCTCATGGAGGATGATGTTGTACCTCTGAGCAATCTTCCAGGTTAAAATAATGTGATCAGTTAAAAGTTAAAAAGACATTATCAACTACAATACATTCCGTTGTTGTTGAAATTTCCAATTATTAAATGAAAAGATAATCTTACTATTTTTCCCAAATTTCCAATTATTATTCATGCTTCGAGTGTATTACATCAGAATAACTAACCTGTTTCTAAACCCAACTATCTCTTTCAATCCAGGGGTCGACGTGCAACTGGAAAACATTGAAATGACTCTGCACTGATGACTTTCCGTTCCACCTTGTTGCTTTTATTAATTGTAACATGACTATAAGTAGTTTGACTCCTATCCTCCTCAAGATGTGGTAAGATTTGACCAACCATGTGGCCAAACATTACACACCCGATTCGATTGTTGCTGTGTTAGCAAACCATAATAGAAACTTATTAGATGAAAGGAACATTGGAGATTTTGTAAAACTACACACAATATGTTAGAACACGCACTCTAAATCTTCCAGAACAACAGCCAGTCATTTTGTCTCTTTTCCTTTGCTTGTAACCAAATCCCTAGGATCTTCTTTCCCAATAACTTCAGCTTGTCAATGAAAAACTTCCAGTGGAAATGTAGGATTTTGAAAGGGATTTACAGTTGTCCTTTGAGAAAATATCAAAATTCATCTTCCGGGTATTACCCACGATGCATTTTTTTTATCATAAACAATGAAATTGCACATGTTGTACAACTAAAACTGAACAATTTTTTCACTCCACTTTTGAGCTAAGGGTTTGGGTATTGATGCATGCATTCTGGTACCCTTTGTATAATCCAACATGATAGTGTTAAAAGATAAATCTCATTGACAAAAACACATTATCAGTAACCCATATGGAGATTCAAAATAAGTGAATATATTCACCTGACTATCTTGAATAATCAAGTCAATGCTAGCAAGCTCTTTCTCGTTAAATCTACTAGGCTCTTCCCAAACTCTTATGGTTTATACCTTGAAGTTCCAAGCAAGCTTCCTTGTATTCACATCATGCAGGTTATCAAAGCTCTCAGACATGTCTAGTGTGTGTGTGTGTGTGTGTGTGTGTACTTAGCTTTGCAACCCAACTCTTTTTTTCAGGATCTCCAATGAAAATAATTAGGTTGGGTACATTTTGCCTTTATATAGTAAGATAATCAGATCATATGCACTTTCATTTCTTTTCAAATTTAAAACGATTTGGTTGTTTTGTAAAGAAACACTTGTCCATCAAAGAACACCACCACTTGTCTACCATTGAATCATATACTGTCTTTCTATTATATAGAGGAAGATATTTGTTTTATAATGATGTAATCTTGTCACTTTTTATAAAGTCATTTTTGTGTGTTAAATTCGTTAGCTTTCTAACTAAAGATTATTTTGCCATAGCTTCTCTCTCTTATTCTATCTTGCCAAAGAAATCATCTTTGACCACAAAGTTTTTGTCATCCACATAAGCCCTACTTCACCACCGAGTTAAAATGGTTCTAAATACTGGGACTAACAATGCTTGCGCCCTGTTGGAAAAAAGAATGAAAGTCAAACACAAACATAAAAAGAATGACATTCAAAAATAAAATACGTAAGAAATTAACTGTATACTAAATTTGGTGAGTTGAACCCAATTTTACTCTTTGAGATTAGTAATTTGTACTAAATTAGTCATTGATTTTTTAATTGAATCATAATCATCTCTAAGATTGAAAAAATATACTATGTTAATTCCTAACTCCCTTTCTAACAAGGACTAACATGCATTTTTTCAATGGTCAATACTACGGTGCTAAAAGTAAATTTTTTCAGCACGTACTAAAATTAGATGGCAGTAGGGGAGTGTGATGCATGTTGGTGAGTGTGGTCCACACGCAGACAACTTCTGCTGCAACAGTGGGTGGAGCCGTGGAGTGTAGGTTGATTTTCTGCGATGGGTTGATTATATTAGTGTGTAAGTTGTTGCTAATAATAATTAAGCTAATGGGCTGGGAAATTTTTGTTGGATAAGGTGTTTGTTGGTTCCAAATGTGGGCTTCAGGTTATGAATGGTCTCCTACCTTGCTAGATAAAAACTAGTTTGGTCATATGAGAAAAACTTAATAAAGCCATAGTTGGATAGATTTGGCATTGGGTTTGAACACAGTTTGATTTTGGATTTAGGAAGCAAAAGGTAGTGTTAAAAAATTTATTAATCCATATTGTGATGAACGAGAGGAATAAACACCGTTGACAAAAAAAGAATGCTTGAACACAACTTACACACAACATAATACTCTTTTCAATTAGAGTTCATATAATCCTTTTGAGAAGGATAGTTATTTTTTGGAAGAGTTCTGTTAGGTAGATAATGGGGTGCGAACAACGTGAATAATGGCTGCATTCCAGGCTCACTAAAACAAAAAAATATTCTATTCCATTTATCCATCACAATCCTATTCTCTCACCTTCCACCTTTCTCTATTTTTACCGCAGCTGCTTCACTCTCCCTCCCCTGTCACACAATCACCAACGCACCTCACTGCCACCGCCACCATCTGAAGAAGCAACGCACTGCATCGCCGATGCACCTTTTTCTTCCATGCGTCGCGTCGTCTCTGTGCTCCCTGCAACTGATGCTGCCGCTACACCTTCTTTTTCCCTTCATCGATACTTGCTTAAGCAGATTAATGAGCTAACCACTAGACCAACCCGATTTAGTTATTGGTATATAAGTTAGCCAATACTACCATGTTGAACTAGTATTGTTTCGGCAGATGATAAAATAAGGTGGATGCAAGGGAATTTGGAAGCATGTTATCGATTGTATTGCATGCACAGACAAAGTCTGAAGTGTAGTAGTCTTGCAAAAAAAAGTTGTTATGGTGACAAAAGATAATTAGTTCGACGTATGTTATTGCTAATGATGATTAAGCGTTTAGGTTGGGTTTTTTGGTTGGAGAAGGGCGCTATTGTTTGGAACGGTGGGTTTAGCATCATAATTTGTCTATCGTCACTCCACTGTCAGTCTTCCACGCTCCAACAACAAAGTAACACCAGAGATGTATCTCCTTCTTCCTTAGCACCCTAACCCTTCAATGTTGACAACATTTTTACAACTCTTACATTTATTATTATTATTGTTATTGTTGTTATTGTTGTTGTTGTTGTTGTTGTATGGTTTATGGTTTCTGATTTATATTTAAAAGGTTAAGGATTTAAAGTTTAGAATTAGGGATTAGAATTTATGAGCAAGTTAAAAGGCTTAGGGTTGGATTTTAGGGGGTTTAGTGTTTAAGAGTTATTTATTTAGTATTTTTTATTTAGTATTAAGTGTTTAAGATTTGTAGTTTAGGATTTATAGTTTAGGTTATGATTAAGACATTTTAGATTTGTGGTTTGGACTTGGGAGATGTTCTTGAGGGTTTAGGGTTGAAACGTTATGTGTTAGAATTTAGGATTTAAAATATAAGGTTTATAATTTAGGGTTTAGAGTTTATGTTTAAGGATTTAGGGATGTGTATTTGGTTTTTTAAAAAAATTAGTTTATAAATTTTAAATTAATAAATATTAATTTAAAATGAACAAAAATTTAGTATAAATTAACTGATTTAAAATTTTTTCTTTTTTTATTATTTTAAATTAATGAGTATTGTTTTAAGGAAATGGACGAGGAAGCCTATGAAAAGTTTATTGAACATTTGGACATGCATGAGTTTATTTACCAATGAATGTTCAGCCATATTCATATTATTTGAACTATTGATGACCCAAAATTCTATTTATTGAATAATACAAAAATTTGCAATCAGTTCCACTATCATATAAAAAAGCGTTAGCGGATGGCAAAAAGCCCCACAAGATAATTATCATCATTAACAGGAAATTAATCTAATGTCGTTAAGCCATTTTTTAATGACAAATTCTCCAGGATTCACTTTATCGCAAAATCTGCCTATACATATTCAATCAACATTAATACACAGAATTTAATTTTTACTACGTCTATTCAGCACCTACTGAAAAAAAAAAAAAAAAGGGAAGAAAAAGAAAGAAGCTTTTTCGCACTAGCACACTACCTTTTTCAATTGGTGTAATTGAAAAGTCAAAAATCTTTTTAGCACAGTTAAAATGTCGAAAACCATTTTAGTACACATTCTCAATCTCATTTGGCTCTAAATTTGGTATGTGTTGGAACAAATTAAAACCTTATACTAATTACTAAGCATTGTCTTTTTAAGAATTATTTCATTCTTTTTGTCATGTATTATTATTATTTTTTTTTTTTTTGGTCAGGATGAATTATTTCATTTTATTAAGCATAACTAGAATCTTGATCAATAAATTTCGTGGGCCAGGCTAGTTGGGCCTTCTCTGGGGTCCGATGACAAACAATATCAAAGGGGAAGGACTTGTGGAAGAAGGATTCTTATTTCAGAATATATATATATATTCAAAAAAACATTGAAAAATAATAAAGATTAATAAAAAATAATTTAAAATTATTTTATTTTATTTTTTTAGTTATAATAAAATAATTAAATATAATAAATATATAATAATAAATATTATAATATAAAATTATGAATATTAATAAATTAAATATTTAAATAATTTTTTAATATTATAAAAAAACAACTAACAAACAACCAAAATTTAAATAAATAATAATAATAATAATAATAATAATAATAAAAATCAAAATTTATCTTATTTAATATTTATTAATTATTGTAATAATTGATAAATATTAAATAAGATAAATTCTAATTTTTTTATTAATATTTTTTTATTATTAAATATTTTCGTAATAATACTGCAGCTGCCAATAATATAATAATATATTGAGGATCTAATCCAATTAACTTTATGACCAAGACCCTGTAATTAATCATTCACTCAAAATCTCTCTCAAACATGATCATTTATTCACATCAATTGCTCGTACATGTGCCCTAATTTTATTACTAGAACACAATTCTTAAAAGAGAGAATTGAATTTTATGGTATCATGAATAATTAATTCACCACCCTACAATTCTTTCTAATCTCCCCACTAGTCCCAGTGAGGGGACTAATATTTCCCATCTTAACCATGGCAGCAGCAAAATCACTGAAAAAAGAAACACTATTGGCACTATAAGACCGAACCAAAGCATCTTGACTCCCACCATTGAAAAGCACTTGATCCGAATGAAGAAGGCCGCGTTTGGCAACAAGATCTCTGTAGTAATTGTTGTCGAACCGAGCTGGAGTTAGGGTTTCGAGAGGGGAGAGGTTTGCATTCCCTCCGGTGGAAGGGCAGTTGGCTTTCCGTGATGTGGCGAAGTTGGCGTCGATGTTGGTTTCGTTGTAGACGCGGTTTCTGAAGAACTGGCATTGAGCTTGGCCAATGGTGTGGGCGCCGGAGAGGGCGGTAAGATCGCGAGCATTTAAGCCTTTGGCGGCGAACCTGGAAGTGAGGGTGGAAAGGTCGGAGAATGGTGAAGGGATTTGGTTGTTGGCTGCAGTTTGGCTTGCTGTTCTTGCATCCCTTCTTCCTAGCCCAACTGTCCATGAAGGTCCTCCTAGCTATAATAGGCAGATTCAAAAAAATAAAAAGAAATTATTTTATATATTTCATTAAGAATTTAATTTTGATAAAAATACGTAATGCTATATTAATAAAAATAATTATCTTTTTCACATTGATCGCGTGAATGATCCTTCAAAAAAAAGATATGATTGCATAACTGTATAAAACGTTTCATACTGTTAGTGTATTAAAATTAATTTTTTTTTAAAAGTGAAAACTCAGGTAAAATTGTTTTTACGTGAAATTAATAATTAGAAAAATAATAGTACTTGACCAATAAATATTCTCATTTTTTATGAGCACTTGATTAGCAATAATTTACATCCATATTTACAGAATTTTATATAAAAAAATTTTGCACACAAAAAACATATATTTTGTATCTATATTTACTACAATTTGCATACATAAATTAATAAAATTTACGGGAATGGATTCTCTCAATTGTTAAGTATGATCTTTAATTCTTTATTGTTCTCTCTCATATTTATTCTTCGTCCCACTTATAAAACTAATGGTGATAAATCACACTTTACTCTCTCAATTGTTAAAAAAAATTAAGAGAATTTATTCCCAAAATTTACTTGTTAAAGATAATTTAATATTTGTGTTGACTAAATAATGACTAAAATTACTAAAAATTACTTATCTCTAAATTTTTTTAATTTAAAATTATTAAATAATAATTTAATCAAATATATTAAATTATTTAATCATTTTTAATTATTAATTTTAGATAAACACGACACTGCACATCTGTATCTCTATCTGATTTTTTTATGTATAAGATTTTTCTTTTTTCTCAACGATATCAGCATGCATGGGTCATTTATTTGAAGAAAATATCTAAGATTTGAAAATCCCTAACTTTTGATTAAGAAATCAAGCGATAAATTATCAGATCACAACCTGTTTAATTGTGATGTGATATTTCATGCATGCAAGGTGTGTGTATATTTGGAAGACCCCACAAAATTACAAGAGTTGACATGATGATCAAGTTACATGTGTGTGAGAAAAAGTGAGAACAGGAAGTGGGGAACAATGTTTGAAAACAAGCCCATGCTAAAACAAAATGTTGGGGAAAGAAACAAACATATACTACTACAATGATTTGAGAGAATCTCATTGTGAGATTTACATGCATTATCTCTACTACAGGAAAAAGCAGTAAAAAGCCCCACTCGAATAATCCCTTAGGAAATTAATGGATTCATTTCTTTTTTTTTTTTTAGTCTCATTATAACTTTACTGTCTGTAATTAGTTCATAAAGTAGCCAGATTGACATATATACATTATTGTGCACATGGATACTCTATATATTAATAAAAGTAATAATTAAAAGCTACATGTATGTTATATATTAAATTAAAGAGTTTGTATTAAATAATTTGCATAAAAATTATTATAGATGCAAATCTATTGGAACATTTAATTAAAGAAAAAGAATGACCAAAATGCTTTTAGACACTGAAAAGTGAAAATTACGTAGAATAATCTTGACCCCAATTTTAACTTTAAAGTCTCTTTGTATAGTCCACTTACAATTAAATTTAAAAAAATATTTTATTAATATAAACCAATATTTTTGCTATATACTTTCTTTCTATATGATTAGAATAAGAATTTAGAGTACTGATCAAATATTGATAAAAAAAAAAATAAATTTTGATGGTTGGTTATTTATTTTATTTTGTAATAAAAAATAAAAAAATTAACTAATATTGATTCAATTAAAATAATACAAGATAAATATAAAAAATGATTATTATCTAATATTTTTGGGTGAGAAAATCAATTATTATTGGTAAAGAAAGAAGGAAAGCAAGAATGTTGTTACCTGAACTACTCCATCTCTAGCAGCAAGTGCAAGAATGTCAGCACAAGAGACAGTAGCATTGCAAGCAGCTTCAACATTGCTTTTAATGGAGTCTATCACTTCAAAACCACGAGCTGAATTTTGATTTGGTCCTGCACTTTTCTCCCCTGTGAACGTGGATGTGTCATCCAATAAGATTGATCCATCACACCCCTACCATACCATATATATGCAAATCAATTAATTACTTTAATAATAATAATAGCCAGCAGAGAAATCATAACTAAATAAAAATGCTAAGTTATGATCCTTACATTAACGAAGCAATCATGGAAGAACAAGCGAAGTATGGAAGCCCCCATTCGAGGTTCCTTGGTAACAGCTTGCTTCATTGCACTCAGCACAATGGCCTGAAGATTTGGACAAGTTTTGGCATAGAAATTTGGTGAGAGTTGTGCATTGCTCACAATAGAACAAGCAAGAACAGAAAGAATAATAGACAGTGTAACAAACAAGTGATGAGGAAATGGTGCCGCCATTAATTAATTAATTATTACTATCAATCCCTTAAGCTTAAGTTATTTGTGGAATGAACGAGTGTGTTTGGAAGAACCATGCAATTATATAGAACATTTGTGTGACGGTGCATGAAAAATATAAAGAAAAATTAAAGTTATATGATATAGACTAAAGAGTGAGTAGTGGAGATAAATAATAAGCATGCATGATTTTGTATTTTTGGTTCATATTTTCAAACTTGTCTGCTCCAAACGCGCTTTACTACTTTTATTATTTTCTATCCGGGGAAGGAACCAACGTGAGGAAGGAATTTTTCATAACAAGGTGGATTGGTCAAAGTGATGCATATTTTGGTTTCTTTTCCATAGATTTTAAGTTCGAATCTTTAAGATAAAAACAAAAATGTTGAAAATGTTGTTATGTAATCATTTTATTCAAAAACTTAAACCGATAAAATCAGATACAGCTTAGATATTATATTCTAAATTTTTTTTTTTAAAATTCAGTTAATAAGAAGATGTACGTTAATAGTTATATTTTTAATAATATGTTGATTTCTACATATGTATAATGTAACATGTTTGATATAGTTTCTAGCCTATATAACAACAGTTATGTATATGAATCATAATTTAAAATTTTGAATTATATATTTTACTTTTTTTAATAAAATTTCATTCGAGTTAAATTAAATTAGTCGAGTTCTTATAACAGGATTCAAATACTTAGAATTAAGAGAAAATTTCACTCCCTTTTCCCTGCGAAATGTTAAAATGACACTCCTCTCCCTTCTATTTTAGTAAATTTATTTTTCAATATCAATATATATTAATTGTTATACATATTAACAGTGGTAAGATTTTTTTAATTTAATATTAAAATAATATATATTGATATTGAAAAATTAATAATAAAATATAAAATAACTGTTAACAAAAATTTTGATAAAATTATAATTTAATAATTAAAAAATTATTGAAGGGTAAGTATTTTAGAAAAAAATAATTTAATTATTAATTTTTTTAAAATTATTTTGGTAAAAATATAATTTAATTAATAAAAAAATAATTTATTAAAGAATATTTTGGTAAGCAAAATTTAATGATAAAAAATAAAATTTTTGTTAATGGATATTTTTTCAAAAAATAATTTATTTTTCTTAAAAAATGAATAAAGTTAATATTAGTTAACATAAAAAAAATTTAAAATGGATTAAGGAGGAGGTTTTTCAAAAGTTAAAAGAGAGAAAAATGTACATTTATAAAATAGAGGAAGAGAGTGTTATTTTAGCATATCGTAGGGGAGAAAACTGAAAAGTAAAATTTTCTCTAGAATTAATTCAACAAGTGGAAGATGAAATTGAAGATTGCTTACTTACCATTGGAGCAGTTGACTTGCTCCCCATATAAAAAACAAAGGATTAGTTGCATGTATAGGCTAATAAGTCTCTAAGATCATCAAATAAAAACACAAATTTTAGCGAAAAAAGATTAATTGGAAGTAATAAATGAACTTGCTGGATGCTGGCTCAACAGTTTTAAGTGGGAAAAACCAGGTTTATGATATATAACACCAAGATTCCTTCACGAGATTTGCTTAATTATTGGAGAAGTATATATGCCTACTGTTCTCCATAACAAGAAATTTTACTTTTTGCTTTGTCTTCTACCTTTTTTTTATACCAAAAATAAAGAAATTCAAACCCACGATTTCTTAAATGAGTATAGAGAGATGATGTCATTTGAGTTATAACTCATTAGCTTACTTTGTCTTATGTTAGTTTAATCATTTTATTAAATATGTATTTAAACAGCTATATTCTGTATATATTAAAATTACTCACTAAAATTAATTATTATTATAAAATATAGATTAAAATATAATTATATATTAAAAATAAATTAAATTATATATATATTTATACATAAATACATTTGACAATTGATTTTAGTAATTAATTTTAGTGTATAAATAATATTTTATTTGTTATCTAAATTTGCGGAAATGATTGCTGCTACATACTTTACACGTCAGTCTATGCATGATTTTCATGCATTGTACCGAACGTAAAAGACCTTTAAAGAGAACTCCATCCTTATACGTTCAATTAATTTTTTTTTCCCAAAGAAATTAAAAGAATTCCTCTATATATAATTCGAATGAATTAACAAAATGTTCTTCCCATCATAACAGTATCACCCACTAAGGTTGATCAATTTGACCAGTTTTTACTAGCTCAATAATAATTAATTTAAAGCAACCAAATCCAACTAACTTTATCTGATTAATTATATTAGTCATCTTAGCCAAAAGGTTGACAAAGTATTGATGGAACATTTCATAAAGAAATTCGTAAAATATAAACCACTTTGATATAATAATATATCTCCAAAGATAAGTTGGCCTATATATATGCTGCACTTTCAGTAATATATACTTGTGTTATTTATGAGAAATATTTAGTAACAAAAAAGAATTAGTCAAAAATAGATAGAATTTGTCTTATTTAATGTTTATTAAATGTTGTAATAATTAATAAATACTAAATAAGATAAATTCTAACTGTTTTTTTGTCTCTTTAGTATTAACGTTAATTTATCGTATATCGTAAAGTTTCACATTAATTAAAGAAGGGAATAAAATATGTTTTATAAAAATATAGAAGTACTTCTTGTTTTTAGACAGATTTTGATGGATTAAATAGTATCTATCTCTTTATTTTAGAAAAAAAAATAAATCATAAGGTTGAAATGTCTAGGAGCAGTCGAGCAGACAATACCCTCGGACGAGTAAGATGGACTATTTTAGAAGATGCAAAAACAAGGTTGTAGCAAGCCAACTAGTTTAAATAGAAATAAGGGTATTCTCGATTATGTATAAAAATAGTGTGATCTTTGTCATTAATTTACAATCTATTGGGTCTTATGTTAATGATTTTGATATAATTGATCCTCTTGTTAATTAATGATTCTTAGTGGTCCTTAATGATTATTCTTCCAAACATGAATTCGTATTGATCAAGTCTAGAATTAAAAATGAGGTTTTGATATATGTGAGAATCCATCTATATTATATTGGCCATATATATGTTAATTAAAGGTGTAATATAATTTGGTTATATTGAGATATAAACCATTATGTTGACAGTTGACTTACAAAGATAAGAACCATGCAGCAAACGAAGGGGAAGTTATGGGCCAGCCAGAAATTAGAAAAAAAAATGTAAAAGTAATGTGAAAGAGTGGAAGAAGCCATGCGATGACCCTACAATGATGGCGAATCAGAATCAATCGGCTTGGCGTGTTGAAATTTCAATCTTTTTGTTTTTCTTCTATATAGTACCTTTAGGTAACGATAATAATTGAAAAATATTCGAACCCCAACGATTATATTACTATTGCTACTAATTAACATATCTGAACCTTTAATTAGTGGCCTTTGGATGCAAACATGGGCTATTTTAAGCATCAAGCCTGCTACACATACAAGCAAAAAAAGCCTACAAGCGTTACAAGTTGCCCAGCCCAGAAACACTACACGCGCACTCACTTCCTTTGAATGGAGCGTCAATCTCACGTGTGTCACTCAACAGTTACGCTTCGCAAAAAGCACTCGTTATGGTGCACTCTTCCTCTTCTCCTTCGAAGAAAACACAAACCGTCAAGTTTCGAGGAACATTCCAAACTGAAGAGACGTTCGAACTCGTCACGAAGATTAGCAGAAATCATCAACAAAAGATAGAACTCTCCATCAACAATCTTCAGAAAAAACAAAGAAATATTATTCAAGGTAAGTTACTGTTTTACTGATCTTGTAGATTTTCTACATTTCGAAATCAAAGAACTATGTTTTACTGTTCTTCTACGTTCTTCTAAGTTTTATTGTTCTTCTTGTTCTAGCTCTCATTTTACTGTTTTTAATGTTCTTCTTGTTCTAGGTTTTACTATTCTTCTAAGTTCTTCTAGGTTTTACTGTTCTTCTTAGTTGTTCTAGGTTTTACTGTTCTTCTGGTTCTAGTTCTTCTCCTAACGGATTTTTGGGAGTATATTGCGTAATTTGGTGGGTGTATATGGAGTAATTTGTTCGGTGTATATGGCATAATTTGTTGGGTGTATATTTCTGAACTGATATAATGTAATATAATCAACTGTTGCAACTGTTCTAATATTGCTTGTCCTTGAGTGTATATTGCTTGACCTTGTATATTTATGCATGTTTGAGTAAATTGAACATCATTTTGAACTGATCTAATTAAATACTTATGAGAATCCGTATAGGTGTATGTAGCTAATCTATAGGTGTATCTGACTGATATCTATGGGTGTATTTTTCATTTCAGAAAAAATGGCAAGCAAAAATCAAGCTGAAAAAAATGTAAAAACAAATATATGTCTTAGATCAAATCAATTTTTCATAATCGAAATATATTGGATGGGTTGTTTCCTTGTTGAATCCTCTGAGTCTTCTTCAGTCTCAAACTCAGAGGTAGAATGGACTTCACTTTCAGTTGTTTCAGTCTCAGATGATAATGATGAACTTGCCTTCCTTTTTTTGTTTTTTTGGTTTTTTCTTTTTTTTTCTTTTTTCTTTATTTCTTTCATTTTCTCCTTTGTTTCGGCCATCTTTACAATTCCCTGAAACATTAGAAATGTTAGTTAACAGCATTCAGGTAAATAAAATACACCCAAGATATTTTGTTCACTTACCATATATTCTTCTATTTCTGCCCTCATTCTTTCAACCAACTGCTCTCTAGTCCAGTTGGCAATCCAGGGTTTTGGATGTCTTTCTTCCCCATTCTTGTCTTTATTTTTTGATAGACGGAAATAAACTATCATCAGGGCAAACAGGCGGAGAGAGTTTCGAGAAGTTTGAAACTCCTGCGAGGACGAATGAAAATACGGTTGACATGAAAGAGAAATGCTACATCTGAGCCACACGAGTGAAGACATACGAAAATAGACTAACTAATGAGTATGACACCGTGTACACACTCAAATCCCAAGATAGTTACATTTTATCAAAAATTCACCTCGCATCACTCGCAGCTGAAACGCATATAGAAGCTGAGGTAATATTACAATAACCTTAATGTTTTTATCACCAAAATTAACTGCAATGTTGATTGATGTAAATTGATTTCGGCATCTTTTTCTATATTGTCTCTGCCATGAGCCTCATCTTAAACCAGCAAAAGATTAAAAGGTTTTAAGAAGAAGTATACTGTCTCCCCCCTGATATTGTGGTAGGGTTGCTTCAACGAATTTTGGGTGTATTTTCTGCATTCCTTCGGGTGTATTTGCTGTGTTAAATTGGGTGTATTTTATGTGATCATTTGGGTGTATTTTCTGTGTTCAATTGGGTGTAAGTTGTGTATTCATTTGGGTGTATTTTCTGCATTCGTTTGGGTGTATTTTCTGTATTCATTTGGTGGTTCACAATTTTTGCAGAACATGGCCATTGCAAATCATTCAGAAGGGGTATTCTTACAGCCTAAAACCAATAAGCCATCCAGGGTGGAGGACTATCCAATGTTTATACCCTTCTTGGACCTTAAAAAATTAGCATCGCATCGTTATGTAAGTTTTCATTTCTAAAACTTCTTATTACCATTCTTTACTTATGTGCCAAATAAACTAAAACAGTGTTCAATCTGGACATACTTCAGATTTTTGCACCTGTTTGCCATTCACAACATTGATGGTTATGGTTGGCTGATACAAGAAAGCGGAAATTTTATATACTCGACCCATATCACACGACATCTCCGTCCGATGAGAGAACGGCCCTAAATACATTCATTGTAAGTTGGTTCTGTGTTCTGTATTCTAATAGTTGGGTGTATTTCTGTTCAATATAAGGTGTAAGTTTGTGCTCCTTTAGGTGTATTTCTTTATTAAATTTATTCATGTATTACTGATTTGTTTTGTGTTTTAAGGGATATGTAATTTCACGAATTAGAGTATATGCTGGGGGCACCTCTGAAGAGAAGGGACAAGGACAAGGAAATTGAACCGCCATACATTAACATCTCAGGCCAAAAGACAAGGTATAAATCTTTCATTCTGAAAATTAAACTTTCCTATATGTAATTTGTAATTTATTTTCTTGGTTTTCAGCTATGACTGTGCTATTTACATAATGAAGTGACTTGAGATAATTTAGCTCGAAAACATTAAAAGGTTGAAGTATGAGTGGGACAATTGGACCTAGGTAAATGTGTTTAAAACTAAATAACTCTGTATTA
The DNA here is from genome assembly GCF_059453495.1 of Arachis ipaensis. NCBI lineage: Eukaryota > Viridiplantae > Streptophyta > Magnoliopsida > Fabales > Fabaceae > Arachis > Arachis ipaensis. The sequence continues at coordinate 14,802,310 of NC_142443.1, read as the reverse complement.
CTTTACTCAATTAGCATGGTTGATTTAACAGAATATTCTTTTTAACTGTAGGACGAGATGGACCACTTTAGAGTAGATATGCTTCTCAGATTCTATTCCATGAAATGAATCAAGACAAAGTTGAAGCCATTAAGGGAAGTAATGCAATAAGAGTGTCCAAGCCATCCTCATTGTTATTGAGTCCATATTGTCAGATAGATTCTAATGATATTGACACTGATTAATGTAACTGTTATATAGTCTTGTAAGAAATTGAACAGATGATGTAAAAATTTGCCAATTATGAGTAAAACTCTCTCTGCTGTATTCAAAATGTATGAATTACAGGTACTATAATATGAAGAAAAATATCAAACTAAATATACACCCATAACTTGACATTTTACACCCAAAAAAAGTTGAATATACATCTAAACATCTATCCCCTGATGATTTATCCCTAAACCCTAAACCCTGAAACCCTAAACCCTAAAACCCTAAAATTCTAAATCCTAAAACCCTAAACCCTAAATCCTAAACCATAAACCCTAAACTAACCAACCTACTATACACCCAGATCATTGATTTTTACACCCATAAAATCTCATTTTACACCCAAGGAAAGTTAAAAATACACCAGACTTCTATCCACTAATGCTTTATCCCTAAACCCTAAACCCTTAAACCGTAGCAAAAAAAACAAACAATATTTTATAACATAAATAGCAGATTATGATATATATATATATATATATATATATATATATATATATATATATATATATATATATATAATGTGTGAAACACAAGAAAATTTAGAAATACACACAAATGAACAGTGCTTTTATACCCATATTCTGTAACTATACACCCAAAAAGTTATCCGCTGCTGCTGGTTCCCTGAATTGATAATTCATAACACGTCCTTGATATTGGCTGGAATTTGAATGCACCACTGATGCAGCATCAAAGAGGTTTAACTGGATATAATAAACTCACATATTAGCTAAACTATTAACGAGAAAATTAAACTCAATCACCGCATATTTAAAGAGCATCACTTTTACCTCGTTTAAAGCTTTCGTTTTCTTCTTCTTTGAGGCATTTGCAATCTGTTTGTCCAACTTTGAACCTAACCTATTTTTGGGACGTCCTCTTGTTCGAATCCTTGGAGGGCTTTGAAGCTCGTTAACGGATTCCAAGTTGGCGTCTTCGTGAGATAAAGAAGATGTCCCCTTCCTTTTGGCTTTCAATTCTTCTATCTCAACCATGACGTTATCATACGCACGGTGCATAATCGCAGTAAGCTCCTCCGATTCTGATGCAAATTCGCAAATATTTTGCGAACGAAAACCCAATTCGTCAAACCTCTTGCTTCTTGGCTCTAACAATGGCTCGTCGTGGTTGCTCTTGATGTGTGTGTGTCGCCTCTTTACCTTCTTGCTCCATCGTTCCAATATATATCTCGATGACACTTGGCTTACTCATTCAAAGCTTAACACACTTAGTGCGTGACGGCACAATATCCCTCTTGACTCGAATAATAAGCATTGACATTTTACCTCGACTGCTACTGAGTCGTAAGTAACCACAAACTTGTTGAATATTGAGCTGGAAACTTGTTCTCCAACTTCGTATACTGAATAGCCTAGAGCAGAATTCGTTAATCTAGTGATACAATTCGCCTTTTCTCTAAATTGTGCTTGGACTTTCCTAAACTTTTGATGAGTGTACACATCTTGAAACTGAGCTTCAATGGAGGATTTGGTTGCACACGGTATGATCGTATGAAAATCTGCAGCATCTGATTCTCTCTCTGCTTGCTCCCTGCTTCCGAGGCAATTATCGTATTGTTTGACAAATTGAATAAGCGAGTTGTTCTGGGTAATAAACTTGTTAAAAAATGAATGCATGCTCTCGCTCCTTTGTGTGCTTTATATCCCTGCCCAGAAGTGGTGATCCAAATAGATTGGAACCCATATATGACGGTCTTCATAGAGATCTGCAAAATACACCCAAAAACAGACTATAAATACACCCGAAAAAACATGCAATTTATATCTCTGCTGCAGATTTTAAACAACATTACATGAAAGCCACTTGTTGTCCACAAGACCAAAATTCAGCAGAAAATCATTCCAATTCCTATCAAATGAATCTTTACTATGAGAGTTCCAAACAACTTGGCTCAATTCTTGTTCAATTTCAGCATGTCCCTTGTACCCATTTAATTTGCTTGGGATCTTCTTCGTGATGTGCCAAATACACCAACGGTGTATTGTTGTTGGCATACAAGCCTCTATAGCCCTTTTCATTGACGCGCATTGATCGGTGAGAAACGCTTTCGGAGCATTTTCCCCCATGCAACGAAGCCAACATTGAAATAACCATTTGAATGACTCAATTTCTTCGTTCTTCATCAAAGCGCATCCAAGAAGTATTGACTGACCGTGGTGATTCACCCCGACGAAAGAACCACAAACCAAATTATACCTGAAACAAATTACGATATTGCAGAATGAAAATCATTACGTACACCCATATAATGAATTTATACACCCAAGGAAGATCCAATATACACCTCTGCAGCAGATTCATAGAACTAAACTAATTTAGCAGCATAAACAAGAACAGCATATTACCTGTTTGTATTGTACGTGGTGTCAAATGAAATAACATCTCCGAAATACTCAAAGGCAGCTCTGCTCCTTGCATCGGCCTAAAAAACAAGCTTAATCGATTGATCGTCCTCGAGTTCGAGCTCGAAAAAGAAATTCTGATTTTTCTCTTTCATTCTCAATAAATATTTCCCGAATTCCTTTGCATTTTCTTATTCTGAAACATTCCGCACTTCTCTCGTGATGTAGTTCCTCACATCTTTTTCAATAAAATTTAACTCGCGGTGATCCCCAGATGCCGCAACGAATGATTGGAATATTTTGCTTGGTCTGATACCGACTTCCTCGTTATTCTCTATTGTACGACGAACGGACATGCTTAGTTCCCTGTGCTGTTTGAGCATCTCTGTTTGAGTTGGACAACAAGGGTATGAATGATGCAGCACGACCTTTGAAATGATCCAAACACCAACATCCTTCAATGTGTGTATATAAATTCTTGCAGGACAATTTAAACCAGCTGTGGGATTTGTCTTCTCGGTCGAAGATATTTTAGAATTCTATTTTCCCTCTCTGCTACATGTGATCAATTGATTCTTAATTTCGTTTCCCTTTTTATTTGTGCTCCGAACTCTTGTAGAAAAACCTGCAGGCTTGGCGTAGTCCTTGTAAAATTTTGCAGCATCTTCAAGGGTTTTAAAGGTCATTCCAACCTTGGGAACAAGCTGCTCATCAACAACAGAGAGGAGCTGCAAAAATACATGTTTAAAACAAGAAAATACTATAAAATTTATGCACCTCATAAAAAAATAACAATCAATTAAAGTAAAATACACCCAAGGACTCCCTGATCTACACCCGTTACGACAACAAGTCAACTAAAATAACAAGGAAAACTGTAAACTATAAATACACTCAAACTTCCTCCTAAAATACACCCAAACTTCCCTAAAAATACACAAAAAAAATTCTGATCTACACCCGAGCGTCTACTATAAATTGCAGATAATTAATCAAAACTAATACATTAGATTCAATCCACAGATTATGTTCACGCATTAATTTCACAGTCTATATTCGCGAATTATTCAGCTAAACAATCATAGACGAATAACTGCATCAAATTCAGATTAATCTTAATTAGCTGAATCTAAATCAAACCTCAGGAACTTCGTTCGATTTAAATTTAAAATCCACTTTGCCCTGATTGAGCTGACAATTTGAGGTTAAATCATCCATTATCTTCAAGGTTCGTTCAGATTTTGATTTCAGAAACCAGAAAATCGAAATAAAATGAACCTAGAGTTACAGTGAGAAAAACTGAGGTGAATGACGAAGAACAAAGCAGTGATAAACGCCGAAGAAAGAACGATCGGGAATACAAGGGAAGAACGCAAAGAAGAATAACGAAGAAAATTGGCAAGAGATTCGAAGAAGGTAACGAAATCTTTTGAAAATTGAAAATAATATTATTCGCGCGTTAATTGATTTGTTGTTCTGTTATATAGCGCGTGACTTGTACGTAACAGTTGGAGCACGTTTAGGGTTTTAGTAAGTTTCAGTACTTGTAACACTTGTAAGTGTTAATCACTTGTATGCTAAGATTAATTTTTTGAGCATAATGGTCTCAACTGAATTGGTGATTAAATCGATTTAAATTACTGATATATTGATTTATTGATTTAATTGATTGAATAGTTTAAATTATAATTAATAAATATAAATTTTAAAAATATAATTTAATTTGTATATGTTATATATTATAAAGAAAAACAAATGCAATGAAAAACAATTTGATGCAGTGGCAGCCAAGTTACTACATATGCAAAAAGACCTAAGGAGGATTTTTTTTTATTAATTGTTGACTTGTGGTTCTGACCGATTTGCATCGATTTTGATTGATTTTTTTAAATGGTTAGAATACTGAATTAAATCGGTTTAGAATTTATTTGGTTTTATGTCAGGCAGATTTATCACTGAAGCGACATATTTGTTAAGAAGGATAATAGAAAAGTATTGTAATAATAAAAGGGATCTACATATGGTATTTATTGATTTAGAAAAAGCGTACGATATGGTGCCAATGGAGGTCTTATAGAAGGTTTTGGAAAGGAAGAATGTAAGGATTGCATATATTCGTGCAATTAAAGACGTGTATAATGTGACTACAACTAGTGTGAAGACTCAAGATGATGTGACAGAAAAATTTTCTATTAGCATAGGATTACACGAGAGAATATCCTTAAGTCCATACTTTTTCACATTAATTTTGGAAGTATTCGCAGAACATATCCAAGAGCCTGTGTCATGGTGCATGAGTTTTGACGATAATATCGTCCTTATGGGAGAGTCAAGGAAAAACCTAAATAAGAAGCTAGATTTATGGAGAGAAACTCTAGAAGTGTATGATTTGTCGTAGCAAGACGGAATATATAGAATGTAAGTTCGGCCACCAAAGGGGAAACCCTAATATAGAGGTGAAGATTGGAGAAAACATCCTACGAAAAGTTAAAAGTTTTAAGTATCTTGAATGCATCATATAGGATAATGGAGAGATTAAACAAGATGTAAATCATAGGATCCAAGTAGGTTGGTCAAAATGGTAGAGTGTCTCTAGTTTTATCTGTGACAACAAAGTGTCTTTAAAACTTAAAAGGTAAATTCTATCGCACTACTATTATACCGGCTATACTTTATGATACAGAGTGTTAGACGGCCAAAGGAGAGCACGAACATAAGTTAAGTGTAGTAGAGATGAAGATGTTGAGATGGATGAGTGGTCATACGCAATTGGATAGAATAAGAAACGAAGATATAAGAGAGAATTAGAGTAGCACTTATTGTAGAAAAGATGGTAGAATTGCATTTCAGGTGGTTTGGACATGTGTGAAGAAGATCAACAGAGTACCCAATCAAGAAGGTGGATGAGATGGAAGATGGACAAATGATGAAAGGCAGAGGAAGACCTAAGAATATCATCTATGAAGTGGTCAAACGAGATATAAACGATCTCTCTTTAAACATGATACATGATAGAGCCCAATAGTGTCATTTGATCCATCTAGTCGACCCCACCTAGTGAGACTGTGGGATAAGACTTTGTTGTTGTTGATCAAATTATTGAATTGAACCGATTTAAAATCTGACTGGTTTTTCGGTCGACAGTCCATTTTAACAACTATGATTGAGAGTGGAAACTGGAAAGGTCATAGAATGGTGTATTGGCTGCAATATGGCTTGTTGTTCTTGAATCTTTGCTTCGAAGAGGAACTAGCCATGAAGGTACTTCTAGCATGAGATATGTTGAATCATATTGAATTGAGTCAGCATCGTGATGATAAACTAAAATTAAAATAGAAGACGCACAGATTGATTGGAACTTCTTTTTTTTTTTTTTTTCAGAACTTTCAAGAACATCTTAGAATGATTAATGAGTGATTTAATTTTCTAGAAAAATAGAAAACATATTGAGATGATTAGGTACTAAATTCCAATGCATTTGGAGATTTGAAGTTGAAGGCTCTGATACATGTGGTAAAAAATAATCTCACTAGAATAATACAAAATTACTGTTATTTTATATTCACAATTTCCTATCTTATCTTTCTCCTTTCTCTCAACACCGTTCTTAATACAAGTTCACCTTTTGCCACCGGCCATCGCTGCCGACCGTCACCCTCCAGCAACCGCTGCCGTCGATCACTCTAAATCCTAAACCCTAAATTCTAAACATCCAAAGACTCTAAATCCTAAACCCTAAATTCTAAACATCCAAAGACCAAGGGTTAAAAAGGTACCTTTTCGGTAAAAAAAATTGACAAATCTAAATTGATTCCCTGAACATTTTCTTCTAATAAATAGTACCCATTGTTTATGGTTAAATCTAAAAGTCTAAAACTAGATAATTCCTCCCTTTCTTCATTTAGAGGATATTAATTTTTCAATATTATTCAAATCGCGTGTCAAGGTTTCTCAGTTAATAATTTAATATTGCCCATCATTGAAAACTGAAAATCATACTTTGATAGATTACAATACATAGAACTGGAAGTTTAAAGCAGTGAGATACTGAGGTTAAATACACAAAAGAATACGTTGTAAAAGTTTAACCATGTGTCAACTCTTTCAGCTTTAACCATTAAATTAAACATTAGAGCCACATTCTTTCTTTCTTCAAAAGTTATCCTTAGGTTAATACAAAGTTACACAATACCATGCATACACAAATCTATCTAGGCTTGTTAAGCATGTAGTTATAATAACTTCATCTAAAATTTTGGTTACATTACATTACATATTTGCATTAACTGGATATTGAGCCAGGGGACAACTTAGGAGAATGGAAACTAGAGCACGTACCTACCCTTGAGGTGGACCTCTGGGTCTTAACCAGCGGAACCAATGACTGCATCACATCCGCCATCAGCGGCCGGTAATCTGCTTCCGGTTGCACACACATTGCAGCAATTGCTGCTACCTGGATGACTTCTTTCATTGAGTACTGTCCTTCCAATGCAGGATCCATAATCTTCACAACCTTTTCTCTATCAGTTAAAAGGGGTAAAGCCTAAAGGCAAATTGAACATGCATGTTTGTTAGTACTGAAATATAAAAGCTCACTAGAGTATTACTCCCTCCGCTCCGTAATATCGGCCACTTCAAAAATTTAGTTAATTCATTAACTAAATGTTCTGAGTGTATCCAGATACGTTGAGTTACGAAGGTACAAAATTTTCAAAGTGACATACTATGATATACTGGAGAACCAATCCATGGAACAAATTTCAGTTAATGCTACAAAATCAAGACAACTTGATGGATAAGCAAAAAGGAACTAATAATCATACCCAAGAAACAAGAACGCCTTCTCCTGGAGGTCTCTTCATATCGACAGGCACGCGGCCAGTAAGCAGCTCCAAAAGTACAACACCGTAACTGTACACATCTGATTTTGTTGTTAAATGCCCTGTTAGTGCATATCTGCAAAACCAAATATTCCATAAACATGTAATAATAGATTAAATATGTAGATTAAACTAACAGGATAAAAAAGAACAATTCAGTAGCAAATTAGAAGTTTTTGATCCCTACTCAGGAGCAACATATCCTTGGGTGCCTAAAACACGAGTTGAAACATGTCCACCGGCTCTATCAGGTCCAAGCTTGGCCAATCCAAAATCAGAAACTTTTGCATGGAATTTTTTGTCCAAGAGGATATTGCTGCTCTTGAAATCTCTGTGAATCACTGGGGGACTGACATGTTCATGAAGATATTCCAAGCCCTTAGCAGCTTCAAGTGCTATGCTTAATCGAGTTTCCCAATCCAATTGCACAGGCATAACATTAGAATCTACAAGAAATCAAAATCAATGATTGTTCTATTTCAAGGAAGAATCCATTAACAAATTGAATAATTACGGCAGCTTAAGGTGGAAAGAATTGTGCTAACACTTGTCGCTTGATCATTTTCACTGGCCAGATTGTGTAATATGCATAAAACAGGATCTAGGGGGAATCAATTAATCTTGATAAACTTTTTTTAAGGGAAGAAAGTACATTCTAAGAAGGGGAAAGATAAAAGTTTCAGAAAATAAATTACATAAACTTAACTCGGATCCTAAATGTTGCAATCCGACAAGCTTAAATTTGAAGTAGAGATAAGTAAACTACTTAGTGCTGGCAAAGAAAATCAACATTTATTTCATTACTTACTGCTGACAGGATAAAGATGTTCCTGCAGACCACCATTCGCCATGAACTCATATACCAGAAGTTTATGATTATTATCAGAGCAGTACCCGAGCAATGCCAGCAAATACGGAGAATGCAACCGGCTAAGCAACTCCACCTAAAGAGAGAATGTAATCAACAGAATTAATTCATGTCCAAAAGGAATCCAAGACATTGATTGCTATCTAATTAATTTCCAAAAAGATGATGATCCATAATTTACAAATATGGCAGTTTTGATTACAAGTGAAACCAAGTATGGACTTATGAAAAGTGACAGGACCATAATGATAATTTTCAAAGACGGAACGAACCTCTACTTTAAATTCTTCTTCCCCCTGCTTTCCAGCCTGATCCATGAATTTAATGGCGGCTTTCCTGCCATCACTAAGCACTCCGCGGTAAACAAGGCCAAAACCACCATGGCCAATCACATTGGACTTGCTAAAGCCACCTGTTGCAGAATGTAGCTGCTTGAATGTGAACACCTTAAGTCCCTTCTCAGCAACAACTTGCAAATTTGCAAAGTCACTTTTCTCATTAAGGTTAGCATCTTCAGCTGATTAAGAACCAAACACAATCTATCATTAAGCGGGCCATCATTTTGCTCGTGTAAGGTAAGAGAAGAAAAATTGAAAGAAAGTTAAATAGTGAACACCCAAAAGATGCAAGTGAAAAAAAAAAACCTATTTATGTTATTGAGACATGGAGTGATATGTAATCATCATTCATCATTCATTAAAACAAAGTTAATAGGAAACACAGTTCTGTTCATCAATTTTTTTTCATTTCCACTTTTTTCCTAACTGATATAGTTCTACTGTCTTTGTATTTCCTCAGCAAGTTCAAATTTCACATTTTTTCTTTTCATAGCTTTATGATGAATGACCCGAATTATGTTGGAATCTAAAAAGAAAAACCCCAACTGAAAGAAGTAAAAAATTTACAATTTTTGGTGGTAAAAAATATATTTTTACTATTTTTTCTGGACCAAGTACTATATCTTTTCGTTAATATTTTCACAACTACCAAATCCAAGAGGGAAAAAATGCAGAACACATAAAAGGCTTCATGGAAAACAATAAGAAAAAGGAACAACAAAAAAAAAGACTCTAGTCCCACATAAATGGCGCCAGTGTCTGTAGCTTTTCAGCCACACTCTCTTCCCGAGGGTAAAAGTGGAACTTCCGCTCTCCACTTTCTTACATTTTCTCAGCAATCAAAAACAAGCAATCATTCGGGCATGAACATCAAAATGACATTTTTAGTTTTGAAAAAAAAGGAACCTTTTTGGGCCTGGCGGCGCATGGAGACCTTGCGGCGAATGTAGCAGTAGTAAGCAAATGCAACAAAGAGAGCAAAGACTGCCATAGAAGCCAGAACCACCATAGCCACCACTGCGATCTTCGCCTTCCGTCTGTACCCATCATCATCATCCATTTTCCTTTTACTTTCAAATGAAAAAGGAAGGCTAAAGCATGATGCTAGAATCCAGAAGAAGAAGAAGAAGAAGAAGAGGAAAAAAAAAATAAAAAATTTACAGCTTCGAAGTTCGAAGACAGTGATCAGTTCCCTCACTCACTCATTCTTTCTCTCTCTACCTTTTTTGTTTTGTGGCGCGTAGACTGGAAGTAGTGTAGTACTGACAATTAATTTTCCTTTGCACTTTAGTACCAATATCTATTGAAATTTAAAATCTTACGTACTATTTCTGTTTTCAAGTTAGAATAGACCCCTATTTTAGAAAGATTTTTTTTGGCTATTTATTTTAAGTTTGGTTTAGTAAAATTTTTTAAAGAGGTATTTGTATTTTTTTAAAATATAAATATTTTATTTTGAGTTTAATAAATAAAAAATTTATGTGTAATATGTTTAAGTTTGTAATTTTTAAAAGTCAGAGATATTTTTAAAAGTACCTACAATTTTTTTTAAATTAATTTGTGCTTATCAAAATTAAAAAATTTAATATAATATCATACATTAATTAATATTCAAATTTAATTCTTACATTAATATCTATTATAGTATTTTTATATTTTAAAAATTATTTTATCAAATATAATTATTGTTATTTATATTTATTAAAAATTATTTTTAATTTAATTTACCAAACAAAAATATTATAATTTTTAAAAAACTAATTTTTAAAAATTAATTTTATAAATCACTTTTAAAAATTAAAAATTTTACCAAACTAAGTTTTAGAAAAATTGTATCCAAAGTTTTTTAAGAGTCCGCCTTTTTCATTCAAGAATTATATGTTGAAATTAAAAATAATTCAAATGTAAAACTTTTTTATGAATTTTAGGAGACTGCCTTGTTTTTAACCTTTCCTTGGTCGTCTTTTATAAAATAAAACAAAATTTTGTCAAGAGGTTTGATTGGTATAGTATGTTTTTTAGCTAAGAAAATTTTAGCTCGTGTCTTTTTCTATTTTAAGTTTTTACGAAGAATCATCTGTAATAGTAACACATATTATGATTTTTGAACCATGAAAATAGAAAAAGGTGAGGGGCCTGGGATGCAAAGAAACATTGAGGCCCGCACGTTTGTCAGGCTTGATTGGACGCAGATTACAGAGAGCAGTGCAATAAATATTAATATATTATTGGCTCCAAATAGGACAAAAATCTGTCCATTGTTTTGTGTTCAGTCTCCCTCTCATCATTATTCCCAACATGATCGGTGACCCCTCATTAAAACCTTATTTTATGGGATAAACTTTTCTTAAAAGAACATGTATTATTCTTTGCACCTTTTTCCTTTAATTTATCCTTCTTAATGATTTGCATGCAGAAATAGGACCACTAATTAGGTGGCTATAATTGGTTGAGAGATTAAATGGCAGTTGAGGGAAGAAATGAAGTAATGCGGCCGGCAAAGGAAAACCCTACTACTTCCTTCACATTCACCATTGATACATATGCAACATAAAAATACTTTTAGGTTAGCCAGTTTAATTTCTTTGGAAATTGATAGGGGTGGAGTTAATTAATGAGTTCAAGATTATCATAACTTGTAATAAAAAATAAAATCCACATTTGTAAAGAAAAGGCATCAATATCACCCCTCACTGACTTTAACTAACTAACAATGTAAACTAGAAAGAAGGAATTTTGCCAACATATGAAGCTAAATAAATAGCAGGGGCATGTCGAAACAGAGAACATAATGGTTCTTGTGAACAAAAGCTGTATCCTATCTTATTTCCAACTATAACGAGAGCATGACTTTATTTAATATGATATTTTCAATCTGGAAAATGGTAAAGCCTCTCGGGGTCGCCACACATGTCATCTCTTTGCATATATACACACACAAATCAGCATGCAAAACACACCTTAACAGCCACCCTTCGCAAAGTGAAAACACAGTAGCTAATTAATTACATACACAAACGTTAGTATACTTGGATTTGTTTTGCTTATTTCTTGCCTCGCAGTTTGGCACCAAGGGCCCTCTCCAACTTGCCAATTATCTGCTGGTTTGGAATCGCTTTTCCTGACTCGTACTCCTGGATCACTTGAGGCTTCTCATTGATAATCTGCAAGTGAAACAGAATCTTCATCAATGGTGTCAAAGTATACATTATCAAAATGAATGGGTGAACAACATATTTGGTGAAAGAGCACAAGGAGAGTGTGGTACCTGAGCAAGCTGTGCTTGAGTGAGTTTCTTGTCCATCCTTGCTTGCATGAGAGCCTTCTTGAGTTCAGTCGGCACGCGTTCATCTACACACGAAAGTCGAATTTCACGGCATAAGCAAATTGGCAGGAAGAGATGCCAATAATGTGTGTGTATGTGTATCCAAGAAGGTTTCATCTTGAAGGGATCAAAACAGAGAAATGCATCCATCAAGTACAATGAACTGATGTTACAGGGGGTACTAACACTGATCATAATTAACTATCTTCACGAACATTAAACTAGATGAGCCTTAAGAACAACGGACACCACCAGAATAGAAGAAACAGAATGTAGACAAAGTGCATCTTTATACCATCAGAATCTGTTTTGGATGAATTATCGGTATGATAAAGTATGGCCTTATGACTAGTTATGAGTATTGACCTCTCATCATGTCCACCAATCATTTGAGTGTACAATGAACTACACTAAGTACAATTGCATGATGAATTCACACATCCATCTAAATATGCGTTGTTAGACTTTAGATTTGAGATATGAATCAAACAAAATAAATACAAATTACAAATATAAAAACTCAAGCTAATAAATATCAGGAGAAACGTTTGCTGATGTATTATGTATATGCATTCCACAAAATGTGCATATATGCAGATAAGACTTGCATAAACAAACTATTCGGAGAAACAGCAAAACCATAAGCTGATCACATGAGTCTCATATATTAATGCATAAATTACCAAGAAGAACATGTACCAGGGGAAAAAAAAACCCTGCAGCTGGAAACTACTAAAAGCAATCATTGCAGGGGAAAATAAACCGAAAATCAGGTGCAACAACATTGCGTCAATGCTAGAAAAATATAATACAAGTGAACTGGTAGAGTATAAAGTTTCAAAAAACTGACGAGCTAGATTCTCTGTATCATCATCAAGCCTCTTGGTGTTCAATGACGTGCTACTAGATGCCGCTTTGTTTGTCCCAGCATTATCTGCATAATACAACAACAACAATAACTCAACAATCATCACTCCCAAACCAGCTAAAATATCTTCAAACAAACTCGAGCTTAAAAAACGAAAAACTAATTACTCGACCCCATCATCAGAAAATTAACACAACAAAAAAGGAATATATCCAAAATCTTAAAAAAAAAGGGCTTCGTTTCTTCAAAACAAACAAGGTGTTTAAGCACATAAGAACATCAGTTAAAGATAGAATCAACAGAGATAAAATAGACAATGATTATCAGGAACGAGTTTGCAATTACTAATAATAATAATAATAATAATAATAATAATAATAATAATAGGAGCAATCCTAGGGTTTAGGGATTCGAGACGAGAACTAATCAAAGAAAGGAGAAGGGGCCTAACATTTCTTGACGGTTTCGATATCGGCGCCGGCGCGGCGGGCGGCGTTGACGGCCTTCTCGTCCTTCTTGGCAGCGGCGGTAGGAGCCTTCTTGCGAATTACCACCGGCTCCCAGTCCTGCGAGATAGGTCCCACTCCCGACATGTTGGTTCTCGGAGATTAACGACTCTCACAGTCTCTCTCTCAGATGAAAGGTTTCTTTCTCCTCTTTCTTGTTTGTTAGGGCTAATAGGTTTTGCGACGCTATTCGTTCCGAAACGTATCAAATGGCGGTGTTCGTTCGCTGTCACTGTCACAGGTGGATAAACCAGCTTGAGGAACACGCCTCTTTCGGGACCAACCTCCTCTAAATTAAGAATTTAAGATAAACATCATCGTAAAATTATAAAATGAGGCATTAATCACGGTAAAGTTTATATTAGTGGGACTTACAAATTCAATAATAATTTATAGTTTAATAGTAATTCTTCGTACCCTTACCCAATGTAATGGACATGCCTAATTAAGTTAAAGGGTTCAATTTAAAGGATTGACATTCATCGTTCATTCGACTTTTTCGAAGAAGTCGGACTCGACATGAGTTGGCAGATAACACTTATTCAAATAAGTAATTGCCTTCTAAAATCTCTTACCCACTTCTAGAAGAGATATCTCAACAACCCTAAGATAAATGTACGGTTATCCACTATCAGAAGTAGAACTACTTCAGCAGTGATTATTGGTCCAACACCTATAAATACACTGATACACTTAGGTAAACCTAAGTTCCAATATCTTCTAAACCTGCTTAACTCCTTGCTGACTTAGGCATCGGAGTGTCTTTGCAGGTACCACCCCTCATTCCTTCAAACACACACAACTCGGACAACAATCCCCAGACTTGAATCAAGTCGGAGACCACTTCCCTCTAGCATTTAGACCTCTCATTCGAACCCAACCCTTCGGTTCTAGGTAAGCCCCGGAATATTGGCGCCATTGTCGGGGACCTGGAAGATCAACGCACGATGGCGGATGACCAGCATGAAGATGGGCACACTGCATCGGAATCTGAGTAAGAACATCAAGACGCGGTCAACAATGATAGAGTAATAATATCCCTACAGGAACGGAGGGACATCATGGTGAAGGTCCCTCCAATACCCAGGGATCAAAAAGGATCTCCTCTGAAGTTCATCAGCCCGGAAAAGATGGATAGCCCCACTCTGCTGACCTAATGGGACTATTGCATGGTCACCAAGGTCGACTCGAGCAGCTAGAACAGGAGTTGGAACCACAGCGTGAGGCGGAACGAAGCCTAAGGAGAGAGATCGAGCGACGAAGGGAGCTTGAAGAAAAGCTCTCAAAGCTAGAATCCAACCTCCGAAATAAGGATTCCCACAGAGATAAAGAAGACACCCCATTAGGGGAAGAAGATCCATTTATTGAGGACATCACGAAGGCTAAAGTTCCCAGAAACTTTAAAAGCCCTGATATGGACCTGTACGACGGAACGACTGACCCGAAACATCACCTCAATAACTTTAAAAGTCATATGTACTTAGCCGACGCGTCGGACGCTACTCGTTGTAAGGCATTTCCGACAACTCTAACAAAGGCGGCCATGAAGTGGTTCGATGGCCTCCCCCGAGGTCGGTGACCAACTTTGACGACCTCTCGCGCAAGTTTCTCGCGTGCTTTTCGATCTAGAAGGACAAAGTCAAGCATGCACCCAGCCTATGAGGAGTGAAACAAGAGGTCGGAGAACCCCTGAGAGACTACATGGAAAGGTTCAATAAAGCGTGCTTGGAAATCCAGGACCTACCCACTAAAGCAGTGATAATGGGTCTGGTCAACGGACTCTGAGAAGGACCCTTCTCCCAGTCCATCTCAAAGAGACACCCGACTTCTTTAAGTGATGTACAAGAACGAGCTGAGAAGTACATTAACACAGAGGAAAACGCCAGGTTACGAGAACCGAGTTGGCGGATAGGGCATCCCCACCAATCAAAGGAAAAAGAGAAGGAGCTCAAGAAAAAGGAAGAAGTCGGATCTGAAAGGCCTAGAAGATATCACTCTTACACTCCTCTATGAGTTTTCCTTGTAGATGTGTACAGGAAAATTTGTCACACTGAAAAGCTTCCTCCCCGATCCATCAAGAACAAAAAGGGGGGAAGTCGTAATGAATATTGTGAGTATCACAAGTTTTATGGGCATTCTACTAATGATGGTTATGACCTAAGAAATGTGATAGAAAAGCTGGCCAGGAAAAGTCGACTGGATAGATATCTCATAGAAAGGTCGGACAATCATAGGAAAAGAAAAAGAGACGACGAAGGTCACGGACGAAGAAGTCCTCCCCCACAGACCCCCGAGCGGCACATTCATATGATATCGGGAGGGTTTGTTGGAGGAGAACTGACCAAATCATCTCGAAAGAGGCATCTGAAAGAAGTCTACCAAGTCGGGAGTGAAGGGCCCGACCTCCCAACTATCTCATTCACCAAAGAAGATGGACAAGGCATTGTGCCTGGACACGATGACCCAGTAGTAATCACTATGATTCTCGCCGACGCACACCTACATAGAACTCTGGTGGATCAAGGGAGCTCAGCTGACATTTTGTTCAAACCAGCGTTTGATAAGCTGGGATTTGACGGAAAAAGAGCTAAGAGATTACCCAGACACTCTCTTCAGACTAGGGGACACTCCCATTAGACCGCTGTGTTTCATTCCTCTACACACAACTTTTGGAAAGGGAATAAAATCCAAGACATTAAGCGTCAACTTTATTGTCGTTGATGTAGCTTCTGCCTACAATGCTTTAATAGGCAGAACAACCCTAAATCGGCTCGGAGCAGTGGTTTCTATCCCCCATCTCTGTATAAAGTCCCAACGCCAGAAGGGATTGCCACCATCAGAGAAGATCAGAAGTTGGCAAGAAAATGTTACAATGAAATCCTGAACCTAAGAGGTAAAGGCAAGGAAGTCAATTCCATTGAGTTTGGAAGAGTCCGAGCTAAGGAAGAGCTATGACCACAGTCCGGAGGAAAGACTGAAGAGGTACAGATCGGGCAAGAGGTCGAAAAGAATACCAACATAGGAGCCAATCTAACAGGAGATCTGAGGCAGAAGCTGACACAGCTCCTACAAGAAAATTCCGATATCTTCACCTGGAAAGCTTCCGATATGCCTGGGATAGATCCCGAGCTCATGTCACATAGATTGGCGGTTCATCCGGGATCCCGACCTGTCCAACAAAGAAGACGGAAGCTAGGACCTGAACGGGCTCAAGTGGTCAAAGAGCAAGTGCAAGCCCTGTTTGAATCAGGCTTCATTAGAGAAGTCAAGTATCCGGCCTAGCTGGCAAACGTGGTGTTGGTCAAGAAACAGAATGGCAAATGGAGGATTGTGTCGACTACACCGACCTTAACAAGGCATGTTCTAAGGACCCATATCCTCTACCAAATATTGATACCCTAGTAGATTCCAGCTCGGGGTATCAATACTTATCATTCATTGACGCTTACTCGGGATATAACCAAATCCCGATGTACAAGCCAGACCAAGAGAAGACATCATTCATCACACCCAGAGCCAATTATTGCTACGTGGTCATGCCATTTGGATTAAAAAATGCAGCGGCCACATACTAAAAGTAGATGAATAAGCTGTTTGCACCTCATCTAGGAGAACTAATGGAGGTATATGTGGATGACATGCTGGTGAAGACCAAGGATGACGCTTGCCTCCTGAATGATCTCTCGCAAGTCTTTTACACCATAAGAATGCATGAGATGAGATTAAATCCCGATAAATACACCTTTGCAATGGAGGCTGAAAAATTCTTGGGATTCATGCTAACACAAATGGGGATTGAAGCTAACCCCGATAAGTGTAAAGCGATCCTAGAAATGAAGAGGCCGACCTATTTAAAGGAAGTTCAGCAGCTGAACGGCCGACTTACAGCTCTATCCAGATTCTTGGCAAGATCAGCATTAAGATCTCTACCGCTTTTTTCCCTACTAAGAAAAGAATGCCAGTTCGAATGGATTCCTGAATGCGAAGCAGCATTCCAAGAGTTCAAAAGGTACCTGAGCTAACCTCTCATTCTTTCCCGGCCAAAAGTAGGGAATGAGCTTGTATTATACTTAGCTGTCGCCGAGAAGGTTGTGGTGTCAGCCTTAATACGGGAAGATGAGGTCGGACAACATCCTGTCTACTTTACAAGCAAGGTGTTACAAGGCTCTGAACTAAAGTATCAAAAACTTGAGAAGTTTTCATATGCCTTGATAATAGCATCCAGAAGGCTTCGACCTTATTTTCAATCTCATACTATAAGAGTTCGGACGAACCAACCCATAAAAGAAATCCTTCAGAAAACAGATGTTGCAGGCAGAATGGTTCAATGAGCTATAGAGCTATCCGAGTTCAACTTGAAGTACGAAACTCAGACAACCATCAAAGCCCAATACCTCACCGACTTTGTGGCCGAGTACGTGGGAGATCAAGAGAAGACCTCCACGACTTGGGAGTTGTATGTGGATGGCTCCTCCAACAAAGTCGGAAGCGGTGCTGGTATAATATTGGTTAACTGTTTCGAGGGTTACCTAAAACTGTAGGTCGATCTCGGACGAGATCTGTGGTGGTGGCCGGAGCTGTCATGTCCGACTTGTTTGACTTGGTGGAGCTGCTGATCCTTGATCACCGGAGGGGGATGGTACCTACAAGAGACTCCGATGCTTAAGTTAGCATGGGCTTTAAGCAGGTTTTTAGTAGAATTAGAGTATGAGTTATACCTGGGTGCTCCAGTGTATTTATAGTAGAGTAGGCTGACCTTTCCTAGATAAGATACATTAGTTATCTTATCTTTATCTTTAAGTGAGGTCATCTTATCTCAGGGGAACCGTTCTTATCTCTCTAGGCTTTAACTGCCTTTAGAATGGGATGTGTCCATTTATTTGGGCCTTTTTGGGCCTCTCATGACGATTTGGCCGACCTCTTCTTTCAAAAGAGGTCGGAGTTCCTGATCTGAAGAGGTCGGTCGCTTCATCTTCGATCTCCCTAGGTCGAATAGCTCGACCCAGGGTATGAACAGTGCCCCTGCTTGAGCTCGATTTTTACCTTTTTAGGGTCACGTCTTCAGACTTTGACTCTTTTGGAGAAGTAAAGCTCGAGCATTTTGCCTTTTGTCGATCTTTATATAACTCCTGCTGGTTCCTTTGAATGCGAAGCATTTTCCTCTTTTTTAATTGTAGCGCGCATTGCACTTTTCTTGGAAACGTGCGAGGATTTAAAAGCTCATTAATACCCCTTTTCCGTTTCCTTTTTCCGTCTTTGGCACCTCACTTTGAATTTTTTCAAATCATTCACTTTACAGTTTCCTCCCCTAGCTTTTCTCCGTCTTCTTTGCTTGTTGTTCGCAAGACATTTTCGTTCCTCTACACCTTCTATTTTCGCATCTCTGTGTTTCCCTTTCCTTGCTTCGAGAGCGGCTGTTTGGAGTGGGCTTGTCGCTGTTTTCTTCCTGATCCTCCCCTTGCGTTCGTTTCTTCTTCCTCCTTAGGTTGGCATTTTCTTTTCTTTTATGCTTTTTGTCGCCTTTTTTGTGTGTCCTAACTGTTGCATGCGATTTTTATTTTGCTTCTGAGAGTCTCGATCCTTTTGAGAAAAGATTGTGTATTTCTTTTCGTTATTTGTGTTTTTACGATTTTCTTTAAACAAGCTTGCATCTTTGTGGTGATCTCTGCACTTTGTTGTGATGTCTGTTCCTGGTAGTTTCTGCTTTCTTTAGGGTTTTATTGTCTTTTGGTTGCATCTCTTTGACCAAAGTCTTGGCTTTTGCAGATTTGTTGGTACATTGTAAATAGCAGGGAAAATTAAAAGAGATTAATATATTCAAATTAAAAAGCCTTGACTGGGGGAATGATTAATTGGAAGTTCTATCCTTGTTGGAATTCTCTCAAGTGTAGTATAAAGAGGTTGTTATTTTCACTTAGTTAACCCTTACTAAATAAAGGAAAGTCAAGTGATTGAGCTAACTCTTATTCGCAAATCCTAGTCCTCTCCCTTGGGAAGGTCTAGCGTTAGTAAATACAGAATTAGCCAACAACTTCCAATTTAACTAATCACTTGAGCATTCCAACTCAAGTGTCTCCTTTTAATCAACCCCATGTCAAGTAGGGAATCTACTCTATTGACATGGATACCATCTTCGTTATTAGGAGTTTGGAATAGAAAAGAGACATAATAATGTAAATAAGATAGGAATTCAAAATTAATTAAAAGTAAAAGTAATCATTTACATTAACAATCCATGAAAATAATCCAATTGTAACTCTAAACAAGAATTAAGAATATGGAATAAATAAAAGAGTAAGAAAATAAACTAGAATAGTATCTTCAACGGAAGTGATGACTGTTCAATATCCAAAAGCAAAAGCAATAAACTATGAAACTATGAATGTAAAGAAAACCTAGAGGAAGAGTAATTTTTTCTCTAGATTCAGATCTAAAAACTAAAACTATGCTAATGAGAATCTGTGTTGAGTCTCTGCATGTTCCCTGGCTCTAGTCTGTGTTTCTGGGCCGGAAACTGGGTCAAAACTCGGCCCGAAATTGTCCCCAGCATTTTCTGTTATTTCTGCAGATCGCGCATGTCACGCGTACGCGTCAGTCATGCGCACGCGTCCTTGTGCAGACTCCAATCCACGCGTACGCGTCAAGCACGCGCACGTGTCGCTGCAAATTTCTCCATATCGCGCGCTCGCGTGAGCCACGTGTGCGCGTCGATGCTCGCTGGTTATCTCCTTAGTTTCTTGTGTTCCTTCCATTTTTGCAAGCTTCCTCTCAATTCTCTAAGTCATTCCTGCCCTATGAAGCCTAAAACACTTAACACACGGATCACGGCATCGAATGGTATAAAGGAGAATTAAAATATACAAATTAAAGATCTCTAGGAAGCAAGTTTTCAACCATAGAACAAAAATAGGAAGGGATTGTAAAATCATACAAATCATATGAATAAGTGGGTAAAGACTTTATGAAACCACTCAATTAAACACAAGATAAACCATAAAATAGTGGTTTATCAACCTCCCCACACTTAAACATTAGCATGTCCTCATGCTTAGCTCAAGGAGATAGAATGAATGAGTAGGGAAAAGTAAGACTCATGCAATGCCATGCAACCTATGAATACAACTATATGTTAAAATGATTTAGCCTACTTGGTTAAAAGTAAATAAGTTCTTCA